>NC_092877.1:376700540-377300540 GCF_028372415.1 Notamacropus eugenii | reverse complement strand
CTGGAAGACCTTTGAATATTATTCTGTGAGAGTGAGGAGGGGGAATGACAGTTACCCTGGTAATTAACATCTTTGCATATTTGAAGCATCGATGATTTTTTCATTGCCATGGGCCACCCCCATCTGTGACTGGGATGGGAAGGTTCTTGAGAGTACTTGTACTTTTGTCCCATCTGTCGCTACCTGTGTGACCTTGGGCAACTCACTCAACCTCCCTGGGCCTCAGCTTCCTCCATAAAGAGGGTGTTGAACTAGATGGCATCATAGGTCTCATTGGGCTCGAGATATGGGACCCTAGGATCTTAGGACTCTCCTCTGCCTGCTCTGGCATTGAGCTCAGCAGGCCCTCAGAGGTACCAAGTCTGTGCCTGAACCCTTGCCAGCTTGGCAGTCTCCACCAGGGTTTGTACTCAACTGACCTGGCCTCAAGGACCCACGGTCACCCCCAACGCCAAGCCTCTCACCTTTCATCAAGATTGACAGTATTGGTTTGTTCTCTTTCATGACGGGATTCCAGGGGGATTTTTAAAGTGTTTTTCCAATCCTTTTGATCAAACATGCTAATACCCTTCGTGTTACAGATGGGGAAATTGAAACATACTCTGATTAGATTTGAGAAGTCCTCACTAGCCACTGGGAACAGAACCTGAGATCTTTCTCATTGCAGGCTAAGCATGATGTCCTCTTAATGAACAAACTCTCCAAAACAAATCCCACCTTAACAAGTGCTGAGTGAGGATGCACAGCAAAACAAGTCATCCCTCTACTTCACCCCACCCTTCCCCACTCGCATGGACATGAACACAGATACAGACAGGGATGCAGACCCAGTCACCCCCATGGAACTATGACACCCTTCCATGTGCCCAGTCACACGCTGCCAGGAGAGAAGAGTGAATCACTGGGGTGGGCATTAATGACAGGCAGAAAATGAAATTGAGATGTCCTCTCTCTTAGTTAAGAAACATGACTTGAGATTCTCAGACAGAAATCTAGCCTCTTACCATCACGCATAGTGGAATTAGCTTGTTCTATTTGAGTGGCATGAGTTATAGACTGTCAGTACAAACAAGCTGTTTCCTCTGGTGTTGTTTTTACTGAGCTATTTTTGTCTCTGTGTGAGATGATAGCCTGAGTCTAAACTTGATTTTCTCTCTCTGTCTCTCTCTCTCTGTCTCTCTCTCTGTCTCTCTCTCTCTGTCTCTCTCTGTCTCTGTCTCTCTCTCTGTCTCTCCTCCCATCCACCCTTGCTTTCTTGCTTTGTCTCTTTCTCTGCCACTATCTCTGTCTCTCTGTCTCTGTCTTTCTCTCTCTGTCTTTTTCTCACACACATACACACACACACACACACACACACACACACATTCCTAGTGTGTCCAACAACTCTCAACATAGACATGATTACTAAGATCTCCTCCAACTCTGAAACCTATGAACTTAGTGGACACCTCCCATGTCCAAAGCACCTGTTGCTTCCTGCTGACAAACATTCCCAGTCTTTCCTGGACTCTACTTAGCTGCCATTCCTGCTCCTGTGGGAGGAACCTCAGAAGGCATCTAGCCCGACAACCCCTCCCTGAACAAGACTCCTTTAGGATGTCTCCAGTGAGGAACCAACCAACCTTGGCTTGATGATCCCCACTGCCAATCACTTCTTATGGATGTCCATTGTACTTGGGGGCAGCTCTCACCAGTAAAAACTTTATGAGTTTTCTTAACTCCCAGCCTAAATATGCCTCTTAGTCATTCAATCAGTGCTCCTGCCCTTTGGGCCCAGACAGAACCACCGGAAGCTTCTTCTACACAAGAGTCTTCAAATACTTGAAGACAACTAGCATGTGTCCATCTCCCCTGTCTCCTCTTCTCTAGGTTGAGAAGAGAACTTGGTTCCTTCAGTTTACCCTCTGACAGAGTTGGGTGTCAAGTCACTTCATCATCAAGGTCACAACTCAACCGCTCCACATCCCTCCTAATCTCAAAGTGGCTCACATTAGCCCACACAAATGCTGTTTATTTACAAATACTGAAATTATTACTGATTTGGGATGGCTGGTAGGTTATGCATTTCCATTTTGCAATATCTGACTAGCTCAGGGATTACTTAACGCAGACAGATATGAGGCCAAACCTTTCCCCACCCCTACCCCCATTATTTGAGAATACCAGTCTGAGTGAGTGTGAAAACCCTGAAGCCACAGTGATGAAAGATCAGCAGTGGTTCTGCTGCAGTAAAAAGGATGAGTTTTTTGTAAGGGAAGGCTGCAGGGAGGAGGGCACATCTGAGTTAAGCCACTTTGTGTGAGTTTGGAGCGCCTAATCACCAGAGCCAGCTGCCAGGGCATGATGCTTTGGGGCTTAACAAACGTGATCATCTGTCATGGTGTGGAAGAGCACCCTCTCCATTCATTTACTCATTTATTCATTCCCTCAATGAATGAAGCACCTTTGATAGGCCAGGCAGAGTTTTAAGACACCACGAGGAACTGTCCCAGCCCAAAGGAACTGCACTTGATGTGTGCCCAGACAAGGCAATTCAAAGTAGGTACAGAGTGATTTCCAGAGGCCACTTGGGGATCTGAAGAAGTTTGCTGTGGGAGGCCACACTTGGTGTGAGCTCTGAATTGAGGTGGGGATTCTACAAGGTGGAGGTGAAGAAGGAGGGTATGTCAGGCAAGGAACATGGCCTGGGCAAAGCCACAAAAGCAGGAGATGGACTGTTGTGTGTGGACAGCAGCGAGTAAAGGCCCATGTGGCTGGAATGGAGTTTGCATGAAGGAGAGTAATTAATATATAAGAAGAATGGAAAGGTTGACTAGAGACAGAGTGTAAAGGGCCGAAAATGTTGTATTTTATCCAAGGGGCAACAGGGAGCTCCTGCAGATTCTTGAGCTCTAGACCAGTGAAATCAGATCTCTGAAGAGTTGGAATCAGTGAAGTGAGAGGTGCGATGATCACATCTCACAGAAGATAGTGACTCAACCTGAGTACAGAAACAGCAGCCTCTGGGGGAGTAAGGGGCCATCACATAAACTGTCAGGATCATGACCAAAAAACCCTGAGGCCCCAGGGACTGGAGGGTGGGCATTGGGAGCAGGGTTCCCATTCCAGGGCCACTGAGTTTCTTGGACAGACATTAGAGAATGTCCCATACCCTATTGAGATAAGGTTCAATACCATGTAAAGGGCCAGCACTCAGTAGACTGTCATGCATGACCCAGGGAGCTTGTAATAGTCTCCAATCTCACTTGGGCAGGGCAGGGAGGCCTTCAGCAGTATGGGACCCATAGTACAGTAGGGAGTTGGGTGGAGCACAGGGACCCAGCCCCAGACAGGGACAGAAAGAAGCTCTCCCGTGGGTGAGCCAGCCCTGAGTTTTACGGCTCTCCACCATACCAGTAGCTTAGTGTCCCTTGACACAGCCCCATAACACCTCCATGCTCTCAGTGTCACAGAAATAGAGACTTGCCAAAGCAGAAGGGACCTTGATGGCTAATGTTGTTCAGTCATTTCAGTCATGTCTGACTCTTTGTGACTCCACTTGAGGGTTTCTTGTCAGAGATCCTGGAGTGCTTTGCCATTTCCTTCTTCAGCTCATTTTACAGATGAGGAAACTGAGGCAAACAAGGTGAGGTGACTTCCCCAGGGCCACACAGCTAGTAAGTGTCTGAGGTCAAATTTGAACTCAAGACTCCAGGCTCTCTATCCACTGTGCCACCTAGCTGCCCTTGTCTAAACCATGCTCCTAAGAGAATTCCTCCTACAGTACTCCCTAAAACTGATCATGCAGACTCTGCTTGGAGACCTCCAAAGGCAGCCCATACTTTCAGTCTCTCTGTGACTTTGACCCCATCACTCCTAGTTCTGTTCTCTGGGGCCAAGCAGATCTAAACTAATCCCCCTTCCTGACTTTTCCAACATTTCCCATGAAAATTACCTATACTTCCTCACATTATAAGATGGAGCCAGCTCCCTATTTGGATTATGCATACAACCATCCTTTGGGGGTGTACCATGAAGGCACAGATGATACGCCCTGCGTGCTGGATGGGGTTTGAGAAATCCTACATATTTTTTAACCCCAGAACCAGGGCAGGAGCCTGAATCAAAAGCATGATCAGAAACATTTAAACTGGCCCCATCCAGTCTCTGCCCCCACTCCAGTCCCAACCTCCCCTTTTCCCTCTTTGGCAGAAGTGGCCTGTGGCGGGAGTGTGGGACCCATGTGGGAGAAGGTTTTCCCACAGTAGCTTATCTTATAGAATGCCTCACTTTGCAACTCTCAAGGATTTTGAAGCTAAAGAAACAGCGGCTAATGGAGAAAACGTTCTCTTTGTAACTCTCCTCTGTTACAGTCTGCTGCTGAGTTGGGTTAATTGAAGGATGTGAGATACAATGTTCCATGAGAACCAACTCTTTGCCAGATGGGAGCGGGTGAGAGAGAAGGATGGTGGAGGGATGGTTTGGGAGTAAATGGAGAAGGGAGCATCAAGGGGGGTGAGGGGAATGGGAGGTGGGAGGATGTAAGGGTCATCGGGGCTGGCTGGCCAGGGAGCTAAAGGGACCCTAGAGGAAGACCAGGCAAAACCAGGGTTATTTGTCAGCAGGAAATAAGAGTTGATGTGCATAAAGTTCAGAGGTTTTAAAGTTGGAAGAGATCAGATAGCTCATTTAAACTAATCCGTTTACAGATGAGGCCCAGACGTGCAGGCAACCTTTTAGGATCAGCCTTTTAGGGCTAAAATAGTCTTTAGAGTCCTCTGGTCCAAGCCCCTCATTCAGCAGATTGGGAAACCAAGATGGTGGCTTGCCTGAGGTCACACAAGTAGAAAATGGTAAAATCAGGATTTGAATCCAGACCCTCTGGTTCTAAGTCTAACATTTTTGTATCTTCACAAAAGTTTACTGACCTTGAAGTCAGGAAGATCAAAGTTCAAAGTCTACCCCTGATCCTGCCCTCCTGCCTTCGAACCCCTCCACTTCAGCCCTGTCTTTGCCTCTCTTTATATCCCCAGCGCCTAGCACAGCACCTGGTACATAGTGCGCCCTTAATGTGTATTGGCTGACTGACTGGCAATGAGGCTACATGGTATATTGGAAAGATCTCAGTGCTTCGAGAAGACCTGGGTTCTAATCCTGCTTCTGCCATTTCCTACCTATGTGACCTCAGACAAATCGCTTGACCTGGCAAGTTCAATGAACTCCATCATGGCCACTGCTGGACCTTGACTACTCATGTCAGCACCTTCAGGAAGTCAATCACCTGATGACACCACCCTCCCTTCCCCCCCCCCCCCCCACAAGTTCCATCCCCATACCTTTCAGCAGCAGCTGGAATTCCTTTAATAAATCCTCAGGTAGGATGAAAGACCCTGGGGGGCCCTGAGGGCCAGGGGGTCCAGGAGGCCCTGGGAGCCCAAGCTGAAAGACAAATGACAAGGAAGAAAAACATCAAGGGCCAGTGCCACCAAGACGAGTGTTTTCATAAAATCCTGCCTTTGGACTCCATTCATTTTGATCCAACAAATCCTTATGAAATATCTTAGACGTGCCAAGCCCCAGGCTGTCTATGGCTACAGATTACAGCACAATGGTCAATGTGTACTGGCAGAAGGAGCTTCCTCCTTAGGAATTCCCAGTTATAGCACCAGTGTGTACAGTCCAGACTGTGCTAGGGGATGGGGTGACAAAGACAAAAAGTGAACCAGCCTTTGCCCTCATTTGTATTCTCTTCAGAGCTAGGGTTTAGTCTCCCCTTAGCCCTTTCTATGATGCTTCATGGTGACTTTGCCTACAAAGAGTGGGATGTAGCTGGACTGTTGGGGGAAGGGAAACATTTTCATTTGGTACAGAGCCTAACACAAAGAGAAGCCACTCCTCCACCCCATGCCAAGCTTCCTAGTGATGCCTGCAAGAATGCTGGTCAGCCGAAAATAGGGTGGGCAGGGGTAGAGGGGCATCCATTACCATGGAATAATATAGTCCCCCAGGGAACATCCCCAAGAAGGCAGATTTCAGGCATCTGATCACCCAAGGTCATGCCAGGACCAGGTCCCCAGACAGTCTCTACAAAAGCTGAAATCTAGGAGGTATGTGGTTGAAGGGAAAGAATTCATAAGGAAATTCTCCCTGTGGATAAGGTTGAAGGGCTCCAACAATTTGGAAAAACCAACCAGATCTGGATGTTTTTCTTTGCTTTGTCTTTTTTATCCATGATTCCCATTCACATAAATCATTCCCTCTTGCTTTTTGGAAATCAGTTTTATGATTCATCATAGAACCTTGAAATTGAAAAGGACTTCTGGGATTATCATGTCTAACCTACCTACCCTGAGCTATAAGCCCCGTCTACAATGTCTCTAACAAGTGGTCCCCCAGCCTCCACTGGAATCCCTCCAGTGATGGGGAACTCACTATCTCACAAGACTTCATCTCATTGTTGAACAGTTCTAATTGTTAGGAACTTCTTTAAATTGAGTTGATATCTGTCTCCTGCTAACGTTTCCAAATCAGTCCTATAGATGCCTGCCCTCTGGGACCAGGATATAGGATTCTTTCCCTCACCCACATTAATGGACCCCCTGAATTTTATCTCTGAGCCCCCTACTGTAGACCTCCAGGGTTTTCAGAACAACCTTCTGTAGGGAAGGGATGGTTGTTGTCCCCATTTTACAGATAGAGCTAGTTGGCACCACTAGGCCAAAGGACTGCCCACAGTTGGCCAGCTTGGAAGCAGAAGTTTTATAATGTTAGCTACTTAAGGAGGAGGCTGTCTTTCTCTATATTCTATTTGGACTCCAGTGCCTGGCACATATTAAATACTTAATAAATTAATAAATACTTGTGGACAGACTGATGGCCAAGAGATATTAAGCAACTTCCTCTCTTGGTCCTACAGAAAGTGGTGGCTCCAGGATTCATTCATCTGAGTCCAAATTCAGCTGAAGCCCATGGGCTCTGGGAGGCCCAAGCCTCTCCATGCTCACCTTGTACTTTTTGGATTTCCCAGGGTTCCTTTTTTTGCCATTGACCCCTTTGCTGGACTGTCTGACAAAGAGCATCCAGGCATCCCTGGGATCAATGCTTCGGGGCCTCTCGGTGACAGGGGCTTCCTGCAACAGAATCCAAAAGCTGACATTGACCAAGGAGGTGACATCACATTAGAAGGTGGGAAACTGACAACAGGACTTGCTGGGCACCGGGAGCTCAGAAACAGAAAAAACTAGACTTTGCACTTTCACTTTTTTTTTTTTTTAGCACAAATGCCTATGTGTGTATGTGTACATATTTATAAATTTTGGACTAATATTAATATTTAAACATATACATGTTATAAAACGTTCACAAAAATAGAAGTTAAAAAAAGGGATCAGATAAAGGCAAAGTTATATTTGCACCAGAGGCAATAGGAATCTACTGAAATTTATTGACTAAGGGGATGGTCAGAGCTGCTCTCTAGGAAAGTCCTTTAGGAAGAGACAGGAGGCAGAAAAACAATTAGGAAGTTATTGCAATAGCTTAGTGATGAGCCCCTGGGCTACGATGTGTCACTAGAGAGAAGAACATACATATGAGAGATAGCCTGGAGGTAGAAAGAACGAGATTTGGGGATTAAGTGACTACCTAGGTTGAGGAAAAGGAAGGAGACAAGGCTGACTCGAATGTTGACAATAGGGATGATTGGGAGGATTAAGGATATCTGCCCTTGACAGAAACAGGGAAGTTCGGATGAGAGAGGATGTGTGTGTGTGTGTGTGTGTGTGTGTGTGTGTGTGGATGCTGGTGTGTGTGTGTGTGTGTGTGTGTGTGTGTGTGTGTGTGTGGATGCTGGTGTGTGTGTGTGTGTGTGTGTGTGTGTGTGTATGTGTGAAAGAGAGAGAGAGAGAGAGAGAGAGAGAGAGAGAGATAATGTGAGGAGACACAGATCAAACACATCCCTGCCTTCTCATCTATAGATGACTCATTCTGTCCCCACAATGCATGGGGTGGGGGGAGAGTGACACCCAACCTTCTTGTGGTGGTCAGCCAGGTCAGCCTCCCTTCTGCAAGGAGGAAGCATTCCTTCATGATAAGATCTGCCTATGAGCTTTCCTCTTCTCTCACCAGGAAGGAGGTGCCCATATCACCTTCCTGCCATCACACTGGGCTACATCCATGCCCCACCATCAGAGCTACCCTTTATTTAACATCTTCCTCAATTCAGATGGAATCTCTTTTAGGACTGGGGTTTTCTGACTTGCTTATGTTTGCATCTCCAGGATTTAGCACAGTGCTTGGCACACAGTAAGCACTTAATAAATGCTTCTATCTACCTGTCTGTCTATCTATCTATCTATCTATCTATCTATCTATCTATCTATCTATCTATCTATCTATCTATCATCTATCACCACACCGCTCCAGTTAATGAGTTTTCAACCACACCAGATATCTGGGATCAATCCCTCATTTTTAGAGTCAACACTAACAATTTCCTACCAAAAGAGCCTTGAACGTCAGTGTCAGAGGCCTGGTCCTGGTCCAGATGGGCCCCTAGTGTGACTGACTTGGGGCTTCTCTGACACTCTTACCAGTTTTCTGCCTCTCCCTGGATAGAGGTCACTGGAATAGAAGCCCCTGGGAAGCAGGGACTGTTCCCTTTGTCTTTGCATCCCTCCCACCTCACAGGTACCTGGCAAATATTAGGAGCCTAATAAATGATCATCGAATTAACTGTCTTGTTGTTCTCAGTTATTAGTATTGCCCCTTCACACACACACACACACACACACACACACACTCACACACACACTGAGAAGTGACTTTGCATTTACAGTTTATATATTTTCTGTTCATTTAGATGTATACATGTCCTTCCCCCCGTAGAAGGATCAGAAGTATTTTCTTTTGTTGTGTTTGTCTCTAGGATTAAGACCTGGGGAGGAGGGGGATCTTCCCTAATAGGACCACGTATTAACATAGAAGAAGCAGATATTAAATATTATGAGGGGCAGCTTGACTTGGCAAATAAGGGGGCAGGCCTGAGAGCCAAGGCAGCCAGAGTCCTGTTTCTAACGTATACTGGCTTCGAGGCTCAACCTCTTAGTGAGTTGGGGCAGCTCCTTAGACTCTAAGGGGGGGATTCATAAGTGATTGTTGCCTGGGCTAATCTATATTGTAGAAGGAGCTTCTCATACTGATGAAGTCATAGGGTGAAGGAAAAAAATGTGATTTAGTCCAACTAGACATAATCCCAAATAGTTCACATTTCTTTCATTCTTTAAGATCTTCAAAGACCTTTCCATACATTGTCTCATTTGATCCTCAGAATGACCCTGGGAAGGCAGGAGATATTCTTCTCCCCATTCCACAGATGAGAAAGCTGAGGCCCTCTGAGGATGCAACTTTCCCATGGAGAGAAGAGCCAGAGGCTCAAATTATCCTGACCCTAACTCCGGAGCTCTTCTCACTGCCAGCCTCCATCCAGTCTAACCTTTTCACTGACAGATTTGGAGCCTGATGTAGCAAGGGCTCCCACAGGGCAGCCCAGAAATCCCCCCTCCCTCCCTGCTTTCCTTCTGGAGCTTGGTTTGTAGACACTCTCTAGAAGACCCTAACAGCTGAGCTGTCCCAGGGGTAGGAAAAGAGGCAAAGCTTGAAAGCATCTCCAATCCTACTCTCCACAGGCTCCCATCGCTGATTGGCTGCAGGTCAATCCTTGCTTCCCATGAACCATTCTTAGATGCCTCTGTAGGGCTCCCTGCTCTGAACAGGAGGGAGGCACCGATGGGGATTTGGGGGGAAAATCTTGGGCTACTGAGATGGGAACAGAGTTAAGCAATCATCTTCTGGGGAAGCTGGATCTCCCATTCATTCATCCATCCCTCCATCCCTCCATCCATTCATTCATTCTTAAGGCTGGTGACCTGCACAGCCCTCCCTCACTCAAAAAAAAGTCAAATGAAAGTCATGTCATCATTTCTCTGATGGCATGGTCTTCTTCGGCAACGATGGACGAACACAATCCTATGAGTAGATGCAGCTGGCTGAATGGGATCAAGCTCCTCCTTTCCTGTCTGCCTCCCCTCCCCTTCCTTCTCCTCTCCAAAGGAAGGTAAACTTGGATGGCCAAAAGATGCCCAGTTGACTTGGGTTTTACTGGCTCCTTTCCCCTTTCCTTTCCTTTCCTTTCCTTTCCTTTCCTTTCCTTTCCTTTCCTTTCCTTTCCTTTCCTTTCCTTTCCTTTCCTTTCCTTTCCTTTCCTTTCCTTCCCTTCCCTTCCCTTCCCTTCCCTTCCTTTCCCTTCCCTTCCCTTCCCTTCCCTTCCCTTTTCTTTCCTTTCCTTTCCCCTTAAACCTACTGCACTCTGAAGCTGGGATTCCAATGGGACCCTGTCTAAAGGCTCTTCTGGACCCTCCTAGGTTTACAATGATTATCAATACTAACACTTGCTGTTTCCCTCCCAGCCCTATGTTTTTCTTTTTCTTGCTCTCATTGCATGCCCTGGCTACTTCTTAAACAGGTCTATTCAATGAATGGGCTTGCCTTACCCTAAGTGAGTACCTTCACAGACCTTGGCCTAAAGGGCCCAACGTCTCCCAGCGCATCCTGGATCATCTCCAGTCATCCTAATGAATATCTGGTCACTGGATTCAGATGGCTCAGGAGAAGAAAATGATGCTGGTGGTCTTGCACAGCCCTCCCTCACTCAAAACTAAGTCAAGTGCAAGTCACGTCATCATTTCTCTGATGGTATCGTCTTCTTCGGCAACGGAAGGACAAACACAAACAAAACATTCACTTATTTACTGTGCAGTGGGCTTAGTGCTTAGGATGAAGACAAAAAGCCTGATAGTTGTTGCCCTCAATGTGCTTAGATTCTCCTGGAGGTTGGGAGGGGGCACCACAAGTCTACTGAGAAGTAAATACAGAACATATACAAATCCCAAAACAATTCCCAAGATGGGGGAAGGGAGGGCACTGGCTCCAGGGGAAATCTGAGAGAACTTCCTCCAGGAGGCAGCATGTGAGTTAGGATTTGGGAGAAGCTAGGGATGTTTCAGTGTGGTTAGATCGCTGTGTCTAGAGTCAGGAAGCAGAGGGTTCAAATCCCACCTAAGGCCTGTACAGGGTCCTTACTAGTGACCTTGACCTCTCTCAGCTTCAGTTTCCTCATCTGTAAAATGGGTAGAATAATAGCACCTACCTCCCAGGGTTTCAGGGAGGATAGCATGAAGCAATAATTGCGAAGCACTTAACACGGTCCCTGGCATATAGTAAGCACTAGATAAACGTTAGCTATCATCTTCATCATCATTTTTTACAAATCTTCAAGCATTTTAAGGGGTGTCCCAAAAGTCTTTATTGCACTAAGATGTTTTGGGACAACTTGTATAATTGTCATCCAGGAAACAGCTAAGTGGCTCAGTAGATAGAGTTTGGGGCCTGGAACCAGGAGGAACTCGGTGCACACTCACTAGCTAGGTGACCCTGGGCCAATCCGTTAACCTCTTTTTGCTTTCAGCCACTGGAGGAGCAATTGGCAAACAAACCACTCCAATGAGAAGACCCCATGGAAAGCCTTGGCATGCCATGGTCCACAGAAGAGTCAGACATGACACTGAACAACAAAATGATGAGGGATAGGTGAAGGAGAGGAGGGGAGCATTTCAGGCATTCCAGGAGATAACCCAGGGCACAGAGTCCAGAGATGGAGTGCCATCCATGCACAGGGTAATAGCAAATGGGCCAGCTTGACTGGCCCTGCTGTATGCCATTCATTTTAAAAGAGGATCCCACTTTAAGATGTTGTTCCCTTCTCTCCTCCCCCATTCCTACTCCAAAGTGATGGAAAGAGCACAGTCTTTTAGTCAGAGGTACCAGGTTCTAAACCTGCCCCTGCTCCTTACTCCTGGAAGTCCCTGGAAGAGTGAGTGACTTCCTCTCAGTCTCCTCTATAGTCCTTGGAGGAAGAGGAAATGACACTCTCCAAGAACTCTCCCATTCCAGTTTCCCCTGAATCCACAGATTTCCCCCATCTTCCATCTGACTTTTTAAAAAACAGCCACTGTGGAGTTCATGATCATGACCCTGTAACATAACAGAGCTGCCTGCCACCTTCGAGCATTTGAACCTGGATCCAACGCAGCACACTGGATATGGAGAAGGATCAAGGGATGGCTCTGGAAGCCTGGAGGATTCCTGTACATAGGAGAGGCAGCTGGTGGGAGGCAGTGAGTCAGCCCCCTGAGCCACCCCAAACAAGGTACTTTAACTCTGCCTCAGTTTTCTCACCTGTAAACTGAGGATTCTAATGCTCAGACTACCTGAATGCTGAAAGAAAGGCCCTTTGCAAACTTTAACAGTCTCAGAGAAATGTCAGGTTTCATGCAGAAGATATGAGGGAAGTGAGGGCAGGCTGGGGTGTGTTTTCAGCTTGTGCAGTTTACTGAGCTCTTAATTACTGACTTTGCAATGGTTTGATGCAAGTAGGATGTACCTAACTAAAGCTTCTGAGTCTTGGCCCATCCTTTAAAGTAATAATAATAGTAATCCTGGCAATTATTTAAGGTTTGAAAATTACTGTACGATTGCTTTTTCACAGCAGTGATGGGAGTGAAGATATATTATTAATTCCATTTTACAGATGAAAAAACTGAGATTCCCAGAGGTCATGGGATCATGTCTAGGACTAGAAGGTCGATTAGTCAATAAACGTTTATGAAGCACTTACTGTGTGCCAAGCGCTGTGTTAAGCACAGGGGATACCAGAAGAGGCAGAAGGTGGTCTTTGCCCTAGAGGAACTCACAGTCTAATGGGGAGACAACAAACTCTAGGTGAGATAAATAGGAAATAATTAACAGGGAGAAGGCACTGGGATTGAGGGGTTGGAAAATGTCAGAGGAGAGAAGGAGGCTGCAGAGGCAAAGTGGACAGACCTGGGTGCCAGCTTGGATGGAAGAGGGGGTGAGGAGTCTAGGATGACTCCTAGGGTGTAAACCTGAGGGACTGGGAAGAGAATGCTGGGTGCCCTTGAAAGTAATGGGGAAGGTGGGAGAGGGGAGGGGACTTTAAATACCATCTAGTCCAACTCCCTCACTTCCTAGAGGAAGAAACTGTGGTTCAGGGGGGTCCTAGGATCACAAATCCAAAGCTGGGTGGAAGCTTACAGGCCACTGATCTAATCCAAACTCCTCATTTTGCAGATGGAGAAACTGAGACTCAGAGGGGAAACTGCTTTACCAGAATCACACAGGGAAACTCTATCTGAAAGCAGGATTCAAAGCCAGGTTCTCCTGGCTCCAAGCTCAGCATAAATGCACTCTATGCCTCTCAGCAGCTATGAAAAGCACACCTTTCATCAGACATTAACATTTCCCTTAGAGCTGACCATCATGTGCTTAAGGGCACATATGCACACACAGCTTTCACAGGCAAGATGTTGCTTTTAGCTTTAGAGTCACACACATGTGTGCATACATACAAGCACACACATGCACACATATGCACAGAGACACCCTACCTCCTCATTCCCTTCTCAGGCAGGGTCTCCCTAGACCCAGCAAGTCTCTCTTGTGTTTAATTTCAGGTCCTAAAATTCTTGTTCATGAGGTGCTAGTTAGAAGCCCAAAGCTGTGAGTTTTGCTTTGTCTTTTGGGGGCTGCTGTCTGCTCCACCAATCAGGGGAGTGACTCAGGAGGCTGCTGGTCATGGCTTCCTTATCTAAAGCCCTTAGAAGCACTTTCTCCCAGGACAAGCAGGGAGGGAAGTGAGCAAGTGCTGTTCAACACGTCCAGGAGCCAAATCCATTTCTGCCAGCCTAAAGACCCTCTTCCTTCTTCCCTGGATTCCCATATTAGCACCTCCACTGTGCGTGCCCTTTTTATCCAGTAAGATCAGTTGGAAAGGCAGGGTCCCTGAAAACTTAATTCAAATGATCAAGGCATTTCCCCAGATATGCTCAAATTTCTACAAAGAGCTGCCTCCATGTTCATGAGGCATGCAGTTTAGACACACTTACTTCATTTCTGCAATATGCTTCTTTTCTTCATACTGAGAAAAGGGTTTTCCTGGCTTTCCCTTACTTCTGAAAAACTTTCCGAAAGATCATTTAGGATGACAGAAAAGAGGCATGTGACATAATGCATAGGGCACTGGACTTGGAGTCAGTACAAGTTGGCAAATCCCCTACTCTTTCTGTGCCTCAGTGTCCTAACCTGTCAAATGAGGAGGTTGGGCTCCCTGATTACAGGGATGCCCTCTGCAAGTCCAGCACTTTTGTTTTATGGACCAGGAAACAGGAAGAAAGAAGCGTAGGCAGGACCTGAATCCAGATCCTCTGATAACTGATCAGTTGTTCTATCCGCTACCCCACATTGCCTCCCCTGGGCTGTCCACTTTGACCTCATTATCACAATCTGCCTCCACCACTCACTGCCCCAGCTCCCCGATTATGCTTGAGGAAGGAGATGTCTTAATGGGATCAGCGAGTCACCTGTTTTCTTCCTTTGCCTGAACCGATGGTGGGTAGCCCAAGTGATCTTACCAGATTATTAGAAGCTAGCAGAGGGCGGCTGATCACGCCTTGTTCCGTGGGAAAGTCATTCCACTGAGATTGTTTCTCCAGATCCCGTCTACTTCCGTGTCTCTCCGACACCACCGAGCCAACACAGGAGCCAGCTGCCAGCAGCCCCAGAAAGAGAAACAGGAGCCAGCAGCTGGGAAGGATAGATGTGGCCTTCCCAGAGCCCAGAGCTCTCCAGCAGGGGCCCCTCCACTTCCTCTCCAAGAACCTCAAGTCTCCACGGAGGACAAAGCATGCACCTAGGAAAAAGCCAGGAGGTTGCCCTGAGAAACAAGAGGAAAGGATCTGTGACTAGAGAAAACTGCTAGGAGGATTGAGAGGGTTGGGAGGCTGGGATGAGGATGGGGTCCTAGTTTTGGCTTCTCTGGCAACCTTCCCCCAGAGCCAGCTTGGTCATCCATCGGCTCTGTTTCCCCTGGGGGACAGTCCATTCTTACCCAGGAAAGTGGAATCCATCGGGCACTCGGCCATTGGCTCCAGATTGGGGTGGCTGCGGAGGGGCCCACCTGGCTGGTTAGGGAACATGATCCCCCTCAGGAACAGATGGACTGGACCTTCTGACCACTGGTGAGGTCCACTGGAGACCCCAATCTTTGGAGGGACAGGAGGACTGGACCCAAACCTGGCCTGCTCCACAGTGGAAGGAGGGGTTATCTCTAGGTCGAGGGGAGGGGTGGTGAAGAGAGTGTCAAGGAGGATTTGCCTTTCCTGCTTTTCTTCTCCACCTCTTTCAATGTCAGGGAAGGTTAGCTGAGTGTGGATGGCTACCAAGGGCATCTGCAGAATCCTAAGGTCTGTCCCTTCTGCCCAGTAGCATCCCTGCTGATTTTCCTCTCTCCATCCTGTCAGCAGACAGGGCTCGTGGTGAAGTATGAGGTTCCTCAGCCAAACACAAGCTTCTCCCTTTCTTCCCTCTCTCACTCATCTATTTCTCCCCTTCCTCCCTCATCTCTCTACTCTCCTGTGATCTGTCCCTCTCTGTCTCTGTCTCTGTCTCTGACTCTGTCTCTCTCTCTCTCTGTCACTGTTTCTCTGTGTGTCTCTGGTTCCCTCTTTCTCTAGGTTACTATGGCCACTGGGCTCCTACTTCAGCCAAGTCCCTATCTCTGAAGTTTGGGCTCTTATCTCCTCCTTTTAATAAGCTTGAATTCCCCGCCTCGATGCCACCCTCTTCACTGGGGGAACCACAGAGCCCCCTTCTGGCCCCGAAAGCAAGGTTCGGGAGATGGGGAGAGGGAGGGGGCAGGCTTCATCTTCAGTCTAAGAGCTCCAGAAAGCTGGCAGGGACCCAAGGCTTTCTTGCAGAAGATTCACTGGTTGTTAATACTCCTAGCCTTGTGCCAACCTAGAAACTGGTTGCTTAGAGTTCGAGGGGGCTTGTAAGGGGCTTCCCCTACAAAACCCATAAAGGGAAAAGAGCCAATGACTTCTTAGGCATCTTTGGTAGCTGGACTCTAGCTGAAGAAAGCAAACTCAGCAATGGTGAGTCAGAGCAAGAAGAGAACACAGCTCACTGGTCTTAGAATCTGAGGTCTGGAGCTGAGAGGAAGACTAGAAGCTGTCTGCTCCTACCTCTACATTTGACTGGCCCAAGGTCCCACAAGTAGTGTCCAACAGCAGCAGGACTTGAATTCAGGTCCTCTGACCTCAATCCCAGTTCCATTGTATCATGCAATGATCCAGCCCTTCTTTTGGCAGATGAGGAAACTAAAGCATGAGGAGTGACTTACCTGAGCCCACACAGTGGTTTATGAGAAAGCTGAAACTAAAAGCCCTGACTCAGTACCCATGGCTCTGTCCACCACCCAATGCTAGCTCCTTTCTTTTGGTGCCCACCCCCTAGTGCAGATTCTTCAGAAATCAGAAACATTCTGTGATATTCCAATTCACTAAGAATTTCTTCCTCTGAAAAGTCTGGGCTCAGTACAACTTCAAACAAAAGTTTGCTGAACTCATGTATTGTGCAAAGGTTGGGCTGTACAAAAGGCATAAGGGGGGAAGTGGGTGAATTCCAGGGTGAATACAATGAAGCACGCATTTATTAAGTCCCTGTTGTATGCAGAGCTCTATGTCAGACACTAAAAAAATTATAACATTAAATAATAACTTATTGATATCCTTAATTTAATTCAATTCTACAAATATATTAAGTGCTTCCAATGTGCCAAGCACTGTGCCGGGCACTAGGGATACAGTAAAAGACAGCAAGTCCCTGCCCTGAGGAAGCTTTCATTCCATAGTTGGCTATACCTTATATAATAGCAAATAAATAAAGACAGAGAGTGAGGGACGAGACAAAGTTAGAGAGAGACACAGAGACTAAAAGAGGAGAGAGACAGACAGACAGACAGACAGGCAGAGACAGAGACAGAAACACAGAGAGACAGAAAGCAGCAAAGGAGAGCCCCTCAGGAAGTGCCCCCTGAGTGATACTTTGAAGAAAGCTAGAGATTCAATGAGTCAAAGGTGGAGAGACAGCAGGAAAGAAAAGGAACTAAAAGCCATGTCTCCCTGTTCCCTATCCAGGGCTCTTTCCAGCTATGGAAGGGCATGGAGGCAAGAGATGAAATTTAGTATTCAGGGAACAACTCAAAGAGAAGCTTGTGTGAAATGGAGATTGTGTTACAGGCATAACATGAAATAAAACTGGGAAGGTAGGTGGGTCTTATTAGTTTCTTCAGGACTTTAAGTGCCAACCTCAGGAGATTGTATTTTTCCTAAAGTCAACAGAACCAATGAATCTTTATGTGAAGGTGGGGGTGATGTGCTTATGTGTGTTTTAGTAATATCGATTACTTTCTAGCACTATAATACATCTACCTCATGTGCCAGGGCCTCCACAAGACGTTAGAGTCACACAGACAAGGTCCGATTTTGGGAAGTGGTCTAGATAAGTCATTTTCTCTTTGGACTTGTTGTATCCCCACCTAATGTTTATTCCAGGAAAAGCATCCAACTATGATGCATCTAGGTTCCAACAGAGGTAGGTTAAAAGTGTCCTCTGCTCCTGTATAAGCATTCAAGGTATAAATGCATATGCATAAAGGACATCCTTTATTTCTCCTCAAAGAAAATGCAGATGACACAAAGACTTCAGAGAACACCACAAAAAGCCACAGAAAAGATGTGAGGAACCCAAAGAATACATAAGCAGTTATCAAAAACACATAAGCTCTGCTTGAGTGGGAATTGCATATTAGATTATTAAAGAAACAGCTAAAGGGTGAGAAAAAGAAAACGAAAAAGGGCTGCAAGTACTCTGTTGCTAGGTGGCATGGTAGACAGAGTGCTGGCATTGGAGTCAGGAAGACCCAAGTTCAAATCCAGCCTTGACCCTTACTGTGTCACTCTGGGCAAGTAATTTAACTTCTCAGTGCCTCAGTTTCCTCATCTGTAAAATGGAGATAATAATGGCACTTATCTCTCAGTTATTGTGAGGCTCAAATGAGGTAATACTTACAAACTACTTTGCAAACCTTAAAGTGCTATATAAACACGTTATTAGTGTTGTTATTGCTGTTAGTGGTGGTGTCCTAGCCAGAAATAGAGAGGTGACAAGAGTTCTTCCTTGGGCAGACTATAAGCCAGTCATTCTGTATCATTTTCCTCCATATTTCCCATATATATATATACATATATATATATATTTCTCCATATAGGAGCTCCCCAACATTCTAGAGTCCTTTCTCTGGCACATGCAGTATTCCATGAACACCAGTACAGAACTGTTCTCTCTCATGACAAAACCAGCCCATCCCCCTTTCCAATCATACATCCCCTGGGTAGTATCTTTTATACCGCTTCCTTCTTCCATGTTGTGAGCATTGGTAACAGGCTGCAACCAACTTATATCTACCATGCACCTCTCTGGGGGCTTTCCAGTGGTCCTTAATTTTGAACTTTCAGAGACTGTGGTGCTCCATCACTTCTAACTCCTGTAGACTTGCCAGAGTAGCAATAGATAGCGTGGACATTTGTGGCAAGAAACAGATGATTAAAAGCACCATTTCCCCAATGCAAACCGAGAGCTTCTTCTAGTAAGTCCCGGATGTGGTTTGTTGTCCATTTGCAAAGTGTGTCCTTTATCTATGTATGATGCAATAACTCAATGGGCTTTCCACTCAACTACAAGTCATAGGCTCTGCAGTAAGCATTCTTCATCCATTTGTTTTTCCAGTATGCATAATTAGGCAGATCTCTTTGTGAGTCTCTGTGGATCTCACTGCAGAAGGTCTGTAGTATTTTGGAACTTTATAAAGCACAACGTCACCTACAAAGAGAAATATGGAATGAATGGTATCACCTCCAAAAGATCCTTTCCACATTAGGTCTCTGCACAAGATACTATGACAGCTTTGGTGAGCGCGTGTCTCCCTGATTTATGCCTTGGTATTGATAATAAATTGTGATCTTATACATGTACATGGGAGACGCCTCACTGGAGGTATGCATGTATATAAATTTGGTTTTTGTTCTGCCAGACTGGTGCTTTTTATGTGTGTAGTTAATGAACCATAAGAACAGTAAACTCTTGTATTCCCAACACTTTTCAGTCTATTGTGTGGTTGTGTAAATGTGGTCTGCTGTAGAAAACCATCTGTGAAAGCTCCCTCATATTTTCATCATTGATTCTCCTCTCCCTCCCTCCCTCCCTCCCCCTCTCTCTCCTTCGATGTGTGTGTGTGCTGATAACTCTCAAAAAAGCTATTATGGAGATTAGCAAAAGGAACACAAATAATTAGTTACTAAAATTTTTGTGATTATCTTTTTTAGAGTAGCAACATTATCTGGTATTTTTGTTGTCTTTTAAATTCTTTGGCATCTCTCACTCTTTCAGACATCTTGAAAATTAATACCTTAATGCATTTAACTTTAAAACTATAAAGATGTAAATTTAATAGGGGTAAATGCACATTCTGTTACTTGTTTTCCAGAAATCAGCTGTACAAGTATATGATGAGGGAGGCACAGCTAGACAATAATTCATAACAAAAAGATCTGGAATTTTGGATAGACCACAAGCTCAATACAAGCTAACAGTGTGACACTGCTTGCCTCCATCCCAACCCAGGAAAAAAAAAAAGCTTGTATGATCCTAGGTTTCATTAAAAGGCATAGCGTCACTGTCAAGGGAGATGATAATCCCCAGACTGAGTACTGGTGAGCCACACATGGGATATTGTATTCAGCTCCAAGCAACACTTTTCAGGAAGGACACTGATAAATGGGATCATTCCAGGTGGGAGGGACTGACCTGGTAATGAAAGGACTGAAGAACATTCTATACAATAATTTATTGAAAGAGTTCTTGATGCTTAGCCAAGAAATGAGAACACTTTGGGGACACGTGATAAACATCTTCAGATATCTGAAAGAGTTGTACAGCAGCAGGAATCATTCTGTTTGATTCCCAAAAGCAGAATGATAAGCATTGGATGAAAGTTGCAGAGAAACTTAATGATGTGATTTTTTAAAAAAATGTTTTCAAGTATTTTATTTTTTCTAATTATATCTAAAAATAATTTTTAACCCTCATTTGAGTTCTTAATTCTCCCCCTTTCTCCTTCCCTCCCCTCCTCCCTCAATGAAAAGGCAACCAATTTTATATAGGTTATACATATCCAGTCACAGAAAATGTATTTCCATATTAATCACGTTGTGAAAGAAAACACAAACAAAAAAAGAAGAAAAATTTTAAAAGTCTGCTTCAATCTGCATCCAGACCCTTTTAGTCTTTCTCTGGAAATGGAAAGCATTTTTCATCAATTTTTGTCTTCGGAACTGTCTTGGATCTTTGCGTTGCTCAGAATAGCTAAGTAATGAACAACTGATCATTGTACAATGTTGCTGTTTCTATGAACAATTTTCTCCTGGTTCTGCTCTCTTCATTTTGCATCATTTTGGGTAAGTCTTTTCAGGCTTTTCTGAAAGCATCCTGATTATTGCAAAATGACCTGATTTAAGGAACCATTTCCTATACATTGGAGTGGATTACCTTGAAATGCAATGAGTTCCTTATCTATGCAAGTCCTCAAATGAATAATCACTTCTCGGGGATGCTGTAAGAACTAGATCTGTGATGAGTTTGGGGTTTTGGTTTTGTTTGCTTGTTTTGTTGGGAAATTCCCAGTGTGGAAACTCTGTAATAAATGTTTATTTACTGACTGATATGGAGGATATTTTCATATGGTTGTAGAGATTTTGCAAATCTTTTGAGAGCCATTTACTCATATTCTTTGACCACAGATCTATTGGGTAATGGGTTTTGATTTGATGTGTTCCTTTAAATTCCTTCTGTATCATGGATATTGGTCTTTAATCAGTGATTTTGTTGTTTAGTTGTTTTCAGTCATGTCCAACTCTTTGTGACCCCACTTGGGTTTTTCATGGCAAAGATACTATAATGGTTTGTCATTTCCTTCTCAAGCTCATTTTACAGATGAAAAAACTGACTACAGAAATGTGCACACCCTTTGACCCAGCAATATCGCTACTATGACTGTATCCCCAAGAGATCATAAAATGGGAAAGGGTCCCATATGTACAAAAATATTTATAGCAGCTCTCTTTGTGTTGGCCAAAAACTGGAAGTCAAAGGGATGCCCATCAATTGGGGAATGGCTGAATAAGTCGTGACATATGAATGTAATAGAGTACTACTGCGCCATAAGAAATGATGAACAAGAAGACTTCAGAGAGACCTGGAAGGACTTATATGACCTGATGCTGAGCGAAAGGAGCAGAACCAGGAGAACTTTGTGCACAGCAACGACCATAGTGTGCGAGAGTTTTTTCTGGTAGACTTGGAGCTTCATTGCAATGCAAGGACTTAAAACAAAAAATAATTCCCAATGGTTTTCTAAGGCAAAATGCCTTCCACACTCAGAGAAAGAACTATGGAATTCATTTGCAGAATGTAGCAGATCATGGTTGTGTATGTGTGTGTGTGTGTGTGTGTGTGTGTTTATTATGTTTTGATTTGTTATATGATTTCATCCATTTATTTTAGTTCATCTACACAGCATAACTATAGTGAAAATGTACTCAATAGGAAAGTATATAGATCCTATATAGAACTGTATGGCATCTTGGGGAGGGAGGGGGGTGGTGGGGGATAAGTGGGGGGGTAAAAATCTAAGTTTTTTGGTAGTGATTGTAGAACATTAAAAAATTAATTCATTAAAAAAAAAAAAGAAAACTGAGACAATCAGGGTTGAGTGACCCAATAAGGGTCATGCAGATAATAAGTGTCTGAGGTCACATTTGAACTCAGGTCTTTGCATTATGGCACCACCTAGCTGCCCTTTAATCAGTGATACTTGATCCAAACATTTGTCAGTTTGACAGTACTTCTTCTTAGTTCCTCTACAGTGATTTTTTTCTTTCAAAAATTTTAGTCTTATCTAGTCAAAATTATCTGTTTTGTAATTTAAGATCACTTACTTGTTTTAGGATCCTTCCTCTGACCATGGTTCTGAAACATATTTCCTTTTTTTTTTTTTTAAGTTGTCACCTTTTACACTTAGATCACAGTTACATTTAGCGTTTGCTGTAGTATATGGTGTAAGAAGCTGATCTAAATCTCATTTCTGCCAAATTACTTTCCAGTTTTCCCAACAGTCCCCACCCCATTCCCAACTGGAAATCTTTTCTTCAATAATTTTTGTTCCTAGTTTTCCACTGGGCTACTCTTCTGAACTGCTGTTGGTTCTTGCTTACCTAATCTGTTCCATTAATGTTCTTTCCTATTTTATTAGTGCTACACTAAGTACAAATTTCATTTAAAAAAGAGAACTTTATGATTCTGCTTTTTAATATAATTTGAGACTGGTAGTACAATATCTATTTCATCCTATGATTTTTTTCCCCATTACTTCTTTTGAGATCTCAGCTTTACATCACTTCAACTGAATTTTGTTATCTTGTCTACTTCTGAAATGTATACCATCAGTAGTTTTATGAGACTAGCATAGCACTGAATCAGTAAATTAATTTATCTTCAGATATGTGGGAGAGGTATTGAACCTGCTCATCTTAGCCCCAAAAGGCAGAACTAATAGTAATGGACGGATTAGGGTGGAGAGATGTTAAGGAGCACTTCACAAAAAACACAGATGACTGAAAGCGCAATGAGGCTGTCTTGGAAGGTAGTGAGTTTCCTGTTCTTGGAGGGCTTTAAGCGAAGGTTAAACAGACCTTTAGCTGAGAATCTGGTAAAGAAGATTCTTATGAGTTGGACTAGATATCCTCAGCACTTGCCTCCACAACACTGAAATTCTGCTGTTTCCACCAGTGGCGTAATTCCTTATTCCATGCTAATTCATTGGGCTCCATCTGCCTGCACTTTTACAGTATGGTTGTGTGTTAGTTGAAAGGGGAATGAGGGGACAACCAGTCTGGCTGAAGAGGCCTCTCAGAGCACCTGTGACATCATGAAAATCCTACCATGGAAGAGGACACTCTGTGATGTCTGAGGGACCAGTGGATGGAGATGGCAGGACCCGTTGCTGTTTTCCCAAATAGTGAACAACACAAATGATGTCATCAGAGCTGCCAGAGGGCCCACAACAAATTGGTTTGAATCCTTGGGCAAATCCACACGGAATCCCATCTGAGGGCTATGGCCAACCTGCTTGGGACTCTGGGACAAAAGAGAAGCAGGCAGGGCTGTGGCAGAGGGCTGCCCTGCAGGGGTGTCTTCCCCCTTTTAGTTCTGGGGACCTGACCTAGAACCTGCTCAGAGTCATTGATCTTACGTGGGTCAAGCATCAGCCTGAAACTGTCATCCATCTCATGCTCTATGGGGAGGGCCATGCTTATGATAGGTGAGCTCCAACATGGAAGGATAGAAGGTGCAAAGGAGGGTGGGAGGGAGAGATGGTACACGCACACACGCACACACACACACACACACACACACACGCACGCACACACGCACACACTCCTTCACGCTCTGCTGAAATGGAATCCTCATTCTTGAGTTCTCATGTCACTGCCTTGGCCTGCAGTTCCCAGTAGACTGATGTATTCAAGCTGTTCCCTCTCTCTCTCATTCTCTCATTCTGTGATTGTCTCTTTCTTCTTCCAAGGGAAAGACCCAGCTGATGAAGTCATGGGAATAAACATTCTGTCTGCTACCGAAAACAGAAGTCATCATGTGGGAAGAAAGTCTTGGTGTGGGTGGCCTTTTCCTACTCTATCCCCCACAATTTGTCAACACCTCCAGAAGCAAGTAGGAATGGGACTGTGTTTCCCCTTCCCCACCCTCCCTTGTTCCTCCATCCATCCATCCATCCATCCTTCCATCCATCCATCCATCCTTCCATCCATCCATCCGTCTATTCATCTGTCCATCAATCCCTGTGCATCCTGAGACCTCTTGCTGCCAGGTGCACCATGACCCAGTGAAAACCCAGTGAAAGCCCTCAGATTGTCCTCTCACCTGTCAGAAGACATCTTAGGAAAATGAAAGGATTTTGGGCTTAAACACAGAAGACCAAGGATCCAATATAAAATCCTCTGTTTGACCTTTAAAGCCTCCCATCACCTGGTCCTGCTTCTTCCTTGCCAGTCTTCATACACTTTACTTGTCCTCACACACCCAGTGATCCAGTGACACCTGCCTCCTGGCTGTTCTACAAACAAGACTCTCCATCTCCAGACTCTGGGCATTTGCACTGACTGTGCACCAAGCCTGGAATGCTCTTTTTCCTCATCTCTGCTTACTGACTTCCTTCAAATCCCAACTAAAATATTACCTCAATACAGGTGCCTTCCCTTTATGGATTTGCTCCCACTTACCCTGTATTTATCTTGTTGGCACGTCATTGTTTCCATGTTGTCCCACTCTCCATTAGATGGTGAACTCACCTTTCTTCATATCCCCAGTGCTTAGCACTAGTGTGCTAAGGTAGTCATGCACATAGTTGGTGTTTAAAAAATGCTTATTGACTGAGTGACAATAACTGATTGATGAAACGTGTTTTCTGCCTCCCAATGGAGAGGGAAGGGTTATAAAGAGACCCGTAGTTTGATCATAGCCACTGTGTGGATCAACGTTGCTTGACTATGATGTTTCTTATCAGGCTTCTCCCATTTTTTTTCTCCTGGAAAGGTCAAGGGGGAGGAGGAGCAATAATGATCCTACCCCCAAAATGGGTCCTTGTAATATTTGTTTAGTGTGCAGAAAAGGACCAAAAAAACTCAGCCAGAAGTACAAAGAGGACAGTCTTGAAAGTAATATGTAGAATTTATTTATTTTAAAGCAAGTCATGAAACAGAGAATCATGGATCCATCTACAATCCGCATTTTCTGTTCTGATATTTCTGTGGAATTGCTCTTTTTCTGGTGCTGAAGTTCAGAATTTAAAAAAAATAATAATAATTTAAAAATGTATTTGGAGGATAGCAACTTGCTCGAGACTTTCTGTGTGATGGCCAACCAGTGTAAAAAGAAATGAATGAAAATGGTATCGATAGCTGGCTATTCTACAGAGCTCTTAGACTGACCAAACATTTCACTTACATGATCTTATCTGAGCTACATAACAACCTTATGGGGAGACCATTATTTCATTCTCTTCATAGGTGTAGAAACTGCATCTCATGGAAAAGAAATTACTTGTGCAGGGTCACACAGCTAGTATGTGGCTCAATTCATCTAGGCCACCATCTGCTATAATGGAACTTCATAAAACCACAACCTATCTCTACTAGGTAAGCATGCTTCTTTCTTACTAAGCCTTGTCCAGTCCAATCCTAAAGCATTTATTAAGCACCTACTGTGAGCCAGGTTTTTTATGAGGCTTTAGGGAATCAACAATAATAAATAGCTACTGCTTCTCTCAATTGTAAGGAGCTGAAAACCTTTGAACCTAGAGATTATTTAGACCTGATTTGGGATGTGTCTAGACTTTTTATAAAGGGCATTACTGTAGGCAACAACCTTCTTCACTTATACTGATTCTTAGAGTTTGGGGAATCATGATCTCCAGAATCACAGAATGTTAGAGGGCAGTGGGAGAGGGAACTTAGGTAATGTGGACCAATTCCTTTTTTTACAGATGAGAACACTGAACCTTGGATACAGGAGATCACTGGCTCAATGGCCTAGAAAAAGACTCACAAGTTCTTGGATTTGGAAGAGACCTTGGAGATTGTCTTGTCCAATTTCCTTATCTGATAAGTGGGGATACTGAGCCCCAGGCTGGTAGGGTGACCATCTCATAGAATCTTGGACTGGGAAGGACATCATCTCATTTAGTCTCCTCCTGTACAGATGAGGAAACTGAGGCCCAGAGAAGTTGTAGTATTTAGGGGTGTGACTGGGCTGCAGGTGTCCTGGCCTTCTCTCTGTAGCTCCCCACCCCCATTCACTCAACGGCAAACCCAGATCTGGGGTTCTCTTTTAGCACACCATCCCCCTTTAAGGCTACCTCCTTTGTTTTGGCCCCATGACCCAATCTGCATATGTCAGAGTGGGCCTCAACAATGTAAATAGATAATATCTGCAACAACATTCAAAGCAGCCAGTGGCAGTCACATTCCATACTTCCTTGGGAGCCTTGAAGGCTTCCAGCCTTGGGAAGCAGGAAAGATCAGAAGCTTGAACACTGACAACTCAACATGGCGGCTGCTAGGAGAGCTCCCATCAAGGCCCCTGATGGCAGCTGAGCTTTAGGGAGGACAGTACAAGAAGAGGCCTGAGCCCTGAGGGCCCTTAGCTCCTCACAAAGGGCTCCGTCCACCTGGAGACATCCATGAAAATGGAGGAAGAGCTGTGATAAAGCCAGAGGCAGGGCAGGGCCCCTTCCCGTGTCCAGACATCCTTAGCACCGTCGTATACCTCCATCTCAACCCGGTAGTCTCCTTCCATCCCTTGCCAGCGGCCTCCTGTCACATAGAGCTTGTCTCCCAAGGACACCATCCCGCCATTCTCATGCAGACTGTGAAGCAGTTGAACCTGGAGCAAAGATGGTGGTGGTGAGAATGTGGCCTTTCTTTTATTCCCAGCACTTAGCCCAGTGACTGGCACACAGTGGGTGTTTAATAAATGCTTATTGACTGACCTGAGAGCTGTAACAAAGATGGGGCAGAGACAAACCATTCACTTAAAAAAGTAAAGCAGAAAAATATTTGCTCACAAAAAACTCTTGAGTGAAATTTATTTACATAAATGTCTTTCCTAGAGGCAAGGATTTAGATCCAGGAGGAATTTTAGAGATCATTTGGGTCATTTGTACAGCTGAGGAAACTGAGGTCCAGGAAGATTAGGTGCTCAAACAAAACATCTGGGATAAGGGGGTGGTGGCCTGAATTGGGGTTACACTTTGCCCTGATCTGACCACATCTAAAGACCAAGATCATAGACTTCAAACTTTAAAGGGCTTTTGAGGTCATTCATTCACTACAAAATAAGGGCATGTGAGTGTTTTGTAGGATATTTCAGAAAACTGAGGCTCAGGGAGTTAAAGAAACTTGCTCAATGTGATACAGGCAAGTGCCAGAAGCAGTATCTGAACCCATGTCCTCTGTCTCTCTAAGGTATGTCAGGTTGGGGGGGGAGGGGGTCTATCCCTGGAGTCCATGGTCCTGACCTAACCAGAAAAAACCCTCCCAGCCCAATGACATCATAAATGAAAGGGCTCCCACAGAACAAGAGAGATGGGAAGGAGCCGCCTGCCCACATTCCTGGCAGGGACAGACTAGGGGGAATCACTGCCTGACAAGCCTTGCTCTGCACCTGTCCTCCTGCCCCAGCGAGGTCAGAGTGGTCAGTTGGGTGCTGACGTCATGGGAACAGCTGCAGGGGACTTTGGGATGATCCAAGTGTAACCCTATCCCGGAACAACATTACTGGTGGACCGATGGAGCTGGCCCAAAGGTCCAGCACAGGGGCTGATGCCCTGGGAGAGGGTGGAGGGCATGTGCCCAGGCCTAGTCATCAAAGTTTCCAGGGACTGCCTTTCTACCCCACCCTCTAGGAAAGTCTGAGAGGTAGCAGGGGAGTCACGGCTGAGGATGGTCCGGGAGGAAGGATTCCTGGCTTACTCAGTTACCTGTCCCACCCTGGACAAGTCACTTCACATATTTGGGGCATATCCTCATTGATAAAAGGCAAAGGTCGAAATAGCTGGCCTCTGAGGTCCCTCCCAGCTCTATGATCTGATACCTGTGTGACTTTGGGTCAATCACATGACATCACTAGGTCTCAAAGGTTCCTTCCATATGTAGAATCCTATGGATGTGGGCTGTCACCTCATAGGAACATAGACTTAGAGTTGGAAGGGACTCATTTTATAGATGAAAAAATTGGGTCACAGAGAAGTGAGGGGATTTGCCCCATAGTCACATATCGAGTCAATGTCAGAACTGAGATTTGAACTCAGGATCTAACTTCAAATACAGCTCTCTTCCTGCTATTCTGTGTTCATCTAGTCCTCAGAGAAATTAAATAAACTTCCCAGGGCCCTGGTGGCACTAAATGACGTGTCCTTTAACTTCAGATACCACTCTTGAATCTCCATGGCCACATCTGCTAAAGGGAGCTCAGAATACTGACACAAAAGAAGGCCCTACCAGTCTCCCAGGGTTATAGGAAGAAAATGGCTTGGGAAACTTTAAAGAACTCAAAAAATGGGAGAAATATTAATCACTCTCACTTCTCTATCCCTTTACCATTTGCAACTCACTTCCTGCACATTGTCTTGTTAGACCCTCACAAACTCTCCAGTGAGGAAGGTGGTACAGGCATGATTGACCCCATCCTGCAGATGAGGAAACTGAGTCTGGGAGAGGTTCAGTAAGATTTAGTGTCAGAGGTGGGATCTGAAGAGGCATTCCTGAATTCGCCTCAGCCCTCAGCCATGCTGTGTCTCTGCAAGCAATGACTGCCCATGGACCCTGGCATCCGGTCATTTATGAAATACGGAGGCCCAGGAACTTCTTACAAGATGACCACAGGGTTGAAAAATTGAGATGAAGCCATGTACAAAGGAATCCCTCCTCTCTCATCCCTGAGAAGCAGTCATGTAACCTGTTCTTGAGACCCTCCAAGGAGGGAAACCCGTCCTGCTCTGGGACAGCACTCATCAGAAGGAAGTTTCTCTACCCAAATTTACCACCTTGCAATTTCCATCGTTTGCTCCTGTGGGACCAAACAGAACAAGCTTCATCTGACTCACAGAAGCCTTTCAGATACATGAACATGGCTCTCACGTCCTCCATAAGTCTTCTCCAAAAGACATCCTCAGGTCCTTCGGCTGATACTCATGTAATGTGACCCCAAGGCCCTTCCCCGTCCTGGTCGTCTTCCTCTGGACACTCTCCAGAGTGATCAGTGTCATTCTTAAACTGTGTTGCCTAGAGCTGAGCCCAGCTCTCAATACGTAGTCTGACCAGGGCAGAAGACAGTGTATGCCTCCCTGTTCCTTCAAGTCCTGCTCCCCTAAGGCAGCCCAATATCACTCTGGCTTTTATCTCCATGGGAACATGGAAGAGCCAAGCTCCTCTGGCCTCGTGACAATCAGTGGAGTCTGTCCACAATGTGTTCCCACCATACTGACCCCAAGGTGAAAAAAAAAAGACCAGAACAGCTCCCAGGAAAGATAAGCTTACCTTCTGCCACACATTGGCTTCAGGGTCATACATGTAAACTTTCTTGGTGTTGTCCCCAATGAGGTAGATGGCCCCATTCAGAGACGCACAACGAGGGGAGGAGAGGTACTTTGGGATGAAAGGTGAGGCAATCACACTCCAGACTTCTACAAGAAAGACATGGTGGCATTGACATAGAGACTAAAGATTCCATCTTCATCCAACCAAGGCCAGTTGCTGTGGCATACTGAATAAGGTGCTAGACGTGGAGTCAGGAAGACCCAAGTTCAAATCTGGCCTCAGATACTTACTAGCTGTATGACCCGGGGCAAGTCACTTAACCCTGTTTGCCTCAGTTTGCTCATATGTAAAATTAGACTCTATGGCCTCTATGATCCCTTCTTGCTTCCAAATCTTTGATCTTTTGACAGGAGAGACTTGAGCTGTTAGCCCGAATGGTTGATGGGGGTTGATGAAGGTCATTGATTAACCTCTGTCCTGTCCAGTTAGTATCATCCAGTGAGAAGCACCTGACTCACGGTCAAAGATTGCACTCCTAAACTTAATTGACCATCCAAAAAATGATAGGGCATGCTCATAAAAACAAGCTACATTTCAGTGAGATCACAGACTTAGGGTTGGAAGGAACCCCTTCATTTCCCACAGGAGAAGCTGATGCCCACAGTTCTGGGTAGTAATTTGCTCCATGTTTACTGGTTACTAAGTGAAAGAGTTGGGATCTGAACCCATTCATCCACTTAAGGTTTACCAAGCACCTTCCTCATGGTCAAGTCTGAATGGCCAGCAGTGCAAATATTGCTGTTCCCACTTTATGGATGAGGACGCTAAGGCTGAGAGTCCACCTAGGATGGTGACACAAGTAGTATCAGGAGCCAGACCTGTGTTTCTCCAGACCCTTATTCCAACAGTCGTTACTACAATTTTGCACTGCTGTGTTTCTAGGCATGAAAAGGCACCACATGAGTGTGGGAACTTATTCCAAGTCCCCACATTGGATCTCATCACACAGGGCAGGAGTTAATTGGAGGAACTGCGGAAATCTAAACTGGAGGAGAGCCAGGGGCATCAGCACTTTCTCCAAGGATTAACTTTATTCATCTCAACTTCAGGGTCATAGCTAGGAGCAAATAGCAAGTTGGAATGAGATTGATTCAGGCTGAATGTGAGGAAACACTTTCTAACAATCAGAGGTGATTGTTTATCACCTGCAGTGAATGAGTGAGTGGGCAACTTTCAGAGGTGGTAGGTTTCACCTCCAGCTGGAGGACTTGCCAGGTAGATTACTGTGGGGATTCTCTACCATTTTGAGCAGGTCAAGATGGCTGGTGAGGTCCTGGCTGAGTCTCAGACTCCATGCAAGACTGGAAGCTCCCATGAAGTGGGAGCTTGGCTCTCATTTCCACACACCCCCAATCTCCTCCCACCCTCAGCTTTGTGAAGGATCCCATCTCAGGTCTGGCACCACCCAACCCTCTGGTCACTGTCCCCCACAGCGACCGCTCACCTGTGAGGGGGTTATAGCACTGCAGGGTGAGCGCGTTGTACTTGCAGGCACAGGAGCCCACGAGGTAGAGCCTCCCGTGGCAGCCGATGGCAGAGAAGTTACTCACATACTTCAGTGCTGGACTGATGACCGACCAGCTGTTATTGTAGGGGTTGTAGCTTTCTACCTCCACTACGTCCATGGTAGTACCTAGGAAGCAGCCAGACATGGATGAGGCAGGTCAGCACATGACACACTCATGGGGGAAAGACCAAGAATAGGAAGGGACTGTAGAAACTATCTGACACACCCCCCCCCCTCATTTTACAGATGAGGAAACTGAGGCCCAGGCCATACAAGTAGGAAGTAGTTGAGCTGGGATTTGAACTTGAGGCCTATGACTTTTAGTTCATCACTCTTTCCAGTGAGCCTCCCTGTACCAGGCACTGGACCAGGTGCTGATGGACCTCATAGGCATGTCCTCAAGGAGCTTCCAGTCTCCACATTCTTCAACTTCTGCTCTCCTAAAGGTAGGCTAAATCAGAAGTCAGCAGCCTCTGTAAACCTGAGGATCCCCAGTGGGGCTTAGTCATTATCACAATGCCCCCAGAGCAGGCCTAAAGCACAAGAGGGAATAGCAACAGCTCGTGTTTCTATGAGACTTTAAAACTGGCCGAATCAATCAGTCAGTCAACAAGTTTGGTTCCTTTTACCAGTGAGAAAACTGAGGATCAGAGCAGGCTCTTCCACAGTGAAACAGTCAACGAAAGTCAGGACCAAGATTGGAACCTAGCTCTCTCCACGGCAAAATTCAGTTCTTTCTACTTTGCTAGGAACAGAGAAAGGTGTGGCAGAAAAAGTAAGAAGAGACAGGTGGCCATGGTGGGAAAATGTTGGTAGCCCTAGCCTCAGGGAACTCCCCATTTGGCCAAGGCCAAAGGTCCATCAAAATATCAGCTGAATGATGTATGGATTACTCTAGAGAATGACTTGATGTGTGAGACCAAATCACCTGACATCTAGAAGCTATGGATTCTTCATCTGTGAAATGAGGGAGCTGTACTCAGTGATCTCTATGGTCCCTTCCAGCCTAGACTCATGATCCTTGGAAGCTATGAGCCCATCTCTACTCATATGGCACCAGGCCATTTCAGACGAGGCAGCAGTGGGAGGCTGGTTAGACTTCCTTGGCCTTGGCTGGCTCATGCGCTGAGCTGGCTAAGTTTAGAAGAATCCTTTGAATGCTGTATGGGCTTCACTCCTCTGTCAGAAGGGCCTGTCAGAGGGCCTGAACTTGGATGGTGGGCAACATATTGGAAACATGGTGTCTGAAAGTCAACTGACATGACTTGATGGATCTCGAGGAGACAAGTCAAAGTCCACTCACTAAAACTATAGAAAGTATGGCAAAATAATGTGGAAGCAGTCTCAAAGGCCATGGCCCCAAATTCAGCCCCAAATAAACAAGGAATCCAGGTGTCCTAAGCCTGAATGAAATTGGGGTGAACCAAACTCTGTGGATAGAGTGCTGGGTCTGGATTCAGGATAACTCATCCTCCTGAGTTTATATCCAATCTCAGACACTTCCTAACTGTGTGACCCTGAGCAAGTCCCTTAACACTGTTTGCCTCAGTTTCCTCATCTGTAAAATGAACTGGAGAAGGAAATGGCAAACCACTCCAGCATCTGTGCCAAAAACAACAAAACAAAACAATCCTCCAAAAGGGGTCATAAGAGTCAGAAATGACTGAATCGACTGAACAACAAATGGAAATCAGCCAGTGGATCTGAAGGATGTCTTCTCCCTCTTGTGTCTCTTCCTTTGGACCTTGGGTTTCACTAGACTCTGCATCTTTGGGAAATTCAGAAAGCAGAAGCATTAATTTACTTATTCAAAAGACTTTTACCAAGTCCCTATTATCTGCAAAGAATATGGTATATTAGGCATCATAGGAGACACTGAGATCAATGTATCACTACCTATGCTTTTGTGTAGCTTATAGCCTCATTGGGAGTGTTCTATAAAGTGGGAATGAGAGAGGTCCAAAAGGCTCTGAGAATTCAGAGGATGTTTTGATCTCTCCCAATAGGACAAAGCTGGATGGACTTCAGTGAGCAGGTAGTATTGGGAATGGTCCCGAAAGATGTGCTCTAACCCTAGTGACGTGAGGCTTGGCAGAAGGATAAAGGGTGGGAAGAGGTAAACTTTGAAAATTTGGTCAGGACTCCCTGCAAACAGCATGGTCCACAGATAATCTTTGCAGACAAAATAATATTTGGAATCTCTGCCAAGGTGGATGTACTCAGAAGCTCTGCCCACTGTTCCCTAAATGGGGATGTTTACTAGATTAAATAGACAGAAAGGAGGAAGCCATAAAGCCAGCTGGCCCTCACCCCCAATGGCGTAGACTTCTCCGTTGAGTGCAGCGCTGGCATGGTTGGTGCGGGCTTTCAACATCGGTGCAATAAGTTTCCAGATGCCCTCTTTCTGTGAAAAGCACCAGGCCTGGGTCGTGGACCAGGTGTCTATCTTGCTACCGCGGGAACCACCTGCCAAGAAACACCTCAGTCAGGGAGAGCTGAAAGTGTAGGCAGTTGGCCTCCTGCCTTTCTCCAGCAAGGGGACGCTCCAGGGTCACCACCAGGCCTCTACCTTCATCAGTGGATATGCTCAGGACCCCATGTACAGGATGCCCTTCTCAGCAGCCTCCCTCAGCTTCCTTCAAAGAACCCCAGCAGCTCAGAGCTGGAAACAGAGTCACCTGGTTCACCCCATACCAGGACAAGATTCTTCTCACCAGCAAGCCAAGATCTCCTCTCCCTGGCAAGACCTCATCCAGTCACAGCTTCAAAGCCTCTGGGGAAAGGGAACCTACTATGTCTCAGGGTGCCCTGTTTCACCTTGAGGTGACTCCAATCACTGGCAAGTTCTTTGTAACATCTAATTCAAATGGTCCCAGGCAACTTCCACCTATGGGATGCCTGCCTGGAAAAATGAGAAGGGGCCAGAGATGGGCAAAGGGGAGCTGGAGGGGCCTCCCCCAGTTTAATCCCAGCTTCATACACAAGGTGTCCCCAAGTCAGCGGACTTCTAAGTTTCATAGCCTTGAAGCTTCAATAATTAAGTTTAGTGGCCTTGAATCTATTAAGGCTTAAATCCGTTCTAAGATTTTGGGGACCCCTGTTTTGCTGGTATCACCTCCCTGATGTCATGGTTTATAAAGCACCTTGTGTCTGTTAGCTCATCTGAATTCTGTGACAATCCTATGAGGTGAGCACTAGTGCCATCCCTGCTGTACAGATGAAGAAATGAAGCTTCAGATAGTGGGGGGACTTGCCTATGGTCATGCGGGTAAAGTGACAACGACCAGGCTTGACACTGGGGCTTTCCAACTCCATCCATTCCACCCAGAATCATCCAGACACATTCCCTGTCCTACCACTAACTAGGGACCTCCTTTTCCTCACCTGTAAAATGGGGATAACAATGTCACCAAGATCAAATGAGTGGTTTGCCCACTCATTTAGACCAACAACTGAGAAATTCCAGGAAAAGGAAATTCAATTTTTAATAAACATGGACAGTCTAGCAGCATCTTTAGCTTTCCTGTTGAAGAGCTGGAGCTGGTAGAGGATGGAAGGCCACAGACAGGGGTTAGTCATGCAAAACTGAGGCAAGGAGGCCCAGGGGCACCGAGGCAAAGGTCCAGATTCCGCTCAGTTGCAAAAGCAAGGCTCTCAGAAGACTCAAGAGTATAAGCAACCAGTTGCTGAGATGGGAGAACCACACCCAGACCCCGATGGCCTAGGTCAAGAATTCATGGCCAGGCCCCTCCTATGACAGTCAGGACCCCAAATAAACCTAGAGAGGCATCGAATTAGACAGAAGAATGTGGCATGGAATACATGATCCCCCGAGGGACTCCAGAGAGCAAGAAATAGAACTCAGAAATGAGACCTAAAGGCAAAGCCCTCATGGAGGGCCCTGAGCTGGAATGCATGGTTTCCGTCCTCCTACATACCTGTGACATAAATATCATTGTTCAGCGCCACGAGAGAAAAGCCCCATTTGTGGTAGTCAGGGAAATCAGGAAGGGCCGTCCAGCATTCTGACAAGGAAGGAGAAAAGGGGTGAGTGAATGTCAGAAGATGGAATGGGAACTAAAGGCTGAGCCATCTGATCAGGAACATCAAGTCCAAACAATGAGATATCGACCTCTGTACCATCCCACTAGGTGCCCATCTAGTCTCGTGGTTAAATTATTAATCATCTAGTTCACTTAAACTCAGATCTTCTTGACTTTAGGAATAGCACTCTACCTGCTGCACCACCTCGCTGCCATTTCCATCTTCAGCTTGTTTTACAGATGAGGAAATTGAGGCAAACAGGGTGAAGTGACTTGCCCAGGGTCATACAGCTAGTAAGCGTCTGAGGCTGGATTTGAACCTAGAAAGATTAGTCGTCCTGACTCCAGGTTCAGCGCTGTGGGTACTATGGTGCCCCCTAGCTGCCCCCAAAGGAGAACTTATTAGCCCGTAAACTTCCAGGCGACAAGGAACTCCCCTATATCTTTCCCCCTACCTACCCCTTCTCCTAAATCTAACCAGTTCCTATTAGGAAGCTGTGTGGAAGGTTAAGAATGAACTCAAAAGTTTCCGACTTAGAATGGGAAACAGGTTCATGCAGTTACGGTCATCTCCTCCCTCCACTCTTGGCCGGAGTGAATGGTTTGGGAAATGTCTCCCACAATTTAACTGATGCTCCATTTATTGAAAGAAGCTGTTCACGAAACGGATCCCTCAGCTGTGGACCCCTGCTCAGACTTGAGCATGAAACTCTCTTTGTGCAAAAAGCATATAGACTGCAGTCGCAAAGTGCCTCGTCTCAGAGTGACGCCTGAGGCATGGGGGCACTGTCAGTTTGGACATTTCTCGCTCTAAGCTGAAAAAAAATGTTTCATTGGAATAATTGCAAGTAAGAAATTGTTTCCAACAGACTTGAGCTCAGAGTACAGAGGATGGTCTTGTTCTTCCTCACTCATCCTACAGGGAGGTGCCAACAAGAGGATAGCATCCCTGTGGAGAGTTCCGCAGGAAGTTCCCCAGGTAATTTTCAGTCCTTTTCAGTGGCATAACTAGAAACGCTATCGCACTTCATGACGAATCTCTTCATAGGCTCACAGAATTAGAACTGTTCTCCTCCCTCAGAATTGTAAAATTAGAACGGCCTTGGAAGGCGTCTGGATTTACATATAAAGAACCAGAGGACCAAGCAGGGAAATAGATTTCCCAAGATTGCACTGGCAGTAAGTGCTAGACCCAGGATTCAACCCAGACGTTCCCACTGCAGACAACATGCCTGTTCTACTACATAATGCTGCCTTTCCCATCATAAGACATTTTTTGCCTCTTTTCCAAATGTAACCACAGCTCAGAAACCCAAACTCTGGGTTTTCACGGTCCAAGTCCAGTCTTGGGGGCTCCCCCTCACCTCCAGTCATATTTCTTCCTCTGAGAACCTAAGAATGTAGCTCGTGCTTAGGTTTCCAAAAATACAAATTATAGGGATGTAGGCCTGTGAAAGTACTCAAGGTAACAGAAAGCCTCAGATGTAGGACAAGCTGTTCTATACCCCACAGAAAGATTAAAAAACAACTCAGAAGACTCACTTTGGACCATAAATAATCAGGATGCACTCCTTCTTTCCAGTGAGTTCAACTTTCACTTCAGGGTTCTCTACAGACCTCCAACCTCACAGTACTACCCCCACATTTGTACTTGATGTAGGAGGGAGATTGGGAATTGATAGAGAGGAGAACTTCACTTTCAGTCCCACCTTTACCCCCAGGGATCTTTATAGATCTACATTCCTATAGTTTTACCCTAAAGGCTTGGACTATCCTTCACTTCCTTTAACTTCCTTAAAGTTTGGGTTGATAGAGATGCAATTCCATTTCCCATCAGAACTCTACCAGGTAAATAGCAGAAGAGGACACGTTCTAGGTTTTTGCTGCTGTCATACTTTTAGTCTCTTGCTGCTTCTCTATCTTGAGGATCAAGTATTCAATCCTCTCCTTCCTCAGAAACCAGCACTGTCCAGGTACTGCCCTCTCCTACATCTAAGTCCAGGAAAAACCTGTGATTCAGCACAGCCTTGCCCACCCCGTCCCCCACCCCTGCCACCACCTGGCCACCATCGGGTCTGCTCTCTCTGCTATGGTTCTTCTTTCAGACTGAATCTGGGGCCTAAGCCCCTACCTGCCCAAATTACTAATAGTAATTACAAATTACTCTAGGATGATTGAGACTTCATCTAATAGAATAATCATTTATCTTCAGTGAGATGTAAAGAGGTCAAGTACCCAAGTCTAGAAAATGTCCTGAATCCTGTCAGTGAGGGGTTAATAAGGAGATGCAGTCAAAGTCCCAGACAGTAGACTCATCCTGAGTGGAAAAGACACTGTCTCTGGAGTCAGAGGTCCTGGGTTCACATCCTGCCTGTGACAACTTACTGCCTGCTGACTTTGGGTAGAGCACTTAAATCTCTCCGGACCTCAATTTCCCTATCTGTAAAATTGGTTGGACCTCGGAGGTCCTTTCCAGAGCTATCTATGACCTATGATCCTAATAATGATGGGTAAGTTGGTCAGCTTTCCTCATATGCAAAGTAAGCCAATTTCCCAACAATTCTGAGAGCTAGACACTACCTACCCCTGCAGAAGATTAAGTTTTATTCTTTCATCTTGCTTCATTTTATCTCAACTCCCAGGGATGGGGCAAGGATCAAGTGAACAGAGGTAGCCGGGATGAATCCCATGGCCACATGGTGCCACAGGGGAGGCCTAGGTGGAAGAGGAGGAACAAGAACCCGGGTCCTCGTAGGCAGTGTCAGGATGCTCATCCATAAAAGGGAGGTAATGACTCTTGCAGTATGTAACAAAGAGGTATTAATTGTTTGGTTAAGATGAGACCATTGACCACACAGGTCCTAGGTCCTCTTCTCCAGTACATGCCCCACTGACTGCCCATTGCCTCCCAGATAAATGATAAACTCTTTAGCTTGGGCTTCAATGCTCTCCACAGAATGGCTTCCAAACATCTTTCCAGTCTCACTTCACTGGATTTTCCTTCACAGACATTATGCTTCAGTCAAACTGGTCTATGTGCTGATTTCCAAAGTCAGCATTTTATGTCCACCTCCACTCCTCTATCTTCTGGGCCCAAAGCCTGAAGTGTACTCCTTCCTTGCTCTGTTTCTTAGAATTGCTAGTCTACTTAAGAGCTATAGGAAGCCCTTCCCCACTCTCTTGGTCGCTAGAGCTGCCTATCCTCCAGTGGTCTTATCTGTAGAAGTCAAGGGAAAGGATTTCTGGTCTTTGCATGCCAGTGCTTAGCACGGGGTATTATCCCTCATAAGTTAATTAATAAGTGCTGCTTGGCTTAAATTGGTGAATAGAAATGCTCTGGATAATGTAGCTTGCCTGCTGAGTAAGGGTAGGCTATAGAGCTCTCCTAGGGTTCTTTGTTGTTCTCCCCCCCAACCCCGCCTCACCGCCTGAGGGGCTAACCAGGAGACATTTCTGACTTCTGGTGCTTTGAGATAAATTGGCTAGCTCCATGTACTGAGTTTACGCCCCCCACTTGCGTCATCTTGCCCAGATCATGTCCCCTCTGATTCATGTTTGGGTCACCCTGGGAGAGCAGAGGAAAAGGCCAGACCATTGTCTCACTGAGCTGCCTGGTGGCATGCCAGGCAGGCTCTGATCCGGGCAGGCCACAGCTGCTGGGCCCAGTGGGCCAAGAGAGCTCATCCCATTATCTCAGTCTGCAATCTCTCATGCTCCCAGAGCTCCCTTCCTCAGCCAGAACCCTAATGGGGACCAGTTTTGACAGTGCCCATGTGTGGTGTCAGGGGCTGTTGACCAAAGGAGGGCCTGCTGGCCCATTCCAGTGAGGTCCTGAAGGCAGCATCCAGATTCCAAACTGACAGTGCCAAGGGGCTTTGCTCTCTTTGTCCAGGGAGCACATGGCCTGATCACTCCCCACTCCCACCTCCCTGGGCTCCTAGAAATCCAGCCAAGTTCTCATGGAGAGAGACGTCAATGTCTGTCCAGCTGCAGATTGTTCTGGGGGACACAGGCACAGTGGTTTTGCCCCCATGGAGACGCCTTCCAGGCGCAGGATCTGTGTCCAAGTATAGCATCCTCAGCCTATGTGTCTGTACTGTTGTTGGGCTTCATCACCAAGGAACCAAAACACGTCAGCTTGGCTCCAGGCTGCCAAAGGATGGGCAAATGGGTAATAAAAGGGGCCTCAGCAAAATTACGCATTGTCTGTCAACAGAGCTTCAAGGCTCATGAGAGAATCTACATCGGCAATCTCATCAAAGCCTCCCAGCAGTCCAGTGCACCCAGCAGTACAGGCACCACCAGCCCCATTTTCCAGAAGCTCAGTCAGCAGGTCTCACAGGCAGGAGTTAAACTCAGGCATCTTGACTCACTTAACCTCTCAGTCCTCTAAGGCTAAAGGTTGCAGAGCAGGTGGAAATCTGCATGAATAAAGGGAGTTTTCTCTCCAGGAACTACACCAATGATATCATAAGTGAATGAACAAATGAATGAATCAATCAATCAATGAAAAATCTTAGGTCTGAACATGAAGGAAGGAAACAATATTTTTTTAAACAAAGTTTCCTATGTGCCAAGCGCTGTGCTATGTGCTGGGGATACGAGCACAAAAGGGACAACAGACCCTGTCTTTTAGGATCTTGCATCCTAACGATGGCAGAACCAGCATCAGGAGACGTGGTTCTCACATTTGGGTCTGGAAAGTCCCAGGGATGCTAGTGAGCAGCACCATGGGGCAGTAGATCGATAAACCCCCTCCAGCAGGAATGGCAAGGTCAATTTGAGGATGTTTCCAGAACTGGAAAGGGGAGGTGGTGGAGTGGGGGGAGGAGGGCAACTAAGGGGTGCCTGAGTGAGGCAGCTGGGAAAAAGATGGTGGTGAATGTGATGTGATGAGCCACACATAACCTTCACTGATCTCGAGATCAGGGATCTGGGGAAGAAGCTCTGGAGATGAAAACTCAAAAAAAATGCCAGGTTTGAAGCCTCATCTTCCATACCAGGAGGAATTCTAGTTACATGGTATTGAAATGGCATCTTGGAAGAGGAGGGGAAGATACGGTGTAAATCTGATGTTCGGCAGACTTAGAATCTGGTACCTCTGGGTTCAAGTCTTCCCTGACTTACAAGCCTTGTGATCATAAAGAGGTTAGTCCACCTTTCTGAGTCTCAGTTCCCGCATCTGTAAAATGGGGGTAACCATGCCTGCTGCCCGTATGTCACAGGGCTGTTGTGATTCTCCGTGACTGTCGAAGACTTCATGAGCATCAGAGAGACAAAGAAATGTCACCTATCACCATGATCATGATGTCACGTTCGAAGGAGCTGGGGTACAAAGTGTCCTCTGTTATTCTCGTTGTCATCGTCATTATAGTTACTGGATAGAGGAGGAAAAGGAGGCAGGGCTAAGTAAGAACCCTGTCCTGCTCCAAGCTCAGCAGAACTTGGTTCAAGTTGATTTGGGGCCAGGCCTTTCTCTGGAACTTAGCAGAAGAGCTGTGTCAAGCCTTGGACTTGGAGGTGGAGGCCCTGCATCCAAGGTCTGGCTTGTCCACTGACTGAGCTGTGTGACTTTGATCAAGTTGCATGACTCCCTCTAGCCTCAGTCTTCTCATCGGCAAAATGGGAGCATCAGTGATGCTTGTACTAAAGAGCAAGTGTTGAGAATCAGATGAGATCAAGCATGTGGAATAGTCCATTGTCATAAAGGCAGACTTCAACATAAGCTAACCGTGTCTCAAACCACAGGATGTGCCAGGGACAAATACACAGGAGCCATCATGAGCATCTAGGTGGTGTGATTTAAAGGGGACCCTGTCCCAAAAGGTCCCCCTTACTGACCTACGTGTTGTTTACTAAACTCCTACATTAGAGTTAGGAAATTATATATGTGAAGTGTTTTGTGAGCCTTAGAATGCTTCAGAAATGTTAGTTATCATACGCATGTTGCCATTGTAAATGTTTTTGGAGTTAAAGCACTGAGCCTCCCATAGCTGTGTGGAGCAGTGGATAGAGTGCTGGATTCAAATCCAGATTCAGACACTTGGTAGCTAAGCAAGCCTGGACAAGTCATTTAACTTCCATCTGCCTCAGTTTCTTCAGCTGTAAAATGGGGATAATAGAAGTGATTCCCCTCCCAGGGTTGTTATAAGGACAAAGGGAGTTAATATTTGTAAAGAGCTATAAGATTATTTAGCATTATTATTACTATTCTATAAGGGAGTTAGCTACCCCACCAATCATGGCAAGACAAGAGGCCAAAGGGAGCACCATCAGCTGCGTAGACCTTAATGGGCGGAGGGGGCCTTTCAGTTTTTTGTTTCTCTCTGGGATTTGGCCTAGCATGGTGTATCAAACAATAGTCAGTCAGTCTGATGAATGAGTGAATAAAAGGGTGAATGAATGAGTTTACCTGGCCAGTTACCTGCAAAATTATTGGGGGCTCAGACAACTATGAGGGGGAAGTAAGAGAGGAGGTAGAAGGCGGCAGTGATCCAGGCTAGAGGGAGAAAGTGGGGACTGGCCCTGGAGGACAGGCTCAGCTTAGGGATCACATTGGACTTTTTGTGTTAGTGTTAGACTTTTGGCAGTCTTTCTCAGGATAATGCCTTTTAAGTGTATAAAATAAAATGCATTGCATTGCACAGGAAAGATGAGTAAAAAAGGACATAATTTTTCCCACCCACGTTCATGGACTCCCTGAATCTCTTTTCAGAGTCCCTGGGGGCATGAGGAGCCCAAGCTAAACATTCCTGACATTGAGGTTGGTAATGGAGGGATGGAGGGACGAAAAGAGAGGTCTTGTCCTTCCCAACCTATGACTGCTCCTCACATACATGACCTGCTACTGCTCTTGAGAAGGAGAAAACACACGGGAGGACCCTTGACTTGTCACTACCCATGGATAGGCTTGTTTAGAGCCCCCAGCTTCTCCTCCAATGTCCTGGACAACTGGCCCCCAGAACTCTCTGAGAGCCTTGACTGCCGCCTGGTCATAGAAGGGGAAAAGAAGCCGCTCAGATTGGAGGGAGGGCGCTGAGGGCCAGCCTTCCTGGCTGCTGGACAGAGCTCGGAGGAAGGGAGAAGATCACGGGAGCCTGGAGTTTGTCAGGCCCTTCCTGGAGTCATACGTCCTTCAAGGCCTCATGTAATTACCGCTCCCATTTCACAGATGAGACAGGTAAGACCCAAAGAATGTAAATGACTTGTACAGGCCACATATCCAGTACAGGACACATTGGGGACCAGAAGCCTCAGAGGAATTTCTGTTCTCTGGGATTCGGCTCTTGCCCCAGGACAAAGCAAAAGATATCGGTCCCTATCAAAGCATATTGGGTCTAAGAAGCAATGTACAGTTTGCCAGCTGCCTCTTCAGTGGAGTTTCAAGTCTATCTTCTCATAAAATCTATAATGAAATGAGTTAGGTTATCTGTTGAGAATGCAAGAATATAAAAATAAAAATAAAAGTTCAAGGGGTTCTGTATGAGGAAGGAAAGGGAAGAGGAAGGGGAAGGAGAGAAAAGGAAAAAGAGAAGAAAGGAAATAGAAAGAAAGGAAGGAAGGAAGGAAGAAAAAGAAAGAAAGAAAAAGAAAGAAAGGAAGGAAGGAAGGAAGGAAGGAAGGAAGGAAGGAAGGAAGGAAGGAAGGAAGGAAGGAATCAAGGAATCAAGGAATCAAGGAATCAAGGAAGGAAAGGGAAAAAGAAAAAGAAAGAGAAGAAAGGAGAAAGTAAAGAAAAAAGAAAAGGAGGAAGAAAGAGAATGCATGACTCCTGGAGACCTATTTTCTAAACTCCACTCTGTCACTTATTACCCATATAACACTGGACAAGTCATTTTCCCTTTCTGTGCCTCAGTTTCCTCATCTGTAAAATGCAGAGGTTGGCCTAGATGGGTCCCTTCTTGCTCCAGAGGTCCTCCCAGCATCCTTTCTTCTCCTCAGGTACTTACTGGACTTTGTGTTATAGAAGGCACAGTTCCTGGAGATGGGTGGAGGCTCCTCATGACTTTCCTCATCTTCTGAATCTTCCAGGGCTCGCCCCCCTACTATCACCAGAACTTCCTCCAGCTTCTGCGGAACCATCATCGAAGACTGTCAGGCCAAGAGGATGAAAGATGTAGATTAGAAGAAGGAGAACAGCTGGAAGTCTTTCAACCCTGACTCTAGAACACAATCACAAAATGCTTTTCACACAAATAAAGACAAATCTAAACAACCGAAGAAATATTAATTGCTCATGGGTAGGTCAAGTCAATATAACAAAAATGACAATTCTACCTAAGTTAATATACTTATTCAGTGCTAGAACCAATTAAACTAACACAGAATTATTTTATAGAGCTAGAAAAACTGATAACAAAACTCATCTGGAAGAGCAAAAATTAAGAATATCAAGGAAATCAATGGGGAAAAAATGTTAAGTAAGACAGCCTAATAGCACCAGATTCCAAGCTATGTTACAAAGCAGTAATCATAAAAAAGAAAGAAAGAAAGAAAAAGCTAAGAGAGTGATATATCATTGGAATGGATTGGGTACACAATACACAGTAGTAAGTGACCATAATAACTTAGTGTTTAATAAACCCAAAGATCCAAACTTGGGGGGCAAGAGCTCACTATCTGACAAAAATTGTTTGGAAAACTAGAAAGCAATTTGGCAGAAACTAGGTATAGACAAATGTTTCACACAATATACCAAATGGGTAAATGTTTTAGACATAAAGGGTGATATAAACACATTAGGGGAGCATGGAAAATTTTTCCTGTTGGATGCATGGATAAAGGAAGTTTGCGAAACAAGACATAGAAAGGATCACAGGAAGTAAAATGAATAATTTCAATTGCATGAAATTAAAAGGTTTTGCACAAACAAAACCAATGAAGCCAAAATTAGAAGGAAAACAGGAAACTGGGGGGAGGGGAGGTTTCTCACAAATTTTTCTGGTAAAAGTCTCATTCCTTAAATATACAGGTAGCTGAGCCAAATTTACGAAAAGAAGAACCATTCCCCAATTGAAAAATGGTCAAAGGCTATGAATAGGTAGTTTTCAGAAGAAGAAATCAAAGCTACCAACAGTCTACATGAAAAAGTACTCTAAAGAACTATTGATTAGAAAAATGCAAATTTAAATAATTCTGGCCTATCAGATAGGCTAACATGACAGAAAAAAGGAAAATGACAAATACTAAAGAGGATGTGGAAAAATAAGGATACTAATGCACTGTTTGTGTAACTGTTGACCAGTCCAACCATTCTGGAGAACAATTTGGAACTACACCCAAAGGGGCATAAAGCTGTTACTACCCTTTGACCCAGAGATACTTCTGTGAGATCTGTATCCCAAAGAGATAGAAGAAACAGAAAAATGACCCATGTATACAAAAATATTTATAGCTTCTCTTTTTGTGGTGGCAAAGAACTGGAAATTTAGGGAATGCCCATCAATTAGGCAATTGATAAACAAGTTGTGGCATATGGTTGTGATGAAATACTATTGTGCTATAAGAAATGATGAGCAGGATGATTTCAGAAAAATCTGGGAAGACTTATATGAACTGATGCAGAGAGAAGTGAGCAGAACAAGGAGAACATTGTACACAGTAACAGCAACATTGTAACAATGATCCACTGTGAAAGACTTAGCTGCTCTGACCATAGCAATGATCCAAGACAATTCCAAAGGACCCATGATGAAAATTGCCCTCCACCTCCAGAGAGAGGACTGAGAAATCTGAGTGCAGATTGAAGCATATCGTTTTTCACTTTCTTTGTTTTTTGCTTTTTGTTTTTTTGCAACATGGCTAACTTGGAAATCTGTTTTGCATGACCTCACATGGATAATTGATATTTTGCTTGCTTTCTTAGTAGATGAGAGATGGGAGGAAAGAAGAGGGAGAATTTGAAACTCAAAATTTTTAATAAAACGAATATTCAAAATAAATAAATGGAGCACCTGATTCTAAACATCCTTACCTCCCACCACTCTTGTTCACATACTCTACGTTCCAACCTATCGGTCTCGTTCACTGCCCTCACTCTCTTTCTGCTCTCTGGTCTGGGGTCTTTGTTCATTTCTTGCTTTTCCTTGCACTCATCATTCCATCTCCTGACTCTCTGTCCCTCTTCTCTCTCTGTCCCTATGCCTGTCTCTGTTTCTCTGTCTCTGTCTCTCTCTATGTACACACACATACATGCATATATACATACAAACACACACACAACCTCCATGACTAGTTTTTCAAATGATTGAGGACCCCAGGGTGGAACAGATACAGGTAACTGGCTACCAGCCATTTGACACGGGGTTGACGGTCAGGAAGCTCCTCTGGCCCTTTTCCTCCTTAGCCCCACTCACAGTCAGGGTCCCTCTGGGTCAGGGACCCAAGCACCCACCCATACCCATCACTGACCGGGCTCTGGTGCTGGGAGATCACCGCCTTGCAGGCCTCAGAAGCCCGAGTCAGAGGTTCCGTGAAGAGTAGGTGCTGCCGGAATTGATCTGGGAGAGAAACCAGGTGCACCAAGTCCAGCAGCTCAGGCAGATAGCAGGCTCGGGCTGCCTCCTCGTACCTCACCCACCTGAGCAGGGCCTCCACTCGGCTCTTCTCCTCCCGCACCTGGAGCAGTTCATTGGCCAGGTAGGCAGCCAGCCTGTCCTTGGGCAACTGCAGGAACTCCTCTTCCTGAGATACAGCCTCAAAGTTCTCCTGCAAGAAGGACCAGGCCTTGGAGGACACTTCTGGGCAGCCGTGGCGCTCCCCAAAGTCGCAGATGCCCAGGCAGTTGGTGGCATCTATCTGTTGCTGCAGGTAGCGGCTGCACACTTTCTGCACAGCAGGGAAATGGAGCCGGTTGGACATCTGGGTCAGAGCCTCCACATTGTTCTGGTTGATGGTGAGCCTGCCAGTGTATACAAAGTCCAGCAGCATGCCCATGGTGCTGGGGTCCACATCCGGGAGCTCCACCTGGGCAGCGATGCTCTCAGCAAAGTCCCCTGCAAACATGGCATGGAAGTAGGGGCTACAGAGGGCCAGGAGACTGCGGTGGCACGGGAATGCCTGGCTGCCAACCAGCAGGGTGATATCTGACAACTTGGGGTGGGTGCGGAAGGCCTGTAGCCCTTCCAGGATGTCCTGGGGATGCGACTGCAGGCAGAAGTCCAGGTCGTCCATGTTCCTCACCATGGCTTTGGTACAAACACGTCCTCTCTGCACCCCAACCTGCCTCAAAGGGGAGAGCAGAGGGATCAATATGGTGGACCTGTGGAGGGAAAGCCATTGTCTCTGTCTCCCTGCCCCATCTAGCCTCCTTCTCAATGCATCATTTCAGGCTCTTGTGAGCAGACTCCTCTAGGTAATGAGGATGATCAAGAATTATAAATATGGTGAATGTGGAAAATGATTCCACTCCCTCGTTTTACAGATGTGGAAGCTACAGTCCAGAGAGGGGTCATAGGCCAGAGACCTAGAGCTCAGAAAGACCAGAAGGACCCCAGGAACCATCTAGTCTAACCCTCTCATTTTATAAAAGGGGAAGCTGAGGCCCAGAGAGGTTGAGTGCCAAGCCCAAGGTCACACACGTGGTCAGAGAATCATTGATGTAGTTGGAAATAACCTTTACTCGAATGAGTCCCAGACCTTAGAATAATAGATCTGAGGCTGGTAGCAGCAGTCTCTGTGGTCACAAAACCAGGGAACAAGAGGCTATTATTCCCATTTTCAAATGAGGAGCCTGAGACTTGGTAAAGTTCAATGACTCACCCTGGGTCACACAACTAATTTTGCTGTGGTGCAATTTGAACTCAGGTCATCTTGACTCCAGGTGCAACCTTTTAGCCATGACCACACCCTGGATTCACAAGTCACTCTGGCTATTTCTGTCTACATGATGTGTCCTCCTTCTGGGGGAAAGAGGACTCATCTGACCAGTCTGATTCTTTCCCGATTGATTACTTTTTCCAAGAAGACCGATGACTGGTTCTCATGAAAGATGACTCACCTGGGTTCTCCAGAGACTTTTCCAGTCCCAGCCAATAGCCCAGAGAGTTGAGGCATTATCTGTCTTCGTAGTCCAACTCACCATCAGTCCTGACCTCCCAGACCACCCTCCCCTCTCCATTGGCCCTTGGCAGCTGGAAAGAATTCCCACAGTATGGATGACATGGCTGAGACAGCCACGAGCCTCAGTTTCTCCTGACACTTGTTTGTGCTCCCAGGGAGGAAAGAGCCTAGGACTAGGACTAGGATCCAAGATTCTTGTCTCATTGTTGGCCTCCAAAGGTGTCTAGTCCAGAGCAAGCTTCGACTACACTCATCCTCAAATCCAGACCCATGTTTAGCCCATCCCTCCATCTGTATGTCTCCCACATGCTGATTCTCTCTCCTGAATCAAATCCCCTTTTATGCAGTGAGAACTCAGGACACTGAAGTTTTTTCTGTAGAGCCATACCTGACTGAAACTAGTCAGAGGGGGCCCTCCCACTTAAGATTTAGGGGGCAGAACATAGCCCTGGGAGTGAGGCACTGGGATCCTGGGGATGATAGCCACTGACAGACAGCAGAGAAAAGTGGGGAGGAAGGACCTGCCCTTCTGGGCTAGAACCCTGAGCACGTCAGCAGCCCTGATAAAGCCCAGTTCTCCCCAGGCTAGTCATGGGCTCTGGTCTTATCTTCCAATGGCAGCCCTGAACAGAAGGGGAGAAGGCTGGCCAACAAGAACCTTTGTCTGTCTTCTTCCTTTCGCCACGTGCCAACCCCACTCCACCTCTGAATTCCAGGCTTGTTTTTCATACCATCCTCCCAAGTTGCCATTAGCATCTCTGTCTGATAAACATAGGGAAAGTCTGTCTGATAAAACTGAGGGGACAAGGGGCAGAGCTAGGCCAGGACCAGACTCTCAAATGGGCCAAGGGCTGGTGGGGGTGGGAGGCTACATTTCCATGGCCCTGCTCTCTTGTCCTTGGGGGCTTTTCTGTGGGAAAACGGAGGAACAGTGGGCCAGAATGGAGTGACTTTTCTGGCCTGGGTTGTTAAGAGCAAGACATTGTCCCCTTCTCTAGCCAGAGACAAAAACTGTCCTTGGAATTCCAAGGCAGAGAGGGGGTTGATGGCCAGACACACACACACACACACACACACACACACACACACACACACACACACACACACACACACACATCCCCTTGTGTTCCAAGCAATGAACAGGTTTGAGTGGAAAACAGACAGGCCTGAGTTCTCAGCAGGCTCGTGGAAACAGTCCGTCTCTCCCTGCTCTTCCCTTTGATACTGAGCCACAGATCTCTTGCCTGAGCCCCCCAGGGTGCAGGAGCCCCTTGAAGGCTCAGTCAGCCTGATTCCCTCCTCCTTTTCTCTGGAGCTGGCTAGGCTGGCTTCCCCATGAAGTCTGACCCTGCCCAGGCCTCCCTGCTTCCAGGCCTTACCTATGAGCTTCTGGCCTTGCCTCGAAGCTTGCCCTTCTCTGCCTGGGCTCACCCAAGGAACAGGTGCTGGGCACAGTTCAGTGGGAACGACAAAGAAGAAAGGACACGAAGAAGTTTCCTCCACGGATTACCAGCCCAAGGAAGCTCAGCCCTGAGAAAACCCTGGGCAGGCAGGCCCTGGCCACAGACCAACAGGAGAGGCGTGCTGGGGCAGGCGGAGAAGGGGTATTTTTAGACCTCTGTCTGCCCCAGTGATGGGGGTGGGAGGTGGCCTGGGGAGAGAAGTGGGGGTGGGGGATATTGGACAGTGAGGGATTCTGGCTGGGCTGCTTGCTCTTAAAGTCACACACCAGTGTCACACAGAAAAACTGTGGGGGAAATGGAGCAAACACGAGCACCTACTCTGTGTGTGTGTGTGTGTGTGTGTGTGTGTGTGTGTGTGTGTGTGTGTGTGTGTGTGCAAGACACCATGTGGGACACTGCAGGTACTAAAGCATAGTCCCTGCTCTGAAAGAATTTAGGACACCTGACAAACACAGAGGGCAGTAGGTGGCAGAAATCAGAAAGACCTGAGTTCAAATCCTGCCCTTGACACTTATTAGCTATGTCACTTAATCACTCTAGGTCTGTTTCATCACCTGAGAAATGAAGGCATTCAACTCAATAGTTTCTGAAGGCCCTTCCAATCCTCTACAATCCAGTTAAGATCCATTAGAGACACCGTGAAAAAGATTCTTAGATTTGGAGTCACAAGTCCTGAGTTCAAATCTTCCAATGCTTATTACTTGTGTGACCCTGGGCAAATCATTTAACCTCCCTGAGTCTCAGTTTCCTCTTCTGTAAAATGAGATGAGATTGGGCCTCTGAGAGGGCCTCTAAGATATCTTCTCGGTCTAAATCTATGATCCATACATTCTTCTGATTTCTCTGCACCTCAGTTTCCGCATCTGTAAAATGAGAGGCTTGCACTAGGTGGCCTTAGGAGGTCCCTTCCAACTCTAAGGTACATGATCCCAAGTCACTTCGCTCCCTGTGCCTCAATTTCCTTATCTGCAAAATGCAGGAGGGGTGGATGAAAGGGACCCTGACCTCCCTTCTAGTTTCAGCTTTAGGATTATAGAATTATGACGTTGGAGGAGAACAAACATAAGTCAGTGACACCAGCAGGGAAGGTCTCAAAAAAAGGAAATGGCCCTTGATCTTAGCCTTGAAGAAGGAGAAGGATTGGGAGAGGGGCATTGAAGGGGCTGCTATGAGCAAGGCGTGGAGGTGGGGAACAAGAGAAGAAGACGGGGAAGGACAATGAGTCCAGCTGAGATGGGATGACATGGAGGTTGGGAAATGAGAGAAATGAAGGATGTAAAGGAAAGGGAAGATTTCGAGGAATTGATGCAAAGAGAAGAAAGAAGCATCAGATGGATCATATACATTGAATACTAAGCAGTCAGACAGACAGATTTGGGCTTGACATTGGGAATGTTTTCCCAATTGGAGTTATCCCAACGTGAAATGGACTGCATGTCCACTCCTCCCTACAGCCCCTTCCTCATATTGGCCACTTTCTCCTGGATCTTTCGTTTTAAGGATGATGCCCAGGCCAGGCATGTCTTTATTCCTTTCCAGACTGTTGATTCCCCAGACTATCTTGCCCTGTCAAGGGCACCTTCTCCTGCTTCCTCTTTTCAGTAATTTTCTTTGGGGAACTGAATTATATTGGATTAAATTGAAATCAATGAAATGGAATCAAAGGGAATTGAAGTAAAGTGAATTTAATCAAATGGAAACAAAATTGGGTTGGGCTCAATCAAGAAAGTCAGAAAGAGGCAAAAGATGGAAGTCTGGCCCTTTAGAGCGAAGTTTGGTTTTCTCCAAATCCTGAGCCTCCCTAACTCCCGTCCTCTTCAGTTGACCTAACATCTAATGGACTTTTTTACCAGAAAGACGCCAGCATGAAATTTATCTGCCCCTTTTGCCCTACGGGGCTACAGAGATAGAACATTATATAAATAACCTGGCTATTATAGTGATGCCTCAGTCACCTGACCTCTCTCATTCACCCTCCAGAGAAGGCTCGGTTTCAGGTGTCACCCATCGATGCAGGACCCTCTGGATTTCAGTCTTTAAAAGGAAATAGAGTCACTCTTTCTTCCATTCTCTGGGAGGAGCTGGCTTTTTTGGAGGCCCCAGGAGCATTTTCTGGGAAGATCTTACCAGCAATGTCTAGGCATTTTGCTGCTACTCACAGAACCTGAGAGGCGGGAGCAAACTCAGAGAGCGCCTGAGCAGGAATCCTTTCCAGCTTTGCCACGGAGGGGTCATCCAGCCCTCTCCAAGGAGGGCCAGCTTATAATGAAGGTCAACACTAAGGCTGGCAAAGTGCTTTGCATAGGTTAGAATGCCACTCTCTCCAGAGGCAACCCATCACACTTTGGGACAGAAGCGTCGTCTTATGGCTCCCCCTGCCTGAGACTGGCACTTTTGCAAGAGGGTTGAGGAGAAATTGGATGGAGCCAGAGACTTGTGCCCTCCGTCCCAACCCAACAAGGGCTGAAGCCCCTAAAATGTGAAAGGATGGATCAAAGTGCAGTGTGAGAGGGTTAGAGAGAAGCAGGGACTGAGGGATTCCCGGACTGGTTGATATTCAAGATAAAGCACGGCATTTTTCCTTTGTGATTTTCATCAATGGAAAAAAAAAAATCCAGGTGTGGGAATTCTCTCCACAGACACAGATCTGCAAACTTGTTGTGTGTGAGAGTTGTAGAGGGGAGGACTGAGGGGACCGCTAATCATGCAATTAGGAAATGTCTTGAACTTTAGACACCAAGACCAGTGGCTAAATGAATGTTATGGGTCAGAGACAGAGAGAGAGAGAGAGGGAGGAGAGAGAGAGAGAGAGAGAGAGAGAGAGAGAGAGAGAGAGAGAGAGAGAGAGAGAGAGAGAGAGAGAGAGATCCCATTGCTAGACACAGATCAGAGACCATATGGTTCTGATTTTATAGATGAGGAAACTGTCAAAGATAGAAAGAAAGGGCCCAAAGGTACCCAAATAATCCTTGAGACATTTGTTTTTGTGGCAGCAAAAAACTAGAAACAAAGTCGAGGTTCACTAACTGGGAAACAGCTGAGTGAGTTGTGGCATGTGAAGAGAATGGAATATGACTGCACTGTAACAAATAACATATATGAGGAATTTAGAGAAAGAAAACGCAGATGGTACAAGCGGGTAAGACTGGACCTGAGTCACAAAGACCTGAGTTCAAATCCACCCTCAGACACTAGGTGTATGACCCTGTGCAAGTCATTGAAGCTTGGTCTGTTTACTTCAGTTTCCTCATCTGTAAAACAGGTAGAATAATAGCACTTAGTATTGTAGTAAGAACTAAATGAAATAAGATGTAACGTGCTTGGCAAACTGTCAAGAGCTCTGTCAATGTCAATAATTGCTATTACTATTTAGAGTTATAGCTGAGAAATGCATCCCTCTAATGTCAAACTGGTGTTGGGTCTTCTAGTACTTGGTCTGACTGGTTCCTGGACAGTGTCACCCTGAGCTCATCCATGAAGCCTCAGGGGAGGTAAATCCAGATTAAAATGAACATCAAAAGCCAACCTGGAAGAGGAAAAGGCATCATAGAAAACCGGTGATCCATTCAGCCTCTCGGCTCCCAGATGAGGTGGAGGTCTCTGGATGCAGAATAGACAAACACTGTCAGACATGACCAGTGAATATATTGATTTGTTTCTTTAGCTAGGTTGGGATCTTGGTTAGGATTAAGAGTCTGTTGAGAGAGGGGTCAATGGGAAAGAATAACAATGCAAAGAAAAATAAACATCAATGTTTAATGTCACAGAAAAGGGACCTGAGTTCAAATCCTCCCTTTCACGCTTCCTAGTGGTGTGATTCTGGGCAAGTCTCTTCACCACGCACTATGATAGTCTCAACAATCGCAGCTACCTCACACAGTGTCTTTGTCAAGTTTGCAGGGACATCATGTGTGTAAGAAAACCCAACGGACTATAGCCATGAGCCCTCCAGTGGCTCATAGGAAGTAATACAGCTCACTCAGTGACAGAGGGACTCTGGACACTAGAATATTAAAGGGTTAACATCCAGGGAAGGAGAGAGTTAAATCTTTGCTTCTTGTTTTCCTCTCCTTTTCAATTTCAATTTCATTTCCAATGAACAAGCTTTGGAATTTGTGGTTGGTCATTAGATTGATCAGGGCTAGTGAGTTTCTGGCTGCTGGGCACTACCACAGGGCAGAGAGCACAGGACCTAGAGTCAGGAAGACAAATTCAAATTCAGTCTCAGACACTCACTAGCTGTGTGACCCTGAGCAAATCATTTATCTTCTGTCTGCCTCAGTTTTTTCATCCCTACAATGGAGGCGATAATAGTACCTACTTCCTAGGGTCATTGTGAGGATCAAATGAGATAATATATGCAAACCCTAAAGTATTTTGTAATGTTCACTACCGTTTTGTTGTTCAGTAGTTTTCAGGCAAGCCTGACTCTTCATGACCCCATTTAGGGTTTTCTTGGCAAAGATACTAGAGTGGTTGGCCGTTTTCTTCTCCAAATTGAAACCCACAGGGTTGAGTGATTTGTCCAGGGTCACACCGCCAGTAAGTGCCTGAGGCCAGATTTTAACTCAAGTCTACTTTGGCTTGGGGCCCAGCACGATATCCGCTGTACTATCTGGCTGCCATCACTATTGCTACCAGCCAACGTTTCTATAGTTTAAGGTTTTCAATGCTTTACAAATATTTCTTGATATTCAAGATGCTTCTTTTTGTGATGTTATTGTATAAATTGTTCTCTGAATTTTGCTTGCTAGTCTTCTTTCCACTGTACCACAAGCAGATAACAACATTCCAATGAGACAGATGGTCTGACCACTAACCACCCATCCCCTCCCAGGTTCCAGACACGTAGAGAAGAATCCAGATTGTCTTCTCACTACTAAACATCAAATTCTTATCCTCCACCCCTCCTCCTTCTCCTCCCCTCTCTGGCCACCAACGCATGTCCAGGACCCAGATTTAAGGATGGAGAAACTACAGGTACCACAAGGACCTCTCCTGATCTGCAGGGGCTAGGGACCCTAGCGAGGGGAAACCAAGGAGAGAAATGCCCCAGAGTTGTGGTGCAGGAAGGTGACCGATGCAGCTGGGAGGATTCAGAGAGATGCTCTGAGTCTTCCAACTACTTTTTTACATTTACAGCTGGAAAAAGCCCTGAAAGGCATCAACTCTAAATGCCCCTCCCACTGCCTCTTCCCAGGATTTTGAAGTCACACTTAAGCTACTTGGCATCCAATCTTAGATTTGAATTCGGGTCTACTTGACCCCCAGGCCCTTGCTCAATCCACTGCACCACCTATAGCTGCCTAAAATATTTCCCTAAATGCCGAAACCCGGGATTGAACCAGGGACCGTCAGATCTTCAGTCTGACGCTCTCCCAACTGAGCTATTTCGGCTTCTAGTATCTCACATGCAGGAGACCTAGAAATGAAAGCTGTTGCCCCAAAGTCTTTCTTACCGTCCGGTGATTCGACACCAGAAACTGATAGAGTTTAATTAAATGGACATGAAATTATACAAGATGCTTTACTATCTGCCTTTCTGTTGCATCCTAAGGACCCCTGGACCTTCCCCTCTAAAAGCCACTAAAGCCTCCTACATAGGGCATATTAATAATTAAAAATTATGATAACTAATGTTTCTACAACACCTTAAGGTTTCTGAAGCCAGATAGAATGTCTACACACACATATGTATATATATGTTATATATTTATACAGAAATACACACATCTAGATATTCAGATTCTCATTTAAGCTTTACAGTGCCTGTGATTGAGAAGTTGCTATTAGAAGCCATTTTACAGACAAGAAAACTGAGGCTGGAAATCATTAAGGGTGTTCCCAAGAGCACATAGCTACTAAGTGCCTGAATGTCAGTGGCCCCTCCTCCCAGTCCAGAGATCTATCCACTGTAGTGTCTAAAATAGCTCCCAAATGCCGAAACCCGGGATTGAACCGGGGACCTTCAAGATCTTCAATCTAACGCTCTTCCGACTGAGCTATTTCGGCTTCTTATGGCAGCTCTCTGGCATAAGAAGACAAGGCTGGTGATTGCCATTTTATGTGTCTCAGAGTCAGAATTTTCCCAGTGGGAAGGTTGCTCATAGCCCAATGAATCCAGCCTGTCTCTAAACTGGAATCCCCTTTGGAGTGTCTATGCCAAGTGGACATCCACCCTTGGCTTAGAGAGCTCAGGAGACAGGAAGCTCACTACCCCCAAGGCTGCTCATTCCACTTTAGAATAGCTCTCAATGTTAGGATGTATTTCCTGATTCAAAGCCTCAATTGGTCACTCTGTGACTTCCCCTCATTGCTGTTGGTTCAGCCCTCAGGGGTCAAGTGAGCAAGGCTCATCCCTCTTCCGTAAGACAGTCTGTCAAATACTTGAACATGGTAACCATGACCTAACCCTTCCCCCATTCTCTTCTTTGATATCCCTGCACAAGTGTTTTTTAACAGAAAAGGCTGACCCTTGTCCCTCCCTTTTTCTTTTACCAATATTGTTCCTTTTGAATAAGGTATCACCTTCAGAGTAAAATTTCACACATAGATCCCCATCCCAGCAAGTTCCAGTGACTGACATATTCTGTCTATATTTTATATTTACTTATCTATGCTCATGTTCTTCCTCTCCCCTTCCCCCTCCCCAGTAGGATGCAAACTCCTTGAGTGTTGAGTGATTCATTTTGGGTCTGTGCACCCCCAACCCCCAACATACTGTCCATGCATAGTAAGCGCTTAGTAAATCGAACTAAATTATATTGTTAGATCATAGACCTAGAAGGGACCACAGATATCATCTAGACAACCTATCATTTTACATAGGGAGAAACTGAGACCAACCAAAGTTAAGTGACTTACTCAGTGTCACACTACTAGAAGCTTCAGAGCCAGGATTTGAAGTTCTTCGACTTGTCAACCCTCTTTCCACTTCACCAATTGAATTAAATGCGTAAAAGCAAATATGCTTTGAAACAAGAGTACATGAGAGACAAGGAAGTCAGTAAGGAAAATGAATTGTGATGGGCCCACTGTACAGTTGGAACAAGGCAATGTTTGATCTGGCCTGTGATTTAGATCTCAATCAGACCCATGGTCTCCTAGAATCATTGAATTTGAAGATGAAAAGGGACTTCAGCAGGCATCTGGTCTAGCCTACACAGGAGGAATTCCCACTGAACCATGGCCAAGGGGTTGTCCATTGTGGATCCCAACCCTGCCCTTCCTGCCTGTCCAGTTCTGTCCTTGAGAGCCTTCTCAGCCTCCTTCATTGACTTTTCTTCAATGTCCTGCTACCACCATAGGTGCCCCCATGTTTCTGTCCTAGGCCCAACCTTTTCTCTCTCTGTTCTCACATCTTGTGACCTCTTCATCCCCCATGGGCTTCATTGTCATCTCTTTCCAAATGATTCTCACATCTGTGTATCCAGCTCTAGGCGCTCTGCTGAGTCACAGTCCCCATCAAACCCACTGCCTTTGGGATACCTTGGACTGCTTGTCCCATAGGCATCAGACTCAACAAGTCCCAAACAGAACTCAAGGCCTTTTCCACTTTCGAACTTGTGCATTTACAGCTAGCCACAGAATGGAGAGAATAGAATGTTTAGCCTAGAAAAAGAAAGGGCTGAGCTGCTAGTGTTTTTCCCTCCCCTATTTCCTGCCCTCTACTCTGTAGGTAGGTTTTATGCACCTAGTTGTTTGCATGGGGTCTCCCTCATTTGAAGGGAGGGATGGCTTTTGCTTTCTCTGTTCTTGGCAAAGTGCCTGACATGCAGTAAATGCTTGATAAATGCTTGCTGGCTAGACTGACTTAGTGGGTATGGTGCAGAAAGTGAGATCTGGGAGTAGTCAAAGAATCTGAGGGGTGTCACATAGAAGAGGCTTTAAGCTTGTGCAGAAAGCTGGGTTTCAATTCATTGTCTTCATTGGAATACCCTCATATTTACAAAGAGCTTTGAAATTTACAAAGTCCTTTCCTTATAAAAACTGCACACAAGTTTTCCCATTTTACTGATAAGGCAACTGAGGCAATGAGAGATTAGGAGATTGGTCCATGATCTCCCAGCAAGGGAGCATCTGTGGTAAGATTCAAATTCAGGTCTTCTTAGTACAAGCTCTTTCCACACTGCCTAAAGAAGATCTTGAGATGACCATTCAAGTGGACCAGAAGTGGGGCCTCTGGACATATAGGGACCCCTCCTTGCCACCCCCTTTCAAGAAGATCATTAAATGAAAGATTGAAGAAGGAATTCTTGGCCAGGAATAAGTGGGCTATATGATCTTTGTGGACTTTTCAACTCTGAGATTTTATGACTATGAAAATCATAGAGGGAGTGTATCCCTAGCAGGTAGGGAGCCATCCTGGGAGTCAGGAAGAGGAAGGGTGGAGCCCTGACTGATATGTACCAGCTATGTGACTCTGCACGAGTCCGTAGCCTCCCAACAGCCGGGCTACTGTCTGAGCCTGGGCTGGAACCGATTTGAATCCATGGAGCGAGTTCCCATGCCAGGAACTGCCCCCGACGCATGAAAACCAAAGGGGCGGAGAGGTCACAGAACGTACTCATTCATCTTCCCAATTGAGTAAATATATTTGCAAATTTGGGAGCAAATTCAACAAATGTCCGTAGGCTCTCTGTCCACAGATCCTGAAATGGACAAAGCGGTACAGGGACAGACAGACTAAGGTCGGCTGCTTCCCCATCCGCTGGTTTTTAAACACACACCCACACACACACACGCACACACAAAGCCCACTCAGGGGCACGGCCTGCCCCATTGACCTCAGTCTCCAAAGTTGAAAATCTCCGCTTCTTTCTCCTTCCAGAAGGCAAAGCTACGGTCGATGTAGCCACAGATATCTTCACTATTAAAGCTCCCGAGTTCGGGGCAGCTGCCCGGCCTTCGGCCCTTCGGCTCCAGGTGGCCAGGCGGGCCCGAGGCTCTGGGAGGCGGCTTGATGGAGGTCAGCCCTGACTTTCGCACGGGCTCCACCTCCCACACCGGCTTCTTGCTGCTGCCGAAGAAGCGGGCCTTGATGTCTTCGAAGCCGTCCTTCCAGCCCCGCCGTCCGGCTTCTATCTCGTCCGTCACGGCTTTGTGAAAGCTCCTCACCGTCTCCCAGCTGTGACCGCCCAGGTGGTCGAAGACCTCGAAGCAGAGCAGATGTCTCATTTTGCGCTCTTCGGGGGGCAGGTCCAGCTCCAGGATCTGGAAGTAGCCTAGCATGAAGAGGTCCAAGGTGAGGCTGTGGTAGTCCACAGGGGCCCCGTTGACGTGGGGCAGGAACATCTCGGGGGAGTAGGTGACCGGCTGGCGGCTCAGGCGTCGAATCTGCCGCGGGGGCACGTGAGCAATGACATCCTTCCAGTTGCCCAACAGGTGGGAGATGATGCTTCTCTGCTGGAGCAGGTGGCCAAATTTGCTGGGCCCGCGAAGAGGAAATTCTTTGGGAAGTGGGGGCGGCTCCATTCGGACCGCCACGGTGGGCTCCTGGTCAAGGCCAGCCTTGGAGGACTCCAGGGTCCTCCTGGCTGCCGTCTTCAGGGCAGGGGTGTAGGCTGACTTCTTCCAGTGACTCAGAAAGAGCATGACGATCCGTTCTTTCCTCAGGGTGGAGGAATCAGGCACAGCGACCGGGTTGGTGCCCGCCTCAGAGGAAGCCTCCTCGCAGCTGATGCCCGAGTCACTAGCCTCTTCGGGGTCACCGGACGCTTGCCTCTCATTGGCCTGAGCGTTCCTCTGCACCCTGGGGAAAGTGACAGCAGCACCAGCTTCCCAGGAGGGGACCCTCTTCTGTGAGGGGACCCTCCCTCCACAGGGCAGCCCTGGGTTCGCTTGTTTCTCAAAGTTATCCCTGAGGCTTCTCACCGACACCCCACACTCCAGGATCTCTTTCTCCGCTACGCTCCCGGAGGGGCCCACGACACCCCCTCTGACCTTGAATGAGGTTTTGGGGACGGGATTCTCCTTCAGCCTGGCCAAGCCGTTCATGTTCTTCAACAGCACAGACATGCTCTTCACCATCCCCGAGATGTGACTGCACCAATAAGGCAGCGTCTGGCCTCCCTCCCCAGCCACCAGAGGAGAAGACTCTTCCTTTTCTGGATCGCGGTTCAAGAAGCGGCTGTTGACTGTGATGTTGACAATGGGAGCCGGGAGGAGACTCTGGAGCTCCTCGGCCAGGCGCCCCAGCTCGCTCTCGTACTCCTGGTACCTCTTCCTCATCTGCAGGTTCTCGATCTGCTTCTCCAAGTACACCAGGTCGTCCTCTGTCAGCAGCTCCCCATAGGGGCCCAGGATGGCGTTGTGGGTCTGAGAGTATCTCCAGTCCCCCATGTCTATGGAGTCACCGCCGCTGCTCTGTCAGGGAAGAAAGAGGGAAGAGATGGTGGGACGGGCTTGCCATCCTACTTCTATCTCTGAGGGACTAATAACGAACAACTAACTGATAATACCTTCCAGGTCCCCCCAGGGATTCTCCCTAATTTAGAATCCAAGGGTTTCTACCAACTCCCCACCCCTGGCTCTGTTTGAGGGAATGTACTGTAACTGTCCTTCACCAAAGAAAGATGACAATTATTCTTAGGGGTTGAGAAGAATGGGGGAGGAGATATTCCTTGGGCAGGCATATGCTAACCCGGGATAGATTTCCAGTCAAAATTTCAATGGATTTGTCCTCTCAAGGTCACAGGGCCCCCTCCAGTAGGACAGAATCTACCCATTCCCACTTTCCCATTCTGGGGTCTCCTGGAACCTGCTTTGTTCCTATCCCTAGCCCTACCCTTTGGTTGCCAGCCTGGTCTTGCCTTTTCCAGTCTTGTCTTTATTCCATTGATTGTTCCAGCATGACATAGACCATCCACCCAGCCATCCCCTGTCCCCTCCTGACGGACACTGTGCAGGAGAACAGGACCTCTGTTAGCTGAAGTTTCATTCTCCCACTAAAGCTGCCTCAGGACCTGGGACACCCTCACCCTGGAACATTCATCCACCCTTGCAGCCTTCTCATCCTGAAACTTCAATTCCTCTGCCATAACTGGCCCCTTCTCCCATTAATGAGTTCCTCCTGGGATCTCCATTTTGGGGAGGAGACCAGGCCATTCAACCTTCATGACCCTCCCACCTCCACCACCTTTTCATCTACCTTTGTGTGCTGACTTTTTCCAGGCCCTCGTGGGCAGGGATGGCTCCTCTTTTGGCTTGTCTGGCTCACAGTGAGCACTAAACAAATGCCTGCCTCCATCAAACATTGACTAGCTTCTCCCAGAAGAGACCATACCTTCCATTCCATCAGCTCCTCTGACCAAAGGCGGGCCTGCAGCTTTCGCACCATAACCTGCCGCTTCCATTCTGGGATAGGGTGGCCGTTCTCATCCTCGGTGGGTACCAGAGCATCGATGTCTGATGGGTTCAGTTCATCCATCGGAAGTAAGATGAGGCCATCCTTGGTGTCCTCCTCTGCTTCCATCTTCTTCCCCTGCTCAGGGGCTTTATCCTCATTGCATATCGTGGCAACCTTGAAGGGAAACAGATTGTAATAAATGGGGAACCTGGAAAGGTTTGGGTCGACCCCCATGAACCTAAGGACCTTGGGGATTATCACAGTCTGAGGGTCAGTCCTGTGTAGATGCCTCCAAGCAGCTCCAGGATACGCTCCTGGGTGTAGAGGTGATGTTCTGGTGATATTCTACAGTGAAGGCTGAGAATATCTTGAGGGGAAGGGAGAGATATGGGAGAAGGAGAAGGTTGGCAGAGATCAGCAAAGGATCCTGGAACCAGAGCCAGCAATGGGGTAGGGATTGGAAGTAGCTCCTGGACTTCCAGCCTTCGATGGATAGGGAGACCCAGTCTGCACTGACAGATTTCATCTTTTTATTTACGTCTGGCACAGGGAACTTCTGTAAATGAAAGCGTAATTAATAAGCGAGATCCTTCATTCAGATGGAACTTAAGATCATGGAGCTTGGAGCTTGTGATTTCACAGAATCGCTCCATTTTACAGATGAGGAAATGGAAGCCTAGAAAGTTGAGTGATGTGCCCAGGATTACACACCTAGGAAGAATCTGAGGCAGGATTAGAACCCAGGTCTTCCTTCCTCCCAGCCCAACATCACTAAGTTACAAAGTGAAGGAGTGGAGGGAATCCTGGAGGAGATGGAGCTGAGACCCCTTTTCCAGATTCTGAAGGATGCTGGCATCTTTAGCAGCCCCATGAAGCCCCCAAAATAGCCCCAATTCCAGCCTCTCTGGTGACAGATGCTTTCCAATCCATGTGATGATGATGGTTCAGTGATACTCCCAGAAGCACCTGATGGCACTTAATGAAATAAAAGAGCAGTAAATTTAGAAGCAATTAAAAGGCAATCTGTTTCCATCAGCTACAGTCACCTGTGTCCTTTGATGCCCCTCAAAGCATGTCATTAAGCCAAGTAGTTTGGCTGGAGAGCAGGGTGTTCACTACACAAGTCAAAAAGCATGGATTAAGCTTTTAAGATGCAGGGTCACTAGGGAGGCTCTCTCTGGAGACACAAGGAGAGGAATGGGCATCCCAGAGGAGGAGGCAAGGGATCACCAGGGAATATGAACTCAATTCAACAAGAATTTACAAAGCATCCCGCTTATGCAGGGCACTGTGGTGGAGAAAAAAAGTGAAACAATGCCTGACCTCATTCTTGTTGATGTCTAGAACTACAGATGTGGTGCAGATGCCATATTCTAGAACTGTGCCCCTCCTTGCAGCCCTGAACCTCTCAGACCAGGAGAGGGTCAGATCCATGAGACTGGGGTCATGTCATAATATCATAGATCTAGAAGGCACCATAAATGAGGAAATCCTGGCCCTGGGAAGTTAACTGACATGTCCAGGATTTCATAGTCAGTAAGTCATAGACAAGAATTGAACTAAATTGAATTGAATTGCACTGAAGGAGTTTACATTCCACATGGGAAAACAACATAGACACAGATGAATAAATGCACAACATTTTCTTGCTCAAGCCTGTAGCTTCATCAGTCTAGGAAACTCCTTCTACCAACAAAGATGGATATCTCCCCTATAACTTATACGTAAGTGCGCTAATGCATTGGTGGTAGAGCAGTGAATTAATCGTTCCAACTATTTATGAAATGGGTTGGGAAGAACTCAAGGAAAGTGACAAAATTTCTGTAACTTTGACCCAGAGGTCCCACTGCTAGTGACCCACATCCCCCAAGGAGGTCACTGATAAAAACTATATATACATATATATATATATACACCAAAATAATCTTGATATACCAAAATATTCTCATTATGCCAAAATAGTTATTCGTGATGACAAAGAACTGAAAACAAAATAGATCTCCCCATGGACTGGGAAATGGCTAAACAAACTGTGATATCTGAACGTAATGAAATATTTTCTGTAAGAAATGAGGAACATGAGCAATATACAGAAGCATAGAAAGACCTAATATGACCTGATTCAGAGTGAAGTAAACAGAGCTAGCACCCGACATGTACGGTGACTACCACCATGGACATGGGAAGAACGATGACCGTAATACAATAAAAGCTGAGTGTTGCCACATCATAAAGAATAAGCCTGGTGTTAATGAAGAGAGAAGAGAAGACACCTCCAACCTCTCTTTGCAGGGATCATAGTCCAGGGGTCTTATTTTTTAAGACCTTTAAGAGATAGCCTGGCACAGGGTTTAACACACACACACACACACACACACACACACACACACACACACACAACTATAATACCTGAATACAAAAGAGAGGTATAAGGAAGGACCTGTGTGAAGTCCCAGGGAAAGCTTTAGGCCACATTCACTCTTAGAGCTGCCTCATCCACCTGTGTCCAAGGAAAGGGTTCCAGTTGCGAGGAGGAACCACCAAGGAAGGGGAATGCTGGAGAAAAGTGCAGAAGAAAGGCCCCCCTGGGATGGCGGTGGCAGAAGTTTGCCTGTTAATGAGAAGCATATAGTGGATAAAGGGCCGAACCTAGATTCAGGAACATACCTGTCAATTCTACTTTAGATCCCTGCATCCATGAGCAAGTCATTTAATCTCCCTGAGGCTTGACTTTTTCATCCATAAAATGGAGATCATAACACCTACCTCATGGAGTTAGGTATATATAAATGGGTTTTGTAAACTTCAAAGTCCAGGATAAATGTCAGGTTTTTTTCCACACCTGCCACTTCTTCTGTGCTGATTTCCTGCATCGTTTCAGCCCAGTAAAGGTTCACCAGCCTGTGTCAGAGCTCCTTCCCTTAGGGGCTCCTGGTTCCCGAGGGGATGTGGTACCTTGTAAAGCTCTCTGGATCTAAATTCTGAGGCCTCAGGGTCAAACCCACACCTACTTGCTACCTGTGTAACCACTGACAAGTCATCTCTCCTTCCTCATCTATAAAATGGACAGCCCTGTCCAGCTCTATAATCTGTGGTCCCCTAAAACACCAAGTGGCCTCATGTTTCCTTGTCCTCTACTTTGGACTCAGAGGCAACACAGAGACATTGAACTCATTCACATTAGGGTGGAAAAATCATGGCCAAATACAGGCTGACTATAACGTCCTCCAACGTCTGACTTTTTGAAAAGGACCCATGTTCCCGCTGACTTTTCACCACCCTGCCTCTGGGCTCCCCCGATAAGAGGGAGGAGGGAAGAAAAATATTCTTAGAACTTCAGGGCCCAACTCCCTAAGCACAAACAGCCTCTTTCCCCAACTGCAGTGGCCACTCAAATTGGCAATGGTGCCCACTTGTCCCTCTCTGCCACCATTGGTCCAAGTTGAAGTCTCTGGTGCCCCTCTTGACTATCTAACTCACCTGGTCCATCATTTTAGTGATATGCCCTATTTCTGAACCAACACTGTGGCTGTAGTTCGGTGGCTGTTAACAAACATTTTGTGAGTCAGTAGCAGGTTCAAATATCCAGAAGTGATGGAGATGATTCCGTATCTGAGGAGTGATCGAAACTGAGCTCACCCTGGAGGGTGCAGTCCCCAAAGTGGATTGCATGCTCAGGGACCCTGAAATTTAACTCCAAAGAACCTCAGGGGAGAGAGTCTGGAACTTCCACTGGTTACCAGAGCCATGAGTGGGAATTCTGATAACCAAGACAAATTCATTCAGGACTTAGGGGGAGGGGAGCCAGACCAAAAAGGGGTGGGGAGAGTGTCATTGGACTGCTCACAATTCAGAGAAGTATATCTTCTGCCCCAGACCCACCTGGCCTCTCACCCAGAGGGGTGAGAACCCTGAAGTGCCCCTTGTCCTACAGCTGAAAGTCCTGAGAGGTTCTGGAAGGGACCCCCTCACCCAGGGGTTTCCTGTATCAAACAGAGCATTGCTCCATTCCAGGAGTAGCCTCAGCCCTATGCCCAGAAGGCCAGGGGTTCCCATAGGTGGGGCCACTTCCAAGACTGATATTTTCCAATGGCCTTCCTCAGAGGTGCTCAGTGTCTCTGCCTTGGGCCCCCTGGGACTAGAACAGCATTGGAGACTGTCTTCACCCTCTCCTTAGGACTGATCCACTGAGGAAGTGGAGCCTCTCTTCCCTTTCCCAGAATGAACAACCTCTTTGGGGAGGAACACGCCCCCAACAATACTCTGAGACACACCCCCCATTGCCCCAGCCTAGTCACAACTTCATTGGAAACCCAGATGCCCAATATCCTTGTAACTCTTCACTCACAAACGCCAGAGCAGTGAGCATGCCCAGAGAAGGTCTCTGCGTATAGAGCTAGGACCTGACTCGCTCTAGGGTGCTGGTCCCAGGCTTGCCTGGGCCTCCTCCCCCAGGCCGAGCCACCCACTTTCACAAGGGCCCCTTTTCATCCCCCAGGTCTCCATGAGTTCCCTGGCTCTAAGTCTGTGGAAGATTCTTCCTACAAGAATTGTAGGCTGTTGATGCCCCGAAGCAGCGAGTGGTCTGGGGCTGAATGCTGCCTTTTCCTAGTGCAAGGATGTGATCAGGAGCCAGCAGAGTGGGGCCGGAGTCCGAGCCTCCGGAAGCATTAACTGGGCGATTACCACTGGTCTCTAGTGGTTGACATCATGTCTATTGTCCAGTCTGTTGACTGGACCCACGTCAGACTTGGGATTGTTGGTTTGAGATCTGGAAGGGACCAGAGGGTCCCTCCATCTAGTGTCATCATTTTACAGATGAGGAAACTGAAACCCAGATGAAGAAAGTGACTTGCCCAATGTCACAAAAAACCCACCTCGGAACCCTGGTCTTCTGACTCCACATATGGACAGACTGCTGCCCATGTTACATATGAGGGAACCGAGGGTGAGAGAAGTTAGCTGACTTACCCTGGGTCACACAGCCAGTATTTAAATCCAAGTATGTCCCAGTTGTGGCCCAGGGGTCTTTCCACTAGACCAGTCTTTCAGAGCCTGCTGTAAATGCAAAAGTGCTGCATCTCAACTACCTCTTCATCCCGACCTTCCAGGAGGGGAGAGAGCAGCCAATGAAACCTAACCCTCTGTGCTTCTTGGCCTCCCAAGGGACCAGAGTTAGTAGAATTCTTCCCAGGGAAGATGAGCCCTCCCCAAACCCCTAGAAGACCACCCAAGTGTGAAGCACAACAAAGGGACTGGGAGGAGGGGGGGGGGGAAGGAAAGAAGAGCCCCAGGGCAGCAGAGGAAGCCCATTTAAAGGGCCAGCCAAGATGCTGGGCATTCCAGGAAGCCACCTGACCAGGTAGCCTGGGGGGAAAGGAGCCATCCCTGGACTCTGGGTCAGAAGGTCAGGCCCCCAGCGGCTACACCCTGGGAAAGGGTCAGCCCTGGACAACTCACCATGAGGAGCAGAAGCTGGACCTCCCAGCCCACCCGCCTGGACACACCTGGACAGTCCATCACGCCGTGCAGCACCCTCCTCCGGAGAGGATGGGGGTCAGGGAGTCAGGCTTAGCAAGCATCAATATTTTAAGGCCTGTATCGGGTGACTGGCTCGCTGTGGGATAGGGCACTGGATCTCTTACTCGAAGTTGTCAGGCCTCCCTTGGGAGAAAACTGCCAATCCTGGAAGCCTGGAAGGTTTCCCAAGAGAATCTCAAAGGGAAGTGGGTGGGACCCAAGAGGTCCCGCTGAGATCGGGGACCTGAATTCCTGGGGGCTGCAGCACTGTCACTAAATCACAGGCTGGACAGGATGAACCCTCATGGTAAGAATGACGGCTCTAGACAAGGCCTGGCTTCACAGACTCCTTCTGAGACTATACTAGCCTCCTGGCTGCTCCTTCGATCTCTTGCCTCCACGTCTTTGCCCTGGCTGTGCCACATGCCCAGAAGGCTCTTCCTCCTTACCTCCACTTTCTGCCTCCTTCAGGACTCAGCTCCAAACCCACCTTATCCCACTTAATACTGGTGTCTTCCCCCTGAGGCCATCTCCTTCCCTGAAGGTAGAGACTCTTCATGTCAGCTGACTGAATGAAGTGCCCAGTAAGAGAGAGGCTTTGACATCTACAGCCTGCCCACCATCCTCCAGGTTCAAGGTCCTCCTAATTCCAAGGTCAAGTTCAGCAGCAGAGCCACCATCTCACAAGGGCCAGGGAACGGGGTGTCTGCTTAAGGGCACATTCTCATTGCTGAAGATATATTGCCAGCTGTAATCCATGCCCATGCTTTCGAAGAATTTGGGTACAAGATATGCTTTACAGGGAGTGAAACAAACATCTCTTGGCTCACTCAGAAGGTGCTTCAGTATCCCACATATCCTGTACCCCCCAGCATCCACATCATTCAGCTATTTTGTCCAAGCCTGTCACTTCATCAAATGGGGAAGATCAGGTGAAGAAACCCTTCCCTGTGTCTTCCGGCAGTGGTTCCTGACCTGGCAGCTGTGAATGTCTTTTTAAAAATAGATTTAATTACTCATCTCAATAAAATCTGTTTCCTTCAGAATCCCATGCATTTAAATCATGATTCTGCCTAGGGCCCCCTGGGTCTGCACAGACTGACAGAAAGGGAAGAACCCTTGACTGAGGGAGGAGCCCAGAGCAGTGCTGGGTCAGTGGGCTTGATCAGGGTCACACCATCAGTGTGTATCAGGAGAAGGGCTTGAACCCAGGCTACCCTGACTGGTATTGCAGTCAATCTTAGGAGCATTAAGTATCACTTTGCAGGATTTCTGTTGGAAAATCTGGTTATGAGAGCATCATGATTGTCTGCACTCTGCGTAAATGGTAGATTAGGATGCTGGATGTCCAAGATGTGGGCAGGCTGGCATCCTGTTCCTGGACAGAGGGTGTTTTCTGGCTCACTGAGAGTTTGGCCCTTCCTTCTCACTGGCCTTTTTTTCCTCTCTTCTTTCCAGTGACATTGGCACCTTGACTAGGTCTTGGCATACATTATGCAGGGGCTACCTCAGCAGTAACATAACCCGATGGCCAAAGAAAATCATGCCACACTCTATGAAAACCCTGAAATCAAACCTGGCAGCTGAGATTCCATTACAAGCCCTGAGTGACCAGACTCTTCTAGCCCTCTCCTGAGGATTCTGAGGGAGGGGATACCAGAGGCCCAGCCTAGAGACAGCAGGCCTGGGGCTGCCCCTTGTCAGTCTGCTGGCCTTGGGCTGGGCTGCAGCTTCCTTCTGAGTCAGATGAGGGGACCAGCCTAAATGAATGGAATTCTAGTACTTCTATGATACTTAGAATTTGAAGAATAAGCCTCTTGCTAACTGTCCTGCTCCCTTGGAAAGTTTCCCAGCATAGAGGGGAGTCATGGGAAAGAAGTCTGGAAATATAGGCAGGAGCCAAGCTGAATGGTTTGCATTTTACCCTAGAATCTACAAGGAGCCATCGAGAACTTTTGAGCAGCATGGTCAGATCTGCACTGTATTTAGAAAGATTCCTTTCTTTTTTTTTTTTTTTTGCCAGTTCCATAGAGGATATTTTAGAATGGAGGGAGGAATGGGGAGGAGTGGAACCAGGGAGATCAATTAGAGGGCTATTGCAATAGTCCAGGCCAGAGGTGATATTTCAGTTATAATTACTATTATCTTTCTGGGATGGTTTCCTGTTCCTCTTCCTCCTCCTCAGGCACTCTGCATTCCAGCCAAAACAGCCCACCGGCTATAGCCCATACACAATGTCACATCTCCCCATTTGAACAGATTTGCCCACCTGCCAGTATCCCTGGCCTCTCACCTTGGCTTCTCATTAGTGGTCTTTAAAGCTAAGCCCAGGTGGGGCCTACTGGAGGCCTTTCTTTCCTGATTCCTTAATTCCTCTCTTGACAAAAAAGAAGAAAATAGACCACTTTATTTGTATTTGCTCTGTATCCATTTACCTGTGTATCTATTGTTCTCCCCTCCCCTCAGTAGTCCTTGTTCCTTGGAAGCAGGGACTGCTTCATTTCTGCTTGACTGGCACATAGTAGGTACTTAAGAAATGCTGACTGAATGGAACTGGATCATTATTACCTACACATCATGTGATTGCAGACTGTTCTGGGCAGCCTTTTTTGAGTTCACACTTGGAGTACCCAAGGCCCTTCTCACTCACTTCCTTTCATTCCAAAGATGCCAATATTGGGGCCTAAAACTTCATAAAAAGTGTATTTATCCTAGCCAGGCACTGAGGAGATTGCCCCAGACACGTGTGCCAAGAGGACACAGAACAGAACAGCAAACTGGGCAGATGTTGGTCCTTCTTGGAGAAGAGACAGAAATGATATTGTTGGGGTTGGAGTTTGGGGGCTTGACATTCTAGGCAAGGTGTGCCCACCTAGGAGGAGACGTTGCCCTAAGTGGACTTTTAAAAGAGGGTAAGAATAGAAAATGGTGCCTATGAGGAAGCCTGGCATTCATCCTTTCCAGCTGCCTGGGCAGGGTACTACCACCCCCACCACCACCCCTGCCATTTACCTGATGTGAAAGGGACACCATGGTCAGCAGGAATCAGAGCTATGGTGGCCATTATTCACAGAAAAGGACTTGCAGCTCTAAAATCCCTGAGTCACCTAGATAGACTGGACACTGACCTCTGCGGTGGTTTAGCCATTGGGGGAAATCTTTGGTCATTTATCCTTTACCGGCTCTTCCTGTGAAGTTGGGAGATGACCACATCATGTGGGTAGGGTCATGTGGGCTTGTTGACCTGTTTACCTCAGTTTTCTCATTGGTGAAATGGGAATATCTTCCCGAGTTGTGAAAATGAAATAATATTTGTAAAAGGCATCGAGCCCGGTGTCTACATGTAGTAGGTACCATATAAATGCTACTATGATGATGATGAGAAGGAGGAGGAGGAAGCTTACTTGTTTTGAACTATTTCTAATATTCTCGTTGACATTTTATGACCATGAATGGACACACAGCAGAACAAGGGGTAGGGCACAAGGAAAGATGTTTTCCTGGTAGGAGGGGGGTTATGAGACAAGGTCTTATTGGCTATTCCACACCAAACTCCAGAAGGAGATGAGAATCTGGGGCACCAGGTAACAAAGGCTGGGGCCCAGGGAAGAGAGGCAGCCAGCTCCCAGAGAGCTAGCTGATGACCCGGGCACCCTCTAAGGTTGGAGGGTGTACAGAGGAGGTGGGAGGCAATGATTCTGGCCAGCACTTGGCCAGCACCTCAAGATTTGCAGAGAGAGGGAGGGAATATGCATTTGTAGAGCACCTACTACGTGTCTGATGCTGTGCTCAGCACTCATCCCATGCCATGGGCTTTGCCCACAGTATTTCATTTGAGCCTTAAAATCATATAGCTATTGTTAACCCTGTTTTGCATGTGACAAAGGTGAGGGGCAGAAAAGTTAAGTGACTTGTCCAGGGTCACCCAGCTAGTAGGTATCAGAGGCAGGATCTGAACCTGTCAAATAGCAAGGGGGCAGTACAGTGCCCAGAGTGCCAGGCCTGGAGTCAGGAGGACCTGAGTTCAAACCCAGCCTCAGATACTTCCTGTATAACCTAGGATAAGTCACATACTTTCTCTCTGCCTCAGTTTCCCCATCTTTAAGATGAGGACAGTAATGGCACCTACCTTCTAGGGTGATTGTGAGGATCAAATGAGATAAAGTTTACAAAGCACTTGGCAAAGTACAGCACTACAGAAATGCCAGTTATAGTGTAATTGTTATTCCAGTTCCAAACCCGGAACCTTGGTTTCAACCTCTTGGATGTTTTCTGAATGGACAGATGGATGCAAAAATGAATGAATGAGTCAGTGCTTTGGCACTTTCAGCACCTGTCAGTTCACCGACCAACACAAATTCAAGCCCCTCTAGAACTTAGTGGGTGGTATTCAAGAAATGCTAGGCCAGACCAGTGACAAGACTCTGAACGCAGCCAGGTGAGTCCTCAGTCAGACAGGCAGGCAGACAGACAGGTAGACAGACAGACAGACGGACAGACAGGCAGACAGACAGGAAGAAATAAAAGTGTGAACAGCAGGAGGGCATCTAGCACAAAGTCACTGGCCATGCAGTCTGCACCCCTGGATTCTGCTCTGGCTTTGCCCCCTGGCTTGCTGGAGGGACTGTGAGTTCACGCCATACCAGTCACTCTGAGCCTCAGTTTCCTCCTTGGTAAAATAAAGGGATCAGACTAAGAGCTCTCTGGTGGGAAGAGCTTCTCTCTCCCCGGCTCTAATCTCCGAGTCAGCAGGTGTGTGGGCTGGCATCCATCTGCACAGGAGGCTGCCCACCACTCCCACACCAGAGCTCAGGAGGAGATGTACAGGAGGGAAGGTAAGGACCCTGGTCTGAAATCACAGGTGACAACTGCAGGTCATTTGTCATGAGGAAAATGATCACCTCCAACACCTTCTGCCCAAGTCTGTGATGGAAGATACCCAAGCCTAGCCAAGAGGAGGCCCAATGATACTTAATCTGCCATCAATATTGCAGCAGACTTCGTCAGCACCTGTGCTTGGGGGTGGGGTGATGTGGGTCCAGCTGAGGCTGGGAAGGGGCCAGGGAGAGGGGTATGGAGAGCAAGGGATACAGCCAGGTGGAAGCCAGCAGTGGAAGGGGTTGGGAAGTTTGGGGGTGGGAGAATGGTGAATGGACCTCTCCTCCAACCAGTGGCCAGTGATTGGGGCCCCCTACTGGATCTTGTCTGATACACTAATAGCTGCTGCCTCTGGCATTTATTACAATATAACATGGACAGAGGGGTCACTCAGTAGTACAGTAGATAAGAGTGCCAACTATGGAGTCAGGAGGACCTGAGTTTAAATCCGACTTTAGCACTTATGAGCTGTGTGGCCCTGGGCAAATCACTTCACCCTGTTTGCCTCAGTTTCCTCATCTGTAAAAAGAGCTGCAGGAGGAAATAGCAAACTGTTCCATTATCTTTGCTGGGAAAACTCTAAGTGGGGTCATGGAGAGTCAGAACACAGCTGAACATCCACAACAAAATGATTCTCGATCCCACTCTCCACAGATGTTGTCCCCCCCCCCACACACACACCTTCACTTCTGACAACCTTCTTACTTTGCAGAGAAATGGAGGCCTGAGTTGTCTCTTTTTCCTTCCTCCCCAACTCTCCAAGGCCCCCTTTTCTTACTATCATCATCTCATTCCTTTCTTTATTGCAGTGTCCTCCCCTCTCTGAGCATTCTTGATCCTGTCCTCTTCCACCTTCTCCAGCAGATCCCCCCACAATTATCCCCCTTCTCCTTTATTAGCAACCTCTCCCCACCCAGTTGTCCTTTCCATACTGCATATAAATGTGCCTTCTCCTATTCTTTCAAAAATCAGCCCTCCCAGGCCATGCTATCCCCTCAAGAGATTGTCCTATATTTCTTCTCTCATCCCCTGTCAAACTCTTAGAGTTTGTTACACACACTGCCTCCACTTTCCTTTTGGATCTTTTCTGAACCCTTTGCTTGGCTTCTGGCCTCCTTACCCAACCAAATTTACCAATGACCTCACAGGGCCAAATCAAAATGGTCTTTTCTCCATTCTCACCCTTGACCCCTGCAACCTTTGACACTGCCCATCACTGTTTCTTAGAGGCTCTCTTCTCTCTGGGTTTCCATGACACTCACCTTTCTTGGCTGTCTTCCTACTTCTCATTGATTGATCCATGGTCAAAGAGGCAGCAAGTCAGTGACCCTGGATCAAAGATCAAGTCAATTCCTGCTCTGTCATGAAGCTCTACTTGATCCCCTTAGCTGCTACTGCCCCCTACTATTGTCTTCTATATATTTTCCCCATGTTTTCACATGTGCATGTGTTTTTAAAGGGAAGATATTATTAAATATGAACATGAAGGTGACTTTACTAAGTCTTTTAAATGTCCCTCCCTGAGGGAAGGACCTGTTTCATCTTTGTATTTCCAGAGCTGAGGACAAGGCCTGGCCTCTAGGAGACATTTGGTTAATGCTTGTGGATGGACTGACCCTGGTTTCAGATTCAACACTCAATTCTGATGTTCTATTACACCCAAGAATCCTCTTCAGTTCAATCTAACAAGCATTTTTGAACACTCATTGTATTTCAGGCCCTGTGTTCAGTGCTAGGAATATGCAAAGAAAAACCAACCAGTTCCTGCCTTCAGGAAGCTTACGTCCTGTTAGGGACAGACAGCGAATAGAGAGATGCTTTAGTACACAAAATGTACAAAGTAATTTTGACAAGGAGGGAAAAATGTTGACAATTAATGGATCATGAAAGGCCTGGTGAAGGAGGGGCACTGGAGCTGGAAGCCAAGGATTCTACAAGGGAGAGATGAGGATGGTGACCCAAGAACCATGAGTATCCAAAATGGCGCCGTGTCCCTTGTGGCCCTTTGTGCTTCTGAAGGGCTTGTAGCAGAATTACAGAAAATGGGGTGAGTGCTAAGACTCCTTCAGTCCTTGGACCAGCAATAAATGCTTGCAGACAAGACCAAGGTGGTGTAGTAACTTGGGTCCTGCATTGACCAAGGGATTGGCCACATGGCTAAAGTTACATGGCCACCAAAGGCTCACTGGAAGAATTTTGTCCAGATTCAAACTGAACTATGAAGTAAACACCAACAATCACTTGATAAAATCAAAACCCAAACCAATTACCAAGTTTTTTTCTCCTTGAGAGATAAATCAACCAAAGGTGGGGGGAAGGGGGAAGAAAATCACGATAACAATTCAGAATGGAGCCAAACTTGCAGCTTTTCTAAGTCTTTGAAGCAGGACATAACTCTAAGGACACCTAAATGGCATAGTGGATAGAATACCGGGCCTAGAGTCAGGAGAACCTGAGTTCAAATCTGGCCTCAGACACTTATGAGCTGTGTGATCCTGGGCAAGTCGCTTAATCCTGTTTGCCTCAGTTTACTCTTCTCTAAAATGAACTGGAGAAGGAAATGGCAAACCTCTCCAGTATCTTTGCCAAGAAAACCCCAAATGGGGTTATGGAGAGTTGGACATGATCGAAATCAGTGAGCAATAACCATTTAGTTATTTGTCAGTCCTGCTGAGGATGAGAGGTGGGCACTCCAATTCAGGCAGCCATGTAGGACACAAAGGGTAAGGCTGCCAGGTAGGTGCCTTCTCACTTCGGTGGGGATGAGGGTGGGGAGGCCAGACCGCTGATTTAATTGATACAAGGAACTTCTGGTGTGGAAACTCCCTCTACATCACAGAACAGCCCCTGCCCTGCAGCTGAGAGTGTCCAAGTGCCTGGGGTGTTGAGAAGTTAAGTGGGCCACACTGCCAGGATGTGTATGTCCAAAGCAATGTTTGCACCCGGGTCTTTCTGACTTGAAGGCTCCTGGTCTGTTCTGCGCGCTGGCCCCCACCTCCTCTCATGCCACCCTCCTGGAGCCAGTTCCAGGGAGATGCACCAATTGTGCCATCTGCAGTTGGCCTGGAGGCATTTTTATAACTTGGACAAGGTTCGAATATTGTGCCCCTGGGGGTGATCACTCCGGTGGTTTGAGGGTTCATCATAACCCACGCTATGAGACTGGCCCTAATTTTCATACTGACAGGATTGGATTTGCAGGTATCAAAGCTAAGACAATTTATAAAAATGAAGGTTACAAAGCGACCCTCATGACAAAGCCATTACTAAGAGTACCTGGGCCTTTGCTCATTCCCCTGTCCCTGTCCCTACTATCAGCCCTGTGGTTGTGCCTCAAACCTTGACTTCTTCAAAGGCCTGTCCTGGGCTTCCCTCAGTGATGCCTCAGTGATCCTGGGGCTCCTTGGGGGGGTCAGCTGGCCTCTGGGGGGACAGGAAGAGCTACCCCCTTCAAAGTCAGCTCGGCTGTGCTCTGGGATGCCACCTTCTCCCTTTCCTGATTCTTAGCTCCACTTCACTACTTCTTCCTCATACCTATGCTTCTTCTGCTCCTCTGTCTACTGTGCTCTCAAGAGCTGGTTCCTTAGCCTAAGCCTGCTCCTGCTAGCCTGCTACAGAAGGGGTGAGGGTCATTTTCTCTTTCCCTGTAAAAGCTGGTGTACTTTTTGCTCCTGAGCTACACCAAGATGAGTTTCCTCCCTTCCTCTTCAAGACTTCTTCCCTACCCTTGATTAGGAACCCTAGAAAAATGCATTAGAAACCATGCCTCAGGGAGACTCTTTCCAGCTGGGCTCAGAAAGGGATAGGGACAGGAAGCATTCACACCCACATTCCTTACCAGCTTCTGCACCTCCAGCAGGTACCGAGAACAATCATGGTGTCCATTATAGATGGCCAAGTCTAGTGCAGTGTAGCCATCACCATCCTGAAGGGCAGGATCCACCCGGTGGGAAATTAAGGTCTGACAACACTGAAATGAGACCATTGGGCAGAATGAGAAGGGTGAGGGCCTTGCCTACATCTGCATCCTTGCCCCACACCCATCTCTCTAGCCATTTTTAAGTCTGCAAGGTGATTTTTCCATAACTCTCCCATGAAGCAGATGGAATATATATTTTTGTTGTTCAGTCATCTTTCAGTCCAGTTTGACTCTTCATGACCCCATTTGCAGTTTTCTTGGCAGAGATATTAGGGTGATTTACCATTTCTTTCTTCAGCTCATTTTGTAAATGAGGAAACCAAGGCAAACAGGGTTAAGTGACTTGCCCAGGGTCACACAGCTGTAAGTCTCTGAGGTCCCATTTGAACTCAGGTCTTCCTGACTCCACATCTGAGGCTCTGTCCACTGCACCACCTAGCAGCCCAGTATATGTGTTACTGTCACCATCTAACAAGTAAATATTGGCTCTGCCAGGATCACCGAGCTAGTAATTGTGGTTATTTGGAATTCAAACCCAGGCCTCCTGACTCCAAGTATGCTTTCTGCTTTACCATCCCACATCCTAGAGACACATAGGGAAGGAATATGACTTCTTCTCTCACCCTAGCTTACCATGCATTGCTCATCCCCCTGAGGGCTGAATGTCTTGTTTCATAGAATCCTAAAATATCAGATTAGGGAATGCTGAGAAGCATCTAGTCTGACTTGGACCTGAAGGAGAATTCCTGCTCCATCCTCCCTAAATATCACCTGCTCTCACCCTCAACCCCTCCAGTAATGAGGAACTCACCACTCAACGCAGCCCCTCTAGCCTGGGAATAGATATAACTGTGGAAGCTTTTCCCCTGACATCAAACCAAAATCTGCCTCTGCCAAGAGGATGATCCAGGTCCTCACAGTGCCTGGTTCTGACTTTGGGAGACACACAAGAATCCCTGGTCCACTGACAGTGCCTGAGCACCTCCAGTTCCTCCAACAAGTTCCATTTTGTCATCTCCTGTGCCCACATCATCCTGTTCATCCTCCTCTGGATACATTCCAGTCCATCAACATCCTTGCACCAGCATCAGGTTCCCAATGCTGAAAGCTGCCATGGACATGCAAGGGCAGAGGCCAGCAGGACCAAGGACAGAGGGCAGCAGAACCATCCCCCTCCTTGTCATGGACCCTCAGCTGCTCTTCCTGCTGCCTAAGATGCCATGGGCTTTGGGGGTCACTGGGGCATACTGCCAACTCATAGAAAACCACCAGACTTTGTGCACAAGCACAATTGTCGACTCAGTCTGCCCCATCTTGTACAGAGGGAATTATTTTTTAACCCAAGTGTAAGGTTGGCCTTTTTCCTGTTAAATGTTCTTTAGTCATCCTTTTCTCATCAGCAGCAATAATAGTTGCATGTAGACAGAGAGCTTCAAGATTTGCAGAACACTTTACATCTATCCTCACAACAGCTCTGGAAGGTAGATGAGGAAATTGGGCCCTCTGCCTGGATTGAAACTAACTGCCTCTGTATCCTTGCTGCGTTGTGCAAAGCCATCCTCCCTTTGTCGTCTGTTCCATGACTCATGATCGTTTTTAAGCAAAGCCTGGACTTTGGAGGATGATGGAGAGGGGATCTTGACATTTCCTTGGTTTTTGAAGTCTCTTTAGGACTCATTGAAACTTTGCAACTCTGCTGTTCTGAGACTCCTGGGTCACCCCCAGACCAGATGGGAATTTCAACTTTGTTAAAAGCTGTTCTTCCTCAGAATGCTTACCTATGACAGAGGAAACCCTAAGCACCCTCTCCAGTTCCCAAGCTCTTAGCATGGTCTCAGCCCTTATTCACCAAAGGACACCAGGTTCATTGTTCTATTTAGGCTACCTCTAGAACTCAAGGGAAGGAGAAAAAAAATCAAGTCTTGAAGTGTCCCTGTCCTGTTGACCACCCTATTCTGCTGGTCTCCTGAAGTTACAGAGTCAAGGGAATGTATCTTCTGAAACCCTCAGTTCTAACCATTTGCTTTTCCACATGGCATCTTTGGCCAGTGGTTTCTGAGTGAGCAGGGATGTACTAGAGCCAACTCACACTGTCCTGAGAGAGAGCCAAATATTACGTGTTCAGCGGGAGCATTCACACCTTGGGAATGACCGAAGCTTGATTTGTTGTTGTGTTGCTATTCACTCTTGAGAAAATGATACAGAAAATATTAATAGATTGATCTCAAAAGTGTTGTGCATGCTCTTTCTGGTTCAACATTTACCAGCATATCACAGGCATGTGTACCTAGAGGTGTGCAAGACATTCTACTGGGACACTTGAAGAGAACATTAGACTGGGGGTGACATGTTGGCCAGCCTCCCTATTGCCATGCCCTTCTCCCCACACCCCCTGGGTTGGGAGTCTCACCCTTCAGAGCCTGTGCCCACCATTCTGACATCAGACAAATGTCAAGAAACGTGGAATTAAGGGAGAAACATGAAACAAGTCTGGAAAAGGAGGCTGGAGGCAGAATGAAGTGGCTTCACAGCCAGACTGAGTTTGGAATTTTATCCTTTGGGAAAATTATAAAGGGAAGGGAAAAAGTCCAACCTGTGCTTTATAAAGATTTTGATAGCTCTGCAGAGAGTGGATTGAAGAAGGGAGACCAGTTAGGAGACTGTTGTAACCATCCAAGTGAGAGGGGATGGAGGCCTGAGTTAAGGCAGTGCCTGCGTGGGAATGTACTCTAGAAATGTTGAGAGAACTGTCAAGACTGGGAATCTGGTTATGGAGGGGAAGAGAAAGAGATTGGCTAACTGGTTTCTATTTGGGGCATGTTAAGTTTGAGATGTCCATGGCCAATCCTGGTGAAGTTGCTCAGCAGCTATTGGTCACTTGGGACTGGATTTCAGGAAAGACATTGGCTATATTCTCCTGGATATATGGCTATACCTTCCTCACCTGTAGACACTAGATTTGGGGGATGTGTTAAAGAGGAAAGGAGCGGGAAGAAAACATCCCCTTCATAAGTTTTCTTATGAAGGACAAATATTCTAATTTCTTTCAACTTGCTTTCATATAACATGGACCCAGGCCCTTCACCATCCTAGTTATCCCATTTCAACCTGTCCAATGACTTTCCTAAAATGGGATGCCCAAAATTGTGACTCTAGGCAGGACAGAGCAAAGCAGAACAACTGCCACCCCACCCTTATTCATGGATGCTCTGAATGCCTCAATGTTCCTTAATTCATCTTAGTTTTCTTGGCTAAAATATCATACTCTTGACTCTCAGTGAGCCTAAAGCCCTCTAAAATCTACAGTTTTTTTAAAAAATAAACTGCTCTCTCTATAGCAAGTCTTCCTCCTTCTTACTCTTGTGAGGTTGACATTTTGAGCTTGTGTATAAAACATTGTATTTCTTCCTCTTCAATTTCAGCCTTTTAGATTTAGCCTATGTTCCTTCTTAAGCCTATGATGATCTTTTGGGATGAGAACTCCTTCATTTGGTGAGCCAGCTCTCCCTCCCACCTTCATGACATTGGTAGCTTTGCCAACAGCCTGATCTCACATCCTTTCCTTTTTCCAATGCAGTGTCTGACTAATCACCATGGCTACCTGGGCAATGCTCAGATCGGGACTGGAGTGGGAGAGGTTGTAAGTCTGTGCCTTACCTCCAGGTGCCCATTTTCTGCTGCGTCATGGAGAGGGGTCCCTCCCCAGTGATCTCGGATTATCTGGGTCCCCATCAGGAGAAGCCGGTCCAGAATGGGAGCATGACCACCTCTTGCTGCAAAGTGGAGCACCGAAGCTCCCTCATCATCTCGAGCCATCAGGCCAATGTCTGTGAATGTGACCTAAGAGGAAGGAGGAATGGGCATGAGCAGAAGGAATCCCTCCTCTCCTAAAGCCTACCTTGAATCCTTGGCCATGCAGCCCTTCAGCACCCCAGAGGCCCAGCCATCCAGCCCATCTAGTGACACTGAAGCCAAGGGAAGGCTTCTGTCTCGACCCACTGGATTTCACCATCAGGTCATCATTAGGGAATAACCTTCTGGGCAGCTCATATGCCCAACCCCATTACTCATGCTCGAAAATGGACTTTCTTGCAGGTCAGCCTGGAAACCTGGGCCCAGAGCTCCATCGTGCATGTAGCTCATCTGATCGCACATGACCCTTGTCATGGTGTTCCATACACAGCTTCACAGCAAACCCAGGGGCTAAAAAAGAAGGGTAATTGAGCTATGAGATTCATCCCTAGCAATGCAGGAGAGAGAGAGGATGATCTGGATTCTCTGACGCATCCTGTGATCCTGGGCTAGGCACATCCCCTGTGAGGGTCCCAGGCAGTTCCCTAAGATTATCACATAAAGGACACAAGGAGAGAGACTTTTCTCCCCAGGGAGCTCCCCATCCTGACAATATCACAGGCTGGGACCAATTTCAGATTTCCCCCAGCACCACCAGAACCTAAGTGGCCCAATCATAAGTACAGAGCATTTGAGAATATGCGCTCCTAGCGAGCCTGGACTTATGATCTTTCTTTGAATCTCCAGGGCTTAGCACAGTGCTGAACCTCCAGTAAGTGGATCCAAGTTTCGGGGAGGCAGATCCCTCTGCAAACACAGAGAGGAGACCCTCAGAGACCAAATTGGGAATTGGAGAACCAAAGAGAGAGGGATTTTTCTTCCTGACCTGGACATCAAGAGATCCTCGATGACATTTGGCATGGACACAAAGGTTTCAAGGAGAGGCTGGGAGTGCATGTCCAGAGAAAGAGACAGAGAGACAGAGACAGAGAGAGAACAGTGGAGATTTGTGTTGAATGCAGCCGGACTCCCTCTGAACACTGGTGCCTTCCTGCATGTAGGCAGGCACCGGCATACAGAAGTGTGGGCATATCTAAGTGGTGGCGAACCTCCTGCTGCCTAGAAATTCATGTAGATGAGAAAATGCCACTTATGCCCTTCCCTTTCTGTCCACTAAACACTGGACTCTAATCCAAAGTGTTTTCTGTTCTTAAAAAGTTACTCACAACTTTTGGTTTAATTGTACTTTAAGACCAGCTTGTTCTGGACCTCCCCCCAAAATGAATAAGTTCTGTCTGTTCCTGATAGTCTGATTAGTTACTGAAGCTACTAGTTAATAAATGAGAGGCCGCGAGAAAGGAGGCAGTGAATGACTTGGAGATTTTTTTTTTAAGGATCGGGCTGGATTTTCTCTTATAACACCTGAACGAGAACATCAATGATTTTTTGTTTATTAATATCTAATAAACTTTCTAAAGCAGAATGAAACAGTATCTGGGTGTCTTTCCCATCCCCTCCCTCTAGACAAAATGAGTGTGAGTGCATTTTAGGGTCAGTTTGAAGCGGAGGAAGGGAGGCTGGGTGAGTAAAAACTCCCTCTGTGTCTCAGGGAACTGACTCACTCAGTTGTTCTTTAGGAAAGCTGATCTGCTCCTGAGTGGGAGAAGAAGGGGGAGCAGAGATTTTCACTGAGGAAAAATGAACCCCAAGAATAGGGCTGGGAGGGAGGAGCTCTGACGACATTCACACTGGGGAAAGAGAGAGCAGCTAGTTTGCCTGTGATGTGAACCACCTCCAAATCCAACACCTCCTTCAAAGGCTACATAAGCAGTTGAATGTTGTTAACTGATTGGATAATTTATTTTCATTCTGGGACTCTAATATAAGTGCCATCCATAGATGGGAAAGGTAACACTGGGTTCACTCCTGGACTCTTTCCACCAGTGCAAATGGCAACCCATCCATGCCTTGTCATCCTGTGGGACTCTTCTCCCGGTAATTCTCCAGAAATGATTTCCCAGAAGCCTTAGCTCTTCCTCTGGATTTTTGCACTTGGCTTGGGAACCAGTGCAGGCTTCAGACTGTCCACTTGTTTGTTACCTGTCCACCTCTCCTCCTCCCTCCTTCTTGTCCTTCTTGGCCCCTTCTTTAACAAGCACCAAGCTGGGCTGTACAGTAGCCTGCTGGGCCCCACCCAAGAACCAATATTCAAAACTAGACAGCCTGGCCCCTGCTATGTTAACTTCCTGGGTGGGTATCTGATAGGACCTTGCTCGTTTCAGGATTATACCTCTTAAAAGTTCATGGGGAGGTTCTGTCACACACAGTGGAGAAGTGTGTTTTTGTGCACTGTTTCCCAGCAAGGAACTATAATTAATCTCCTCAAGATAAGTGGCCAAATTTATACAAGACAGAAATTCACTGACATAGAATCTTTAACTCTGGGACATCTTAGAGCTGTCCAAAAAATGGTGTGGCCTGCTTCAAGAGATGGGGGGAAGGATCCCCCTTTTTGGAGGTCTTTAAGCAGAGGCTGCTGGGCAACATGTCCTGTGAGGATGCCTTTGTATCTGTGATGGAGTAGACAACTGCCAAGGTCCCTTATAACTTGTATTCAGTGATTCTGGGTGTTGCAGGCTCTACTATAGTCTTCCTCCTCCTCCTCCTTCTCCTTCTCCTCCTCCTCCTCCTTCTTCCTCTTCTTCCTTTCTTTTCCCTCTAGCCATGCAGAGCCCACTACTTCCCAAGGCAGCCCATTCCATTGGTAGGTGGCTGTACTTATCAGTACAGTTTGTTCTCCTGACATTGAGCTGAAATCTCTCCTGCCCCCTCTACCCCACCCTTGGCACTGAGCAGAGCAGGATCTAATCCCTCTTCCACAGTTTCCCAATGTTTTCTTAACTACCAGCATATCTTTATCATAATTCTCTTTTTAAAACCTACGTCAGAGGACTTAGAGCTGGAAATGACCTTAGAAATAATTCACTCATAGATCTACTCCAATCCCTTGTTTTACAGAGGGAGAAAATGAGACCTAGCGAGGGGAAGAGACTCACCCAAGGTCTCATACTTGGTAAACAAACCGAGGGCCCCTGATTCGAATTTGAGCTCTTTTCCCACTGAGCCACTCTGCCTCTCAGATCACCCTTCTTACTTTATCTCACATGGGGATCCAGAGCTTCCCTGTCACCCTCTCCCTCCTTTCCTCAGTATCCCAAGCTGACCATTTCCTTACCAACCAGACCACAAGAGAATAGTGGCCACTTCGGGCAGCTGCATGCAGCACAGTCATGCCATCATGGGCCCACAAGTGTACATCAGCCCCACAGTCCTTCACTAGGAACTGGACAATGTGTAAGTGGCCTTCCTGGCAGGCCAGGTAGAGAGGGGAGGCTCCACTTTGAGTTTGCCTGTTTATACACCTGCATAGAGAGATGGGAGAGAGAAGGGAGAGTCATCCAAACATGTAATCCTTCCATTAGGGTTTTAGCACTCCATGAAAATAAGCCTGGTGGAGGAGTCAGTTAAAGCCAGGAATTGGCTTAGCTAGGTTTGTTTTTCCATACGAGTTGGGAACCTTGCCAATTTTCCTTTCTGTTCGATGCCTCTAAAAGGCTTAGCTGAGTGGAACCCACCCTACTATATAAATGTCATGGATATTATTGTATTATATAAAACGAAAAGTGAAGAATTCAGAGAGCCCGGGAAAACTTATATGAACTGATACAGGGTAAAGTAAGTAGAAGCAGGAAACAAAATCTATACAATGAATTCAACAATGTTTATGGTAGGAACAAAATACCAAAACTGAACCTTGTACCATTACAATGACTAAACTTGGCCCTGAAGGAAAAGATTAAAGACTCAACCTCTGTCCTTTTGCTGGAGAGATGGTGGAGTCTGAGTGTGGACAACGTCCTATACTGTCAGCCTGGGATGAGGGATGTACTGGTTAGTTTTGCTGAACTGTTCTTTTTCTTTGTCTTTCATTCTTTATTATAAGATCTGATTCTCTGGGTAGGGGTGGGAGATGGAATATACATGGAGGTGTAAATGTCATAAAAATAAAATATATCAATAAAAATTTTAAAAAGAAAAAGATGGATTTCCCCTCTCTACCCCTCCGCCCCATCAAATTAGTAAAAATGGAGATATTCAATGTTGGAGACACTAGAGAAGTTGTGAATTGGTCCAAACATTCTGGAAAACAGTTGAGGATTATCCAATCCAGTCCAAGTGTTTATTTATGTCTACTATATATATGAAGCAAGGGGCAATGTTAGTGGAGAAAAAGGCAACCAAGAAGCAGGATGATCTGTATTCAAGTCCCATTTCTGACACATACTAGCCATGTCATCATAGGCAAGTCACTTAACCTTCCAATACCCAGGGTGATTCTCTGGGAGTATAAGTTTACAGAAGAGTACAGATCTGCAGCCAAGGTGTGAGTTTGCACACCAAGAGTTTCCCTCAGGGAACTTACAGTCTGCTGGGGATGGGATGGAGTTTGTTTTATGTGGAAAAGAGTCACAAAATTGCTTACATCCTTTGACCTAGAGCTCCCATTTCTAGGACCATACTCCAAGGTCGCTAATGGCAAGAAGACTTATGTACAAAAAAAATATTTATAGCAGCAACATTTGTGATCAAAAGCAGGAAACTGAGGCTCAGAGACTGCTATTGTGGAACAAAGTGGGGTGTGGCTATAGGCTACTGAAAGTGAAGGCAGTGCCCTTGGGTTCAAGTCTTAACTCAGTCATTGATTCCCTATGGTGACCTTGGACAAGTATCTCCATTTTTCTGAACCTCAGCTCCCTCATCCGTAAAATGGGAGTGATGTTTGTTCAACCACCTTCCAAGACTTTTGTGAGGATCAAATAAGATTGTGTGTGGGAGAATTTCATGAGCTTTAAAGAGCTGCAGAAATATCGGCTGTAATTATATTTCAGAAGCCGGTACGAATGTGCACTTATGTTAATTTTCACTGCTAACTGCATTCTTCATCCTCCCTCCCTCCCTCCCTACCTTCTTCCCTCCTTCCCTCTTTTCTCTCTCCCTCTCTCCTTCCCTTTCTGCCTGCTTCCTTTCCTTCCTTCCTTCCTTCCTCCTTTCTTCCTTCCTCCCTCCCTTCCTTCCTTCCTTCCTTCCTTCCTTCCTTCCTTCCTTCCTTCCTTCCTTCCTTTCTTCCTTCCTTCCTTCCTTCCTTCCTTCCTTCCTTCCTTCCTTCCTTCCTTCCTTCCTTCCTTTCTTCCTTCCTTCCTTCCTTCCTTCCTCCCTTCCTTCCTTCCTTTCTTTCTCTTTCTTTCTTCCTTCCTTCCTTCCTTCCTTCCTTCCTTCCTTCCTTCCTTCCTTCCTCCTTTCTTCCTTCCTCCCTCCCTCCCTCCCTTCCTTCCTCCCTCCCTTCCTTCCTCCTTTCTTCCTTCCTTCCTTCCTTCCTTTCTTTCTCTTCCTTCCTTCCTTCCTTCCTTCCTTCCTTCCTTCCTTCCTTCCTTCAGACAACAGATACCCAGGACACTCTCAGGTCTACACTCAAAGCCTTTCCTTCTTGGAAAGATCCCCCAGCTTGAGTCCCATTGTCAGCCTTGGAGAATCCAATGGAGAAATAGCTTAAGATCTGTATGTCACTGGCGTACAAAGGTATGCACCATCAGCACATTGATGAACTGAAGGCGGGACATTGTAGCTCTTGGGAATGTGTACGCATGTATGTGCATATTTTACTTTTACATAATACTTTACGACAATAATGAATCATAGGAAGCATTTTATGGCGCAGAGAAAGTTGGGTTTGGAGCCAGAAGACCCAGTTTCAAAACCTGGCTCCACTATCCACACCCCGTAGTAATGGGAGCACTCATGGTCCCTCTCTGGACCTCAGTTAAAACGAAATGAGGTGATCACACTAGACGGTCTTCGAGGTCCTTCCCAACTTTAAATCTGCTGCAATGAACTTTCCATCTTCTCCTTCCTTTCAGAAAGTTGTGAAGAAGAGGGAGAGAGGGAGAAAGGGAAGGAGAGCACCGGAGAGCTATCCCCAGAGAGCTGGTGGTGGGAAGCAGAGGGGAGGAGGCATGGGAGACAAACTTCTTTCACAGCCTGGTCGCTGGATGTGGAGACTGATTCTGAGTCTTCAATCTGTTCACTTGAAAGCATTTTCCAGCGTCCCTTACTGTATGTGATGTGTGATGTGTGCATGTACGCATGTGTGCGTGTGTAATTGTGTGTGTGTGTGTTCGACCCTGTGCTGGGATGAGGTACTAGGAATGGGAAAAGCTAAGTGTAGAAGGGAGACCTGGAGGACTGGAAGCCAGGCTTCTAGGAGAGTCACTTTGGTAAAGGGGAAGGAGACCTGGGTTCAAATTACCTATGTGACCTTGAGCAAGTCACTTCCTGGCCTCAGTTTCCCCAGCTGTAAAGACAGCCTCAGAGGTCCCTTTCAGGCTTACACTTTGGATCTTATGATCAAACACCTCTAAGTAGCCAAAAAGGTTAGAATTGAGCAGGTCTAAATTTCACAATCATCTGAGAAGGTAATTTTTTTCACCTTTTATTTATTTTATTCTTCTAGAAATTGTGAATGTCAAATATAATCATTTCTAAGATAAAAGAAACATTCTAGGTACCTTTGTTGCTTGCGGGTTTGTACAGCAGCTCATTTCAGAAGTTTGGAGTTAAATGTGATGGGGCACATCCACTCTGCTCAGTACTATCAGCATCTAATGGTGTTGTCAAAAAACTAACATAGAATTTCTAAAGACTACTCCTAAAGCCCCGCAAGATGGTGGCCAGGCTTCATTTGGATAAATTCTAGGTCACTCAACTCTAGAGAAAACAGACCCGCCTGCTACTTCTTCTGTAATAATTCAGTGGCTCTGTTCTAAATACTGAAAGCCTGGAGGGAAGGAAGATATATGTCTTTTTCAGAAAGCTATTAAAGGGGAAAAACTCTTATTTTTAAAATTATATCATAGAACAAACAGCCCAAACCATGAAACCTTTCTTTTTTTGCCCATTGAAACAAGCTGATATTCTGAGAAATTAGTGGGCAGAATACAGGAATGTTACTGGGAGAAATAAGGTAATATTGGAGTGCACCAATATTCATTGACAGAGAAAGAGAAATCTACTTGAATAATTAGATGGTCATTTATTTAGAGGAAACATGGCATAGAGATGGACTGATGAACCTGAAGGTAAGAAATCTGTATTCAAAACCCAACACTAGGACTTACTGGTTGTTTGTCCTTAGGCAAGTCTTTGATTTTATTCTTTCGATTTCTGCATCTGTATAATAGGTATGATAATACCTACCTTACAGAATAGACATGAAGAAGGTGATTTTTTTTTAAGGAATCTTATTATGTCCTGAAATTTTCCTAGGAAGTTTTTCATTCTGTCAGATGCCCTCCCAAATCTCCATCCTATCCCTCCAAAGCTGCTTAAATCCTGCTCTTCCCCTCCCAGAGGATATGGGGGTCATCCATTCAAAGGAACCATCTCTCTGCTCATTTTGGATGTGCCAATCTTCAGCTAATGAAGGGTCCAATTTCTTGAAGGCCTGCCTGCTTCCCAAGTCACTCATTTTCCCACCTTGATAATATTCATCAAGAATCCCATATCTCTGGCACCTTTACATCTGATCCAGTTCTAAATCTATGACTCTGCTATGAGTCACAGTGTCTAACCTCCGGGCCATTCCAAGAAGATGAGCACAGTGATCTTGCTCTGTTTGCCCAAGAAGCATTGCATTTCTTCTGAGGCATTGAATCCCACACAGGGATTGGAGGAGGGGTTGCCTGGCAACCACTGAGGAAAGATGCTGCCTTACACCAAAGTCATAAGCCTTGCTAGGGCTTCTTCTGATCTGGTAAAGCTATACTGAAGTAGCCCAGCTTCTTTGCAGAGCCACATAGTACAGAGGATAAAAAGTCTTGGACTTTGACTTCCTTGGAGTCAGAAAGACCTGAGTTAAAATCTGTCCTTAGATATTTACTAGCTACGTGACTCTGAGCAAGTTACCTTATCTGTCTGCATCTCAAATTCCTCATCTGTAAAATGAGGGTGAGAGGATATGATTTAATGGCCTCTAAAATTCCTGTGATCCTATAAAACTAGTTTACATTGTTTTCCCTAATTCCAGGGCCCCTGGGATTCTCTCACTCCTCCCAGCTCTCCAACAAATGATGCGTACCCTTGTTAATCCTTTTACCCATCAGGTATGATCTGGCTCCCCCTTTCTGCTACTCTCCCATCCAGGGCAAGATAAAGGATCTCTCTACATAGATCTTTAGGACACAGTCCTGAGCCAAGTGGTCACCCTTCCTATGGTCCTTTGGAGTTGCTCACCTATTGTCTGCAGCGACCAGCAGCTTCAGGCAGGTCAGATTCCCCTTGACTGCAGCATAGTGTATAGGAAGTGCTCCCTCCAAGGTCTCCAGGGAGACATCACAGCCCTCCTGGACCAGCCACTCTACCAAAACGGGGTGCCCAAAGCGAGCTGCAAGGTGCAGTGGGGAGACTCCTGACACATCTTGATCCTGGAGAGAAAGAGAGAGCAAGGTGGATATCCCATATCAACACCAACTAACTTGGGTTGAGTAGCTAATATCCTCTGGACAAGTCTGGTCTTAATTTTAGTTTGTGAGTTACCTAGACAGTGTAGAAGTGATTATGAATCAGTACTGCACAGATTCCTGTGCTAATAAAAGAGCTACTCTCCATCTATCTGATCTTGATTCCCACCATTAGGAGATTCATTTGTTTGGTTTAATTCCCCTATAAATATACAAATCCTTTTGAGAGAGATTAACATTTTAAACCTTGATATTAACTAGCACTCTAGGGGCAATTTTGACTGTTGGTTGAGAGTGAAGCCCTATGTGAATAGGTCAAGGAACTGCATTTGAGAAGAGGTGAGACTCTCAGGAGAGGGAAAGGGGCTGACAAGGGATATAGGAAGGAATAGAAACCAACCTTCACCTCCTTCCCAGTTTTGTGGAGACTGGCTGGATTTTAGATGATAAAGCAATGGTTAATTTAGGCTAAGGAGACCCAGAAGAAGCATCATATGGATAATCCAAAGAAACAGAAGAAAAGTTCAACCGTCCATGAAAGACTCCTGACTCCCTGGGATGCCATCTTCCTGTCTTCCAGTCTCCTTATTGGACCTCCATTTGCACAGAGCCCATTGATTCCTAATTGCAAAGGATCACAAGATTTTAGAGTGGGAAGAGATCTTTCTTAGTCTCTCTCCAATGTGAGCAAGGATTTTCTCAGCTATATTCCCAAAAAGTGGTCTCCCAACATCTATGTGATGACCTTCAGGGATGGGAAAACTGCTAACTCTTGTGTGTGAGGCATCACACTCAACTTGAATTAGTAAACTGTCTTTCCTTTCATGAATCTCTCTCTCTGCAACTATTCCCTTCCCCTAATCCCTAATATGATTCCAAGGTCTGTCCTCTTGGGCCAAGCAGAAAAGGGCTAATCCTTCCACCTGCTGGCCATTCAAATATTTGAAGGCAGCTCTCATATCATTCATTATTCTTCTTGTCAAACTCAACATCACAACTTTCTCCAATTGATCTTTATGAGGCGTTCTGTTTGGGCCTCTCACTGTCCCAGCTTCTCTTCTCTGGGTGCTCCCCCTATCCCCAGCTCACCAATAGCTTTCCTAAAATCAGGCCTACACAACTGAACACACTACAACAATGTGGTGCACTTGGCCGCACCTGGAGAATAACGTGAAAATGCGTGAAGCCAGCCCTTCCTGATTCTGCCAGGTTTCAGGGGCCTCTCTCTTTCCTGAAACTGCTTTGTGTTCATCTATCCATTTACCTTCTGCATTCCTTCAGCAGAATGTAAGCTTCCTGAGGCCAGGGACCATTTTTCACATCTGCCTTTGTTTCCCAAGTGTATCACATGGCATGCTACACCTTTTTGGATTTTGTTGTTTTCAAGAGAAAAAACATAATTTGTTCTGAAACTTTGATTTCAATGACAGAGTTAGTTGGTCAGTAAGTATTTATTAATTACCTACTATGTGCTAGGCACCTGAATAAGTGTCAGGAAAACCAATAAATTAAAAAACAATCCCTGGTCTTAAGGAGCTTACATTTTTAATGGGCAAGAGAATGCATATATGTTATGTACACGCAAGATATATCATATACGTACAAGGCACATGCAAGATGTATCACATACGTACATGGTATGAACAAGATGTGTCACGTATATACAAGGTACATACAAGATGTATCACATACATTCTAAGTACATATAGGGTGTATTGCATTCATACTAGGTACATACAAAATGTATAGAGGAGACAGAAAGTCATCTCAGATGGGAAGGTATTAGCCAGAGAGAAAGGTGAAGCAGAGAAAAGGTGTCCTGCAGAAGGTGAGATTTGGGTTGAGTCTTGAAGAAGTAGTGGAAGATGAAGGGTGGGGGTAAGGAAGGAGAGCCTTCCAAGCATGGAAGGCAGCCAGTGTAAAGGCCCAGAGATAGGAGATGTTCTGTCTGAAGCACTACAAGTAGGCCAGTGTCTCTAGACAGCAGAGTCTCAGATAAAGTGTAAGAATACTGGAAAGGTAGGAAGGTGGTGAGTCATGAAGAGCTCAATGTCAAATAGGAGTTTGTCATTGATCCTGGAAAAAATAGAAAGCCCCTGAAGGTCCCTGAGCAGGAGGGATGACATGGCCAGACCCAGACTCTAGAAAAATCCCCTCAGTGGCTGAGCAGAGACTGAGTTGGCAGGGAGAGGGCCAGGGGCTGGGAGACTAGTTAAAAGGCTATTGCTTTAGTCCAGGGATGAAGTGATAAGGGCCTGACCTGGGGTCATGGCTGGGGAGTTGAGAAAATGGGATGTGCACAAGAAATACTGTGAAGGTAGAAATGATAAGCCTTGGTGTTGAATTAGCCTGGATTGGGTTGAACATGTGAGGTGAATGAAAGTGAAGAGTAAAGAATTAGCCCCAGGCTGTGAGCCTGGGTAGCTGAAAGAATGTAAGGCCTCAGTGGTCATAGGGAAGTTTAGAAGAGGGAAGGTTTGGATAGAAAGAGAGGGTTCTGTTTTGGACATGGTGAGACTGAGATGTCTATGGGACATCCCGTTCAAACTATCCAAGAGACAAAGGGTGATGATACTGGTAGCTCATCGGGTGAGAGACTAGAGCTGGATGTATAAATCAGTGAGTCAAGGGTATGGAAAGCATCATCGGGCCTTTTATTAGGTTATGAGATCACTAAGTGAACAAGTCAGTCACCAAGCCTTCATTTGTTAGGCATCTACTATATGTCAGGCATCATGCTAAGCACTGGAAATAGAAAGACAATCAAAAAGCAGTCCCTTCTCTCAAAAAGCTCCCGATCTAATGAGGGAGAGGCTACTGAGTCATAAGATGAGGCCCCAGGACAGAGCCTTAGGGGACATGGGAGCAGACACACCATGGGCTCAGGACCACAGGGGAGATGGAGTAGTCGGACATGCAGAAGGAGCAGCCAGCCAGAGTAGTGTATCAAGACGCAGAGAAGTGAGGGGGAGATTCCCAGAGAAAGTGGTTAGCAGACTCAAATGCTACAGAGAGAGGTCTAGAAAGGCTGAGGGAAAGGATTCAATTGAACAATGAAGAGTCACTGAGAAATTGGGAGACCGCTGTTTCAATTAAATGATGAGAGGAAGCCAGATTGGGGGCATGGGAGATTAGAAAATGGTAAGAAGAGAAAAAGGACAGTCAGAGAGCATCGGTTTTCTAAAAGAACTTAGCCAGGAATGAGAAGACAGGTCCGAGCTGATCGCTGATGGGGAGGGTTAGAACTGGAGAACTCTTGCTGTAGAAATCCCTCCATTAACCTCATCTCTAAGTCTTAGACATTTACCAAGGGCACTGAGCGGTTAAGAAGCTCTCACTTGAACATAGTCAGCTTGTGTCATAGGTGGGACTCGAACCCAAGGCCTCAGACTTCTGTAGCCCACTGTTGCACATGGTATTTTATTATTCAGTCATTTCTGCCTCTCTGTGATCTTATTTGGGATTTTCTTGACAGAATTACTGGAGTGGTTTGCCTTCTTCTCCAGCTCATTTTACAGATGAGGAAACTGAGGCAGAGTGAAGTGACTAGCCCAGGGTCCCACAGCCAGTAAGTATCAGACTAAATTTGAACTCAAGTCTTCCTGACTCCAAGTCCAGCTCTATTCAGTGTGGCACCTAGTGGCCCATAGTAAGCATAGCAAACATATAGTAGCATGTGTGCTAAATTGATTTCTTAACCAGGATGAAAGTATCTTTTCCTTCCAGGCCAAGCTTAGTCATTGTAATGATGCAAGGTTAGTTTTGGTATCTTGTTCTACCACAAACATTATTGAATTCCTTGTGTAGTGATTCTCTTGTCCTGAACACTAGGTTACATTGCCCTCAGATTTCTTTAGTTTTTTTGGCTGTCATGTCCACTAAATCCTCCCAGTTCTTTTTCCTTTTGTAGGTTTGATTGGGACTGGTACCAGTCTCCCAATTTTCCATCTAAGACAACGTTGTCAATTATCATCTGTGCCTTTGAAGGTTGGCCTCTGGAAACTAAAGTCAGGGTAGTTAGTTGGAGCTAGGAAAGTTTACTGTCCCCAAACCTGAACCCTCCTCGCCCCAGCATTCAATCCCTTTTCACCATCAGAAGGGCCTCTTGAGAACTGAGTGTTATCCCTCTCTGAACTGTCTAGGGAACCAGATCTGATCTCACCAGTATCTTGGCTTTGGAATCAAGATACACCCCGTTCTGCCAATGTCCTCTCACAGAGGCTAGAGTCTCTACTGAAAATCAATATTGCACTCTGGCTGATGCTTTCCTGGTACCCTCTCAGGGCAGAGCAGGAAGTGTATTAATCTCTACCATGAACATCCCGAAAACATGAGGTACTAGATAAATATTTCATGATTGGAGTTATCAAAATAAATTCTGAATTCCCTTCATAGAACCAAGGAACACTTCGAATGAGTAACACCAACTCCGAAAGCAGGAGGATTTCGTTCTAAACTAGAAAGTTTAGAGCATGATCCCCTTGTCTTCAGATTACCTATTTAGCCATGCATAGATAAGTTAACTAAACTCCCTCAAATGAAGGGTTACCACAATGTCATCCCACAACCACTGAGGTCCTCAGTGACCTTGGACAAATCACTTCTCTGGGATTATCACCTCCCTTTATTCCATCTACAACGTATTCATCTATTTCCCAAGAAATCTTCCCCAAAAGATTTTAAAATGATCGTAAAACTTTTTGTTTTAGGATTCTTTAGGACTCTAGTCACATAAAATGAGCCGCACACATGGCCAGTGGGATGAAGATGGAGACTAGATCAGTGCTTCTGCACCAGAAAAAGCCCTGGGCTCATTAAGCATTTAAAATCCCTTTTCTTTAGGCACCACTTTAATGGAGATATTACTTGCAGTTAATATTGACAGTATTTTAGTTTGCTCACCCTTTAAAGGGTTTCCCTTCTCGGAAGTCACTGAGACTAGGTCTGTCTTGCCATAATCATGGGATCAGAATATGAGGAGGTTACATCTTGGGTATTCTGTGGTTAAGAAATTAGGTTTTATATAGCACTTATTGTAGCATGCATAAAAACACTTAGGGAAACTGGCGCATCTTAAAATATATGTATTAGAGTCTTGACTGACTTCATTCTGTATCACTTTGTCCTAGTTTTCACAGATCTTTACAAAACCATCCCTTTCATCATTTCTTATGACATTATGTTTGCAGGCCAGAATTTGCTCAGCCAAGTGAGGCATACTCTCTTTCCTATTCCAGTTCTTTGTTCCCCTACACACACAGACACACACAGACACACACACACACACACACACACACACACACAGACAGACAGACAGACACACACACACACACACACACACACACACACACACACACCCCAGAAATAAAATGAACTAAATGGGAATTTGTTTTGCTTGACAAGGATTTTTCCCCAAAAAAACAAATGTTTATTAACTGAAAAAAAAATTAAAAATACTATAGGAAATAAGTACTCTAAAACATTAGAGACTGAACAACAGATTTTAAGTACACCTTGATCCCAAAATCTAAAGTACTATCATGAGAATTAGATCTGGAAAGGATCTTAGAATCTAACACTCCTATGAGAAGATTGAGACCTAGAGCCTTGACGGGAGTTGCTCAAGGTCACACACAGCCACTAAGTGATAGAGCTGGGATTTGTGTCTGGGTCTCTTGGATCTATATCAACACCATTTCAGATGGCTGAAGCATCCTAGATATATTTCCCATTTACTCAGATTTTTTTCTGAAATTTCAGCTAATATATTTTTGAAAGGGAAATGAGTAGGAACATCAGCCACATCCAAATGCCACCCATACCCCTCTGCCTGCTTGCCCTCTGGCCAACTGCCCCTGCCCTCTCATCTCATTCTCTCAGGTACCTGAGCACGGTAGCCCCCTTCTTGGACCAGCCAGTGCAGCTCAGTCAGGTGGCCCATGGCGGCTGCGTCATGTACTGGAGTCGCTCCGTTGTTAGCTCTCTGATTCCCTGGAACCTTGACCCGCTCTACCAGGAACTTCAGGCACTCTAGCTGGCCTGCTCTAGAGGCATGGTGCACCAACCCAGCTCCCAGAGAGTCTGTAACAGTCTGGTCCAGGACGCCATCCTCAAAGAGCTGTTTTAAAGTGGGCAAATCCCCATACTTGGCTGCCAAAAGTGCCCTTTGATCGCCCATCCTAAGATACTCGCTCACTTTCCTGCAGATACCAGTGTTCCTCTAGGGAACTACTCATGCTCACAGTCACAGGGTCCTGTTTCCTGTGTGGACAGGAGCTACCGTCTCTGGTTACCTGATAAGGCTCAGTGGAGGGCAGGCAGATGGGAGACAGCAGGCAAAGATAGGGAGGCTGCCACTGCTGGAGACTGCTGGAGTAGGGCTCCAAGAAACACCTAGGGGTATGACAGAGAGGTAATGACAAACCAAGATATCCTGAAGCTAGAAAGCTTAGTGTTTACTTGGCTCAGTGCCTGGCTGGGCTGTTCTCTTAAGATGTGGGGTCAGCCTGGAACCAGGATTGCCAGCCTCCAATAGGCAGGGAAGAATCCTTCCCTCACCTAGCACCTATGAAGCCCCTACTATGTACCAGGCACTGTGCTAAATTCTGGGCACACTCAGTCCTTACCTGAGTGGCTCCTGCACCGTTTAGCATGTCTCACACCCTGTATGGTGTCCCTCAGCTTTGCACATGGAGAAAACCTAGGGAAACTGAGACTATGCCTCATTCGCAGTAGATTTACTGCACAGGAGACTTGACATGAAATCAGAAAGATCCATGTTCAAATCCTGTGAGCTATAGATCTGTGTTCCCATGAGTCTTCAAGTCAGCTGTACAATGTGCGGCAGTTCACTTATGGATGACTCTCAAGTACAATTTTCCATCTTTGTCTCTCTCAACAATGTGTGACCCTGAGCAGGCTGTAACCCATTACCTATGAGGTATTTCAAGAGAGAAGCACCATGAAAAATGGCACCAGAGATGATTGCTCCCCAAAGATGACCCAGTCATGGAGAGAATGGGAGAGCCAAGGGACAGCTTATATGCTTCTTCCCTTGATATCCATGCAGTGGTTCCAGCACTTTGGGAGGTACTCCTGTGTAAGGAGTGTGGCAGGACTCAAATAAGACTCTCATGAGGAGGAGGAAGGGTGGCAATCTGAGCCTTTGGAAAAAGTAGTCACATCAGGGAGATCCCATATTCACACACTCAGGTGAGGACATCTAGTTGGGGAGCACATAAAGATGAGTGAAAAGAGACTCAGAAGTTTCAGCTTGTGAATTCTGAATCTGACACTGAGATCACCTGTGTGACCTTGGGAAGGCTGCCTAACCTCTCTGGGCCTTGGTTTCTTCATCTGCAAATTAGGGGTAATATGTAGTATGTACCTGGTGTGGGTTGTTTTATAAACTGAGTTCATAAAACACTTTGTAAACCACTGAGCCTTAAAGCACAGTCTAAATACCATCTTTCATCACATTAGTGATTTACAAGCCTGTGTGACATTTAAAAAGGTTTGAGAGACATAGTTTCTGGGCAATTCAATCATTTTATTAATAAAACTAGAAGATTATTAATAAAAAGATGGTCATTTGGCCCTCTCTCTTAGACCAGACAAGCATGGCTCACAGTTTATATACCCTATGCCCTTAGAGAAAATTGTCTCTACTCAGATCACCCTCACTCTGGGACTATCTAGATAAAAGGATGTCTCCACCCAAATTTGAGAACACAATGGACTTCCCCACTTGAAGATTAAATTCCTTTCTAGACTTTGTGGGGTTTAATCAAAATGGAGGACGGTTAACATAATCTCATTAACAGTAATGTTCTTCAAAAAAAAACAAAACTGCACTTAAAGTCTGGGCTTTGGAAGGGATGGAGAGCTCTGAATCTCCCCAAGATAATGGTTTTTAAGAATCTTTACTCTCACCCTGCTAATTTATCTACATTGGCTCTGATAATGTTTAATATAAAATTTTGGAATAATCTCTTTGTTCTCTCTGAAGTAAACTCAGAGAGTGCCTCTTCCTATGTCAGCAAAAGCCAGCCAAGGCCGACTCTACACTCCTTAAGGAGACCTTTAACCTAAGACACTATATCTTGAATAATGAGACTTTCCTTTGATGAATCTTCTTATCTATAGACACATACTATGTTATGAATAATGGGACTTTCCTTTGATCTATAGACATATACTATGTTATGGCGTATTAATGATAAAGAAAATATAGACATCTTAGATCGTAATTTCTATTGAACATTGTTTACCCTTTCCTATGTCAATTATCTGTTTAAGGGAGGAAGCCTCCCACTTACTAGTGGTGGGGTTTCTTTCCTTATCACCGAGACATATGCTTACCCAGCTTGGAATCTCAAGGCCTGACTAACATTGCTTTGTTAATTGTCCTGTCTTACTGAATTTATGATTTGCTTAATTAGGAGAGTTTCTTTCTCATGGCAAAATGTACTTAAGACAGATGATTTCTGTACTAGATAGTCAGAGTCACCTCTGACTCCATAGCGCTATGTAACTGTTTTCTTTATAGGGAATTGATCAATTAATTAATTAAATCATAAAATGTATGCATTTAGCCATGTTGCCTTTTCTCTAACCAAGTTTTCAGGTCAACAGCTCCCAGGTAGATGACCATCTTCCAAGTGAAGGATCAGCCTGTTGAGGAAGACTCTGGCAACCATCTTGCCAGCAATAACTAAGAGAGAAACCCACTGTGATTGTCACAGGACAGTCTATTTCCTTTTTCTTTATTTTTGTTGCATTTGTCCTTCATTCTTGAAGAGGACCATGACATCAAGACGATGACATGGCATTCACTTGCCTTGGATTTGAGTGAGGAAGGGCTGTGCAAGGTCACCAGCCTCACTATCTCCTCCAGAGCCATCTGGGTCCAGAGGCCTGATATTCATGAGGATGACTGGAAACGCGGAGACCAATCAGTATGCAAATTGAGACCTTGGCTGTTTTATGCTAAGGTCTTTTCAGATTCTCACTTTAAGTGAGATATACCCATTCAATGAATAGGCCTCTTTAAGTAGTTACTCAAGGGATGGCCCCTTTAAATAAAAGGAAAAAAAGGTAAACATCTTTATAAAGATGGACAAGGAGGTATCCTATCCTTGAACTTCTGGGGGATAACCTCCTCTTACCATAAAACCCAGAAAATTTCAGTCTTTGTATGAGCAGTGGAATCCCTGCCTTGTAAATCTCAGCTAGAATAGAACCAGCACCAGGTGGTTTGCCACATGAAAGGAGCCTAATGGCAATCAAAACCTCTTCCTCAGTTGGAAATCTGACTAGAAGGATTGACTTCAACTTGAGGTATATGGTCAATGGCTTCAGCAACGATTGACTATGGTCTGCTGAGAACGCTATTGAAGTATACAGTCCATCTCTCCAGGACCATGCCCTTATTACTAATCAATGAGGTTCTATCAGCATTGCAGTAATTGAGATGCACTATAGGTCTTTGGACCACATATCACCCTCAGGGCATCATCAAAGCAGCAAAAAACTGAATTTCATCTGCCTTCTTATTGAGCCAAGAATTCTCCATCTCTTTAAGCTTTGCTTGCACTTTATTTTCGATGGAGTTATACAGTGCCTTCTTTGGGATGGATGAAACATCCTGCTGGTAAACCTTGTGGAGTTCTTGTTTTTCACATCTTCTGAATTTCCCCATCATTTTCATCAAACCAACCTTGATGTTTGTGAGCGTTCTGGCCCAGATGAGTAAATATGATGCTGTATGCCATCTCTGAAAGACATCATCCATACCATTTAACCATTTTTACCTACCTTGAAGTCCTCTAGCAACAGGTAAATGATGAAGCAGCAGGTCTGGATACGATGGGAGCTGTAGTTACAACCCTGCACACAGGCAGTCCTGACCACAGGGTCATCTTCTCACTGGACTGAAGCAGAAGTAGGATTTGGCAGTGCCATGGGTGTCATAGCAGTGTTTTCTGCTCCACTCTTGCCAACTATGTGTTGGCTTAGCCTTCTCTCCAAGTTAGCAGCAAACTCTTCTTCTGGGAGAAGCACTCTAACAGGTTAACATTAAATCTTGCCTTGGGGTCACCACTTTTATTGAATGTGAATTTGAATGTTTAGCATAGGAAAGGATAAGTCTGTGATCAGTCCAGCACTCTGCGTGACACATTGCTTTCGTCACTCTCACATCCTACTTCTCTTTACGATGACAGTCTACTAAATACCAATGTTTGCTGTGAAGGTGTATCCATGAAGTTCGATTAAGTTTAGGTAAATGGAAGATGGTATTAGTGATGAAGTCACGAAACACACAAGTCTTTGGTAGTGACATTGCTGTTTTTATTTCCACATCCATTCCTTCCAAGGACTCCCTGCCATGTCTCATAGTCTGTGCCTACTCCAGCATTAAAGTCACTCAGAATTATAAGCTTGTCCTCTTTTAGCACATTGATGATGAGGGTCTCCAGGTCTTCATAAAATTTGTCTTTGACCTTGTCAGAATTTGTCATAGTGGGAGAAGGCGCACTGATGACGGCAGCATGGTGCTTTTCTGCAAGTGGCAATTGCATTATCCTGAGCCTGTCATTCTCTCCTTTCGGGAGGCATACAAGCTTGTTGACTAGATTAGTTCTGATTTTGAAACCTACACCAGCTTCATGGCCCTCTCCTTCACTGAACTTCACTCCACTCCAGAAAAACATGTATCCAGCTCCAACTTCAGTAAGCTAGCCTTCATTTGCTAGCCTTGTTTCACTCAGGGCTGTTATTTGGATGTGATACCTGCTGAGTTCTCTCACAAGAGCTGTTCATCTTTCAGGCTACTGAGTTTCTTGTCCATAAGTGTGAGCACATCCCATGTGGCAATGGTGAACGGAATCATTTTCACAAAAGTTTCTGTACATTTTTTGTGTGTTTTGACTGTGGGGTGGGATCCCTAGCTGCCGTGATAAGTAGGCCAGGGTAAGATACAGCAGATACTTTCTAAGGCACCTTTTCTAGCCCCTTCCTTACAGCAGAAGTTGAGCAGTGCCATCCTTTAAATAGGCTGCTCAGTCACCTGGGTGACTGCCAAATTTCACTGCCGCTTCAGTCCAGTGAGATGACCCTAAGGCCTGGGTTGCCTGTGTGCAGGGCTGTAACCACAGCTCCCAGTGTATCCAGACCTGCTGATTCATCATTTGTCTGTCACTACTGGAATTTAGGTAGGTAAAAATGCAAAATGGTAAGGGTGATGGCTTTTAATTCACACATAAATTGTACTTAAATGAGGCAGAATTCCATAAAGTTGTCAGCCTCAATCTCTCTTCCAGAGTCACTCAAGTCCAGTAGCAAGACAAAAGTCAGGAAGGTTGGTAATGGCTTGGGATGTAGTGGACGATCATGCTTTCCATGTCTGATCAAGCTCTAAGTGCTCCACAGTGCCTGCTTCGGTCACCTTCAAGACCACTGGTACAAATTGTTCTCTTCTGTCCTTTCCCCCAGGAAGTCTTCACATACTCACTGTAGACACTCCACGATGCACTGATGGATTTAAGACACCTTGGCTACCCTCAATCTGGTTTAGCCCATCTGCTGAAATGGTTTACTAGGGTGTGACCACTGCACGTGCTATAGTCTCACCCACAGGTGAGAGTTGGGTGAATCAGGTGAACACCAAAGGTGGAAAGCAACCCTGAAAATGGCTTGGAAGCCCTCACCCTGAACACCCTCTACCCCATGCTGTAGCTCCACTGGGGAATTGCATCCTGTCCAGAATCCCTACAATTGAAGCAACAGTGGGACTAAGTTGGGCATTTTCCCAAAAAACTACAAATATGGGACTCCATGTATTTTCATGGACTGTCTCCCATGCCTGGAATTTTCTCCCTCCTCCCCTCAGCCTCCTGGTTTCCCAGCCTTCCTTCAAATCTTAGCTAAAATCCTACTTCTGCAAGAAGTCCTCTGCCCTAATACTGTTAGTTTCTTCCTTCTGTGATCACCTCCAACTTACCTTGTTTATATCTTGAACATACCTAGTTGCCTTTACATTGTCTCTCCCATTAGACTGGGTTTCTTGAGGGCAGGGACCCTGGTTTTGCCTTTCGTTGTATCCCCAGTGGTTAGCCTAGCCCTGGCATACAGTGGGTACTTTTGAATGCTGGTTAACTTAGAGTCCTCTACATAAATTCCAAAAACTTGACACATCAAAGTAAAGCAGACTCTACCTAACAAAGTGTCATAGATATGCAACATTTCAGTTCTTCAAGAGGGACAATGGTAAGTGGATCAAGCACTAGAACCAGGAAACCTGCGCTCTGATCTCCTACTGGCCAGGAGTCAGCTTCTCAGAAATTGTGCCCTCTTCTGCCTTTCATCTCACAGGGCTGGGGGTGAGGACAGGTTTAAGAACTTTACAATGTTGTACAAATCTGAGTCATTCAAATAGTAATGATCTCATTGACATGGGTTCTCCTTCTGCTAACATCAACGAAAACCCTTCTCTATCCTCAGGAGGAAAAGCTGCTGAAAATTCACCCCTTCCTCTGCATCCACATGATGAGCACTCAGCTAGGCTGGGGACCAGGTGACAAACAGACCAGTCACTACTATATAATATCAGCATAAAAATATTTTATTAACTAGAAAAATCACCTAGCAATGTTTTCATCAGTATTAAGCAAAGATAGCACATTTAAAATATTAATTAACAATCTATTAGAAATGATTTCTATTTAGATGTCTCTCCCATAACACGTTAAAATGGCATCCCCAGACCTTTAGACAAATTCTTTCTTTGGCATGCAAACCAAAATCTTGCAGAAGAGACCAAGACCAAAGGCACATTTGAGAGCTGAGGTCAAGCATGAGCAAGGACAGTAGAATTAGCTCTGACATACCCTAGGGCAGAGCACCTGTTCCTTCCCCAGAAATGATGAGGAAAGACCCGATGGGGAAAGAAAGAAGAGTCTGTGTCATCTCCTTTGAAGACGACCATTACTGCCATTGGTCGTTAGTGTAGGTGATGGGTGGTGCCTTGAAACAAGTCAAGATGACACTGTAGAAGTGTCAAGTCTGGTGCAACTCAGGATTTCACAGATTTCAAGGAAAATGATTGCTTTTCTTTTTCTGGGTTCACAGACAATTCTCCTGGAGTTCACTTAGACCAAAAGTTGCCTAGAGCCTGGGCATACCAACTGAAGAATCTGGTAAGGTATCAAGTGGACCTTGAAACTCTCCAAGAGGAAAGTCAGCAAGAATACCTTCCCAAGTGCATATCACCCCACAGGACTTCCTTCCCTGTCCTAAAACAGGTATTGAGAGTGGAGGATAAAACAGATAGTTCACAAAAGCTTGCTGGAGAAAGGAAATGTGACTGAGCTTCCCTCATTGGTTCTGGTTCTTGAGAATTAACAGATATGAAGGCAAGCTTCCTAACAAGGAGTCAGATCTGGCCTCTAGACTCTGCTCTATTGGTTCAGTGTGGGGTTCTCTCTGGCCTCTGTTTTCTTGTCTATAAAATGAGGATGGATTCCAAGATTCCTTCCGGAGGTAAAAAACACTGTTTGTGACTTTGATTCAGAAACTGTTCATCATGTGTTTGGGCTGGGCCAGGCACTGGGGGAGATGAGACCAAATAGAAGATTCTCCTTTGTCCCCAAGGAATTTACAATCTGGTTGAGACATACCCATGGAATAGACCAACCATGCAAAGAAGCATGAGTTTTTGGCTTTGCTGAGTGAGGGGGGAGATTTAATGAAGAATGAATGAATGAATGATTTCATTCTTTGATCATTCAACTCGTTGATGAGCACACATTTGAGCGGTACAGACAATAAATAATGCTGACCAGGAACTGAACAGTCAGGAAGGGAAGAACAGTCTTTAGGGAAGAAAGGGAACGTGAGCAGAGCCTTTAAAGATACTGTGATTGGTTGGTCCTTGGAAGGGAAAAAGGCATTCTGAGCAGGGGTGAAAATGTAAGCTAATCCCCAGAGAGGGAATAAGCCTGTATACTGAGAAGCATCTCTTCCCCTGGGTTTAAAGCTATTTTTTTTTTAGTGAAAATTTACAAAGCCTTAAACATTGAGTTCCTGAAAATTAAGACCTTCCTACAAAAAATTACATTTGTAACTGAACATATAGAGAAATAAAACAGATAATACTCAGTTCAGAAATTAGATTTTACCATAACTAAGCATCTCTTGTTAAACTTAAGTTTTGAGTTTCATTCCAAGCTAAGATGGAAAAAAAAAGCAAGCATCTAAGTCTTCTTACTCAAACTAATGGTTTGACAATAGGTTGCAAAAGCCTTGGTTTTCTCTTTTTAATAAATGGCTGCCTCCTGTACTCCAGACAGCATGGCCTGTGAAGGACAGGGAGGCTGAGGCCACCCATCCCCACCTAAGTGATCCAGGTGGAATTTCCTTATCTGGGTGTGTTAGTTACACCTCCCTCTTTAGAAAAGCCGCCCAGGGCTTCTCTCCGTCTGAGTATCTAGACAGGGGCTGCTATGTCTCTGGTGAGATCCCACACAACAGCGACCCTTCTTGGACAACTTCAAAGAGTGGTCTCAATTACCACACCATCCTATGTCAGCGATGCAAAAATAAAAAACATACGCTGTAAAATATACATTCAGAGATACTGTTATCCTATATTTCTTCCTCCATGTTAAATAAAAGATTTCCTAAAGTCTTCCATGTTTCACTAGACCAGGACTGGCCCCCAAGGTTTCCTATGAGTCAGGGCAAGCTTTTCTTCACTGCAGTTGGACCCCCACCCTTATCCAAAGGAAAGATGGCTTCCTTCTCCATGGCTTTCCCCATGGGGAAGGCGGCTCCATAGTCTATGAGGCTGAGCTCTTTTCAAGTTGAGTGACCACCTGTCTCAGGTCCTCCACTGCAAGATCCACCTCTTCTTTGGTGGTACTCCGGCCAACACTGAGCCGGAGAGCATTTCGAGCCACCTCAGGGGGGATGCCACAACTCAGTAAGATAGGGGATGGTCTGGAAAGAAAAGAGGACAATGAACCACTTCTGAGGAAGCATTGACCCTAGGGCAGAAAGGGCATTTTTGCACATTGCCCTCAGAGGCTGGATGCTCATGAAACTCCTCAAATCATTAACTCTATTACCTTCCAGAAGGTCACCACCCCCAACCGTGGCCACAGGACCAGCCAAATGACTGGACTGAAAGATTCACTCTCTCTACCCCAGCTTGGGGAAGGGCTGGGAATTTCCAACACCACCAGCCTGAATGTGATCATCTCCTACAGCCTCAGCCCTCATAGACCTGAAGTGAAAGGGCCACTAGGTCACCTATCCTCTTCCTTTGGGATGGGATTATTTAATATATTGCACTCACCTGAATCACAGAGAAAATCAGCTAAACCCAAGAGCCCTCATGGCCTTGGTCTGGGTGAGCAGAGGGGAAAGCCCCCGAAGACAAGTTTTGTGCTTTATTAGAGGACTAGAACACAAGGCCCAACTCGCAGTATTCCATGATCCTCATTATAGTGACCCTGGAGGGGCCGTGGAGCACAGTCAGCTTCAAAATGAGGAAGTTCTGGATTCAAGTCCTTCCACTGACAGACACACACAGGTTGGGTGACCTTGGGCCAGTACTCCCAAAGGCCATTCTCTAAGGCTTTGAAGTACAGGCAATGTGCCCACACGCACCGACATAAGAGGACTTCCAGACTGGGACCAATGAAATCACAAGAAGCCCCCTCAAAAAGCCCTTTTCCAGATCAAGAAAAGCTTTCCCGATCTCAATCCTTCCTCCTCTGTGTTTCTTTATTTCTCCCACAAACTTGTCGAGAAAGAAGAATACTCACAGATCTCCGTGGTCTGAGTGACAAGCGGCCCCCACGCTGGCCAGGAGCGTCCTGCAGTGAGCCAGCACCACTCGGCCTACACAAGACAGAGCACACACACACACGCACACACACACGCACACACACACACACACACACACACAGAGTGCACCAATTTATGACTGAAAGGTAGATTTCTGGGGATTCTCTGTGCTGTGGAAAAAAGCCCTTCTTTCCACCCCAAAAACTCTTTGAGAAGCAAGAAAACTATGTCCCATTTCTCCTGTAGTGTGCATGCAGCACCCCCACACCCACAAGCTTGGCTGCCCTCAACTTTCCTATCAGGACCTCACATGCCCAAGCCTGACCACTAGGCTTCTTTCCTCTTTGGAGAGGTAGTTTCCTCTGAGGGAGGCCAAAAGCATGTCAGCCATGACATGAAGCCACAAGGGCTTTTCAGGCATAATTCACTTTAAAGTCACAAGAGCACAGAGCTTTTGAGTCTAACTAAAATGTGATTTTTGCTGTGCCCTGTAAGACCAGCTGGGGAGTAGGGTGGGGAGGAGGAAGAGGAGGATTCTCTGTGTCTGGGAGAGAATTTATTTCAAACTGTTCACAGCAGCGGAGGAAAGGGATGACAAGACCAAAAGAACTCTTTAAACTTCATTTTAACCAAGAGTTTTCATCTTTTACAGGTCCTGCTTCCATCAAGCATTTCCTAACAGTTGCTAATCTTCTGGATTTCAGGCCACTTTATTTCCTTTCCCAACTTCCGAAGCAATGCTAATGGGCCACAGGTAGGAGAACACCAGGTAAAAGCAGAATGCCCCTTCAAGACTGACAACAAAAGGCAACAACAGACAGGTAGCAGAAAAGAGAAACATGCTTTCACTGAGCCATACCACAGAGAAGCAGATAGAATGGTGTCCTCGTGGTGTCCAGGGAGAAGCAGAATATGGATTCAGGGGAGGCCTGCCTATACCCCAGCGTACTGCCAAAGCAGTAACCTGGCCAAGGGTAAGTGTGCCAGGAGAGGTCGTGACTGAGAGATGAAGGGATAGGGGTGGGAGTACCCCAAAGTCACCTTGCAGATGTGGTCCACTGATGGAAAAGTTACAGGTATTAGGGAGCCGATCAGAGCCTGGGAACAAACTGTTCAGGTGGATTCTCTTCTTTTCAAACACAGCCTAGAAAGACAGGATATATTCAGGAAATTCAGGTTCCAAGGGAACCAACCTCTCTTGGCTTAAACACAAAACACCTACGATAGGAAGTTTGCCTCAACAGCAGACATCCACTCATAAAGCAAAAGGGCCTCTTTATGGAGGCAGATCGAGTGGGAAGGAACTCACTGGCACTGGGGGGGGGGGGGGAGCGGGGGCTCTGGCCTGAGCACACACCACCCACTCCTCCAGGGCCTCTAGCTTTACCTTCCTCATTGTCTCTGTCTCTCCCTTCATTACTCTAATGGCTTCCTTAATGAGTTTCTCAGGCTGTATTTCCAATCAGGACAAGCTCTTGAGCCCAGCACAGCCCTTCCTCTCTCCTGCTCCCTCTTGGGGGCCACCCTCCTCACCCGCTCCCAGGCCAGGACTCACTTGTAACCTTTCCTCCAGGTAGTCTCGGATTTTTTTCATGTGGGCCTCATAAATGTCGCAGTTCTTATTCACCAGCTCTGCTGCCTACAAACAGAGAATACAGTGGCCAACGCTGCTCACGGAACCAAGGACCTGGTTGGTACTATGGCATATAGTCCATCAGTTTGAAATTATACGCTATTTTTTTTTTAATGAAGACGCATTAGTAATTTTTCTTTAACATGACAGCCAGCCAAGTCAGGTTTAAAGAGTAGAGGGTAAAATACATATGAATTTAAAAGTTTAAATTTATAAAGGAGAAAAAGGAAGAAAGGAAAAGAAAGAAAAGAAGAAAAAAAGGAAGGAGCGACCTTCCCTGTGGCCGTTAGATTCCAGTCCCTTCTCGGATCTTGCTTAAGCCACAGCCAGGTAAACTGAGCACCTGTCAGTCCATCCACTCCCTCCCTCACATCACATTAGCTGAGCATTTAGGAAAGTCATAGGCAAACACTCCAACAATACAGTTTCTACACTGGACACCTTAATGTTTCCCCTGCACTGAGGGCTCACACCATTGTCACTAGCCAGGGATACACATTTGCTGAATGCCCAAGGGCCTATGTGCAAAGTCATTTTTACTCAAGTGGTGATGGAGGCATGAACACTAGAGAATTAAAGGATAAGATACAAGAAGTGATTTTAAACAAGAACCACACTGTTAGTTTATAAAAAGCAACTTCACAGTCCACAAGTTTTCAAAGTGACCACTAAGTCCTTCTCAAGAATTTCTAAACAAAGTGAACATTGTTCCAAGTCACCTTGTACCTAATAGGTGCTTAATAAATGTTGGCTGAATTTTGCCAGGTTATACCTTCTGCTCTCCCAGGGCCTACAGCACCATTACATGTACTAACTGGAAATTTTCCTTCCAGAGAAGGCAAACAGAAAAGTTGCAAGTGAACAGCCAGCCCATTCTGGAGGACTCTCGAGAATCGAAACCCAGGATTTCTTCCTCATATTTGTATTTCTTATCATGATGTAGCAGCTGATAGTAGCACAAGTCATGGCAAAAACCTTAGCATTAAAAATGATGACCACAGGCAATGCCCACTGTCCCAGCAATGCACTGTGGGCTCCCGACCTTCCACTGAAATCTTTGACCATTTCCACTCTCAAGGTTACCTTGGCCACTGAGAAACGAAATTCGCTTAAATATAGGCACTTTTGGACGCAACTCTTCACTTGAAGGACTGCACACACTCTATGAAAGTGGTCTTTCTGCATCTCTAAACTGTACCTTTAGGGCAGGTATAGCCCTAAATGTACTCTGGGGAAACTGAAGAAGAGACAAATTACATAACACGCCCAGTGAAACCAAAGAAGTCAGCAACAATTCAAATCAACTTAACAAGTATTTATGAAATCACCTGGATTCCAGTAAAACTCATTTGCCATTCCCCAGACTACCCTAACTGCCCTCTTGTACTCAGGCTGTCAATCAAGAGGGGTTTTCTAGGGCCAATACACATGGTGATAGACTTCTGAAGAATCAGGGCCCTTCTTTCTCACCTTTCCAAGCCCAGCAATCATGGGAGTATTCTCAGTCCTGAAAAAAAGGATACATTCAGCATCAAGTCCCTGGTGAGAACACAAAGCAGCATTCCGGACACAGCATTTAATTCTAGGAGCAAGGCACCTTTAGATGAAGTTTACATTAAAATCAATTAATTTCATCAACAAAAGAACATTAATCACACACCACACAAAGCCGAGATTCTCCATGTGCACTGACAGAGCAAACCTGGGGCCATGCACGGTTTCCATCTGTCCCTGACAAGCCCGTCCTTGGCAGGGCTGGTCCACCTCCCCAACCTTCTTTGGCTGCTAAGTGAATCCACCTCCCTTCTCCCTCCCAGGAAGGAACACAGCAGACTGTGGCCCTCGTAAATCTGTCTGAAATTTGTTCACACTAAAACTGAATCTCAGGAAAGTTTTTCTCTCTAGTTCTAGAAGGATAGTAGCTTCCCATATGAAAGGATCTCTGGGTAGCAAGATGCAGGTGGGAAGGTGGAAGGGCTGGTGAAAGACAAACAAAACAAAAGGGAGAAGCTAGAAATCTTTCCTGGCCTTGAAGCAAAACCTGATTTAGTCTTTTTATGGACACTTGGGGGAGGAGGGGCAGGGAGAGGGTGTGGATGAACGAGCTGGGCCCACAAGTGAGTATGGGAAAGAAATGGGGTCCAAACCAAATCTGGGAAAATGAACAGTTCTTTTTTTAAATTAATTTTCAAAACATTAACAGGCATTTATTTTCTGTTCCTCCCACCTTCCCTTAACCTCACTGAAAAATAAAGGAAAAAAACCCTCTTGAAACAAATCTGCTTTGTCAAGAAAAGTCTGCTCCCCCTTGGCCATGCCATGCTCCACCCTTATCCCTCAGGAGGGGGGCAGCGGCTTCCTTCCACCTTTCTCAGTAGTCAGCTCTGTCCCAGCGTGGGAAAGAGGTCTTCAGTCTATTCAAGCTTCTTGTCTCGACGTGTTTGCTGCCCAGTGCTTCCAATGAGCCCTGATGTGTCCTTCCTGCGTATTGTGCACCAAGGGTCGGGTTATTCGACTGGAGGTCTTGGAACACAACTATGCTGAACAATTAAAATCCCCAGTCACCCAAAGGGCCAAAGAAAGGCATGCAGTGGGTGTAGGAGAACTGCAACAACCTGTGTTGTGGAAAGATGTCGAGAAGGGGCATGAACAAAAGATTCCATGGTCCAGATGTGGACCAGAGAAGGAGAGGAAGCCCCACCTACAGCCCTTAGATGACCTTAAGAGGCACAAGAGAGAGGATAGCACCATCTGGGGAGTTACTGAGAGGAGAACTGAACCTGAAGCTCAACCTCAGAGGGTGGGGGTCCAGGGACTGCCCCTGCCCATGGGCAGAAACATCAACCAGGGAGGTGGAGAGTGGGAGATGTGGTTCTACCTCACCCTCCACCTGCAGCCCAGGCGAGGTCCATCTGACAAGACCCAGAAAAGAGAGAAGGGAGCCTGAGTCTCCCTCCCCTAAAGGTGAGAAGTTCAATTCCAAAGGGACTACGGAGCTGTGAGACTGAATTCAGAGCTCTATCCAGGACCTGGCCCAGGTGGGAGCAGGGCAGCCGTGAAGGTTGGCCCTGAGCTGCCTCAGGACTGCCCTGACCAGCTGAGCACCTCCCCTCTCATCCTCAGAGAAATGAGTTCCAAGGTCCCTGGCTCTGACCTTTCACAGTCTGTAACCCAGTCTGATGGGATAAGGAACCCCCTTTCCTTCTCTCCAGGCCTCCAATTGTGCCTGGTACCAGGCTTCTCATTTCTTGGAGGCAGAATAAGGGGCTCTGCTGCCAACATTCCACAAGGACCTGCTTTGTACGCAGGCTCTTAGGAGCTAAGCCGTACACAGAGTAGCAAATAGGAAATACAAGTAAAGTGGGTTCAAGGAAGCCAGAGCAAGAGCAGTTTGAGGATGGAAACGCCTGCCCCTCCGAGTCTCCACACTCGCTTCGGACAAGAACCATCTTACTTTTTCACTCAATTAATTACCTGCCGTGAACAATCCCTGTGGCAGCTCATCATTCAGTAAACATTTACTCACTAAAAGAATACCTTTGGCATATGTTGGTAAAAAGACCCAGGTCGGTGATCAGGGCAGAAGAAAAGGCGGGACACCTGGAGAACTGGGATGAAGGCGGGGTGTTGGGGGGAAAGAGGGGCCACAGCGGGGAGGGGCGGCAGGTGGTCTGGAGGGCCCCACCCGCGGTGGAGGGCGGGGTGGCTTTGCTACCTGGTTAGAGGGAAGGGTCTCCGTTGGGGGAAGGCCGAGCTGGAGCCTGGAAGACTCGTGTTCTAACTCTAAAAGACACAAAGGCCAGCAGAGAGCCCTAGAGACGCCGAGGGGCAGCGCTGGACCGGACCTGACAGGGCTGAGCCGAGCTCGCAGCTTCCCCGGAGCCCAGGCCCGTGCTCCGGACTCGTCGGACTCGCTCGGGGTAGTGTCCGGCTGGGCACCACCATTCCCTCCGGGAGCTCCTTCCCCAAACAAAGCTCCGTGCCCAGCTTCCCCAGGAAGCAGAAACGTCCGACGAAGTTTGCTAAGGCCCCTCGCCCCAGACGGAGCGATCCCGGCCCGCCCCGTCTTCCCGTCTCACCCTGGTCGGAAGTTCCACTCCTGGCCGCCTCCAAACAGCATGGGGCGCAGCGGGGTGCAGGTGCCCAGGCCGCGCACGTACAGGGCTCCGATCCGGGGACCGTAGAACTAGGAGGAAAAGGCATCGCAAGCAGGTTAGGGGAGCGCATCCCTGCGTCCCGACGCTGGGGAAGTACAGAGGGACCCGAGCCCGGCAGACGCGCCCCTGCCCTCCAGGAGCCCACTCTCTGGCCTCACGAGGCATGTGCGGGCCCCAGAGGTCACCCCGCTCCCCATTTCCCGTGGCCCTGCCGGACCGGCGATGGAGCGATCATGCTCTCCGTCTCTGCCCAAAGCGGAGCTGTCACGAACTTCCTGCCTTGTCTTCGTGGCAAATTGTCTTGAGGATCTCAGTCTCCCTAACAAGGATACCTTGGTCACTCGAGTGGACATGATGGGAAGGGGGAATGGGGCTTCTGGGAGAGGAGGGGAGGGCTGGGTGTGCTCAGACGTGCCCCACCTCCGGCATCGTGGAAAAGTGGGTGCCAAGGGCCTCACAGGGGCCCCAAGGAGTATCCCATAGACCAAAATCACACAGGAAGGTTGTCCCCAAAGACAAAAAATGGTAAAGAACAAAATCCTATAGATACAAAGGGAACCCATTTCAATGGGAACAAAAAAAGTCCAATGATTTTGCTTCTTGTTTTTCTGCTGAAGAGAATGATCTTTGGCTTGGAAAGGAGAGAACTGATATGGCCAGCAAGGAACGGATGCCTGATAGAAATAGGAAGGTACCCAGCTGGGTCAAGTCCAAAGAGCTGGAGGAGGCAGGGCTGGCGGGGGAGCACACTAAGCCATTGTCCGTTGCTAGGGTTGGAAGCTCAATTCCATGTGGACAGTCTCGGGCGGGTAAAGGTGGGAACTTCTAAATCTTAGAGTTCTCACGAGACCCCCCCCAGGAAACGGCTGGGAATCGAGGTGAACCGAGCTATCTCGTGTATTTCCGCCTCTTCCCGTGAGAAACGTGATGGGAGAGAGCTCTCCCCGCCCTCGAGATAGTCCCGGATCTGGGCACACCTATTGTTATCTAACAGCACGGTATTCAGATGCAAACTATGTTGCTGAAGAGTTTAAGTAGGATCAGGAAAGCCTGAAAGCTCTCTTGGACGGGAGGGGCGCAGAGCGGACAGGACAACAAGGCTCCGCTTTTCCTCTCTCTTCTCTCCCCTCCCCCTCTCTCCCCGCTTATACTTCTGCTTCCAATCTCTTATTGTAAGATCTTTGCCTCCTTGGGAGATTCTCTTTCCCTCCTAAGGAAGAATTCCCCTGCACTTGTAACTAGACCCTGAAATAAAGCTCAACCCTTGTTCGACTCTGGAACGTCCTTTCTCTCATACGAGCATCCGGTTTGGCCAACCAAAGACCTCGGGATAAAGGTAAGAAGACTCGGGTAGCCCTCAGGCCTCTAGGCCTGGCAGTCCGTGGTCTAGGGAAGCCCATGAAGAATGCCGGGGAGGGTACAGGGCTGGAGGACAGGGAGGTTCCCCATTAAAAATCAGGGAAGAGAAAGTCTGCAAACCACAGGCCAGGGAAAATTCTGAATCCGGTTACTGAAGGGATGGTTAGTGGGCAGATAGGGAGGAAGGTTTAACTCATTTCCTCTTTGCAAGTCCAGATGGCAGAGAGTGTAAGTGAACCAGGGCTGGTCTTGAAGTCAGGAAGACCTGGGTGCAAATATGCCTCCAGGTGGTGCCCATCTGTGTGACACTGGACAAGCCCCAGTTTCTTCATCTGTGAAATGGGGATCATAACAGCACCTGTGGCCCCCGCCTACCGTGGAGAAAGAATGACCTTAAGGGTTTGGCATCAGTTATCATACACCTGGAGGAGCTGGACCATTGGGTCAGATCGAATGAGGGGAAGGTTGGTTATCTGGCAATTACGTCTCCCTCATCAGACTATTTCATCAGCAGAGTAAGCTTATGGTTCGACATCATTCTGCCCAGGCCCATTCACCCCCTCTGCCCACGCAGATGAGCACCATCTCTGGAGCCTCGAAAGGCCGGGCAACTTGCCCAGACTCCCACTGCAGTACAGGTCAGAGGGAGGACTAGAACCCAGAATTCCAAAGTCAGTTGGTCCATCAGTCACTTATTAAGCGCCTACTATGTGGCAAGTAAGGTTCAAGAAACTGAAGAAAAAAGAGAACTCCTTCCCCTTCTCCCAAGGAGCTCCCATTCGAATGAGGAAGAAAACAGAAAAAAAATGTACAAAACCTCTCTTCAAATGACATGAAATTTAAAAGTGAAAAATACAAATTTTTTCCCTCAGAATAAAAACCAAACCAAACCTGGGGGAGGCAATTCACCCAAAAAGGGTCTGGGGGCTTCGTCAGGCAGCAACTCAAGTCTGAGTCACTGAGTCACCAGAGGGACATGGCAGTCCAGAAAGCTGAGGAAGTTGGAAGGCAGCGGGGGGGGGGGGGGGGGGGGGGGCCCTGGCCTGGCCTAGGCAGCCTCCCTTGGAGGATTATGCGGGGTTTGAGGAAAGACAAGAAAAGCTGGATTGTTTCCAGAGAAGGCAGTGAGGCTGGACCTACCCAACCATAGAATGGGCCGCCTCCTGAGGAGGCTGTGATGGGAGCTGGGGACTCTTCCAGGGAATGGGAGGAAACAAGTTCACCTTAGCAGATTCTGTGGAGCACAGACTGTGGCTAGCTTTCAGTGGGGGCTGAGAAGGCTGGCGTTTTTCCTATTGGCAATGAGAAGTCTTGACTCAAGCTTTGACTAGAAAGTGACAGGAGAAATGTAACCCTCAAAGCAGATCAACTGGAGATGGTTCCTAGGACAGACTGGAGGCAGAGAAACAAGGTAGGAAGTAGCCCAAATCATTGTTGATTCAGTCACTATAGGTCCAAGTGGGAAAGCCAGAGGGAAATAACCAGTGTCCCAGACATGATCCATTACCAATCTCCTCCTTAAGTTACTGCTATTAGAAAACAATATACCTTTAAACCACAGTCCTAAAACAAAGTCAATTTTTTCTATGTCTAGGAATATGTTGGACACAAGAAGATGAGCAAGGAAATCACAATTTACTGATTTAACAAAATCAAACAGGTCACTGCCATGACCTGATCATCCTCAAGGGACAACTGAGCAGAGGCCCTCGCCTCTGCCTCTGTTGTGTCTCTCTCCCTCTCCCTTCTCTGTCTCTGTCTCTGCCCTCACTCCAAGTGGTGGCTGGATAACCAGGGTTTCAATAGCAGAGACCTCACCGAGACCCAGACAATGACTTGCCCAAGGTTCCTTGGTGGGCTGGGACCTGACTCTCTGTTTTGTGCCTCTCAAAGGATTCTGGCTCAGTTCAGGATTCGGCTGGGGGCCTCAGAGTCAACACTAGGATGCTGTGATTCTATGATCGTTACCCACAGGGGAAACAAAAACAAAAACACATTTTTCCATACATTAGGAACACACCACTAGCTCCCAGTCTCCTCCTCTCCTGGAAGCACCAGGCTGACCTCCATGCTTGTGGTCTTCACAATGGATACTAGAGGTCACTGGGAATAAATATCACCATTGCCTCCACATTCAGTGAGACATGGAAGGGCTTAAAAAGATATTGTAAAGGATGTTAATGTAAAATGTTCCCAAACAGGATGGAGGATCACCTTCTGAGTGCTAGACTTGGACTCACTAAAAACTGGGTTCTAATTCTTCCAGATATTCTTGGATTCTCTATTTCCTATTCTGTAGAATGGAAAGTCACAACTGTTGTACTTACCACCCCACAGCTGCTGTGAGACTCAGATGAGGATTCATGTACAAATTGTTTTAAAAAATCTTCCAGGGTTCTACAAATGTCGGTCGTACTCACCTCCCACCCTGGGGTCTGAGACTTTCAAGTTTCTTTCCACCCTAAGTCCATGCTCCCAAGACCATGACCTGTCCTGGTGCCCCTGGGACATGGGCAGGCCCAGATTCTCTCTCCTTTTTGGTGTGACCTTTGGGTTCTGCCACAAAATCTCTTACTGAGAAACAGCTTGGAGCTGTTTAGTGGCCCAATCAGCTACTAAAACAGTCAACCAAAGGTTATCACAGGCAAAAAAGCAGAAAACAAAATTGTCAGTATGGGTTTTCCCTTCCCAATCACCACATACAAAAAAGGGATAAAAAGCTGAGTGTTCTGTCAGCTCCACTTCTTTTCAAATAAGAGGGTGGAGAATGACTCTACATCTATACAATGTGTGTGATGTGGCAAAGGGTCTCAAGTTCATGAATAGCTGGCCTTACCTTGTGGCCAACAATGGTTAAATAATCCACCTCGAGCTCCTGCACATCCACACGCCTCTTCCCCAATGCCTGAGCTGCATCCGTGTGCACAAGAATGCCTGGCAGCCCAGAGGCTGCTCGTTTATGGTTCAGGGCTTTGATTCGACGACTGATCTCAGAGACAGGCTGGAATAGGAAACAAAAAGGGACTGAACTTGACATAGCTATAATCCCATCAGGACCGGATGAAAGCAATCAAAAGCAGGCTACTGGACTCATCATGTGACAAAAACTACAGGGAAAACCAGAAAGAAGACTGGCAGCAATTAGGATGAGGCACCAACTCACACCATGTAGTAAGATACATTTCAAATGTATACGTGAATTGAATCAAAAGAAGCAAACTGAAGCAAAAAAGAAAACAACTTGTGGAACTATTTACTGAGGAGGAATTCATAACCAAGCAAGTCACAGAGTACCTTGGAATTATGGTTAAAATAAGATGAAATGGAAAAGTAAAAAGGTTTTGTACAAACAAAATCAATGCAGCTAAAATTAGAAGGGAAAAAATTACCTGAGGAAAAAAGTCTTTCCAATAAATCTCTCTGATAAAGATCTTTCTAAGACTGAGGCAGCAAGGTGGCTCAGTGGATAGAGCACTGGGCCTACAGTCAGGAAGACCTGGGCTCAAATTTGACCTCAGACTCTGGGCAAGTCACTTAACCTGTTTATCTCAGTTTCCTTGTGTATAAAATGGGGAGACTAACAGCACCTACTTCACAGGGTTATGCAGAACAAACGAGGTCATCATTGTAAAGCACTTAGCACAGTACCTGGCCCACATTTATAAGAATAAGAGTCATTACCCAATAGATAAATGGTACAAGGACACAAACAGGGCCAAATCACTATTAATTAGAGAAATACAAACAATAGCAACTGTGAAGTTCCGCCTCACATCCATCAGACTGGCAAAGATCTGATTGAACAAAGGAAAATGGCCAATGTTAGAGAAATCAGGCACCTGAATTCACAACTGGTGAAGCTGTGGAAGGTTCCGTCAATAAATCGGTCATTCAACATGTATCAGGCACCTACTATGTGCCACGCACTATAAAGCAATTTGGAACTCTACCCAAAATGTTACTGACCCACACACACCCTTGTGGATAGATACCAATCCTAGGCTTATTCTCCAAAAGACAGAAGAAATAAGAAGAGGACCCAGAGATATGAAAACTACAGCAGCTCTGTCCATGGTGCCAAAGAACTGGAAACAGGGGAATGCCCATCCACTGGGGAAGAGCTGATCAAGGATGACATGCGATTGTGTTGGAAAATTGATGACAGCGGTGATTTCAGAAAAGCCTAGGAAGACTCTCTAAGCTGATGCAGAGTGAAGTGAGCCGACCCAAGAGAAGACTCACACGATAACATTGTAGAGGACAACAACTTTGAAAGAATTCAAATCTACTCAGCACGATGATGAATGAAGCATGGCATCGTCTGCCTCCTGCCGGAGAGGTGATGGACTCAAAGTGCAGAATAAGACACAGTCAGAGTCCCTTTCCCCAAATCACTCACTTCTTCTCAAATACTGTCTTACCATGATAACACCGGTCTCATTATTGGCCAGCATGATGGTCACAAGACAGGTGGTGGGTCGGACAGCTGCAAGGACATCATCAGCTTCTGCCTGACCATTCAGCTTAGACACAGGGACAAAGGTGACTTCTGTAATGAATGACACAAGGGTCAAGGTTAATGTCCTGATCATCTGGACATTCTCCTTCTCCTTCTCCATAACCCATCAGGGACAGTCTATCAGTTCTTCCTCTGAGATGTCTTTGGTGGTCATCTGCTCTCTCCAGTGCAGGCCTTCTGGCACTACATACCTCAGAGCTTTCTGCATCGTGACATCAGCCAAGCCTTCCTGGCCTCCCATGCTTCCCATGTTGGCCATTAGGGCCAGAATGACCTTTCAGTTTCATTTAATCTCTCCCTTCCCCCAAAGCTCCAAGGGTTCCCAATTTCAAAAGCACTTTAAGAAGCAAAAGCTGGATGGAACACTGAAGCTGACCTATTCTCAACCTTTATTTTACAGACAAGGATATTGAGGGCTGAGAAGGGAAGGGCCATGCCAAGCTCTAGAGCCAGCCTCCCTGGCCTAAGGGCCCATCACCTTTTCACCCTAAGATGTGCTTCTTCCTACTCCTGCCTCCCCTGCCCTCAGTGATTCCCAGCCCAAGTTCATTTCCCTCCTCCCTGACCCCCTAGGAGGGCTGTAGACTGCCATGATGGACTTGCTTTGCCTTCTCTCCAGCCTAGACCGGAAGTTCGTTGAAGGGAAGAACAAGTAGGCATGCCCTCACCTGAAGGTTGGGGCTGGGGAAAAACACCAAGGTTGTCTAGGGCCAGACTGAGGGCCAGAGGCCTCAATCCCAGGCCAGGATTTCTCCTCTCCTGCTCAGTGCACCTCAGGTAACGTGTGGTGCCAATCAACCTATCCATTAAAAACCCTTTAAAAAGTGCCTTCGATGAGCCAAGCACAGCGCCTAGCACTGGGGACTCAAAGACAATATAAAACCAGGCCCTGCTCTCCAGGGCTGACAATGTGCCAAAACATGCCATGGACACATGTAGATATAACCCAAGTAAATACAAAGTAATTTAGAGGAGAGAGAGAATCAGGGTGCATGTGCCTGAGGGGGAGTGGGGCTCAGAAGGGAACAAGGAATCCCAGCAGGAGGGGGAGGAAGGAGAGCCTATTCAAAGGCACGGACAGAAGAAAAGCCAGAAGGTCAGGGTGACTGCTGAAAAGGTTGGTTGCACCAGGCCAGGAAGGCCACGCAGTGCCAAGAGAGGAGGGCGTCCTTGGTCCTGGGGGCAACAGGGGCCGCTGAAGCTTCTGGAAGAAGAGCGGGCTTAGGAAGGTCCCTCTGGGCACCATGGAGGGCCAGACTGCAGTGCAGAGGAATGAAGCTTCAGCCTCTGTTCCAGCTCACCTGCCATGCCCTCTTTCACAAGGTGTTCCAGGGGCAGACGGACTGAATCGTGCTCCACCGTACATGTGATGAAATGAGGCTTGGCCCCACTGACCAGGCTGGGCTGCCGCTCGGCTGGCCGATCCCCTTCAGACTGCTGGCTTTCTTGAAACAGTTTCAGGATAGAATGGATCACCAAGTTGTTTGACTGCCAAAAGGTCAGAGGGCAAGAGGAGAACAAATCACAAAATGCTCCCAAGGGAAGTTTATTTGCTGTTTAAAATACCTAGGACCTTGGGCTTAGACCTCCAAGGGGCCCTGGAGGCATCTAGTCCCATTTTACAGAGGAGGAAACTGAGTCCAGGCAGAGGAGGTGACTTCAAGCCCCAGAAGGTCATCTGGTCTATGGCCCCCTTTTCCTCTTGACAGAAGAGGAAACTGAGGCACGGGCCCCCTGGCCAGTCTTCTCTCTGAACACTCAGCTCTCACCACACGACTGCTCTGTTTACTTAGCCCCGTCCCATCCTAGTGGTTTTCTTCACATTATTTCCTCACTCTCAAACAACCTCCCACATCCCCTGCCTGTTGAATTTCTCACCCTCCGGTAAAGCCCACACCTATCATAGGAAATGGTGTGGGATGGTTTCTTTTTTGTGTCTTAACTTGTTATTAGATTGTAAGTTCCATGTAGTCAGGAATTCTCTCTTTTCTAGAGCTACCTCAGCCCTAGCCCAGTGCTTGGCACACACTAGGGATTTAATAGTTATTATCTAACTCTGAACAGCACTTATTACTCGAAGAAGCAAGGCTACTTCTAAAGCTCTTACCTCTGTTCCCCCTGAAGTAAAGATTATATCCTGGGGCTTTCCATTGACCATCTTTGCCAGGTTTTCTCGGGCTGCATTGATTATATCCTTGGCCTTTCTGCCTTCAAAAAAAAAATCAATAAAAAGTCAACAATAATTGCCACAAGAAGCCAAGTCAAATGCATTTAAAGGCATCCTCAGAGGCAGAACCAGTGGGCACAACCCTCTCTACCCTCAGCGTCAATGGTGGCCTGCCCTGGCACAGGGGCACTTCACGCCAAAATGAGGTGCCAGAGGGTCCCGAGCAGATCCCATCAAATGGATGGAAAGCGAGGGGATGGCAGGCACATTTAAGGCTGCTGTCCATCCAGTGGCCTCAATGCTCCTCTGCTCACAGTGAGTGCAGAACAGCTCCAGGTGAATTACTAACAATGAAGTTATTTCATTTAGTCAAGAGTAACAAGATATATCTCAGGAGAAGAGGCTGGAACCCCCACAATCCCTTTGAGTTTGCCCTCCCCCTGCCCAGCCAAGGCTCCGGCCTGATAGAAGTTGATGCTTTACTGGTCACCCACTGGACAAATATCTGATCCTAAGTGCTGCCTCTATAGCAGGGCTGGCTTTTGGGGAATTCCCAGGTGCTGCAAGTGTAGACCCAAAGGGCCCTTTCCAAGGGAACTTCAGCCAGCACCCGCTAGTGAAGCTCAGCTGATGACAGTAATTAACAAAGAAACTAAAGCTCAGTCCGTGGAGGGAACTTCATCCTGACTCCTGCTTTAGGTGGTGAGGTGCGTAGAGCACTGACCTTAGACTCTGAGGACCTGAGTTCAAATCCTGCCTCAGATACTTGCTGGCTGTGTGACCCTGGGCCTCAGCAGCACCCCCACAGGGCCGGTAGGAGGATCAAATGAGATGACACGTGTACATCATTTTGCAAACCTTGAAAACTATATAAATGCTTGCTCCAGTCTTTTACTTTGAAGAGTGAGACTCAGGAGGTTGAGTTATAACAGTGAGGAGCCAGTGGACTCAAGAGCCAGCTCCATTAGTTATCGCCTGGGTGTAATCCATGGACATTCATATGACTTGCCAAAGTCTCAGTTTCCCTGTTTGTAAAACAGCAATAACACTTGTCTGGCTTCCCCCATCAGGAAGCACAGAAATAGAAACAGGTCATCAGGCCTCCCCTAGAGCAGCCAGTCCTGGGTTCCTAGTCCCACAGTGAAAACCCCTTTCACCAGCATTCAATTCTCTGGCTTATAAATCTGGTTACACAAAGTTCAAGGCAGTGGTGAGCCTGACTAGGTAAAATGGTGATGCGGGGGGAGGTCCAGGACTGCAGCTGGGGAAAGCTGCCGGACAGACTGAGAAGGACATTAGTGAATGACCAGCACCTGCAGACTCATGTACTTTAGGTGTTAAATCTCTAACTTTGGAAAACTTATCTTTGTTGTTCCTAACTGAAAACATTGAAATAAAGCAAGTGAATCAGGCTGATCTCTCGAACTGGGATCCAGAGGACCTTGAATTAAGTCAGCTGGCCTGATCACAGTTTCCCAAAGTCTTTCATTTTACTTAAGTTTCTATAACAACCAGATGTCTTAGAGTAAGAGTGAAATTCAACAAATAACCAGAGAGGTGATGGATCAACTATTCCCAAATGCAGAAACCGATTCAGTAATGGTGCATGTAGCTGTAACTGTGCAGTGAAAAGAACCCTGACTCTGGAGTCACAGGACCTGGGCTCAAATCCTGCCTCTGGCCCCTTTTAGCTATGTGGGCTCAGGCATGTCAGGTAAGCACCTCAGGTCTCCTTCTCCTCAGCTGTAACGTGAAGGCATTAAACTAGATACTCTGGGGCCCCTTCTGAGTCTACATATATGATTCTAGGATCCTACACTTTCCTTCCTGATACAGAGATCAAAAATGGAAATAAAACACTAACAATGACAACCAAAGGATGGGGGTGGGGTGGGGCAGAGAGAGTAGCCAAGCAGGGCCATCACGTATTCATCCCAAGATCAGGACTTTATGAGACAGGGAATGTGAGAAGTACCAAATGGTCCAAGCAGCCTTCAACAAGACCAAGGCCATCTCAGGCTGGACAGAGGCTGTAGAGCATGGGCCCAACAGGCCCTAAACAGGCTGACATCACGCCTAGGACTTGGGAGACCATCAGCTACACTAACACGAAACTAAGAGGCTGAAAACCATGAATGAGCAGTTCTAAACGAAAAAGGGACCGAAGGCATTTCACACACTGGCTTGTCTCCAGAACCGCAGTTATGGCCATGCACGGTCCTTGAGTGTTGTGCCTCACCTGCCAGGTACGGGCTGCTGGGGTTCCCCCAGGCCTCCTGCATGGCCTCAGTCACAGCCTGGATGACCTCTGGCTCCAGAGGAGTAGTCGCATTATAATCCATGTAAACTTTTCTAGAAAACAAAAGGACAAAGTGTTTAGGAGGACAAATACATTTGCCAGTCATCAATGACACCTAATTTTGGGGCACATTATGTCACAATGAAATAACCCTAAAGTTAGCAGGTGACTCCACCAAACTTGATCATCTCAGTTCCGTAGGCATACTTGCAAACTTGCCCCACCCCCCAGCCCCGGGGGGTTTTCACAAGGCAGTTTCCTTCTAAATTAAGGCCATGAATCTGGGTGGAAGGACTGGGTCCCACCTAGGCTGTGTACTGACCATGGTCCTGGACCAGGCCCCACATCGCAGGGTCTGAGCACGTCTCTCAGACTTAGGAAGTTAGAGAGGTGAAGATTTTATAGATGAGGAAACAGGGTCAGAGAAGTTCAATGGTCACCCAGCTACGAAGGGTCGGGGGCCGAATTTGAACTCAGATCTCTCCTGACTCTCGATTCGCTGTGAAATCCACAAGGGTCCATACCCCAGGCCACAGCAGGGGATCAGAGCTGCTTCCCCAAGTACTGGGGAAGGAAGCTTTGTTGCACGATGCGAGGGGCACAGGGAGAAGACCCCGGTTCCCGGCCCATGTCTGGTGACCCTCGGGCCCCGGGACCACGGAGCCACGCCAGCCCCAGCGTCTCCTAATGACGGCACCGAGAGGGAGCCTGGGCGGGGAGTTCCAAATAAGCCTGCTTCCTAAACTCGGTCCAGGGGCACGGAGCCCGGGAGCCCCAGACCGCCGGCTCCCCTAGAGAAGACCCCGCCTCACCCCGCCCCCACCGGGGCTTTTCGGGGAAGAGGCGTCCCCAGCACCGGACAGAGAGCTTGGTCCTGGTCCCGGCCCCGGGTCCGACCACAGCCTCCCCGGGCCAGGAGCCTTCAGCCCAGGCTCTCGCCTCCCTGCTCCCCCACGCGGGCGGGCAGCCCTGACCGGGCACGTGCTGCGATGCCCAGAGGGGACAGAGCGGTGCCACCGGACCCCGGCGCTGCCCATCCCCTCCGGCGGGGGGCAGGGAGGGGACCCCGGGGCGCGGTCAGCGGCGTGGCCCGAGGCAGAGGCGCCAGGCGGACATCGGACCCCCGCGGCCCGCATCTCTGCGCCCGGGCCTCCCGCCAAGGGGAGCCTGGCGTCCTCCAGGGCGCCGTGCCCCCCGTGCCCCCCCGCCCCCCCAGGTCCCGGGCTTCTCGGCTCAAAGTCCCGCTTCCCTTCTGGCCCGGTCCCAAGGCTCCTCCGCGGCCTCCGGAAACGGGCGCCAGACGGAGGGCGCCAGACGGAGGGCGCCAGACGGGTCCGGGGCCCTGGGAGCCCGCATCCCTAGGCCCGTTTCCCTCTCCCCCACCCCCAGGCCTCAGTTTCCCCGGCCGCCCCACGCACCTCTCCCTGGGGCGGGTCTCTCCGCCGCCGTTCTCCCCGGTGACAGGCAGGGTCCCCGCGCCCGTCCTCATCGCGGGGGCCGCCGCCGCTCCCTCCATGCTGGGCCCCGAAGACGCTCGGGCCGAGGCGGGAGGAAGCCCCTCAGCGCGGACCCACCAGACCTTTCCAGAGCCGGGGCTGACAGTTGGCGAGGAGGGGAGCGCTGATTGGCGGAGGATCACCGTTCCAGCCAATCATCAGGCGGCTTTCCTGCCTTCCTCCCCATCCCCCTTCTCCGGGACCGACCGCCGGCAGCCCGGCTAAGGAGGTGGGGACGGGCGGGCCTCGGTAAGAAAGATGATTGGCTGATGATCTCTCCTCCAGCCAATCATAGTTCCGCTATTGATTTTTTTTCACCCCGCCTCCCTCCGGATCTCGCCTGGCTGACGTGCAAACCTACGGTCGGAACTAGGATTGGCTGGTGACCGCCACTCTAGCCAATCACTGCCGTGCGCCTCTTGCATTGAGACAGTTAGACTGAAACTAGCAAGGGAAGAGGGAGAAGGGCGAGCATCCTCGATCCTAGAGCTGACTGGCTAGTCTCTCTACCACATTAGCCAATCACGAGCTTCTCCCCACTCTCGGGCGGAGGCAGAGGAGGGAGCTAGGGCAACAGCAGAATGATTGGTTGGCATTTAGAGCTCCACCAATCAGAACTCGCACCGAGGATTCGCCTGGCCGCCCTTCTACGCTCGCTCTAAAGAGCCCTGGAAATTCACCCGCGGCCTCGGAGTGAGCATCTGCGCAGCGCCCTGCGGCCATTGGAGGTGCGCAAGGCGCCCCCCCTCACTCACCTGGCCCTTGCGACCACCCGAGGGTGGGGGAAACTGAGATAGAAGGCAGGAACTCGGCCAGGGCCGCGCGGCTCGCTCTCCAGCCTGCCTCCAGCCTGCCTCCAGCCTCTCCGACGTCTCACACCGGGCTGCCCCTTACCCTGAGGCTGAATCCGTCCAAAGTCGCCCTGGTGCGGAGGGCATCGCTGTCCTCCCACGCCCAGCTGGCACCCCGCCTGGCATCCAGGTCCTCCACCTTCCCACCCACCTGCCTCCCTAACTCTCGGATTAAGGAGGAATATGATTTCAGACTTCTCCCTTAAGGACAACGGACGGAACGAAGGCCGAGGTCTTTTCAGGGGAATAGATGGATGATCCTCTGCTCTGGATAATGGCTGTTCTGCCCTCCCTAGGACTGGCTCACTGACAGGGGGCCCCACGTTTCATCTTTAAAGAGACTAAGAGTCACCGATCCTCTCCAATGAAAAGGATTAAGATACTGAGACTGGTTTAGCCTCGCCTGCGTGCCAGGACAGCCCAGGGAGGAGCTGTGGAGCTGTCCTTGGTATGGAAGGTTACCTCCCCACCATGCTGCAAAACTGCGGGACCTTGTCCTGATTCCAGGTTCCCATGATTCTCTTGGAAGAGACTGGCATGTCCTGAGGCCGCAGCATGTCAGTTTGTACAACAGTACAAGATCCAGTCCAAGTGGACTGCAAGTCACCTCCTCATCTCCTGAAGGTCATGGTCCTCTTCCAGGAGGAAGGACAAGCCACACATCTCCAAGACAGAAATGCTGGATGTTAGATTCATGTTAAATGAAATAAAGATTGTCTCTGGAAGATTTATGCATACAACATAGACTTCAGTATTAACTGGCTTTTACTTTTTTCTGAAAGGAAGCCATCCTCAATAAGTAATTGGTTCCCGGGGACTGGTGGCTCTAGCTGCTGAGAGAGCTTAGTGCAAAAGCCAAGGTCTGGCACCTCCCTCAGGCTGCTGATCACCATGACGAGGGGCCAGGCCAAGGAAGTTGCTGGAACTGAGTATAAGCCAGCCAGTACCATGGCCACAGCCTGCATCACCGAATGCCCCTCTAATGCCCAAGGGTTATAGGGCTTTGGGACCATGATGGGCCCCAGCCAGAAGACATACTGTGTGCAGCAGAGGCAGAAAGAGGAAGTTGAGGCCAAATGGGGTTGGGAAGCATTGGAGGAGAATCATTCACAGGATGCCAACAGGGCAAAAACATGGCCACCGCTCCTCTCTGACACTGGCAGAATGTTACTCTCCACGGAAGGAGTGCCCTGTAATTATTAACCTCAACATCTCTTATCTCCTGCTCTAGAGATCAAAGGTCTCAAGATGCCAGGTCCATCAAGAATTGTGTGTGGCACATATGGGGTGGAAATAACAGAGAACTGACTGGCTAGTCAGGGCCCAGTGGCTGTCCCAGGATTGCTGGCCACCAAAAGTTGAGTTTGGCCCCACCAGCACTGGGCAAAGTCAAACAATGATCCGGTGGGAAGCAGAGGATTTTCTTTTTGCCTAGAGCTGTTTGAGGTGCTGTCCTTGAGGGGCTTACAGAGCTTACAGTCTAGTCTGGGAGATGTATAGACACTAAAAAACTTGAGGATGAGATCTAGAGCTGCCAAAGTGTATGTTATGTACATTCTAAGAGCTGTGGGAATTGAGAGCGAGATCAGCTGGGACCAGAAGGAGGGGGTCCTAGAGGAAGTGGGGTTGGTAAATAGAGCTTTGAGTGCTGGGAAGTGTTAGGGAGAAAGAGAAAAGCCACTATCTGGATGAGAGGTCTACCATTTCCAAAAAGCAATTATCCCCCCACCCTGCAAAACAAAAAACACAACAATTATGTGTTGGAAAAAGCTAGAGATCCATCACCCCTCAAAGTGACTGCTATCAAATAACAAGCTGACACTTCAACAATATATCACAGTTCAAGGCATTTTATGTATATGCTCTCATTGGATTGAGATGGAGGGACTACAAGTACAAGATGTCCCAAAACTCTGGGTGCAGTTGTAAGCCCATGACTTCAGAAGTAGAAATTCCTCAAACTGACAAAAATAACATTTGAAAGCTGAGTTATTTAAATTTTCACATTTATTCAGTTTTGTGAATTTTGAATGATAAATTTAGGGTTAGGATTACAACCATAATGAGGTGTGGAAGATGGGGTGTCTTGTTTGGGGGAACAGCCAGGAGGCTGGTGCCACTGGATCAGAGTCAATTGCAGAGAGGAAGCTGTAAGAAGACTGGAAAGGTAGGAGGGGGCCGGGTTATGAAAGGCTCTGAGTGCCAAACAAAGGATTTTCTATTAGATACTGGAGTTTATTGAGTAAATGATTAGACACACTCATACCTATGTGTTAGGAAGAACACTGGCGGCTGGATGGAGGATGGACAGGAGTCGCGAGAGACTTGAGGCAGGCCAATCACCCAGCAGGATATTGTAATAGTGAGTTTCTGGGTGATGAGGGGCTGCACCAAGGTGAGAGCAATGTCAGAGGAGAGAAGGGGGTGTATTCAGAAGATGGTGTAAAGGTGAAATGGGAGGCATCTCCTAGGTTTTGAGCCTGAGGACCTGGGAGGATGGTAGTGCCCTTTATGATCATAGAGAAGGTCAGAGAGGGAGATGGTGTAAGGGGAAAGATAATGAATTCTGTTCTGGCCCCATTAAGTTTAAGATGTCCATTGGACATTTAGTTAGAGATATGTGGAAAGCAACTGCAAATGTGAGATTGAGGTCAATAGAGAGTTTGGGGAAGGATAGGTAGATTCGAGAACTCTAAATTCATGGGATCTAATGAGGTCACCAAGATCAGCAGTATAGAGGAAGAAGAGAAGAGTTTCCAGAACAGAAACTAGAGGGACTCCTGTGGTTAGAGGGTTTGATCTGGAGGAGGATCCAGCAAGGGAGACAGAGGAGGAACAGTCAGAGAGGGGGAGGAAAGCCAGGAGGGGGGGAGGTCCTGAAAACCCAGAGAGAGGAGAGAATTGAGGAGGACAGAGGGATCCTGTTGTCCTGAATCCAATTTGACCTGTCATCGTGAGTTGCCATATTTTCTAGACATTGAACCCAGAGTATGCACGGAACTCTGAATGTGCCAAGAACGAAGCCCCCCCAAACTGACATAATATGCTGTTGCACCCCATGCTGGATATCTTGTGTGTCCTTGGGAGGCAAGACAAGCACTAATCAGGCAGTGCCAGGCTGGGAAAATGCTTGTGTGACTGGGGTCCTTTGCAGATAAGCGGATCCTCCTATCTTCATAGGTTACCAGTTCCCAAGGCAAAAGAATGAGGCTTTCATCTAATGGGGGAAAAGGGGGACTTATCCTTTTCCCATCTTTACTGCACCTTTCTCCTCCCCTGCCACCCCCTTCCTGGTATTCCCTCCTCCCTTTGTCTCATCGCCATAAAATCAGTAAATTTCTGTAAGGACCGGGAACTCTGTTGGCTCCTGCTTTGATTTTCCATGGGTATGCTTATTCCTGTTGTAATAAACCTAGTTTTGTGAAGTGTGTGATTTCCTATGACCAGTTCACAGTGTCAATGTCAAGGAGAATAAGGCCCGAGAAAAGATTTGGCAACTAAGAGATGACTGGTAACTTTGGAGAGAGCACGTCGGTGGAATTTGGAAGCCGGACTGGAGGTGTGATGAAACTATTTTGCTATGGCCCCCACGACAAGTTAGCGTAGGAAGTATGAAAGTAGCCAGTGTAAGGTAAATAGGAAATAAGAGCCAGGAGTGTAGGGGGAACGTAGACACAACTCTCCAAAACTACCTCCTAAATTAACAGAAACCACACAGGGAGACCAGGTGCTAAATTAGGAGATGCCAATGAACAACCCTGGGTCTGCAAGTGGCAGATAAATACCAGTCATATTCAGTAAAACCAGATAAACGTGGTGCTAATAAGGCATTCTGAAGATGGGATTGATAACTTTGAGATGACATTGATATGCTAATGAGTGAACTCAAAGACCATAAGGATAAGACTTAGGCCATCCTCCCCTATCAGGATCCTACAGGAATGGTGTCCCAAACCCTGCCCCTGGAGCACTGCTACAAACCAGGTCACCTAAGTTACTCTATGTGCCTTTCTCCCTCTCCCATCTCCTCCCTGGACCATCTGCCTCCCAGGAGATTCTCCCAGCTGTCCTTACACTATCTGCCTCTGTACTCTCTGTGGGTGACTACAGAGTCTGGGTCATTGAGGGGAATCAGGTTTCAGTAAGAGTTAATAGATGGAAGAAGCAGAAGAGGAAATCATTTAAGATGAAGGGAAGCTTGTTACCTATGAAATGTGCATTTCAGAGGACACAGTGGAAGGACTGGATTTGACTGAAATGGGGGGAGGGTGTTGAGAAGGATGGTAATAAAGAAGTGGGTAATGGAAGGGTGGAGATGCTCTGTAGGAGTTGAAAGTCAGTGGGATGTGAAGGGTATGACCAGGGAGGAGAATGTTCATCAATGAATAGAGGGTGCCACTCCTTTTCCCATGGTCAAACAGCTAATAAGTGTCAGTGGTGAGATTCAAACCCAGGTCCCCTCTAACCCAAAGTCCACCATAATACAATAGTTGATTGAAACTGCTGCTTTACTCTGAAATCTTATCACACCTGAACAACAACTTTAAAATTGTTTTACTACTTGTATCTAAGAGGATAGTTTCCTTTATTCAATAATTCAATTCTCAAATACATAAATCAATCAATAAAATTAAATAAATAAATGATGAGACAAAATAAATAAATTAAATAAAGCCCTTTGCTAGGTGACCCTGAGTAAATCACTTCCCCTCTCTAGAGCCTCAGTTTCCTCATTTGAAAAAGTGCGATAATAATAACATCTACCTCACAGAGCTGGTAGGAGAATCAAGAGATAACGCACACATAGGACTTTGGAAACCTTAAAGTGCCATATAATGTTACCTATTTGTAGAGTTATCATTATTCTGCATCCAAAGAAACTTTCCACCAACAAACTGGCCTTTCTTCAGTCAACTGGCCAAGGAGCTAGTGATAAGAAGTCTAAGTAAGGTGAGAGCTGGAGATCATTCACTAATTTCATCTATTCCCAATTATCATTCCCCCCACTCCCACCCATGTTGGTTTGCAAATAAAGCCAAAGAGAAAACATCAAGCCATTTCTGGAATAAAATAAGATGAGAGACTCTAATCCCCCACCATGGTCCATGTGGACACTTAGGTCATATCTGGGCACGATTTCCTTGGCGAAAGCTACGATATCAGCGGGAGCTGTGGCTTTAGAGATAGGGGATGATTCCACCTTGATTAAGGACTAACCTGGGCACATTAATCATCTTTTTCCGTAAGTGCCCAAATCAGGGAGCAACCTGAAATACAAGATGATTAAAAGCTGCACAAGTTGGACCAAGAGTTGTCATGCAAGTTGCCACTGGGGTGGTGTCTAGAATAACCCACCCTTGCTTTGTTGAATTTATTATCCCTTGTGTGTCTCCCTTATGAACTAAGAAGGTCTACCTGGGGAGGAGTGGCTTCCCTCCTCAGTCACCCAGACCCAAGAGACCTGTTCAGCCCTGTACTGCTGTTTCCACTTCACCACAAGTTCACATACAATTTAAAAGAGTAGCATTAAAGAATACAATTACATGAGCTTCCAAATGATCTCAAATGACACCCACTGATTATTCAAAAGTGTCCTTTCTGCACTTTGGGCGGAAGAGGCCCTGCTTCCTCACAGGGCAGTGCTGCTGAATTTCACAATACCTGTCAGTGGGGCTCATCCCAAGGAATTTCCTAGACAAAGATCTCAGAGGACTTCACTATGCTTTTCTTCCAATGGTAAGTCATTTACTATTATTATTATTTTCTAGTTTTTTTTAAACACAATATACTTTAATAATCATCTAACATATATTTGTAATGTAACAGTATTCAAATTGAAAAGATGAAGAAACTTGCTTCAACAGCTTCTCTTAGCCTATACTTAAGACAGCACCAATCAGGTGATAATGATTGAGTTAAATACCTTTCGTACTTAGGAATTCATTGAAAGCTATTTCCCTTACAGCCCCTGACATTTTTAAGCTGGTCATAGTAACTTATTCATGTAGAACCTATCTCATGCCAGGCTTTTTCTATGTCTTGAAAGTTGCTTAAGGCTGTTTTTAGTGATACTTTAAAATGTTTGGTCCAGGGGTGGGCCACATGTGGCCCTCTCGGTCCTCGGGTGCAGCCTTTTGACTGAGTCCAAGTTTTATAGAACAAATTCTTTTATGAACAGGATGTGTTCTGTGAAATTTGGATTCAGTCAAAGGACTGCACTTGAGGACCTAGAAGGCCACATGTGGACTCAAGACCGAAGGTTCCTCATCCCTGGCTTAGTCTATCTTTTCTCAATTTTGTTAACATTCCTTGCCTATTAGAAAAAGCACCTGTAAATGGCATCCCTTTTTGTTCAGTTGTATACCTACAAGGTCTGAATATGACAGTGCTCATCCTTTCTATAAGCCAGCCCCTGTATTAAACAGCTCCTGGCCATGAGTTTATCCCAACAATCCTGGAAGACAGGTATAAACATTGATTATCCCCTTTGTACATACAGAGACTGATTAGATTCTTATTTACAACAAAATTTTCAACCCAATCAACTGCTGATTTATAATTATTACAGTACTTAAATCTCATTTTTTTTTTTAAAACAAGGGTCCATTGGTTTTCATTAGCTTACATTCAAAAAGTCTTGGTGACACTTTCAACTTCCCATTACTGCTTTTTATTCTTTTGCATTAACCAAAGTCCCAAACCAAGTCCTTTAAATTTTCTAAGTTACTACTCCCTTAGCAAAACTATTTATGAGCAGAGATAAGCCTTTCTCTAGCAATCAGTTAATAGTATTTGTTAATTTCTACATGTTTTATGATGTTACAGTGACTGGGGAAAGGATACATGTAGCCACTGTCAGAAGGACCCTGCTTTAAAAAAAATCCTAAATCTCTTCTGTTTAAGTGGGATTACAGCCCTCTCTGAAATCTCCTCAAAACTCCAAAACCCTTTCCTTTCAAACCCTGAATTTACACTCATGACTCCAACTTTCTTTAACTTTCTTCTCATTCTTAACTTTTCTTATGCAACACAACTCTTCCTTTTTTCTACTTGCTTCATTCCTCTGGTAAACCCCTTTTCAGTTCTTTAACAATTACAAATGCACAGCTCATACCAATTTCTTTAAGAGCTTTTGAGCCATTAGAATTAGTGACAATCGCATAGTTTTTGCAAGTGATGGGTAAATAAATTCCAAAAATGACTCACTTAGCACAAAAAGTTCCTAGAAAGAACTGGTTATTCCTCTAGACCTTTTGCCAAAGTAAATCACAGGAAGAAAAACTGAGACATCAAGAGTTCCTTTGTTCTAAGATGATTTGGGAGATTGCTCAATAAAATTTCATAACTTTCTAAGTAACCAAAAGTTCCATGCTTTGGTCAAAATGATCCCTTAAGGAAATCTTTTATATTCTCAAACCAAACTTTATCCAGTTTAATAGTTCTTTGTTTAGTCATTCTCAACAGGGAAGCCACCCTTGTCCCTATGGGGGACTTACCTCAGACACAGGGAATTTGGGTACAGACAGTAAGGAGAGTGAGTAAAGGGGATGGAAATGTCTTTGTCAGCATTCTTGTGACTTTGTAAGTTGAGCTTCAAAACTGGTAAACAAGTAGTGAACATTGTATTAAAGTTTGAGGCCCAATATAAAGGCCTATTATAAGAGCCTATTTTATCTAATTATCCCTATATAACCTATGTAAAATATCAAACTAATACGGATTGGAATAAACTAGGGGACCTAATGAATCATTTCTCACACTGGAAGTATCAGAATCTGACCTGTGTCAAAGGACCCTGAGTTCCCCTGCAAGCACTCAGGGTAACAAAAGCATTATTAAACATAGAATAAGTTTATTTAAGGCAACGATGAACACAGAAAAAACTCACATCTATGCTTCTGGAAAGCCACAATAAGCTCCATTTTTCTTGTCTAGAGGTTTTGCTCTCATGCCCCATAAACTCCCAATATCTACACAATGAAGTCCCTGCTTCCTCAGTCCATGATTCCTGAGGCCATGATGACTGGTATGTTTCTGCATGGCCCAAGTGCAGGCACATGCTTCTCAGATCTATGCATGGACCTCTATGCAGCCTTCCCAGTCCCTCTACACAATTCACACTGGACATCTGTGTGGTCCTGATCCACCCTGAATCCAAGATGTTCTCTCAGGACGATTTTGTCTCTGCTGCAAGGATGTCCTTCCTTCTCACATGAGGGCCACGATGTACCCTCTTTCATGGTCACTGACCTGGAATCTTTCTTGGTACTGGGGCCTCCAAGCTTCCTTTCAGTCCTATGCAGACCAAAGGGCCTTGGTGCCTAAACTCCTATGGATATAGGCCATGCAGCTACAAATGGTGGAAAACATCCACCAGGAGAATAATTAGAGGGGGAGAAGCCATTGAGAATCAGAAGGGTCTAGGAGCTACTGCTGAAGGGAGGATGGAAAGGGTTAAACTAAGATAAAAATTAAGAAAATAGCTGCTTGTGAGGGCACAAGATTGGGAGGAAACAGACAGGAAATGTGTGATGCTAACACACACCAAGGCTGGCAGAAAATATTTAAAGGCCATTGATAAAAAGGTAGAGAATGAGGATGCTAGCTGCTGCTGGCTTCTTCCCAGACTGGAGAAAGGAAAGCAAATTATTCTGATCCCTGGGGTCTCTGGAGGCACAGGACACGCTTTAAAGAAATGCTGGATTTTTATAACAATGACTTATCAGATTTCAGGAAAAAGAACATGAGGGGCTTCCCTCCTCTTTTCATTTCTTCTGATCCACTTTCCTAATACAATGCAGGGGGCCTCTCCTCTCTCAACATTTGGAATCTCTGTCAGGAGATGCTCCACTAATTGTCTTCATATCCGCCCCCCACCTCTCCCCACCCTACCATCCATTCCTGGTTTCCTCCCTTTCTGTGGTATTGTCCTATTAACTCTCCTCCCCCATCATTAGGTTCTGGGTGGTGTTTCTTTAAATAGCCCCCTCCTTCCCCTCCCCGGCAGTGGGGCCCTGCCAGGTTTTCTCTGTGCTAGGTAACATCCATTAGAATGCTGCAGTGCGGGGCGATGGCCATGCCCTTCCCTCTTGCTCAGCTCTGCTATAAAGCTCTCCCATTCACCTGCAGATGCTTCTCCTCGGCGGGTGAGTGGGGCGCTATCTCCAGGGTGATGGGCTTGCATTTTCACAGGCAGTGTTGGGGGAAGGGCCGAAAGGAGAGACATGCTGGGGGGAAATAAGTTTTTTTCTTTTATTTGATTTTGTCAGCAGGGGCCCTACTAGGGAACCAATGGGATGGAGCTGCTCTCACTGAAAATTCCAGCTGAGGACCTTAAGCCCAGAGCTCGAGTCAAACTGAGCAGGGCTGAAGAAAGATCAATTTTAAAAAAAAAGGCAAACTGACTCACCAAAGAAGTGACTATCACCTGAAGAGGTAGGTTGTTCCATTTTAAATAAATTTTAAATAAATCTTTGCTCCTGATGAAAACAGGCAAGTTCCAAGAAAGCTTTTTAACTGGCTTTTCATTCACTGTGCTACTGACTAAGTTTTCCTTGGGCCTCCTGGACCTGGGTTCTAATCCTCATTTGCTTTGTATTGCTGTATGACCTTGAGTGAGTCATGAAACCCTCTGGGCCTCAGTTCCATATCTGTTAAAAAACAGTCCCCTGCAACTCAAAATCCTGTGAGCCTGTCAGAATTCTGGATTTCTTATAGTCCCAGGAATCATATTATTAAAAGTTAAGCCTCGCAGAGCAGGTATTATGTTAGATAGAAAAACCTTGAGGGGCAGCAAAGTCAGATATGTTCTCTGTGCAGCAGAGAAAGGCCCCTGTCTCACCCGTATGTTAACACAATGTCTACATCTGCTGAAGTCCCAGGAGACTTGGTCTTGGAAGCCAAGGGAGGAGCAGACTCTGGGCCCACAAGAAGGGGCTTGAACTTCATGACCTCTACAGTCCCTCCCAGCTCTAAATCTTGATTCTGTGAAACTTCCAACAACTACTCATCATACCTCGCACATGCGACTGGTCAACAAATCAAGAGATCTCCCTCCTCTTCCCTCCTTCATGCTACATCCAAGGGGATCGCGGTTCTTTAAATAAAAATGGCATTTTGCCCTTCTCTCGTTCACTTTTCACACCCTAGTCTGTCACACCCACTTGCACCCATTTCATCTCAGGCCAACACCAGATGCTCTTAGTGGGGGGGTCCAATGCATATTTATTTGTGAGGGCACATGAAAGTGTGAGGGTGTAGCCTCATTCCTTTTCCTCTTGAGTCAGGGGCAGGTGATTTCAAGCAGACAGAATCAGTGAATTCAGGAATGGTTTCTGGGTTGTCTTTGATCACTAGCATAGGAGATGCTAAAAAATGTCTGTCTACATTTGGATACCAAGAATAGACATCTACTTTATGCTGCCCTTTTATGGCCTCCCTGTATGTGGCTATGAAAGAAGGACCCTCAGGAGTGGTACCAAACCACAGGGGCAGGTCTCTCCTTCTCACCCAATCAACCAGCCTCAAAGTACCCAACTGCTTTATTGTCTAGAATATATTTTCATTCTCTTGGTTTAAAAATCCAAGTGGAATAGTTTCTAAAGTCCTTCCCAGTTCCAAATTCTGTACTCTTGGTCTTTAGCTCTAGGTAATAAATGGCTAAATGGCATATGAAAACAGACTGAATATCCCCAAAGCATCGTTGGCCTTGGAAGACCTTGAATGCCATTATCAAGGCAACCCAAATGTCTCCTCATTGAGGCAGAGGAATTTATAAGGCTGGTGCAATGCTCTTGAGTTGAAATTTCTTCATTTCCCCACGGGTCTGGAGAAAACCCTGGGCCTACTTGACTAGTGAGAGCCAGGAGCTGTTGACATCAGTCAGGGCTCAATTTAGTGCCCTGTTTTTATCACGCAGCCCTGTTCTAAGACAAGCATTTTCAGCTGACTCAGCAATCATGTGTAGGCAGAGCAGACACAGGAATGAGTGTGAGTCCAGTATGTATGTGTCTCTGAAACAGGGGAAGGGATTTTGCTGTTCCCCTAAATAATGATATATTATATGAACATTGATATAACATTATACTTATAAATTATATGTAATTACAAATGCATAATAAATCATTATATATAATCATATGATCCATGACATAATTTACATTATGATAAATAATAATATCCAGCATTAGAACAGACTAGAGAAAAGCAGTTGTACTTAAAAGTAACTTTTCCATCTATTATCTAATTTGGACTGATTGCTTTTTAGAGGCAGGTCTCTAGGAGGCCTGAGCAGTCCCCTGCCTTGCCCCCCTCCTAGCCCCAGCAGTCAACAGCCAAGTCGGGGTTCCAATCCAGCTGATTCCAAATCTCGTCCTCTTGCACATTCCCACCATGGCCACGTCTATCCGCATTCCCAGGTCATGGCTTTCCCTCCCTCCAGCAGCTCTTTCTAGGACAGTGTGCAGAGTTCATGCCCATTTCTGCCATGCTGGAAGGTTTACAGAGCACTTTCCTCCCAATAGCCCTCAGAGGCAGATCGTAGAAGAATTATCCTCATTTTGGAGGATAGGAAACCCAGGCCCCCTGATGAGAGGAGACTTCATCAGGGTCATAGCTAGAAAGGCTCTCAGATTAATCAACCAACAAGTATTTGTAAAATGCTTACTATGTGCTAATATGCTTTTTATCAAATGCTTCCTCTGTGTTGAGGACTGATGTACAAGGCAGGAAATAATCCTTATGGGTAAGGATCATAGGCAAATGGGGAAATAGCATGCTCAAAACCTGTTCATTATAAATAAGAAGTACATGTAGACAAAGTAGTTACAAACAATGCTGTTTGGGGGTGGGCTCTGGAAAGACTTCTGGCAGAAGATAGTGCCTAGCTATAGCTTAAGGGAAGAAGGACCTTACCAGGGGCAGCTGAGGAGGGAGGATTATTCCAGGCATGGGAATGGCCAGGACAGAGGCCAGGAGATGGGAGATGGAAGAACAGAGAAGGTCAGCGGGCTGAATAACAGGACTCAGAGGGGCAGCTGTGCCTTTAGAGGCTTGGAAGGTAGAGTGCAGCCAGGCAGAGACGGGCTTTAAAAGCTCACCAGAGCAGCTGATACTTGATCCTAGAGCTAACAGGGACCTGCCTGATCAGAGTGTGCTTGAGGAACATGACTTTAGCACAGAGGAGAGACCTGAAATGGGAGGCCAATGCGGAGGCTACTGCAATAATGCAGGCAAGAGGGGATGAGGCCCCACCTAAGGTAGTTGCTGGATGAGTAGAAAGGAGGGATGTGGTCCACGTTGTCCTGGTAGAAATGGGAGTATGTGAGAAGTGATCAGATGTGTGGGGTGGGGTAGAGGGAAGACCCTGGGAGAACCCTGAGGTTACAGAGCTCAGAGATGGGAAGGACCATGGTGCCTTAAGCAGAAACAGGGACATGTGAAAGAGGGAGGGATTTGGGGGAAAAGATGAGTCCATTTTGGACATGCAGAGTTTAAAGCTGTCTCCAGGACATTCAGTTTGAGATGTCCAGTAGGTAGTTGATGATGTCGGGCTGAAGCTCAGGGGAGAGCTTGGGGCTGGATCTATAGATCTGGGAGTCACCTGCACAGACATGATGCCTAAACCCATGGGAGCTGAGGAGATCAGCAGGTGAGAAGAGGGACTCTGCCAGACACTTGGGGGAAACCCAGTTAGGGGCTGTGATCCGGATGATAAGCTTGCAAAGGAGAGTGAGAAGTGGTCAACGTCCCCAGGACCACAGGGTCATGCAGACCTTGTAGAGTGGGTCTGGGGGGAGGGGGGAAAAGTGTCAAATACAGCAGAGGCTGGGAAGGATGAAGACTGAGAAGTCTATCCAATTGGCAATTCAGAGAACACTGATGATTTTGGAGGGTGCAGTTTCAGTTGAAGGGCTAGGTCAGAAGAAGGCAGGCAGTAGAATCAGATTTTTCAAAGACTGTGGCTTCAAAAGGAGACATATAGGGTGATAGCTTGAGGAGATGGGTCTATCGAATATGGTTTTTTTTTAAGGTTGGGGGAGACTCGAGCCTGTTTGAAGGCAGCGGGGAATCAGGAAATTGGAAAAAGGCGGAGAACGGATGACGGAGGGGGCCCTCCGATGGAGGGGGCTGGAGGGCTGGCCCGCGCAAGGGGCAGAGGCGGTGACAGGAGAGCACAGCAGGGGGTCTGAGATGGAGGCGCTCCCGTGGCAGGGTCTTCAGGGAGCACCCAGCCTGACCCTTTCATCTCACAGATGGACATGCTGCATGGCCTGTCTGAGGTTCCGTCCAGCACGCGTGCAGACCCGCTCCAAGCGACCTTTCCCGTTTCCCTCAGGGTTCCAGCAGAGGCGGCACGGACTCCTAGGCCAAGCCTGGCCCCCGCACCCTGCTGCCACTGAGCTGACCAGGGACCCTGGGGCGTCGCCTGGGCTCGGTCCTCCGGACTCACCCGCAGAGGATGGGGACCCCGGAGATCGTCCAAGCCGACCCCCTCGTTTTATAGGTAAGTGCTCTGGCTTCCCGGTCACCTTCCCCCAGCCCTCCCCGGCCTCTCCATCACCCCGCACCTTCCGGCTGCCCGCACAGCTCTCCCCGCTGACGGGGAAACTGAGGCCCGGAGGCGTGCGCGAGGTCACAGAGCCTGCATCCTTGGGCTCTTACTGCGTGGCCCGCTTCAGTGTCCCCCCACTCTGGGAGGGCGGGCAGGGTCTGCAGGCACGAGCTCCCCGGGATGCTCGGCTCCGCCGGAGGATGCTCGGGACGCACTGCGCAGCCTCCGACGTCGGGCTCCTCTCCCTCCATCTGCCCCCACCCCGACCCTCGCGTGCACGTGCGCGCTCAGGGCTCGGGCGCTGGCGGTTTCCATGGTTACCTGCCACCCCTCCCCACAACGAGAACCGACACGTTTTCTTAACGGCCCCCTCCGCTCCTGCCCACGAGGCACCGTCGACGTGGTGGGGGCCGGGAGCTCGCAGAAGGAGGGCCGCCACCCCGCAACCTCATATTTCTGTGCAGTGGGCGGGGCAGCTCCACAGGAGGGCTGTGATTGGGCAACGGTGAGTGGTCGCCACGCCCCTCAGACCGGGCCCGCCCCTCCTCCCCTTCCTGGCGGGAGGGGCCAGGAGCCAGAAGTCGCACGAGCCTAGAACCGCCCCCGATCTGTGAGTTGGACTGGAAGCGCCCCGAAGGCCGGCCGCTGTCCGAGCAGTCCCCGGCCTAGGCCTCAACAAATGCACACGTATTGTGTGGAACCCCCAAGGAGCCGCCGCCCCCATCCCTTCCTCTTACACATGGGGAAACTGAGGCCCGGAGGGAGGGCACGCCGACCCCTGACCCTAAATGCTAGGCTTCGTCTCCGGGGAGACACCCTGCCCTGGGCGACGTCCGGGATTCCACACCAGCCCCTCGGGTGGGCGTGTCAGCGCTGGCCCCAACCCCCTCCCAACCCGCCCCGACCGGCAGAAAATGGAAGGTCTGGACCTCCCCCTCCCCCCCACTCCAGGGACCTCGACGTCAGCACGCTTCCGCTGACTGACTACTGGCTGGGGCGGAGATGGCCGCGGTGCATGATGGGAGATGACGGGAAGAGGGTGGGGCGGGGCGGCCTGACCCCCCCCAGATCACGCCGTCAGCACGCTTCCGCTGACTGACCACTGGCTGGGGCGGAGATGGCCGCGGTGCATGATGGGAGATGACGGGAAGAGGGTCGGGCGGGGCGGCCTGACCCCCAGGCCTCGCCGTGGGCACGCTTCTGCTGACTGACTACTGGCTGGGGCGGAGATGGCCGCGGTGCATGATGGGAGATGACGGGAAGAGGGTGGGGCGGGGCGGCCTGACCCCCAGGCCTCGCCGTGGGCACGCTTCCGCTGACTGACTACTGGCTGGGGCGGAGATGGCCGCGGTGCATGATGGGAGATGACGGGAGGCGAGAGGAAGGGGATGGGACAGAAGTGGGGGCGCCCTGGAGGACCCAAGGCTGTGAACTCTCGGCCTTCTCGGAGGAAGACATCGAGGCAGACAGGGCCACGTGGCTCGGCGGGCGCCCCCTAGCGGCCGGTCTCACAGTTCACCCTGGAGAGCCAGGGTGAAGCCGCTGGTTTCCCAATCCCCCAAGAGGGCCAGGGAGCCGCCAGGACCCGCGGGCTCCAGAGCCCACCTCCGAGCCGGCCCTGAGCCCGTGCGGGCGGGGCCTGCCGCCCCGAGGCCGCGTGCCTTTGGGGAAGGCTCCTGAGGCCCGGGCCTTCGTCCCCTGAGCCCGCTTCCCTCTGCAGCGAGGCCCCAGTCAGGCCCCGGCCTGACCTTGGGGTCTTCGGGAGGTGCCTCCCCGGACCCTGCCTGGGCCCCCACAGGGTGAGCCATCCCCTCCCCCAAAGGGCCCCCAGAGTTGGCCCTGGCTTCGTCTCCCAGTACGCTGCATCCAACTCCGCTGGACCGCCGCTGCTCTTGCCCCTCCTCCATGCCTTTGCCCAGGCCGTCCTTGACGCCTGACATGTCATCACTTCAGCGCCTCCCTCCCTCGGAAGCTTTCTTTTCTTTTACGGCTCAGCTCGGTAGCCACTCCCTCAGAGAAGCCCTTTCCCCTGACTCCCAGGGCTTTCTTCCTTCCCGTGGTCTGACCTCTGCCCCGCTACCTAGGACTCCACTCCTCTCTCTACACGTCCGTAGCCCAGCCCCGGTCACGGCCCTCTCCCGGATCCCTGTAGCAGGAGTTGAAGGGGTTGGGCTGGGTCTAGATCGTCACACGTGAGACACGGGGGTTCCCAAGTCGTGCCCCCCTGGGGTGTGAGCTCCAGGGTGCCCCACCCGGCTGCCATGCACGAGCGTCCGCGTTGCAAAGGGGCTGTCCTAGAGCCCTAACGACGGAAAGCTGCCCCGGGGCTTGGACGGATGCAGAGCGTGTGCGCCGGGGCAGGCTCCCTGGGAGAGGAGACGATGCGGGGTCCAGACGGGGTGCGGGGTTAACGTGTGACCGGAGGTGGGGTCTACAGGGGGGCGGCTGGGTCTGGACACGCTCTGCTATGCAGAGTCCTTCGGGTGCCATTGGCAGCGCGCAGACCCGGGGCCGAGCCCGTCCTCCTTCGGCACTGAGGGAGCCTTCTCCCCCACGGCGGACACGCGCGTGAGTCACGCAGTGAGGGCGCAGAGGGCAGCCCCCGAGGGTCAGAGGACAGCCGAGCTGTGGGGACTACGCCTCGCTCTCCTCCACCACTCGTTCTGATGCGGCTGGCAGAGGACGCGCTCTTCTTCATGGTTTAATTCTCCCTCCATCCGATCCCCAGACCCAGAGCCGGCCCGGCCTCACCTGGCCCTGCCTCACCTGGCCCTGCCTCACCTGGCCCTGCCTCACCTGGTCCTGCCTCACCTGGCTCTGCCTCACCTGGCTCTGCCTCACCCGGTCCTGCCTCACCTGGCCCGGCCTCACCTGGTCCTGCCTCACCTGGCCCGGCCTCACCTGGCCCGGCCTCACCTGGCCCTGCCTCACCTGGTCCTGCCTCACCTGGCCCTGCCTCACCTGGCCCTGCCTCACCTGGCCCGGCCTCACCTGGCCCGGCCTCACCTGGTCCTGCCTCACCTGGCCCTGCCTCACCTGGCCCGGCCTCACCTGGTCCTGCCTCACCTGGCCCTGCCTCACCTGGCCCGGCCTCACCTGGCCCTGCCTCACCTGGTCCTGCCTCACCTGGCCCGGCCTCACCTGGCCCGGCCTCACCTGGCCCTGCCTCACCTGGCCCGGCCTCACCTGGTCCTGCCTCACCTGGCCCGGCCTCACCTGGCCCGGCCTCACCTGGCCCTGCCTCACCTGGCTCTGCCTCACCTGGCTCTGCCTCACCTGGCCCTGCCCCGCACGCCCCGAGGTCCCGGAGATGGGGGCCGCCCAGGTGCTCTGGGGAAGCCTCGGCCTCCTGCGCATCGCCTGGTGCCTTCTCCCGCAGGCGGGCTACCTGCACCCGGATGAGTTCTTCCAGTCCCCTGAGGTCATGGCAGGTAAAATCCTTGTGGTAAAGTGGCTGACCATTTACTTTCTCTCTTAAAAAAAAACAAAACAGTTTTATTGATGTGTTAAAAAAAAAAAGTGATCAAGGAAGCGCACAAGGGGCATCTGTTAAGTGCTGAAGAAATTCCAGGTCCAGGACCCTCCGAGAGCCCACATTCACTCGAAACCCTCCCACTGGGGTTTCTTTGACCAGTCAGCTGGAAGGCACATGTAATCCAGAGCAAAGGAATCCACTCTCACATAGTCCCCTGCCCCCTACACCCCAGGCACACTTTGCCATAAACTCAACCACCCTCCGTGGGGAAAGCAGATGCAGATGAGGATCCTGTGTGGGAACCACACATCAGTCCGTCAGCAATCGTTTTTAAAGTGTCTGTTAGGTGCTGTGCACGCAAAGACAAAAACCAACCAAAAATCCGGTCTCTGCCCTTGGAGAGTTACAGATACGTAGATACAGGGTACATCCCAAATTACAGAGCCATTTGTAAGAGAGGAGGTGCCTTTGAACTGCGCTCTGAAGGGGGGAAGGGTGGTACTCCATGTGGTCCCATGCACAGGGCACACACATGTGGGCATGCAGGACCAGGGCTCAGACAGCCCAGCCTCTGAGCCACTTTTCAAACAGCATCCAGACAGGGTCCTGACAGTGAGGGAAGACAAGGTTGGGGTCCTCTCCTAGGCTCTCATTGGCCTGAGGAGGCCTGAGTTTGAGTCACTGACCCTTAGGCATGTCTCCTTTCCCCTGCCTGGTCCTCAGCTTTCTCATCTGTTAAATGAGATTAGACCAAGTGACCTCAAAGAACCCATCAGTCACTCAGTCAGCAAACATTTATTAGGTGTTTCACTGTATGCCAGGTACCATGTGAAGCGCTGCTACAAAGCTCCTCAGGAGCTCCCTGTCTGTGTCTGTAAGGAAAGATCAGGCCCCAGGGCAGCACCGAGCACGAGACCCTGGGCCCACAGATCACATGATCTCTGGGATAGACTTCACAGGGAAAAAGAAAGGCCGTCTTTGTCTTCACTTGCCTGTAACTGAAACGGAGCGTTTCTTTCCATTCTGAATGTAGCTGATAAAACATGATTCTGAGAAAGGTCCCAGTCTTCATCAAACTGTGGAACCAAAGGGGCCCATGGCCCAAACAACATTCAGAAAGAACCCCTGCATTCTGAACTTTGGTAATGAGGGGTCCCACCTTCAGAACACAGGGTTTAAGCTGGGTCTGGATGTAGGTGGGAGAGCCTGGGGGATTGCCAGGGCAAATGCCTGGAGACGGGAGATGATGCAGTGGTAGGTACCAATGGGGCTAATTCAGGCCCTCTGAAACCTCTGGTCTCTTTTTACAAATAAGGAAATTGCAGGCTATGGGAGGGAAAGAGTCTTATGTACACACTTTTCCAGAGTTTGGGGCCTTTGCGGCACTCTGGATATGGAAACTAACCTATTAACCCACCCATGAGAGGAAACCTCAATCCTTGGGCCTTAGCTGAGGCAGAGCTATCCAGGCACCCAAACAGACCTCCAAGCTCCCACCACTGGGGTCTGCCAGGAAGGAAGAAAACTGGTTTGTAATGAATCGTAGACATCCTTAATGAAGTCACATGGCTGTGTCCTCTGTCCTTCTGGGTGCATGGCATCCAGGATTCTTCCAGCTCTTGGTTACTAGGGAAAAAACCCCGACTCTCCAACTGATCTGAGAGCAGGGCCCCACACCCACTTGCCCAGATTGAAGGGCTGAACCTGGGTGAAGGCCAGCTGCACCCCCTGCTTTTCCCCCGAAGATTATCTCATGCTCATCTTGTCTTCCTTCTAGACACTCATGGATTGCCCTGTTTGAATGGGAGCCCCTCCGGGCAGGGGCCCAATGTGCTCCAGAGTTAGTAATATTGGTTATTATGTGTATATGCTGTTATACTAATATTTACTGTTATTCAGTTTTTATTGCCAATGGTGTGCACCAGACACCTTACCAGCTACTGGGGACCCAGGGCAGAAGTGAAAGTCTCTGCCCTGGACAAGCTTACATTCTCTCCAGGGAGGGAAAGGGGGAAGGGAACATCCATTGGTTAAGCACCTGCTGTGTGCCAGACTATGCTAAGCGTTTTACAAGTCCTGGCTCACTTGATTGAGGAAAACAACAGGTAAATGAACTAGTTTATAAAAAATCTATACCCCAGGTTATTGACATGTTCTCTGAGGTTAACTGAGGGCCTGAACAGGAGCCTGTATGCTTTGGTGGAGTGAGTTTGCTCCCTGTGAGTGCCTAAAACCAATGCCTCCCCAGGGATTGTCCCCCAGGGTCCATGAGAAGAGCTCTCCCCTCCAAGGAGGGGCTTGACAGCCTTGGCTACTGGACCCAGGATTGACTGTCTTCTGTATTTGCTCTGAGTTTCGTTTTTAGGAAACTCCTTAAAGAATACTTTATAGGGGCTTTTGTTTCCTGACTCCCTGCCCCTTCCAGTGAAACCCTCCTTATAGCAAGGAAAAAAATGAGCCAGCAAGAGTCCACCCCAGGGAGGAGGGATCTTCTAGGACCAAATTAGTCATTGAATGGGGTTTCTGAAGGCCTGGTTTGCAAGACTTAGCTGCCGTCTTAAGTGACCTGAGGGAAAGGCAGGGTTTTGTCCCCAGCCGAGCCAGCAGCCCACCAGGTCGAGGTGAAGGAGAGTCTGGAGAGGAAGGCAGGCCTCGGGGAAGGGGGTCTGGGATCACCTGGGAGTCTCCTGTCTGGGCTATTTATTACAACCCCCTCTCTTCCCCAGATCAGAGCTGGGTCTCTTGAACCCAGGTCTCCCAGGGCTTCCTCTGACTCTCCTTTGCTCCAATCACCTCTTGCCTCTCTTTCCTTTGCCAGAAGATGTCCTGGGCCTGGAGGCCTACCGTCCGTGGGAATTCCTCCCCAGCTCAGCCTGTCGGACTGTGGTGTTCCCGCTCTTGACCACCGGCTCTGTGTTCTGGCTGATGGAGCTACTGGACAAGCTGGGCCTGTGGCCGGGGGCGGTCAGCAGCTACACTCTCCTGGTGGGGCCCCGCCTGGTCTTCACGGCCCTGTCCTTTGCGCTGGACTGGGGCGTGTACCGGGTGGCCCCGCTCTGGGGAGCGGAGCCCTGGCACGCCATGGTCCTGCTGGCCGGCTCCTACGTCACCCTGGTCTTCTACACGAGGACCTTGGCCAACGCCATCGAGGGGGTCCTGTTCATGTGGCTGCTGGTGCTGGTGTCCCCGTGCCCGGGCGGGAAGCCGAGGCAGCGGCGCGGGGCTCCCGGCTGGCTCGTGGGCGCGGTGGTGGCTGCCGGCTTCTTCAACCGGCCCACGTTCCTGGGCTTCGCCCTCCTGCCCCTGCTGTTCTGGGCCAGCGGCGGCGTGGCCGTGGGGCCTCGCAGCGCCCGGGCCCTGGTGCGGAGCGCGCTGCGGCTGCTCCCCGGGGCCTCGCTGGCCGCTGCCCTCTTCGTGGCTGCCGATACGTGGTACTACTCCTCCGGGCCGGGGCCGGGCCCCCGCCTCGTGCTCACTCCCGCCCGCTTCCTCCGCTACAACCTGGACCCCCGGAACCTGGCCCAGCACGGCGTGCACCCCCGCCTCACCCACCTGGCGGTCAACGGGCCGCTGCTCTTCGGGGCTCTGCACACCTCGGCGGTGGCGGCCGCCGGCCGAGCGCTCCGGGACGGCGTGGCCTCCCTGGCCCGCCTCGGGGCCCCCCGGAGCCCGCCGGACGGCAGGACCGTGCTCCTCCTCTTCTACTTCGCGCCCCTGGCCCTGCTGTCCCTCTTCAGCCACCAGGAGCCCCGGTTCTTGGTGCCCCTGCTGGGACCCCTGACTCTGCTGAGCTGCCCCAAGGGCCGGGGGATGGCTCCGCGGACAGCCGCCTTGGCCGTGGTCTTCAACGTCGCCGGGGCGCTGTTCTTCGGCTGCCTTCACCAGGGCGGCCTGGTCCCCTGCCTGGCCCGGCTGGAGCAAAGCATCCACGCGCCGGCCCCCGAGGGGCAGCCCACCCACTACACTCTGCTGTTCACCCACACCTACATGCCGCCGCGCTACCTCCTCCACCTGCGAGGGCCGGAGCCGCCCGCGGAGGTCATCGACCTGGGCGGGGCCGAGAGCTGGGCGCTGTGCCGGACGCTGGACCGGCTGCTCCGCCGGCCCGGCTGCGACGTGGCCGGGGGCGGCCGGCTCTGCCGGACTTTTGTCGTGATCCCTGGGACAGCCAGGGAGGCTGCGGCTGCCTGCCCCTTCTCCCTGAGGAACGAGACCAGGGTGTTTCCCCACTTGACTCTGGAGGACCCGCCTGGGCTCTCTTCCCTGCTGAGCGGCCGCTGGAGGGACTCCCTTGGCCTCTACATCCTGGAAGTGGGCGATCGCAGGGAGCAGAGAACCTCCTGAAAAGGAGGCGGTGTGCCGCCCCCCCCACCCCGTGCCTCCCCGCTCTCCCCACATCTCCTGGACAAGACCCTGGAAACTGGCAGGCAGAGAAACCGCCTAGGAGACGTGGGGGACCAGTGCAGTCATAGGCCAAACCAAGCCAAAGATAACTGTTGGTCAAACTTTACCCCCAGGCCATAGACTGCACCCTGAGCCCTCTGCAGATGGCATTTTATTCTGGACACCATCATCAGGAGAGGCGTGGACCATCTGAAGTTTGATGTAAGGGGAGTGCCCAGGGTGGTGATTTGAAGCCATGAGGATAAATTGAAGAAACTTAGAATGTTAAGCCTGATAAAAGGTGGGCGCGGGGGGAGGCGAGTAGAAGGGTAAGGGAGGGCAAATGGGGGGGAGGGAAACTGAGACTTGGCTATGATTACTGTCTGGATATATTTTTAGGGCTTTCTTCATTTGGGGAAAGGAGGGAGTCAGCAGGAAGAACAAAGATCAAATAGTGGAAATTTCATGGAGGGAGATTTTACCTCAACAGAATCCCTGGATGGAAGAGGGGAAAGGGGGGCCTCAGTCCAACTAGTCCTCATTTTGCAGATGAGGAATCTGATGCCAAAGGGGTTAAGTGAACTGCCCAATAAGACCTTTCTCTTAATTAGAGGGTAGTGCCAAGTACATAGTAGTGCTTAATAAATGCTTTGTCACCTTCCTTCCTTTCTTCCTATCTGTTTATTTATCTGTGCGTCCATCCATCCATTCATCCATCCATCTATCCATTTGTCTATATGTGCAAAAATGGGGTTAGCAGCCTTGTGAGACATTTACTTTCTTGCCCCTGATGGTGAATTATATATAATCCCCAGACTCAGAGTCACTGAGAGGTCATCTAAGCCCTGCTGGATTCACAATCCCCTTTACAACATCCTAAACAAAGGGTCAGCCAAGCTCTTGTTGAACGCCTCCTTGATGGGGACTTCACTGCTTTACATGGAAGGAAGCTCACTTTGCTGTTGGACAGCCTCACTGCTGGAAAGTCCTTTCTTATACTGAGCTAAGACCTGCCTTCCTGTGACTTCCATCCTCCTTCTACCTCCTGGGGCTGAGCAGAACAAGTACAGTGCCTTTTCCATATGAAGCCCCTTCAAACATTGTAAGAATGATGGATATCTCCTATAAATCTTATGTTCTTCAGACCAGACATGCCCAGTTCTTTCAAACTTTGCTCGTGCAACATGATTTCTGGAACGCTCCCCCTCCTCAGGATGTCTGTCATTTGTAAGTGATCCTCTTAGAGAAGAGAGGTGGCCCAAATAAACTCCAAAGGAGATCCAACCATAGCACAGGAGAAGGCCTTATCTCTGTCAGACAGAGGCTGGGTAGTCTTTCGTGGGAGATGGCCCTTACAGTCTTCTCCTCTTTGCCTCCCTATGTGGAGGTGGTGTCTCTCTTGCTTCTGCCAGGCCTGCCTTTGCTTATTCCCTGGTTGGGATGGGATTGGCCTCTCAACCAAAGTCCATGGTCTGTCAACCAAAGTCAATGGCCTTTCCATTCCCTCCCCAAAGTCCCATGGCCAGCTCTCTCCCTGACCCATAGTCCAAATGCCTCTACAAAGGCTGCCCAGCTCAGAGAGGCTGATGAAGAGCTGTCCAAATGCCAAACTCCTCTGCAGACCTAAGATACATTAAGTTATCACTGGAGATGGCCTCAGAGAAGAAATGGAATGGGCCCATCTGGTTTATGGAGGGACTGCTGTGGCTCCCCAGAACTGCCACAGGAACGTCCCTCCAGGGGCAGACTTTCCATTTCCTCAGCATCTCTAGACCATGTGGCTGCTCGCTGAGCATGAGCTGGTCTGAGCTGGTTGAACTGGGAACCCAGGCTCTTCCCAGTGCTGTGTAAATGGGGCCATCCACTGGTGCTTATGTCCCAGTCTGTCACACAGCTGCCAAAATCGCCTTCCCAAGACTGCTTACTGTAGCCCTTCTCTGCTCAAACAGCTCTGGTCCCTCCTGAGACTGACTCCTGAGGCCTCTCCTGATCTGGCTTGAGCCTGTCCTTGGAGAGGTCTCAGTTCTCTTTTTCCTGCTCTCCCCATTCTAGGTGATGTGGATGCCAGCCTAGACCCTGCTTCCCCCCCAATCTTGACAAGCCATCTCCTGCTTCTATGAATGTGCCTTCCTCTCTCCCTCCCCTCCCCCCATGCCTAGCACTCCCTCCCTCTTCCAGGATGTTTCCCTTTCTTCTCTAGGGTTAGGTCTGCTGCCCCTTCTTCCATTAAACCTCCCATGCTCTGCTTTTCCTTCTTGGCAGAAATGTTCTCTTCCTCTTCCAGTTATCCAAAGCACTTTGGATTTGTCCATGTATTATAAATCCTTACTACACCCTTCCCTGTATAATGCTTCTCTTTCCCGAGGTAAGACTGAAAGTCCATGGTCCCTGTTCATTAAATGTGAACTGAATTTCTTTGGGTTATAATGAAGTCTTGTGTCACTGAAATGTAGAAGAAAATCATAATGCCCTCTCCTGTAGCTTCTCTTCAACCCAGCTTACACACCCTGGGTACCTAAACAAGACCCCAAACTCCAGGCTTTCCAGGACATGGTTGTCTGGAAATTGAAGGCAGGAGGGAATGCCAGCTCTTTGCTCTACTTGACTGGGCTGGTGAGTTTCATGGAACCGAGTGAAAGTCAAGGTTGCCAGAGCCAGCCAGGTGATGAGTGAGCTGTGTCTCCTCCCCCCAAGAGCCCCTTCTGGGGGTCTTAGGGTTTGGTTCAGGAGGAAAATGGCCACTCTCCTGGATGCCAAGTTGGGATCACATGTTCCTGGAGAGGATCCATAGATGACCAGAAGGGGTGGGAGAGGGAATTCCTCTTGTTCATCATGCTCCCTGTGCCCCACCCCTTGCCCTGGGGCTCCCAAGCCTCTTCAGGCTTTCTCAAACTTCTCTTGCCTCAAGCAGACCCCCTGAGTAGACTGCCAAGGCAAAGATTGTCAGGATCAAAGATGCAGAGCTGGAAAAAACTTAGAGTCCCACCCTATTCATTTTACAGAGCAGGAAGCTGAGGCCCCCCCAGGCTAAGTGGTCCCAGCTTTCATGGCCTCAGGGGATTCAGTTCCAGGTCCCCTGACTCCCCTCTTTCTAGTCCTCTTGGGGGAGTTTGCCTTTATATTCAAGTCTTTGTGTGACTGCCATGTGACAAGAGGTGGCCAGCCAGTCTCTGCCCCAACTTTCTTCAGTTGCTTGTTTCAGCAGGAGCTGACCTGAAAAACTTGGAAGACACAGGAGAAAAGTTGTGGCAGTGTAACCTTGGGCCAAGGCCAGAGCTTCCTCCTGGCTGCAGCCCCGTGTGACCCTCATGCCCTGCTCTGCCCAGGTGGGCCAAGTCACAGAGAGTAATCCAAGTCCTGGGACACTCATGCACTGCCATCACCACTGCTGATCTTGGGTGGGAGTCCTGCCTCAGATGGGCTCATGGGAAAGTCATGCATGGGCAGGCAGTCCTTCAGCACCACAGAGAGCAGAAGGTGGGCCTCTAGAGAGAGGTATGAAGACAGTGGGACCCTATGCAAAGGACAGCCTAGGACTGGGGAATAGTTCATGTGCCTGTGTACACACACCCATGCGTGCAAGTGCTGTGCACTCATGTGTCGTCCTGGAAGATCCTTTGGGAGTAAGAGCTGCCTCAGGGCCCCAAAGGCAGAGCCCGGTAGCCACATGCTGATTAGAGCCCAGAGGCTTCTCCTGTTGGTGCCTCAGACCCTGCCACCTGCCCAGGTTGGAGAACTAGCTTTGGCTGGTGAGCCCTAGAGCGCAATGGGGCCACAGAAATAGAGACCAGGATGGTGGTGGTGGCAGGAAGGGACAGCATTTGGGGCAGAGCACTGTCCTTCTCCTTGTGTCTGCTCTTCCACCAAGGCAGTGGGTGGGACAGCAAGCAGAGTCCTGGACTCAGAAGTCAGAGGGGAAGACCAGGGTTCAGACCCTGCAGGGACCCCCTTATTAGCAAGCCTCCTAACCTCAATTTCCTTGCTTGTAAAGCAGAAACAGTAACATCTGCCGCCCAGAGTTGTTATGAGGACCAACTGTTGTAGCACATGTCATGGCTTAGCAAACCTCAAAGCGCTATATAAATGATGGCCACGATTTTTCATTTTTACTACTTCACATTTATTGTGTTTAACTTGAGGCAGAACAGAAATCAAGGTGATTGCTGAGTATGTTTATGTGTGTGTCTTGTGTATGTATGTACTGTGTATTTCTTCACATGTGTACATGTTGGGGTGAACTGTGCACGTGTGTACATACATGTAGGTGTACTGTTTGTATGAATTGTGCAAGTGTGCACATATATCTGCGTGTGGGAGATTTCTAATGCATGGGGCTGGCCAGTCCCCTGCTCGAAGGCCTTCACCTTTCTGGACTGAACCCACATTCCTTTTCCTCACACATTCCTCATTTGAGTCTGGTTGGCCTTACTTGCTGTCTTGTACATGACAAGACGTCCTCCCACCTCCTGCCTTGGCTTACATTGTCCCAAACGTTTGCAGTGCTCCCTCACCCCCCCCCACCCCCCCAGAGCATCCATTCTCGAAAAGGAGTCTGTGCTTACACACACAAGCACCTACTCAATAAATATGGGGAACGGGGGTAGGGGAGAGGACAGGCATCATTGGTCAAGGGGGACATTAGGAAGGTGGCTCTTGAACTGTGCTTTGGAGAAATCTAGGGGCTCCAAGGGGCAAAAGGGAGGAAGGAGGGCAATCCAGCCATGGGGTAGCCTGAACAAAGGCTGACAGACTGGAGGACTGTTGTGTAACTGCCACAAGGCCCATCTGGCTGGCCCTTAGAGCCAAGGCAGAGTAGTCACACCCACAAGCCAAACAGCAGAAGTTGTGTTTGTCATTGACTGGAGGTGACAGGAAGGCCAATTGAGTTGGGGAGTGATGATGGCGGAACCTTGCTGAAGTCATAGAAACTTTCCTTAGAAGATGGCACAAATAAGTCTGAGGCCATCACTGAGTGGCTCCCATTGTTGAGACTGGTTTTTTCCAGTTGAGGCACAGTCTCTTGGGTGCTACTTGGGTAGCACAATGCAACGGCCCTCTTTGCCCAAGCCAATCCACGATCAGTCCACAAGGATTACCATCATTCAGTCGATCTGCTCCTTGGACCCAGGTGTCCACCCTGTTCTCCTGCTCTGGGTTTCATGACCCTGCTCTCCACTCAGTCTCGTTTGCTGGCCTCTCCCGTAGATCACCCTCTAACTCCAGTTCAGTTATAGGTCTTTTCTCCTCTCCTCTGTAACCTCATGAGCTCTTATGCATCTCCCAAACAGCAGGTGTCCTGTTGAGCCAGATGTACAATGCATGATGGAGATGACCTATTAAGGTCAGTTGTGAGTCTGTAGCAAGACATGAAAAACTTTTAATGCCAACCCAAGTTCGCTTTTCATCCTAAGGGAAAGGGGGAATCATGGGAGATTAATGAGGAACGATCTGGTAAAACCTGAGGTATGGGGGATTATTTTGGCAGCTGTATAGAGGAAAGAGTGAAAGGAGGCAGGCCCATAAGTGGCTGGTGCAACGTAATATGAGGAGTGATATAGGCCTGAAGTAGGGTGGTGGCCATATGAATGGAAGCAAGGGGAAAGGATGTCTGATGAGTTATGGAAAAGGCAGAATCTACAAGACCTAGCAACTGATTAGATATTGAGGGTACAGAGAAGGAGGAGCTATGACCCAACATGTATGACTCGGCAAAGGTAGCTCAGGAGTGGTCATTCATGACGACAGGACAGGGGCAGGGGCAGTGAGAGTGGGTGAGGTTCTTGGGCTCTCCTGGTCTTTTGGGAATGGTCTCAGTAGTGCAGGCAAGTGTTAAGGATGAGTGGGAGACCCAACAGATGGGAGAGAGAATGGAAAGCCTGGGATCCCTGGTCAGGGCACTAGGAAAACTGATTTCTATGACAAAGACAACGTGTGGGAATGTGAATGGGAGGTGGCGGTGGCTGCAGAAGTTCTGGCCCTTTTGTTAATATCATTTGCCTAAATTTTGAGCAATCTCCCTTGTAGGTCTGCTTTGGAAAGGCCATAAGGAGGCAGGTGCTGGGGGACCTGGGGCTGAGAAAACATTAGTATGGAGGAGACTGCAAGTCCTACTTTGGTGGGAAGTAATAAGATGAAGTTGGAAACGAAGATCCCCGATCATGAGTTTCGATCTCAGAGGGACTTTAGAAACCATCTGATTCAATTTTTTAAAATTTAATCTTTTTTCAATTATTTTTTAAAAAATATATATTTTAAAAAATTTTATATTTCTGAGACCCAGAAAATGTGATTTTCCCAAGGTCACAGAGATAGACAGACTGAATCCTGGTCATGATTCCAAATCTAGTGCTTTCCATTAGGTAAGTCTCAAATGTCAGGGTCAGATGATTTGGCTGGCAGTGAGAATATGATTTTGAGCAGTGTCACACAGTAACATAAAGACTTTCCAGTCCTTTGCTTACTCATCATCCATATCAGGCCCCTTATTCACACAAAGTATGGAAGATGGATTGCAATGGGAATAGCTGAGACAGGAAGTTGTTAGGAGGCAAGGCAGAGGATGGCTGCAACCTGACTAAGGGCGGTGGGCTGCAGAGCTGGGGGGATGTCAGAGATTTCAGAGCTGATTGGATTCATAGAGCAAGGGGAGAGGCAGCTCACAATGAATGCCAAGGTTACAAGCCTTGGATATTGGGTGATGCCTAGGATGGAATTAAGTTGGGAAGCAGGTTTCAAGGTATGAGCTCCATTTTGAGATTCTAGCAGACTATCTAAGGAAAACTATGCAGCAGATAGGTAGGAAGACACTAAAGTTCTGGTTAACTTGTGCCTGCTCATAAAGAGATTACCAAAGGTGGTAGTCTTACATGATTTAGTGTGAAGGTCGAGAGTGACACTGGCTGAGAAAGCATGTTAAGATCACACCACACTTATCCAGAGGCTAACTACAACTGGCTTCACCAGGCTGCACTGAAGAAAAACCACTCAAATCGCAAGAACCAGGGTGAGCGAGATGGCCAAAGACCATCTTGAGCTTCCCGTCCTCAGAAATCCATCAGGGTGACACAGAAGGACGAGCAAGCACCCAGAAGGGGCTTATTTCCATGTGCAGGCCAGCTTCACTTGACAGCTAAGCCAGGGAAAAATCGTGGACCCTTCAGCAGAAATAGGGCCACCTGCCGGGCGTTGACACAGGCAGCAGCCTTTACGGAGTGCTCTGCTTTTCAAAGCACTCTTCTGACACCAACCTGGGGAGGTTGAGGGTAATATGACTGTTTCCTTCATTTTACACATAAGGACACAGACTCAAAGAGAGGAAGCTTCACCCAAGGTCTTCGCCTTCCTAGCTGTGGAATTCTACAATCACGCTTTGTTGTCTGGTTGCTTTGAACACCACACCAAACCCTGGTCCCAATTCATAATTTATTGCTTATACAACCCGGGTCATTCGCTCACAAGTTGAAAAAGCGAACAGAGGGAACTCAGGTGTAAAGCCTCAAAGGAATTCCCACACGAATCCAGCAATCCACATTTTAACGCATACATGTGAGCCTCAGCCCAGCCCCTGAGCACCCTAAGCAGGCAAGGAAAGAGGCACTTTGTTCCAAGGTGAACTCACACCACACTGCAAACCCCACAGCCCGGGCAGGCAGACAGAAGGACGGATGAACAGACGGACACAATCCTCTCCTGCGCAGAACCGAGGGTCTTCCCAGCAGGCTAAAGCGCTTGGGTGGCCTTCGCCCCCAAACCCGTCCAAGGTCACGACAGCCTGCGGGGCACTTTTAAGGGGATGAGATTGACAGTTGACTTTTGTCCAGCTAAAAGAAAAAGTCTTCTGGGGTGAAAGGTGATGATGCCACAGGGAGCCCCGACCCCCTTAAGGTCAGCATGGTGTTCCTCCGTCCATCTGTGTGTCCGGGATAGGGCTGAAGGTCAGTCGTCCAGCAGAGACTCAGGCCCGAGACTCAAAGGCTATGGTGGTGATGGGGGAGGGGAGATCAGATGGTGACAGAGAGGCAGATGACGTGGGGGAGGGGAGCCCCCTCCTCTGCTCGGCAGGGGGTCAGATGACAGCGGGGGAGGGGAGACCCTCCTCTGCTCGGCGGGGGGTCAGATGACAGCGGGGGAGGGGAGACCCTCCTCTGCTCGGCGGGGGGTCAGATGACAGCGGCGGAGGGGAGCCCCCTCCTCTGCTCGGCGGGGGGTCAGGTGACGGCGGCGGAGGGGAGCCCCCTCCTCTGCTCGGCGGGGGGTCAGATGACGGCAGGGGAGGGGAGACCCTCCTCTGCTCGGCGGGGGGTCAGATGACAGCGGGGGAGGGGAGCCCCCTCCTCTGCTCGGCGGGGGGGTCAGATGATGGGGGGGAGGGGAGCCCCCTCCTCTGCTCGGCGGGGGGTCAGATGACAGCGGGGGAGGGGAGCCCCCTCCTCTGCTCGGCAGGGGGGGTCGGATGACGGGGGGGAGGGGAGACCCTCCTCTGCTCGGCGGGGGGTCAGATGACAGCGGCGGAGGGGAGCCCCCTCCTCTGCTCGGCGGGGGGTCAGATGACGGCAGGGGAGGGGAGACCCTCCTCTGCTCGGCGGGGGGTCAGATGACGTGGGGGAGGGGAGCCCCCTCCTCTGCTCGGCGGGGGGGTCGGATGACGGGGGGGAGGGGAGACCCTCCTCTGCTCGGCGGGGGGTCAGATGACAGCGGCGGAGGGGAGACCCTCCTCTGCTCGGCGGGGGGTCAGATGACGGCAGGGGAGGGGAGACCCTCCTCTGCTCGGCGGGGGGGTCGGATGACGGGGGGTCGGGGACCTCCCCGCGCCTCACCCTCGCGGCCCCCGGCCCGGGCCGTCCTTGCCCCTGGGCGGCTGCGGCCGCTCCCGGAGGCCTCGGCGGAGCTCCCGGGCGAGGGTGGCCCCGAAGCGCGCGGCGCGTGCCGCGGGCCCCCGCAGGCTCCGCGTCGCCTCCCGGGCCCCGAGCTGCGCCCGCAGCACCGCGAAGGCCGTGAGCTGCGCCGCGCGGCGGATGGGCCGTGACTCGGCCAGGCGCTCCACGAGCTGCTGCGTGTTGATGAGGGACAGCAGGAGACGCCGCAGCACCATCTTCCCTTCCCAGCCCGGCCCCGGCGCGGAGGGAGGGAGCACCGGCGCGTGCGCGGCGACGTCGTGCCGGCGCGGCCCGGTGACGTCAAGAACCGCGCGCCCCCTGATTGGCCGCGGCTGCCTCCGCTTCCGTCCTTCCCCGGAAGTCCGGCCGCCCGGCCGCCCCCAGCTACCCGGCCTCTCTTCTGGGGTTCGCCGCCGCCTCGGGCCGGCGCCCCCGCCATGTCGGGCGGGCTCCTGAGCGCGCTGGACAGCGACTCCTACGTGCAGCTGGGCCAGTACCGCGACCAGCACTTCCGGGTAGGCCGGGAGCGGGGGGCGGATGGTGATGGCCAGGGCGCAATCCCGCCCCCTCGCCGAGAGCCTCGCCCTGGCCCCCCCGTGGGGAAACTGAGGCACCAGGCCTTCTCGGCCGCAGGCGGGATCACTACTCAGGTTCCCCTTTCTTCCGCTCCCTGCTCTCCCTCCGGCCTCTGTAAAGGCTCGGAGACAGGAAATGGCGCGGCCCGAGGAACAGCCGGGAAGCTCCTAGGTGGGCCTGCAGCGGGAGAGGGTCTGGGACATTTAAAGGGATGGTGAGGTCGCCTTCCCCCACCCCCAGTGAACACTTGTTACTGATGTCCGCCAAAAGGAGCACCAGACTGAGAGTCGGAAGTCTTGGGTTTGAGTCCTGACATTGCATTCCCACTCGTGGTGACATGGTAAAGAAGCCCCCTTCCCCTTTAGGCTTTAAGAGCACCTCTTGATCAGCCCAGTACCTTTGGGGGTCCCTCAGGGCTTACACCGCCTCATTGGGGACCTCCTCGTCCCCCGTAGATTTAATGACTGGCTCAGCACCGAGGATTCCCACGTCTGCCCATCCTGCCCCAGCCTTTCTGCTGACCTCCAGTCAGGCCTCCAACAGGCTCCAGACATCTCTTGTAGCAGTCTGAAGCTACAGATGCCCGAAGCTGACCTTCCCCTTCCTCCCAGCTTCCTTGTTACTCTAAAGGGCAACCCCCTCCCCTCAGTCTCGCACAGCGAACCCCTCACTCACCCAGCCACCCCCCACCCCAGCTGTTGGCAGGGCCCAGCAGGTTCTGCAGCATCTCCTCTTGATTCTGCCCCTGAAGCTTCTCCTATCGATTTCACCTCTGCAACATCTCTGTCGATTTCACCTCTGCAACATCTCTGTCCATTTCACCTCTGCAACATCTCTGTCCATTTCACCTCTGCAACATCTCTGTCCATTTCACCTCTGCAACATCTCTGTCGATTTCACCTCTGCAGCACGTGACCTTGATTCCGTCTCTGAAACATCTCTTGATTGTCTCCTTCCTCTCCTCAGACCCTGCTGCCACTCTGGTTCATTCCCTCATCATCTCACACCTGGACTATTGCAATGACTGGGGGTGGATCAGCCTGCCTAAAGTCTCTCCTCATGGCAGTCCATCCTCCATTCAGCCACTAAAATGATTTCCTAAAATATAGGTCTGATCATATTACCACCACCCCCCTTCTCAGTAAACTCCAGGAGCTCTCCATCACCTCCAGGAAGCACATACAAAAAGTCTGTTTGACATTCAAAGCCCTTCATAACCTGGCCCCCTCTTACTTTTCCAGTCTTTCATCTCACTCCCCAACACTCACTCTTCAATCCAGTGACACTGGCCTCTTGGCTGTTTCACAAGTAAAACCGTCCCTCTCCATTCTGAGAATTCTCTCTGGCCATCCCTCATACCTTGAATGTTCTTCCTCATCTCTGCTTTCTGCTTCCCTGGCTTCCTTCCAGTCTCAGTCCTCCTAATGCCTGTTCCTTTCTTCTGTGATTATCTCCAGTTTATCCTGTATACATCTTTATTTTACAGTTTTTTGTATGCTGCCTTCTCATTAGGTTGTGAACTCCTTGAGGGCAGGGACTATTTTCAGCCTCTCTTTACATGCCCATGGCTCAGCCCAGAGCCTAGCACGTGGCATGTGCTAAGTAACCGCTGGATGATTGGACTGATTTCTGTGGGCTTTGGTGCTGATGTGTGTGAAGAGGGTCCTGGGTCCTGGAACAGTGATTCTGGTGGCCCAGGCCAGGCGTGGGATGTAGCCATGATTTCTCTGAAATTCCAGGGTGACAAGAAGGACCAAGAGAAGTTATTGAAGAAAAGCTGTACCCTGTACGTTGGGAACCTGTCTTTTTATACCACTGAGGAGCAGATCTATGAGCTCTTTGGGAAAAGTGGTGACATCAAGAAAATTATCATGGGCCTAGATAAAGTGAAGAAAACAGCATGTGGGTTCTGCTTTGTGGAGTATCCTTGAGTGGGCCCTCAAGGCTTTGGGTGCTGGATGGAGGGAGAGAGCTACTGGCGTGCCTGCATGTGTGTGCGCGTGCGTGTGTTTGTGTACGTGTGTGTGTGGGGGAACAGAGAACCCCTTCAGAGCCCCCGGTTTGGGGGGTAAAAGCCCTCCCCTCCTTTAGAGTCATGGGGTATCTTCATGGGCATGGACCTTGGATGTGATCTAGGCCAAACTCCCTAATTAGTGATTGCCAAGTTTAGAGTCCATTTTAGTGAATGGTTCTAGACTCTCTTTTGGGCCAAGCACATTTAATTTTGAAAGCTTTTCCTTCTGCCATGCCTACATTTTCCTTTCTGCAGCCAGGATTGTTTCTCATTCTGTCCCCTGGGACCAAGTCCCAGCATCTCCCTTGCCCATGATGGCTCCTGTCTTTACCCTCATCTTTAGAGCACCAACTCAAGAGTGTATGCTGTACACTCTAAGTGGAAGCCAGTCCTAAGTAACTGAAGAAGCCCATGCATGGTCCTGAACTGGTTTTCTCTGTGTTCATGCCTCTGTGCTGCTCAGCTAACTCTGGAGTGCCCAAGAAGCAGCTTAGTGTTGCTCACTCTGCAGGGTAGTGTGGTGGCTGCTGCTGAACTTGGTATCACAAGTCTGAGTTCCATTTTTTCCATAGGCAAGTCACATAACCTATCTCTGCTTGTTTCCTCATCAGAAAAGTGGGAGTTAGACTTGACTGCTAAAGCCCCTTCCAGTTTTAAATCTGTGACCCTGTTTTCAACAGAAGGCAGAAGTGGGAATAGGAGGTAGAAGGGGCAAAGCAGCAGGTTTTGATTTGGGCTCAGGAAAATACTTCCTTCCCGTTAAGGTGTCACTCAAGTAGAATGGGCCACCACAGGGGAGGAGCAAGAGAGGGGTATGCTTTGGAGGTCTTCAGGCAGAAGTGGACTAACCACTGATTGGTCACAGGAGGCGCAGAGTGCGAAGGCCCGATGACAGCTGGGCATACAGGGTGCGGTCTGAACAAGATGGGGCAGAAGGGGAAGACATGAGGGGGCGCCTGAATCCCAAGGAAGGCAGAAAGGTGGATATCCCCAACATGCAGTAGCCTTGATAGCCAGGCACAGCTGATGAGTAATGGGGAGCCATCAGGCCTTTGGAGTGAAGAGCTACATGTCGAGATTGCTGCTAGAGGAGGATTCTGACTGAGGCCTATCAGACCAGGCTGCTCCTAGTAAAGGCCTGAACTTGTGGCGAATGCCTGTTGACAGCTGGGCATGCAGCTGAAGTACTGACCAAGAGCAAGTCCTTAATTTTAGGCTATTTGACATCTCTAGTTCCTTTGGCATTTTCCACCTCAGTTTCCTGAACTGCAAAGTGGAGATACAGTACTTCCCGCACAGAATTGTGAGGATCAAATGAGATCATATTGGTAAAGCTGTTAGCCCATGGCGTGGCACATAGTAGATGCTAAAAATACGTTCCTTTCCTCGCCCTCGAGCCCTCTTTCTGTTGTCCCTTTTAGGCTAGCAAACTTCCATCAGACCTTTGTCTTAACTCACTTGGTATCTATCTGTTTGTTCTTAAGTCACTTTTAAACTCAGACCTTCCTTTTTGTGTGTTCAGCTACATTTTAAAAAGGGGTTGCTTTGGACATCCTTATAGATGTTTAGAAAAGTACAGCCTTCCTTTCCTTAACGCTTAGTGCAAGATACTACTCCAGAGCAGATGCTGAAAATGCCATGCGCTACATTAATGGGACCCGCCTGGATGATCGCATTATCCGAACAGACTGGGACGCAGGCTTCAAAGAGGGCCGACAGTATGGACGAGGACGATCTGGGGGCCAGGTAAGGTCCCTTAAGTCCAACCTCATTCTGGTATTCCCATCCGATTTTAGCTGCTTTTTCTCATTCTGAAAATAAATACACTTTCTGGGATTTGGGTTTCCGTAGAACTTTGGAACCAATGAATAACATTTGTGTCAGTGTTTTCAGTAGTTAGTACACTACCATTGGATTGTGATGATGGGAGCTCCTTGTAAATTAGTGCTTGACACAAACCAGAGCACCTGTTTTCCTGATATTGATAGATGTGTGTTACTTGAAAAGAAGTGCACACAATTTGAGTTTTGTCCCAAGGCTCTTATTTATCAAGAGGATCAGGGACCTCTGGGCTGAGAGGCAATTGCCTTAACCGTGTTGGCTGCACCACATTTGTCTGGGGTGATGCTAAATGAACCACATATTCCACAGGGGCACTTGTTAAGCACCCTTTTCCCCCTGGCCCCCATCGTTATCTAGGGGCTTCTGGGCGTGACAGCATCTTTGCTTTTTCCCTTTGAGGTACGAGATGAGTATCGAAAGGACTACGATGCTGGCAGAGGAGGCTATGGGAAAATGTGCAAAATCAACGAGTGATGGAAGCCCTCGTGTACAAACAGCAGACGTTGGCTGCTTGATGGATCAAGTCCTGAAAACAGCTGATGTAGAACAGGCTGTCTCTGGTTTCTGTGCCTCCACACAACAATTAAGCCCCAAGCCTCAACTTGGCTTTTCCACTCTGAAAATCATTAAATGCTCAAAACTAAGCAAGTGACCATGTTGGAGCCTTGAGAGGCTCTGTTCATAGATCTTAACCCAGTATAGCACAGGATTAGAAAAGTCTCATTATATGACTGTGTTACTTACTGTTCACCACTTGGGGTGGTCATTTAGGGAAAAGATCCTCATGAAATTGGTATGAAATGAATGTAATGATCTGTGCTATACTGGCAATAGCCTATAAGTGAGGAGACTAATTTCTCAGCTTTTTGAAGATATCCCTTGTTCCCAAGGTGATTTCTAGCTCATAAAGATACACAGGTTTGTAGGGAATTCCAAAAACAGTTCTGCCTCTGCATTAACAATCCAACACCTAGGAAGAGGGCTGTGCACTAGTGCTCAGAATGGATGATCTAGAAAGAAATGTGCATTTACAATGTTAAGCATATCCTTGAGTTTTCAATGGGATGCTGGTCCAAAGAATGCAGAAGGAAACAGGATTTTCTATGGGACGTACCTCCTATAGACTAGGGAAGAAATGTCAGCTGAATTCCCCAGAAGTTCATTTTAACTTGGAAACTGGCACAAGTTGATGCTGGCCCTGTTGTATTTATTTATCCTTTTTATTTTACCAGAATGGTAAGGGAATTGGCAGGGTTGAGAGGAGAGCCTGAAAATCAAGGGAACAAAAACTTTCTAATAGGAAAGATCTGATAAGCTTCACTTAGAACTGATTTCCTGGTCAGTGATTAGGGTCCTTCTATCAGCATCTGCATTGCTGATAAAATAATTGAATTCTTGTTGAATTGTGTACCTGAGATGATGACTCAGCTGGGACAGAGTAGGAGTATATTCACTCCAACCAGGCAGAGCAGTTTACCTATTGAAGAATCTTTTCCTGATAAGTCTGTTGGCTCATCTGCATCTATTGGGGAGGACAGAGTGGAGCCTCACTGCAGAAACCTCTTGTAATTCATTTAAAGAATTTTTATCAAAAGGGAAAAATCAAGAAGGGCTGAAGTCAACCAGTAACTTGCCATCTTTTCAGTGCTGTGTGGCTCAGGACATCAGGGAGGAAATCTCTTAGGGATAAACTTCCTTTATCACATTAGACTATGACCAAGTGATCAGTTGCAGAATTTACACGTTGTCTTATTTCAAGTGACCCTGACTTGTACATTTTGATGTGGGTTGAACCATATCCATGTCTTAACTATGAGCAGGGCTTTGGGTTTGCAGATGCCCTCCCAGCCTAGCAAGGACAAGTCATGTGCTGTCTAGAGATGAGGGTGCTTTTCTCACACCCAGACAAAGCTTGGCCTTTTTTCCCCCATGGTTTTCTTTACAGAATAGTTTTAGTTGTATATTTTGTTCTGTAATAAATAGAAAGGTTGCATTTCATTTCGTTTTTAAGAAGAATTTTAGAAGGGACTGTACTTTCTCTCACGAGTTACCTGGCCAGGTCCCCTTCCAATAAAGCTGTAACCATCCCTCCATCCTTTGTTGTCTCATGTGCTACTGTTCCTCTATTTCAAAACAGGTGGAAAGGAAATGGCCAAAGTGGAATGAGGAAGGGCATATTCTTCAGTTTCCAAAGTGTTTTTAGGCCTTGCTGAAGAGCTCCCTGAACCCCACTGGATGTCTGCTGCGACGATGGCTCACTCATCCACCCCAGGGAGCCTTCAGTCCCCAGATGACCAGGACCACAGCCTGGGGTGGGCGGAGCCGTTGGCCACAATGAAGAAGGAAAGAACCTTTCGTTTCTCTTTGATGCCTTAAGAAACCTCAGAAGGGCTTTGTACTTAGGAATGAGTCTAGAAAGAGAAAGTGGGTTGGACTAGGTAATGATCCCAGAGAATCAGTTTCTTTTAGGGTCCTGGGCAGACAAGGTAGCAGTAAAGAAAGTCCTGTCCTATGCCTGCAGTAAAAAGGGCTGATCAGGGTGCCAAGAGAGAAAGGTCCTTATTCTCTATGTAGCAACAAGAGCTCTACTCCCTGTCCCAATCATCTGCAGACCCCAGTGGGGAGAGTCTGTTTTCGTCCTCAGCTGTGGGAGGTGGGAGACTGGGGGAGGGGCTGGGGAAGGGTGCTTGCCAGAAATAGGGACATTTCCCCTAGAAGCATTGTTCGAAATATGTAAGTTCTGCAGTTCAGCCAGGTGGAGATGGCCTGGGAATATAACAATCATTGAAACTTCTTATGGGAAACTCTGGAGTTCCTTCTGACCAACTAGTCTGCAGACCTCAGGAATGGCAACCTGAATAAAACCTCTGGTTTATAAATGAAATCTTTGCTAAGGGTTGAAAGCTAAAGATTGAAGTGAGGGCCTCAAGTCCATAACAAGCTTCCTCCCTCTACTAATTAAGAGGGGAGTAGCTTTGGCCGCCATCCCCTGGTACTTCCCATGCTTGTTAGGTAGAGAAAATAAATGTTAGGTTATGGCTTGGTGAGATGGAGCAGCTACAATAGCCCAGATTTGTGGTTGGGAGGAGGGTCTTCCTCCATCTCCGCATTTTCTTCATGGTGTTGGGCTCTCCCTCATTTTCTTAAGACACTTTGGATTTCTCTGTGGTTCCCAACGTGTTACACCGTAAGGGTGGAAACTTGTCACTTTCCCTCTTGGAACTCAACGCTCACTGACTTGGAAATAGTAGGCACTTAATATTTTCCGAACTGAATTAATGCTTTCCCAAATCATGAAACAAACTTAGGCCAACAAGCCCCCTTATTTTACAGGTGAGGCTCAGAGAGAAGAAATTTGCCCAAGTTCACATAGATGGCTTTGCATTTCTCACATACTCTTGTGGTAGGACTGTTTAACACATCCAGGGTGGTTTCTACATGTTCCACATCTGATTTCATTAAGGATATTTGGTTTTCAGCTAGTTTTTGCCCAAACAGATTTTCTGAAGTCACTGTTAAAAATCCAAGATAGACACTCTGTCAGTCAGGAGTTCATCTAGCTGAGACTGCCAGGGTCCACTAATGTTTACGAAGTATTCATCAGTGACCCTCTTATTAAAGTGCCATTGCAAAGTTATCCCTGGACAGTGCTACTCAACACAAAAAGGACACATGTTTATAAAGTCAGTTTATTTCTCAAAAAATATTTTACTAAGTTCTCCCCCCAACATTTCACTTTTTACTACATGTTTGATAATAGAATTTTACATCATCACAGCCTTTATCTACAGTATGTATAGTTTTGTCTGATTCACTGGGTAAAATCCTTTTCTCTGAAAACCTTTCCAACGCTCCAGTCTGGGAAGCAGTTTCTTCCCGAGGGCCTTCTTTGCCTCTTCCTCTATTTATCCCCTAGGGATACTAGTGCCCATCTCACTTTGATGAAGAAGGAAGCATTTGGGAAGTTGCGTTTTTGTCCCCTCCCTGTACAAGCAGTCCAGCAGGACAAGTGCCATTCTCCTCCAGTTCAGTGAACGCCTGAACTGCCGTTCTGAAAGGACAGCCAAGCTTTCTGCTGCTGCTAGTCTAGCAATGGAGAGCAAGTCAAATACCTGGCTCCCCCTGAATCAGGTCTCCACATATGGCTTTTATCATCTTGATTCTACAGTGGCGATTCAAGGACCCCAGACTCCCCAATTTAAAATAAGGAGAAGAAACATGACAAAGTCAACAAGAAAATGTTAGGGGGATTCTTTTTACCAATGCACCCTCTCCATGGGGTTAAACAAGAATTGATTGCACAGTTTTTGTGAGCAAAACACTGAACTAGGATTGGTTGAGTTTCATATTCGGTCCTGTAGATTTATCAGAAGGCAAATTCTGGGAAAAAAAATCACTGCAGCAGAGGAGCAGCTAAGGGTAAGCTGAGGGTTAGCCTGGTTGTTCAGAACACATCTGCTTTCTCAGTCTGCACTCCAAGCAAGAAAGCACTGGAAGGCATTTCAAGGCCAGGCTCACAGTGATCCGACAGCTCTCCTACCCTTCAGAGTTGGGAGTCTATTTCAGAATGTTTTCAGAATGTTCTTGCCGGGAGGGAACAAGGATTGCTAACGCATCAGGAGGATGAAGGACACTGTTCTATTCTAGGTCGCTGACCTAGTGAGTCAATACCCACGAGGAAGCTGACAGAAAAGTGAAGGCAGAGGATCTAAGTGATGGCAAGGGCTGAACAACTAACCAAAGCCCAGCTGGACAGCCATCTGAGTACCTAACACTCTGTCCACACGTCCTTGCTCTACTTAACATTGCTCTACTTAACACTGGAATCCAAAATCTTTGGTGGCATGTGTGCTAGTTAGTCAATAGGAAAAAGTAATCTGTCAAGGTAGATTCCATTGTCAGTGGGGTCTTCAAGTTTGTCTTCTCTAGATGCGCACCTCATGAACAGTTGTGTTGGGCATTTCTCATGTAAGGGGCCAAGAACTGTTTGGCATCTGCTCCAATCATGCCAAAATGGCTCTTTGTGTTGCCCTTCTCAAGGCTGGAGCTGTGGAGAAGGCTTTTGGAGGGCTCTGGGTTGGAGGGCAAAAAAGGCCTTCTGGACTGTCCCAATGGTCATGCTTTGGTTTAGCCAACAAAGAGGCTTGGGGTACAAGAGCAAAACCTCTCACATAGAAACTCTTGAGTCCTGGAAAGCTACATGGCGGAGCTGGGGGCGGGGCAAACACAGGGGGGAAGGCTAGGGAAGGCAAACCAAGTACTCAACACAAATTGTTACACTGATTGATAAAATTTCCTTTTTTTCCCTGGTGCTGACATCACCCTCTTCGAAGTCCAGCAGCATCCATGAGGCTCTATCTGGCCTATGCCCCACACTCTGGACATGGGAACTCTCCTGGGATAAGACCTGATTGGGGACGGAACAGTTTCCAGTGTAAAACACTGGGAAGACAGTGCTTGGGACAAATGTCCCTGGTCCATGGCAGCCCTGGGTCTAAGTTGTTAGGAAAGACCTGTTCTGGCTTCCCCTTATCCCCTCTGTTGCTGGCAGACCCCTTCAGGTGCACCTTGTAGGGATGTTAAACTGCATTATTTTGTTCATTTTCAACACCCAACAAACACCTGGGGTATGAATTCAAGTATAATCTGGAATTTACTTAGCACTTCTCTATACAAGCTTCTAGGTATCTATGTACACACTGGATTTGTTTTAACCTTTCAAAACAGGCAGACAACTCAATAGGTTTAACATGCATCTAATTATTTTCCCTTTTCATGTAAAGACACATGTTACAAGAGCCAGATTAAAGATGCAAGATTTGCTTTTGTCCACATCCAAAGATGGGTTCATTCCTCTTTGTACCTGCCACCCCCAAGAATGCTAAGGTGGAGCGGGGGAGGGAAGGGATAGGGGGAGATGAGGGAGAGAGCCTGGAAATGGAGCTGCCTGCCTCAGAAGGCCCGTGCAACTTGGTGTGTCTGACAGGACCACAAACAAAAAGGAAAAGCCAAATGAAGTGCTCCAAGCCCCTCCCCCTCAGGCCAGGTCCATCCAAGGCCATCATGCTGTTTTAACATGAAAAGCAAAAATACTGCAGGTCAATTACAAGACACTTACCAGGAGATCCTTTCGTTAAAAAAAAAAAGAATGAATTTACGCTGAAGCATAAAAAAGTCTTGTGATGCTTCTGAATTTCAAAGATCTACAATAGTCTTCATTCACTATCTCCATGGAGACATGCCAGGCAATGAAGGTAAGGCAAAGGCCACCCAGAAAGGACTGACTGGCAAAGAATTCCCAACTTTCTGGGCTTATCACAAACGGTTCTGTTTTTCAAATGTAAAAAGGAGATACAAAAACAGGGACAGAGAAAAGAATGAGCAGGGAATTCATTCAGTTGATACAAGAGACCCCAGCCCAACAGAAGTCTTGGCTATTTAAGCACAAAAGGTGTCTGATCGCAACGTTTCTTGATTTCTCACTGCCTCCCCCTAAAGTGCGTCTTTGGGCATTGGTTGGCAATGACGCCCACTGCCAGGGCAGCATTCAAAAGCAGAGCTGGCCAGCATCACCCCCATCCCGCCTGTCACTCCACTGTCTGAAGCCTGGTTTTTATCACCAGGTGGATGATGCATACATACATACAGTAAGTAACAAACTCTGGAAAAAAGCTCCCCACATCCGGCTCTCAGCCACACTCAGGAAGCCTCAGGGGGGGCTTATTTCCAGCTCCTTCCTAGGGTTTCCATCCCATCTGAATGGCCTTGACTAGACTGAATTTGAAAACAGATCCTGCATCTTTAGGTTCTGAGCCTACCTATTAAATCTGTTCATTTCATTCTAGCTACGTTTAAAAGGTGCACCCAATCTACGAGTTTGTTTGTTTTTGTTTTTAATATTCTGTACTGCATGCTTGGTCTATGTGCATGCGCTCGTATAATAAATATTAAATACAAGAAAGAAATCCACAAAATTAGAAAGGAACAAAACTGGACATTAAGAAATATTACATGGTAGCTGAAGAAACAAGTCAGGGAGAAAAACCAAGCTGAGGTAAGCGGAGTGGTGGGATGCCACCATCTGAGACATCTGGGAGGAGGAGGAAGCAGTCAAGAGGTCCAGGACACGGCGGCCTCCTTCAGTTGGGCCTGGCTGGCCATGGCGGCTGCCCCGAGTCAGTCTAAGAGCCGGCGCTCGCACAGCTCCTTGTAAATCCTTCTCCTAACTCGAGGCATGTCTTCTTGGGAGAACTGGAAGGGCCGCTCAAAGGCCAGGCACTTGCAGTACTGAAAAAGTCAGCCCCACAAATGCTGAGTGAGTTCACCACCCTCCCAAGCAACCCCCAGTAGTATCTCTGCTGTGCAAAGGTCTGGACAGAGTTCTGTCTACAGCTTCCCTTGAAACATGGCTGATTTCATACCAACCGCACCAACTGCACAGCTGTCTGTCTGTATCCTGGCGTCAGGGACCACAAAGACGTTTCCTCGTGACCCCTGAGCACAAGCCTGAGCGGGGGGGACATTCACCCCTTCAGAGCTGCCCAAAGGCTGACTTGTAACCAATGATGTCTGGCAAGAAACGAACAAGCCCACTTTTTTATCCTTGTTTATGGCTAAAGGTGAAAAGTAGAAATGGAACAATTCTAGCCTGTTCAGAAATTAAATAACCCAAAGCACCAAACACCCACATCTAGAAAGGCATCTCCCACTACAGATCCTCAAACAGCCCGAAAGCCGTGGCTACGTTCTTGAAGGAAAGACCTGCTTACCTGGAGCACAAAGACTCCACAGTCACTGTCGTTCTTCTGTTGTGGAATGCACTGACAAGGGAGAAGAAAGGCCAATGTGATTTAAGCAGAACTGGCCTCCAGGGCCCCTGAGCATCCCAGGAGGACGAGAGCTGGATGCTTTTTGGGGACCCCCTCCCTGGGATGCCTGTGACTAGCTCTTTCCCAGTTCAGGTGGAGGCCACCGGACACATTGCCCGCCGAGCCTCCTTGATGGACACCTGATTAGGTCAAAACTGAAGCCCTCTGAAAATTAACCTCATTGTCAGTTCAAAGCTGCGGCCACATGCAAGTCCTTCTCAACCAAGTTCCCTGTTCTAGGGCTACTGACCTTCAACAGATAGCGTGCTTAGCAAATAAAAAAGAAAGACAAAGGCCCAGGGTGATGAGTCCACCTGTTATGCTTTAACAATCTATGGGTAGTGTGGGGATCCCCACTGGAAAGACTCCTCTTGTGCCAAGCTGCAGCCCCCTGAACCTTCTAACTCCTACAGGAACTGCTTCGAATCTGGCATGTGGGGGCTCACCTTTCCCCCCTCAGCCACAGTGAGCTAGGACTAGGCAAGTGCACAGGATCAACCATCTCCCAACGCCTGCAAAACTAAGTCAAAACTGACAGGAATCACCCTCCCCCCCTGCCACACACATACATTCTTGTTTTTTTAAACTAGCAGCTTCTTTTTGCTGACTATAAAAAATTAACTATATATGTCTATAAACGTGTGTGTGTGTGTGTGTGTGTGTGTGTGTGTCTGTGTGTGTGTGGTAACTACAAAGAACTAACAATAAAAACTGAAAATAAAGAAACACTACTTTGCCCTCCTAGGAAGGCCAAGCTATATTTCCATGTAGCCTCATCTGTTCCAGGGTCTAGAATTAGCTAGCTAATGGGTGGGGGGCCTTGGAGGTGCAGTACGGTCTGATCCCTTCTTTTCCTGCCCTGGGCCTCCCATATTTCCAGCCAAGGGGCAAAGGTGCCTTCCTGACTCAGGTAGGAGAGTCTGATCAGTCAGACTGGGTTTGATTCTACTAGAAGAAAGGCCATGCCCCACTCCTTTTAGTGCTTGGGTACTTCCCTATTTTAGGGCACCCCAAAATAGGGGCAAGTCCACCAGGGGCATAGACAAGATCCTGACCCACTCTCTGGAGAGCAGCTTGGGCCTTGAGGTATTATCTCCCTCTCTCTTCAATGCACCACATCCCCAAATCCATGATTCTGTTACAAAAATAATATTAACCTATTAATGTTATTATGTCATATTATACATTAATTACATTCTATTAATATTAGACATAAATAATATTATATGAATATGTTAAACAGTATCGGGTTCTGCATGGGGGGAATTTGGCTTTTGGTCCACCTTCCGAGTCTCTCCCCTTCCACTTTAACAACAGCTAGCTGTAGGAGTAAGACTGACCTTGTGCCATCCTGCTTGCTAATCTAGGAGGACCCGAGGCCCAGTCACTGACCATCGGGCCTTCTTGTTCCTCCTATACCCTTGCCTCACCAAGGGGGCTCCAAGCCAGAGTCTGGGGGGTGACTGAGATCCGTAAGACAAGGGAGCCATAAGGCAGGAGAGAGGCCTGACAGGGTCTGCCAAAGGAAGGACCATGCTTGAAGCCCAAGGGTGGGACCAGGGGCCAAGGGAGGGGTGGAGAGCCCCAAGGCTTCATGCACCCCACTTCCTCTATTGCTCACAGCCTATGGCACTCTCCTGTGGCTGACTGTACCCCCACTCACCTTCGTAACAGCCGTCTGCCAACCCTGAAGAAACTCAGGTCGATTTTTTTCTCTTGCTTCAGTCAACAAATACTTTCTTATATTCTGATGAAAAACAAATCAAGACACACACTGTTTGCTGACCACCAGGAGAAAACAGCGTCCGTGGGCACAAGAAGAACGGGACTCTTCCTTGGCCACAACATTCAATCCAACTCAATAAGGAAGCATTTGTTGAGGCTTCAGAACAAGGCACTCGTGTGGGCCCCATCTGTAAGAATGACACTGTGCCCGGCCTAGGAGGCGCTTACATCCTGGGCAGACTACCTTCCAAAGTCAGGAGTGAGTGAGCCACTGCACTAAGGAGCTTCCCAGGGGATTAAGAAAAAAAGGCACTGGAATCAGGGCATTAAAATAGCTTCTCTATTGTTAAGGCTTAATCACTTCTTCTAATGGAATGAGAGGAAGGAAGGCAGAAGTAAGTCAAATCTAAAAGACAAAAATATGCTCTCAAAAAAATGCTCCGACAGGTATGCTTCCTAAAGGCCTCTCTTAACCCTAGGGGCCAAGAACCAACACTGAGCAATGGCAGAGATCACTGGGAGAATCACAGAATGTGGGGATAGGACAGGGGGATGGCACAGCAGGGGGAGGCCAGGAGCCTGTCTGACACAAATATCCCATAGAAGCCCCTATGTCCCAATGCAGAGTGGGCAGCAGCTCTCCACTGGAGCAGGCCCTTCTGCCTTGAGATGGCCCCGACTACATTACTGTCTATGAGGCTCCCGAGTGGGACAAAACCCTGGCCATCATCTCCGAGGTCAATGATCTCATTTAACAAATGAAGTTACAACCCTGTCTGCCCCCCTCCCACTGTCCTCACAGTTTGACTTCTCAGAGCAGAGGTCCAACTCAGGCTGTCATGCTCAGTGGAGCAAACTGAGGCAAGAACCTCCCACAGTGATTGCCTCCAAAGGACTCCTCAACACAGTGGTAGGAGACATTGGAGAAAATGGAGAAAGCCACAAAACCGTGGTGAGCCATGGCTGGGCCTATGATGCCGTTCACGAAATTCCAAAGCCTCCTTTTTGGTAATATGGTCTAAAAATCTTGTTAATGGAACTACCTCTGGCTGAAAATGGCCAGGTGGTTCAGTGCAGAGAAGTTTACAGGTAAACGAGCCACAGATTCTCCTCAACTATCTGGAGTTAACAGGCCGACAACAAAGCCCTGGTCTCAAATATTGTCATGACTTCACTGGGAGCATGTGATCACAAAACAGACAGACTTTAGGAAGTGTGCCTTCACTTACCTCTACACAAAACTTAAAATGAATGCCTTGGGAGTCATAAAAGGAAATAATTCGATTTGAGAGGGTCACAGTAATGAGAGACCAATGGACCTCCAGGTGAATAGGAATCAAGAGAAGGCTCTTTTTGAACAAATCCACCTGACCAGGAAAGAGAAACAACGCTCATCACCACAGGATATGGGCAATCATTAATGATGCCAACTACCACAAGACACCCCTACCCCCTCCGCTGCCATATGTGTATATATGTGCACCTCAAGGCCCCCCTACATCACAGATGAAGGTGCTGCTGTGGGGAGAACACTAGCATGTGCTTGGGGGCCACTCACTGACTCTCCCTCTCAGCTGATGTCTGACTTCTGCACATGCTCCATGGTTCCAGACACCACAACCCACCAGCATCCTCCCCAGCACAGACCAAGGCTGGCCTCCGACAGTAAAGCACAGGCTGAGCTTGACTCTAAGGAAGAACTCAGTGACCAATGGAGCCTCAGGTGGTGACCAGCCAAGCCCCCAAAAGGGCTGGCCCCTGGAAGAGGAGTCTTGAGACACTACTTAGGAAGACTACCTGTCTCTCCTATGCAGTCACAGGGGGTGAGCTGCCTGCCTGTGGAAAGAGGGCCCACAGGGTTGAAAACCCAGGCCTTAAGAAGTCCTGAAAGGACTCATCCATATGCCCATGTGCCACAGTGAAGATCTCTGAGGGGGCTTCTCTTCAGCAGGTTAAGGGATGTTTTGCTGGGGGAGGAGGCATGGTTAACTGAGGGACCCCATTTTCTAAGCTGTCTTTGTTTCCATCAATCTTTTTTGACCAGACTGCTGTTAACAGGATGGGCTAAGAGCCTGCATGGAAGGGATACTGTCAGGCCTTGCATAACATGGCCTCCAGCCAAAATTACATTATTGAGTCACCTAAGAGCTATCTTCTGGTCCTCCCTCCCTGCCCCTCCCCCCAATATCTGACTATTGCTCAGTCTCCTCACTGGATCTTCATCCAGGCAGCACCTAATAACTGTGGGTGACCCCCAGGAACGATCCTAGGCACTCTTGTCTTCTCCCTCTAAGCTACTTTGTTTGGTGACCTCACCCACTCTCCAGGATCCAATTACCATCTCTGCAGAGTTCTCAGGTCTGTTTAATCAGCCTAGATCAAGTGACCCTGGTTTCTTTGCTGTTCCTGGAACAAGATGCTCTATCTCTCAGCATGGGCATTGGCCCCAGCTGGGCCCCAGGTCTGAGGTGTTCTCCCTCCTCATCTGTACCTCCTGGCTAGTCTCTGATCCTACCTTCTACAAGAAGTCTTTCCCCATCCCCCTTAATGCCGGCACCTTCCCTGTGGGGAATCTCACCAATGCACCCTGCATCAGGCTTCTTTGTATGGTTATTTGCCTATTGTCTCTCCATTAGACCAGGAGCTCCTGGCAGCAGAAAGTATCTCTGGCTTTCCTCTTTATGTCCAGTCCTTAGCACAAAGCCTGGCATACAGCAAGTGCTTAATCAATGCTTGTGGTCTGACTGTTGACCCTCTCTATCTCTTCCACCTGCTCCAACCCACCCTGCACATGATCTGATGTCCCCTGACATCCTGCTTCACAGAATGTCTTCATTGCAGGGAACCTGAATGACTTGTCTCTTGATAAGCCTCATGTTCTCCAGGGGCTTGCCCTGAAGCTGGCCTTGCTGCACTGACTCAGTCCTATGAGGAGAAGGGCTGAGCAGCCCAACAGCCCCCAGAAGTGCTCCCGCCCCGAACCCAAGTCCTTGGGAACAAAAAGGATCCTGCCTCTTACCTTTTTAGTCCATCTTTTTACTCCATTGTATCCTTTGGTTACCAGCTGTCTATGGAAAAAGCTGTTGAAGAAGTGGACCTAGAAAGACCAAAGGCGAGGGGCAGACACGTTGAAGGGGCACCCCCAGCCTCGAGCTCTCAACCAGGGATGAGCATTCCTGGCTCTTTCTCCTGTGCACCTAAGGTGCTACAGAAGGGCTTCCATCTATCCCTCACACACCAGGGCACTATCACGCTGTACAACCCCTCCAGAAGTGTTTCAGCTGTGCCTAACTCTCTAGGATCCCCTTTGGGGTTTTCTTGGCAGTTGATGAACTATTTGCCATTTCCTCCTCCAGCTCATTTGACAGATGGGGAAACTGAGGCAAACTGGGTGAAGCGACTTGCCCAGGGTTACACAGACAGTGAGTGTCTTGAAGTTGAATCTGAACTCACTGGTGCTCTATCCGCTGTATAAGCTTCCCGCCTTCCAGATGCCAGCTTGGCCCCAAACCCTGCCCTGGGTCTCTTTCTCTTGGTCAGTTCCTTCCTGTGTCTTAGGGACTTCACAGACCTCAGGTCTCTGCCAAAGACCCCCAAATCCACACTGATAAGCCCAGCCTTTCCCCAGCTCCAGGCTCCCTTTTCTAAAGGCTGCTGGATATCTCTACTTGGACCCACCCGCAGTTGGATTCATCTGCTTCCCTCTCTTCTCTTGTTTTCCTCAGGGGCTGCTGCCAACATGAGGCCCTCCCTCTACTGTGTCCATGCAGGCCTCGGGGAGGCTGCCTCGGCCTGGGCTCCACAACTTCCCCCCAGAGCAGCTTCCGCTGCCCCAGTTCTTCCCTAACTTCAATCCACCCTTTATTTACGCTTAACACAAGAGAGAATGTCTGGAAAAGCACTTTCCAATGTCAGCTGGTCTAGTCATCAGGGTCATACCTCAGAAGCACAAGCTGACATGTCCAGGCCTTTCCCAGCTGGCTGACCCTCTTGCTCCTTGCATACTGCAGCCACCTGGGGCCAGACTCCTACTCAAACAGGCCTGTGCTCCCTGCTTTTTGGCCTCAAATGACATTCTCACTACTCCTTCCTTCCTCTAGGTTCTACAGCACACCCATACCCGCTGACCCTGCTGTCTGTGTCCACCTTCTGACCAGCAGGGATCCTTCTGTCCCTGTTCATCTCCAGAAAGCTAACTTTGGGCAGCCCCTCCATGTACAGGGCAGGGGCCTTCATCTACCAAAGGCCTTCACTTACCTTGTCTGGAACAGCGTCCATTATCAGTTCACCATACATATTGATTACCTGAAAAAACCAAACAAATGTTAAATGCTACTAAACTCAGCAGATTCAGAATTCCGTTGAGCTGAGGCCTCTTCTGATGAATGACTTAGACCAGAAGAGAAGACAGCAACACTAACAAGTCTGACAGAGAGGGCTTGTACAAAGGGGCTCAGGACCACCACATGAGCTCTATCACCATTTTATAGAGGGGGAGACAGATGCAATGAGAGATGAAGCCACTGCCCCAAGGTCCCAGGGCCACCGGCATCAGAGCCGGGCCTGGAGGCACAGACACAATCTACCTAAGGAGCCACCTGAGATGGCCTGATCTACAGAACAGACTCAATATCATGTGGTCCACAGTGGCTGCACAGTGAAAGGTTATGGCCTGCAACAAAGATGGGCAGTGCCAGAGTGCAAGCTGGCTGGCCTGGAGGGCAGCCTCCCCGTCTACAGTAGGCAACCTGCTCAGACAGTCACCTCCCCTCCTCCCTACTGCCTTTTCCCTGCAGTAAAACAAAGGGGCTGGAGCAGCCATCTCAGAGGTCCCTTGAAGCTCTTGCCAGAGGACCGAGGTCTGGAAGCCACCCCAAAGTCCTCAATCACTCTCAGACCCGATAGCTGGCCCCACCCTGCAAAAGCCATCTTCTCTAACCTGGTCATTCAGCCAGTTCTGACCGTCCAGTGTCGCCAGGTCGTCCATGTCCAGCATGTGCCTGTTATAGAACACCCGAAAGTTGCAACTAGAAGATTTGGGATGCCTGGCCCGGTAGTTTGTAATTTCCCGATTGATAAATGGCTTTCTGAAACAGAGGGTGATTGAGGAAGAAACAGTAAGATGGCAGAGTTATTTATCCCTTGTCTTTCCCCATGAAGGACATTATTCTAGAACCCTGGGTTAGACAGACAAACAAGCGCACTTGATTTCCAGACACTCCAATTGATCACTCTCTACAAACCTATTGGAAAAGTCTTCATTAAAGACCTCTTTCAGTTTTCCGAGAACATCTTTTTCACAAAGGGGGACCAAGCTGCCATATTTCTTCATCACCTCATCCAGGAATCCTAAAAACAGATAAGAAAGACTTTCAAAGCCAAAAGAAAGCAACACCTTCATTGAAGTTGACCAAAGAATGTGACACTGATGTCATCCTGGACCAATGTTCTCTGACCCGTGAAAAAGGGCTTTATGAAAGCTAGTCTCTTACCTTTGCTAGAAAAGAAAAGCCAGTCACAGAACCTCAGCACCCAATTTGTGGGGAACACCCCTCAAGGCTACACCACCAGAGACCCATCAGCAGATGTGAGAGGAAGGTGGATTCCCCAGGGTCTGCACCCCAACTCTGCCACAGTTTTCACACTAGAGAGGATTCCTGCACCAAAGTCTAAAATGATTTCAAGTAATTTGCAATTAGTGTCATCTGAATGATTGTCAGAGAAAAAACTCAACCGAAACCAAGCACCGAGGAATGGAATTTCCTGCCGTGCCGTGCCCATGAAGACAAGGCTGCCAGTCACGGGAAATGCTTGAGAGCAGTGGAGGCCGGTTCACTGGAAGGCAGACTAGGGCACTCTGCTTCCCTGATCCCTTCTCTTCTCAGAGAGGCAGAGGCCTCTGCACTCCCTTCCACTGCAGGCATATGATCCTATGTTCCCAAACCCTCGGCCCTTTTCATTACCTAATGTTGCCTCAGTGACAACAAGCTAAAGTTAAAAACAAAAACAAGCCACAAGTCCCATCCACTGCATTTCATTTCCTAACCATGAGCAGTTCTGTGCTCTGCCCCTTTGGGGAAAGAGTCCTGTGTTCTTAAAAATGACTCATGTCAAATTGTGAATTTATAAGGTTCTGTGACTAGGATATAAAAATGGGAAGGGCAGCTGCCCCGAAGACATTCGGGGCTTACCCACCCTCCCAGATGAGGAGAACCTTTGCTCTCTGCCTGATTCATCGTGGAAGGACACAGGAAGCTCCCAAGGTCTTTGGCCAACACCTGAGTGGGAGAGCATGACGAAGGGGTCCAGCAATGTCAACCAATCCAAATAAAGGTTGACCCCTTAAAGAAACTCAGTCCCTTGGTCCTTGATCTTGACATTGGGACACATTCCCCAATAAGGGGGACCATCAAGGGAATCAAATGTTCTCAAAGAGCCTGTGTCCCACAAGGCATTAGGAGCCAGGAGGGATCAAGAGAAGCTGTCACTGAGGCAGAGCCATGAAGGAAGAAGGGGTTCTAATACTGTCTGGCAGCTGTGGACACAAGCTAGGCCAAGGAATGTATCCTTTTCATGGTGTCTCAGTCCCAGAACCTGGGTTACCTAGTGGGCTGGAATGAGCACTGTGGGTAGAGGCAGAGCTCCCCAAGCCTCAGGTCAGCTGCTCCTTCTGGGCACTCTGTCTGCATCTGTAAACTGGAGGTAATTTCTGCAGTATCCACCACACTGCGCTGCTGGAAGGACTCCCTAAATGCTCACTATGAACTCCACAGAGTGCCTGCCCTACTATTAGAAAGTTACTCCTTCTATTAAACCCAGCTCTCTCCCTGCTCTGGCCACAGCACCAATCCCAGCCCTGCCTTCTATTGCTCCTAAATTATGTGACTGAAAAAACAAGCTTTGCTAGACCCAGAGAAATAACCCAGGATGTTCAAGGCCTAACATCCTAATGATAACCTTACAAAGCGGCAAAAGATCCTCTCCCCGGGGGGCCATCTACCTCCTCATGACAGGGAGCTGCCCAGCTTGCCCCCCTCAAACATCCAGGGATTTGGGGTTTTGGGGACAGAAGCCTTTGGTGTCTCTTTTCAAGAAGTTACTAGAGGGGAGAGAAAATGGGGGCATCCATGACAGAGAGATGTGACCCCTAGGAAATACCTTAAGAACCCTGACTGACTACCTGGAGGGCCCTGTATCCTTGGTATGGGGGTGGATGGGTGCTGGCCAGGCAGTGCACCTACCACAGAGGCAGGAGGAGAGCTCTTCATCCTTCACAGACGATGCTTTCTGACCACTCTTTCCACCTCCCACTTGCCGGCCCCCTTTGAGTCCGATTGGTTGTGAGGGGGCCTCCAGGGGGCTTTTACAATACGGATGGTCCAGTAACTTGGCACTAAAGATGTTTCGGGGCCGTGGAGCCTTAGCCTCCATGTGGCACAGGCTCCCCACGTTCTCCACAGTCTTTGTGGATGCAGGTTCCTCCCCCGGGGCCACTTTACCACTGGCCGCCTGCTCAGGCAGGGGCAGCTTGAGCTTGTCATCCCCAACGTCCCTTGCCTGATCATCCTGCCCCACAGTTATGGTTTCTGGTTCAGTTTCGGATATGAAAAGGTCCCTGGAGTGTTGTTCCGGTGAGAGGACCTCACTGGTCAGGCCGGTGAAGTGGGATGGATCCCAACCATGGGTGACATTGCCGTTCTGCTGGCTGGGGAGGGCCTCCCCAACACATGGCTCTGGGCCTGACCCAGGGTTTTCTCTGGCCTGGCTGCCGGGTGTGCTCGAGTTCTTCCCCTTTGCTGTGGGCCCTGAGGCGCTGCAGTCCATATCTGGGAAGGGAGCCTGAGGGAGGGGAGAGGGGCTATTAGGTCCTGAGTGAGGGAATGAGCTACAAGTACCCCCCTCACAGCCTTCCTGGCGCTTCTCCCGATGGTCCCTGGCGACCTTCTGCACCCAGCTCCGCTGCTGGCCTTTCCGAAGCTTACATGTTCTGCTTCTCAATTTAAACCGGGGGGATCTCAGGATCCGGTACCGAAACCTAATCATGGACAGTTTCTTATACACCCGAAGCAATGATATCCTTTTCCCCCTACGCTGGCTGAGCTGGGGCCTTCCCGGAATTAGGGACGGCTGCTCCGGCTCCATTATGTTTGGGTCCAGCCCTTGGTAGCAGCTACAGTAACAACCATTTCCCTTATGGTTCCTCAAGGTGGCTAAGGTGGGGCTGCTCTCCACCTGGCCCTCCCTGCTGGCTGTCCTGAGCCTGCCAGGATCCTGGTGGTCAGTCCTCTGCCTGCAACCATTGGCCTGACCTAACACACTGCCCACTGGCAAGCCAGCTGCTGCCTTCCGGGGCTCTTCCTCTGGCTGGCATTCCTGGGTGGAGTTCTCAACAGATGCTGGCAGGCTTCCAACGAGGTGCCCCCGGATGTGGGGGCTCACAGTGCCAGGGACTGGGTGGCTATAGGGAGCAGCCAGGGCGGCACGGGCTTTTGCAGCCAGGACCGTTTTCTGGGCCCGCTTCCTCTGGAGCCGAAGAGCCTTCCTCCGACGCTGGAGGGATCGGCACAGCCTGTGCCAGGTGCTCCGGGTCTCCTGCCTGGCGTGTAAAAGGCAGAACTTTTTAAGGCCCTCAAACCTGGCCCCCCACTTCTCTGAAAGGGCTGGCAAGTGGCTGCTTTTGCTGAGCAGAGATCTTTGCTGGCCTTTCATTGTTCTGTGGCATTATGGGACCTGGACACAAAGCTGGGAAGAGAAAGAAAGTTACATTTTAGAACAGTCATCAGGTCAAGGTCTTGAAGAGAAGGGAGAATGAGAACAAATGAACACTGCCCAGCCCTTCCTCTGGCCTCTCTTCAAAGATGATCGAATAGTCCCACTTTCTTGAGCCTTGCCCAAGGAGAAGAAAGGCACCAGGGCACCATGACACCTGAGTCCTGGCACACACGCACCAGGCAATCAGACAAGAAATGCATCAGCCTGTGCTGTGCAGGTTATTACAGAAACACCCCAAACAGCTATGTGAAATGATCAGACTCAGACTTACTGACTGGATGTCAGGATGGAGGGAGATCTGCAGTGGAGGTTCAGGGTTAGGCTTTAGTTCACAGTTCACCACTGTGTCTGGGACTCAGACGAGGGAGGTTTGGCCTGGGGTCTGCGCAGGTGTGTTCTACGTATATGTGTATGCATGTGTACCTATGTAGGTATATGCATGTGTGCACACACACAAACTGACAACTTAATTTCAGTACGATGGGTTTCCTTTGTAAATTCCATGTATTCTCTTTTATGAATTTAACATATTATTCTGGAAGGTGTCCAGAGGCTTAATCAGTCTGTCAAAGGGTCATGCCACTAGAGAGGATGGGAACCCCAGTTTAGACTGAATTAAGTACATTCCATCCACATTTAGTAAGCACTTACTGTGTGCAGGCATTGTGCTAAGGAGTAGGGATACAAAAAGAGGCAAGAGGCAGCCCTGCCTTTAAAGAGCTCCTCTTCTAACAAGGGAGACAATATGCAAGCAAGAAACTGAGCTGTGTGCAGGAGGGCAGGTCCTGGAAGGCATCCTGGAGAAGCTGGCATTTTAGCTGGGACACAGCAGAAGACAGAGAGTTCTGGGCATGGGGGAGCTCAGAGAAAATACTCAGAGCTGGAGGGTTTTGAACAGCCAGGAGCTCAGGGTCATTGGGTCAAAGGAGAATGGAAAGGTACAAGAGGGCAGGTTATGAAGGGCTCGGAATGCCAAACAGAGCATCTTCTATTTGTGCCTGGAAGTGACAGAGAAGCATTGAGTTGAGTGAGTGTGGGTGGGTGGGTGACATGATCAGACCAGCATTTTGGGAAAATCACTCTGGTGGCTGGAGGGAGGAGGGATTGGATTAGGGAAGGACTCAGGAAAGCAGATCCACCAGCAGCTACTGCGATGGTCCGGGCATGAAGTGATGAGTCTGGACCAGGATGGAGGCAGCAGAAGAGGAGAGGAGGGAGTGTATTTGAGAGATGCTGCAAAAATGAAATCTTAGGCCATGGCACCATAGCGGATATGGGGAAGGTGAGAGATAGTGACCAGTGCAGAATGACTCTTAGTTTGTGAGCCTGAGGGACGGGGAAGATGGTGTTGCCCCCTACAGTAATAGAAACGGTGGGGTGGGGGTGGGGTACGTGTTAGGGGAAAGATAATGAGTTCTGTTTGAGATACGTTGAGTTTAAGATATCTACTGGACATCCAGTTAGAGATATCCGAAAGGCAGCTGGAGATACAAGACGGGAAGTCAGCAGACAGACTGAGGTAAGATGGGTAAATTCAGGAATAATACAAGGGAGCTGATGAGATCCTCAAGTGAAGAGGGACAATCCATGATGAGGATCCAGCAAAGGAAACAGAAGAGGAAGAAGAGGAGAAGAAGGGGAACCAGAAGTGGATCCTGAAAGTCTGGAGAGAAGACTCTCTAAGGAGAAGAGAGTGACAAAGAGTGTCCGAGGCCACAGAGAGGACTGAGAAGAAGCCACTAGAATTAGCAAGGAGAAGAATGATGGCAGAGGACAAGCTCACCAACACATCAAGAGGCATGAAATGTGATGGGAGTTTTAATAACTTACTGAATGACAGACCGACTCTAAGAGTTAATATTTAAGAGAGGTCGATATACTCAGTTTACAAAACACCTTTCCAAGTTCAGGACAGAGGTGTCATGGCTTGGTGTTGCTGTGAGCTCAGCATGAATCCTGACATGCTGCAGCAGACAACAAAAGGATGTGCTCAAGCAATGGTCAGTGGCATGGTACCCAAGATGAGGCGGCTGCCCTGTGTCTTGTCTGGTCCACAGGTCAGTGAAATACATTTTGCTTCAGGAGTCACTTCTTAAGGGCACTGACAGACTGGAGGGGGACCAGTGTGGTGAGGGAATGGACACTTGACCCATCAGGCAAGAGATGAAGGAAGTGGGATGTTTGGCATGGGGGGTATGGGAGTTGGGCTCTGGGGTGAAGGCCTGACTGTCCTTGGAAGCCAGATCAGAATTTATGCCAGCAGGCAAGGGGATAGGCAAAATTAAGAAAATCAGTTCCATAACAGTCAGAGCTGGCCCAAAATGAGCTAGGGAAATCTTCCTTCCCCTCAGGCCAAGGTGAGCCCAGCAGCGGCTGTGCTGCCTGGAGTAGATCAAGCCCAGGAGCAATATCAAGTAGTTTCAGGCAGAGGCAGAGTGTTTCCATCACTAAACCAAGCCATTTAATCCCGAGAGTCCTCATTTGTAAAATGAAGGCCCCAGACTGGCATCCCAACGTCTCTTTAGCTCTCATAATTATTCACCTCAAGGCAAATGCTTCAGCCTGAAAATTCTGAATCAGACTACATGGAAAGTCCGCCAGAGAGGTATGTGGGTCCTCCACCAACAGGGCTTGATTTATCTAAGTCAGTAGTTCTGGACCTTGTTTGTATCATGGACCCTATGGGCAGTTAAGACCACAGGTACAGAACACGAGTCTAAACCAGATTAAAATATAATTGGGAAAGATTTAACAAAGTAAAAAAAAAATGCAACAGAATATAGAGAATGTGAATATATAGTTTTCTAAGTCAATATTCCCTCCCCCCATCATCCTTGTAGATGGTTCAAAGGCTCTTGTTTCTGAGTTTGACAGTCCTAGTCTAGACCCCTTAAATATATAACATAAAACATAGGAGATTACAAAGGAAACCAATCACACTCAAATGGCTGTCAGAATGTCTTTATATTCAGGTTACCAAAGCCAGGATTACAGAGCCTCCCCTCCTGTCAATCAAGAATGGAGTGAATGCCCCCAAGGGGTCAGTAAGGTACTGGGACAGGCTGGAGCAGATGAAGCCCAGAAGCAGCCACATGTGGAGGGGGAGGGGGAGTTATTGCAGACACTAGACATCAGAACAAAGCTAGGCCAGGAGGCCTCCCAGCAGGAGCTCTTCAGGAAAGGTCACAGGCTCATACAATCAGAACTCTTCGTCTCCTACCTTTGTGTCCCCTGGGGAGGAAACTGAGACCCTCGGGTCACCCACAAGGAGAGAGACTGGAAAGAATCCAAGTCCCCCAAGTTAAATCCATTAGAATATGAGCAGAGCTGAGCACAGTGCCCTGAACAGAGTAGGTGCTTAACAAAGGTTTACGAACCGATTCTCTCTTGTGGGTGGCACTGAGGGTTCAGAGCACCTCTGCCCATCATGGGGTTCAGGCCACAGCAGTACCTTAGGGAGGATCTCAGGCCAACATCATTTTTTAGCAGCTTTCCACATTTCACTAAAAACTGGAGGGTAAAGGTATGGAGCAGATAGGGTCTGCAGATTCAAATGTGTTGAGGAGGTTTGAATAATTAAGCACTTTACCAAAAACCTTTGCTCATCGGAAAAGCTAGGCAAGTAAGGGGTTCATGAGCCAAGATCTCCACGCTGGATCTAATGGGGCTGAATGAGATACTTGAAATCCATCCTGTCCAATACTGTGTAAGAAGATTAATATAATTGCTAATCCCTCTGATGTACTAAAGAGGATTCTATCTTAAAAAGACCAATTAACATCCCACACAGCGATACTGTAAGAAGCCCCACATCATGTCAACTTCACACCTGAATTTAACAGACTAGCGGTAACAATTCTAAAAAACCAATCCCTAAATTAGAAAAAATCCTGTCCTTCATTACTTTTGGAAAGGGGTTACTATATCATGATGTAGCCCTGATAACAAGCCAGCTAGCATCAGACACAGATACTTCAATCTTCACTGAGACCTGTGTTCTAGGCCCTCTACTGACACTGGCTTGTGTGACCTTGGCCTGCCTAGAACAAGGGGTTCTGACTAGATGCTTCTCTGAGTCTCTTTCAGACCTAAAATTCAATGAAATGCTCAAATTTGCTCAGAAACGCCTGAAGCCAAACATTTCAACATTTAAAAACCATCAGATAAACACACACCCTGAGCGAAGGCTTCTTATAAGGGTACTTAATGCTCTCTGAAATGCTAAGTTACAGAGGAGTTACTGACCTGCACCAGTGAAGGGATTCTCCATACCCAGAGTACCCCCACATGAGACACTGAGGCCCTGCTGGAGGGCAGCAAACTGACCACCTCCCCTGGGGTGTGTGCTGGGGACCTGAGGAAAATCCTTGAGTTTCTTCTGGAAAGGCCCCAGGCTGATCCCATAGGCTCTGTGGGGACAGTCAGAGCGCACTCCCCTCTAACCTAACACCCTGCCTGGAGAAGGCTCCTGGTCACCCCAGAGGGTGCTGCCCATGCCTGGGTGGCCTGTCTCTGCTCTGCTGCCCCATGGCCAACATGATGTGGGGCTTCAGGTTCTGAATGCCAGGTTTCCATTCCTCCCCAAAGTCGGAATTAAGCAATTTAAATAAGCTCAGTTTAGAGACCCCCAGAGAGTGACGGACTCCAGTGGACACCAAGGAGGCTGGTGCCATTTCTGGTTCGACCACTAAACACACAGTAAGGGCTCCTTGGGGTCTTTGTACTTACTTAGCTACCTCCTGCTTCTAAGGGAAGCCTACCACGCCAGGGTGTGGAAAATAAACCAGTAAAATTCCATTACAAAACCAAAAAAAAAAAAAAAGCCTATGGCCAAAATAAGTACTGACTAAAGCCTCCCCTAATTTAAAGAACATGTGAGACTGAAATAAGTCAACAGAATCACTAGTTCCCTGCAACAGAACGCTGGGAGAACAATCATTAGTTAGGCGCTTACTGTGTGGAGATATCATGTGAATTCTTAAAAAAAAGAACAGAAAGTTCTTTTCCAAAAACCCAAACGTGACCAGAGCCCAGACCCCACCACGCTCCAGTCTGCGGACGTGCTGAAGAGAAGGAGCCTCAGAAGGTCAGGGCTGCTGGCCAGGGAGGGGGCCTTCCATGGGAGTGAGCAGATAAGGCAAAGAACAGCGGGTTCTTTCACCGTGACACAGGAGAAATGCCCCTCCTTCCTGGACTTTCTGCAAGGCGTGGGAGAGGACATTGGTAGAATATAAATACAAAGCCCACTGGAATTGCCTCTTCTCCCTACCTTGCCACATGCTGCCCCACGGTCCAGACTTGAGCCATTTGCTCCCCGGGGCCCACCAGAACCCCAGGGACCCATCAACTTTACCGTCCCCCAGCAGCAGGGATTTCACTTGGCCTGTCAAATGGGCCTTCTGAAGACTGGCACAATACTGTGGTACACTATGGCAACCCCCCAAAAAGGATTTCTGGTGACACACGAGGAAATGTCGCTGAAAGCCCACTTGAGAGTCAGCTGCTCCTCCATCCTCACAAGTCATTAGCTAAACTCAGCTACAGGAGGATCCGAACGAGGCCCGGGGCCCTCTCTCTGCCACTCTCCGCCAGCTCTGAGCCCGGGGCACCTGCCCAAGCGCACGCTCACACCTGGGTCCAGGGCTGGCTTGGAGCAGGGCTCTCCGCTGACTGCCTCACGTGGCTGCTACACTTCCCAATGGCAAGGAATCTGCTGCTTCTGAAGGAAGTCTCCCTCTAAATGATCAGGGCCGAAGGGGCAGTGCCAGGCAAGGCGGGGGCACAGGGAGGAGACAGCGCGGTCCTGCCCTCCGGGAGCCCCCGATCCACAGGTGGCAGACGCCACGGCGCACCGAGGTCAGGGGGCTGTCGGAGGGCACCGGGCGGAGCTGGGCACTGGACCCTCGGGCAGGCCAGCTAACCCCTCAGCAGCAGAGCTCCCGCGCTTCGGAAGCCGGAGCCGTGGCCCCCCGGCGCCAGGGCCGTCCGCCCACCGGGCTGGGCTGCACGCCGTGCGCCTCTCCGCCTGCACCCACCCAGCTCCCTCCGTCCGTCCGTCCGTCGGCGGCCTGGGGCAGGCTTAGCAACGCCAGCCACACAGGGGCAGCCGCCGGGCCTGGACCCCGAGGTCACGCGTCCTGGGGGGCCCCGGCCGAGATCGCCGAGCGCTCTAAAGGGCCGAAGGAGGCTCCGCGCTCAGCGCAGGCAAACCCGGGGGGCGGGGCCGCTTCTGCCCCCCCGCCCCCCCCGGGGCAGCGTCCACGGAGGCCCCGCCGCCCCTCACCGCTGACCACAGGAGGGAACCGAGGCCCGGCCTAGGGCTGGAAGGGAACCCGCCCCCTCTCGACCTCGGCCTGCCTCAGTTTCCCCCAGGGGCTCGCTCTCGGAAGAACGGAGTGAGGGGGGCCCGATCGGCGTTCCCACGCTGGAGGTCCCCGCCCGCCGGCGGGCGCTCGGGGCGGAAGCGGGGCAGGCCCCTCCGCCGCACGCTGCCGCTCGCGGGGGGCCCCCCGATGGGCCGTCCCCTCACCTACCTGCGGGCGCCGCTCGCGAGGCGCCCCGATGCTCGGCCCAGGGCCCGGCTCCGTCACCGGCCGCGGCGGCCCCAAGAGCATCCCGGCGCCGGGGTCACGTGGGCTCGCCCCACCCCGCCCCCGCCCCAGGCCCCAGGCCCCGGCCGGCCAGGAGAGCTCCCCCCAGGCGCCGCCGCCGCCGCCGCCGGCGCGCTCTGACTGCGTCACGGCCGTGAGGCCCCGCCCCGTCCGGCGCGGCCGCCTCAGCTCCCGCATCGCCGCCGGCGCGCTCTGACTACGTCACAACGGTGCGACCCCCCCCCCCCCCCCCCCGCCCTGCCAGGCAAGTTGGCTCCTACGGCCATGCCGGCGGCACGCTCCGCCTGCGTCACAGCCGCGCGACCCCCGCCTCGGCCAGCCAGGCAAGCCACCTCCCCAGGCTCCGCCCTCTGCGCGCTCTGAATGCGTCACAGCCCCGAGCCCCGCCCCCATGCCACCCCCTTCTCCCCCCGCCTTCCCTTTCCCTCGCCCCGCCCCTCGACGGGCGGGCTGAAGAGGAAGCCCCGCCCTCCGCTGGCTGGCTGCCCTCCCCCCATCCACCACCCCTCGGGGGCTCCACGAGAAGCACGCTAGGATGTTAGTTCAAGTCCCGCTTCCGGCATTTACCTCTGTGACCCTGGAACTCTGAGCCATCCCCGGCTCTCTCCAGTCATCCTGATGAATATGTGGTTACTGATCCCGACGGCTCAGGAGCAGAAAGGGAGGCGGGTGACCTCCAACAGCTCTCCTTCACTCAAATCCGAGTCCCCTCTAGGTCATGTCGTCATTTCTCTGACGTCACGGTCCTCTTAGAAAACGAAGGGCTAACACAGCCGGACCCTCCCACGAGCCCAGAACGCTGTAAAACGAGGGGCTTGCAGCAGAGGGCCCCCAGCCTGGGAGGGGCAGGCCCTGGCCACTCCACCCTCTGGGCCTCGGGGTCCTCATCTGTAAAACGGCAGGGGTGGCCTCGACCCCTCCCCACGGTGCTTCCGGAGGGGCCCCGAGACCTGCCCCCAAAGTCCCCCCAACGTGCCCCGGGGCCTCCCTGGAACCCCCTCCCCCAGAGCCCACCTCCCCTCATCAGCATAGACACGCCCCTCATTAGACTAGCCATTCTTCTCGCTGAGTGTTGACCAGCGGGAGGTGCTCGCCCCCCCCCCCCCCCCCCGCAGCGATCCTCTTTAACTTAATGGGACAACCCCAAATGACCATCCTTTTAAAAGTTATTCACTGGGCATAATTAATCCAATGATTAGCTGCTCAGAAATTCTGTTACCTTATCATTCATTCATTCATTCTCCCTTGCTGGATAATCAGCCCTCCAAGCCATGCCCTCCTGTGGCTGGGGCCAAGGGTCTGCCCTCTTGGACGACTGCCCACTCCATCTTACTGGGTGAGCTTATCAGCTGGCAGGGGCTCTCGATGGCCCTCTCTGCAGATGGCTCCTGGTTCTCTCTAAGGAACTCTCCTCTTCCCTTTGTGATCTCTGGTCCCGCATCCCCAGCCTTCTAGTGGAGACGTCCCATAGGCATCTCGAATGCATCATGTCCAAATCAGGAATGATGACCATGCCCCAACACCCCCCCTTGACTGAACTTTGGTGGTCAGGGTACCTGCCTTCTCCCAGTCACCCAGGCTCAAAACCTGGGATTGTAGAGCCAAGGTAGACTTGATGTCAGAGAAAACCTTGCAACAATTCCAGCTATGCAGCCCGTACCGTTGGACACAGGGTTCAGTGACCAAGGAGATAAAAGACAGTCAGAAAGTCCCCGTATAAACCAAAAATATTTATGGCAGCATTTTTTTTAATGAATAAAATATTGTAAAACAACTAGTTGCCCATCTATTGAACAATGGCTAAACCAAGTGTAGTATGTGACTGCAATGGAATGTTCCTGAAACGTGATGCCCAGGAAGAATTCAGAAAAGCATGAAAAGATTTATAAGAACAGATGCAGAACCAAGTCAGCAGAGCCAGGGAAACAACAACTATGATGTTGTAAATGGGAAGACCAACAAAAGAAATTGTGCACCACGTACTAATGAAGCTTTGCCCCAAGAGAGAAATGAGAAAATGTCCTTTCCTTTGAGGCAGGGGACTAGAGGCATGGATGGAGCATCACGTGTATGGTGTCTGACTCAGTTAATATGTTGCTGACTTTTGCTCAACACATTTTTTTCATCTCTTTTCTTTTGATTTTTTCTTGTTCTTGTTATAAGAGAAGGTAAAGTGAAAACCAGAAAGCAATTAAAAACAACAGCCACCTAGAGCTATTCCAAAGTGGCCTGGGCTACCTCTATAGATAGTGGGATTGTCTTCATTGGTAGTCTTCAAGCACAGGCTGGATGACTACCTGCCATAAACCCCAGCAGAAGAAAACCAGAAGAGACTTTAGAAATCATTTGCTTCCATTCTTTTGATCCCTGGGAGAGAAAGTAGGTCACTCAAGTTCACACAGAAGGAACAAACCAGAGTTCAGGACCCCTGTCCCATGGCTGCAGATCCAGTGTTCCTTCCATAGTCTATTCTTCAGGCTACCAAGGGAATGCTTGATCAGGGATTGGCTGCTCCAACAGGGAGTATGTGACATTTCCCGAGGGGTCATCCATCACCCACAGGAATAGGAAAGTTCAGGTAAGAGAGGAAGCCTGATGGTCAGGTAGCAAGGCTGAATGGTGCCTCAGTGGCTCACCATCCTCTATAGATCTCTGTGGCCCCTTTTATGGAAAGATCTACAGGCATTTTGTCAACGGTATTCTCAGAGAGCAGGCATGAAGCATTAGCAAGATGTTAAGTCTATTGAAGGGAACATGGACCTTGAGGCAACCTCTGCCACAGGGGCTCCCAAGCTGTAGGGTAGAAGGCAGATGCATCCTGGGACAGACATCCTTTATCTTCCTCTGGCCAATAGGAAAGCCCGTCCTCTAGGAGGGATTTGTCCCAGGCCTTCTGGGAAGTCAGGCTAGAAGCAGGAAACAAGGGGCAGGTCCTCAAGCTGTTGGTCTAGAAAACAGACCACAGTCCCAAAAGGAATGACAGTATTGTTTCGTAATATTTCCAGTTGAGCTAAGGAGGTTTTTGACATGTGTTTCAGGACTCAGCTTTTTCTCACTTCTGCAATAAAACGTGAAGACAAAGAGTCTTATATTCTTCCCTTTGGTCCAAGAACAGACGTGTGGATGGCAGGGTTGGTAGTGAGCAAAGGGGACTTGCAGCCATAACGCTTGAAGTTAGAGATGGGCAAGGCAGTCACTTCATATGTGATCCTGGGAAAGTCTCTTGATGAAATAAAGATTAGAGGAAGAAAACCTACCCTCTCCAAAAGCCAACCAACACTGCTTTCCACCCTCCAGGTCAAGACTAACTTGGTAAGTAGATCCCTCCCAAGAGAGATTAATTCAACAAGCATTTATTAATCACCTAATATATGCCGGGTACTGAGCTAGGATTGGGAATAAACACACACACACACACACACACACACACACACACACACACACACACACACACACACACACACACACACATGCACGCACGTACGCACGCACACACACTTCTTTGCCCTCATGGAGTTTATGTTCTATCTACCTTCTTTGAAGTTCTGATATTTTATTATTTACATGAGTTGGGGAGTGGAAATTATCTACATCCTTTTTAGATCTAGTTTTGAAAGGGGAAATTTTGGAAAAGAAGGGATCATTGAGGCTTAAAGAGAAAAGAGGGAGTACCCCCAGGAAACAAAAAGGCCAAGTTGAGAATACCCAAAGTCAAGCAATTTCCACAGATGACAGTGGAACTTAGCTCCGGTTTGGGAGTCAGAGGGGTTTAATCCTACCACTACCACCAAGCTCCTGTGTGACCTTGACTGAGTTATTTTTCTTATGTGGCTCTCATCTATAAAATGGGTTGGGTGAGCCAGGCGAACTACACATTTTTCCTAGAGTTTGCTCTGTGCATTCTTGAATTGATAAACTGGAGGGTGGCCATGCCATACTGCTGTTTGTCCTTCGTTCCCAAAGAGGACCATATCATATTAGGATCAACAGAAGAAATGAGGCATGGCTACCTTGGCTAGAGAAGACTCAGGCAGAACATGTCAGCAGCAAAGAAGCAGGGTGGTTCAGCAAAAAGAATGATGGATTCAGTCAGAGGACCTGGGCTGGAATTCTGGATCTACAATGTTATGACCATGTAGGCCCTTTTTTCCTCAAGTGTAAAACTAAGAGGTTGGCCTGGATGTCTTCTGAATTTCTTGAAGCTCCACATCATCATCTTAGGATTCTAAATATTTAATGTGCTATCCCATGGAAGGTTAGCCTGGTTCTCCTTGGCTTCTTAAGGGGAGGGAGTTGCTAGATGGGGCCTTGAAACAGAGCAGTCCACATCTAAGGGGCTGGCTCTGGAAGTGGTTGGACCTTGCTGAACCGCTGTCTTCAGACAGAGACTGGCTGCCCACTTGTCAGGTGTGGTCTAGGAGTCTTCACCATGTAGAAGGTTAGGCTGGATGGTCATCGAGTCTCCTTCCAACTCTGGGGTTCAGTGACTTGGTGAAATTGAGCAGTGACCTGCACCAAAGCTTGTCTGGCTGATGCCATGGGGTTGGTGTCACACAAGCTTGGGTCCCAGGTTCATAGGTAAGCATTAAATCCTCTTGGGCTACCTAGAAAGAGAACACAAAAACTCACGTTTCTTCTTGTAACTCTAATTCAGAGTGCCTAGCATCTCATCCATAGCAGGGCTCAAAATTCATTGAATGAATAATGGATGGATGGATGGACGGATGGACAGATGGATGGACGAATGGACAGATGGATGGATGGATGGATAGACAGATGGATGGATGGATGGATGGATGATTGTCTAAAGCTTGAGGGCAGGGACTGTTTTTATCTCTTTTTGTATCCCCAGCACTTAGCACAGTGCCTGGCACATAGTAGGTGCATAGGAAAGGCTTATTGACAGATGACTTTCTGTCTTCATCCCCTGTGCTTTTAGGAATTTGTAATTTGAAATAGACTATGGAGTTCCTGAGATGAAAGAAGGTACCCCCAGGGACCAACCTGCTGCTAGTGAGCCCCCTCCCTCAAAAAGCAGGAACAGGAAGTCACTGTGACTGGGATCACACTTGAAGTCTCACCAGCTCAAGAGAAGCACAAAGAACTTGCTCCCTACGGTGGTCTCCTTGACACATTGGGGTAGCACAGGGAGTGAGTCGAGTTCCCAGATAAACATATGGGAAGATCAGAGGATCATCGGAATAAAGCTGAGGGACCCCCTAAGTCCAACCTCCTCATTTTACAAGTGAGGAAACTGAGGTCAAATGACTTAGAATTGTAGATTTGGAGCTGAAAGGTATTTCACAGGCAAGGTACTTCAACCCTCATTGTATAGAAGAGGAAACTAAGGATGGGAGGGGGTTGTGTCTTGCTCAAAGATCACACAGGTTGTCTCATAGGTGGGATTTGAACCCATGGCTTCTGACTGCAGAGCCAGCAGACCCTGTGCATTACACTCCCCTCAAAGATAAGGGGTGCAGGCTGGGCAGGCATGGATAGGTTGGAGGAAGCCTTCTCATAGATGAGATCACAGGTCCCATCACAGCCTGGCGCTCTCCCAAGAGCCAAGCTGCTGAGAGGAATGTGGGCTAGTGGAGAGAGAGCTAGCCTTGAAATCAGGAGACCTGGCTTCAGATCCTTCCTCCCACACAGCCTGACCCTGCAATCCCAGGCAAACTGGTTAATCTCTTTGTGCCCAGGATACCCTCAAAGAAAGGTAAGGTTTAGGATAGGTGCTGACCTTCCACCAGTGAAATTCCTAGTTCTAGTGAGCTCTGTGTTGGAGGAATAAAGCTACCAAAGTCCCTCTCTTAAGGATGTTACAATTTTCAAAAAATAACCTGGGACAGAAAGATCTCAAAGCACTTTTTCAGCATTATAGAGAGAAAAATGTGGTTGGGTCTATTGGACAAGCTGAGGTAATGGAGTGTGGTCTGTCTAACAGCAAACCAATGAAGAGATCTCCTGTCTCTCGATACTGAGTCACCTTTCACACGGACTATCTGTGCCCAACCTGTGGTAGAGCATTCTGAACACGTATTGGTCTGATCAGCCACAGTCAGACACGCTGAAACTTCACGTTATCATGGTGATGTCATTTTGTTCCTCTTGGAGAACAAAGGACGACAGCCACAACTGAGTCACCTTGTATATGGCTTCCCCAGGCGAGAGTCTGACCTGGGCGCCCCCAGGTCTCAGCTTTATGGCAACCTGCCTGACTTACCTTCCACTCCCCTCCAGGGTACCTTTACTGGTGGGTCACTCTGTAGATGATACAGGCAATTCATTTGACACCTCTGGAAAAGGAAGAAATTGAATATGCAGTCTGCCCTAGAACCAGAGTCCAGAGCCCAGTTCCCTTCTGCTTCAAGTGAGCTCCCTGTCAAGAGTGAGTGGGAGAGAGCCTGGGTGTAAATGAGTAAAAGCTCACACTGAAAATTTAACAATTGGCTCTGGTCAGAGCTGGCTCGACCCTGGTTGGCCTTCCAGGTCTCTCCAGTCCAGAGATGCCAACACATGTTGGCTACCTCCTACCTTCCCAGAATTGTGCTTGGCACAACAGGGAAGGCCACAGTGTCTGAACTAGAAAGTCACATGGCTGGGGAGATGTGTGTGAAGCAGAGAACAACCGGGAGCAGGGTTGTGTGTGTCCTGTTGAGTGTCTGTTTCTCTGGGCATCTCCATGACCTGCCCTCTCGCCTGAGACTAAGTGAGATGGCCCCTGCTCTGAGGGCCTTCGGGCCTCACTGGTGGGAGCTCTCTGTAGCTAGCCAGACCCAGACCCACCACAAAGGCCATCTTCAAGCCAGGCACATTCTCCCACCCCTTTCTACCACCAACTCTGGGAACAGTAATCAAATTGACACCACCGGTCCTGCAAAGGAGGCATCCGTGGATCAGCTTATGGTTCCGTCTCTGTGGCCTCCTAGTCTGTGATGCCCTTCGCTGGCCACCACTGTCCTATGTGTGTTCTCATCTCCCACTTGAGGGCAGAGGCTGTATTTGTACCCTCAAGGCTTGGTAAAGCCTGCCACACGTAGAGTGCTAGATGGGTTTTTCATTCCTTCATTCACTCATTCCTTTGTTCATTCACACTTCATGAAAGGATCATAGGGTATTAATACTGGAAATTTTTCCTTTTCCTCCTTAATTCTGGTGCCCTCTTCTATTGATTATTGCAAATTTATCCTGGGTAGGGCTTGATTTTACAGAATTGTTTGCGTGTTGTCTCCCTGCCAAATAAACCACGTGCTCCTTGAGGGCAGGGACTGTCTTCTACCTTGCTTTGAATCTGCAGCTCTTGGCACAAGGCTTGGCACAGAGAAGGCGGTTCATAAATGTTTATTGATTGACTGATGAAGTGACTAAAACCTTATCATTGATGACCTCATCCTGTGACAACATTCATTGATGTAGGAGGAATATGTCCTTCTTTTACACTGCGAAGATGGTATGGGGGAAGGGACCTTAGGACCTAGAACACAGCCCAGACCCCTATGACATGAGCACACATGTGCTTGTGTGTACATGCCCACATGCACACACACACACACACACACACACACACACACACACACACACTCCAAGTCACACCACATTCTGGCTGATCTCAGCTCTAACTCGTCCTGAATCCCTTTCTCTGACTCACCATCTCAACCACTCCCTCTCTCCTCTTTCACTTACAGCTTCACTGTTCCTATCTTGGCACTCAAACCCCTACCCACTGTTCCTACCAAGGCCCCAGTCCTCCAGACAACCTCCTCACACACTGAGACACCTTCAAACTCCTCTCTCTTTTCTTCTCTCTCCTGGTCTTCCCGAGGATTCTGAGATTCTGACCTCAAAGCTGGCTCAGGCCATGCTTCCTCCTTGACCACACTTGGACTGGTCTCTCAGAGCAGTCAAGGCCCCTCCTCAATAGGCCCAGTCTGGTTCACAGCTGTATTCCCTTGGCTGGCTACCCTAGACTCTCAGCCTACCTCTTGGTGGCTCAACCAGGAGCATCTGGGACTTGGTGCTCTTGAGACGTTTCTGGCCCCAGAAGGTGATGGTCTGTACTCGTACTTGGTAGATGGTGCTAGCCTCAAGCCCATCCAGTCGAACTTCAGGTTTTGCCTATAAGAGACATATCAGGACATCTTCAAAATAATCTTCCTGACCCACAGGGCTGACCATGATGTTTCCCTGGGACATCTTGGATAGGTGAGGACATGTTATGAATAGTGAGCCAGCTGCAGAGCCCTGAAGACCTGGGTTCCAGACCTCCCTCTGACATATCATATAATCTCTCAGAGTCCCAGACCATGTAAGTCACAGAGTAGGTGTTTATCTGCACTTCATCACTGGGAGTTCCCTATATCAGAAATCCCAGTAACAAGCAAACACATTCCTGAGCAAACACAGTGCCTGGTGTGTAGTAGGCGATGATTTGTTGATTGTTACTAATATCTCCCTGAACCTGAGTTGCTTCATCTACAAATGGCTGAAGCCAGCCTTGCAAGGGGCTTCACAAACTTTTAAGCAGGTATAGAACTGCCCGACATTTTGTTGTTGTTCAATCGCTTTTCAGTCCTGGCCAAGCCTTGTGATCCCATTTGGGGTTTTCTTTGGAAAGATACTAGAGTGGCTTGCCATTTCCTTCTCCAGCTCATTTTATGGATGAGGAAACCAAGGGAAACAGGGTGAAATGACTTGCCCAGGGTCACACAGCTAAGTGTCTGAGACTAGATCTGAACAAAAGTTCTCCTGATTCTAGGCTCAACACTTTATCCACTGTACCACCTAGCTGCCCCTAAGAAAGCCAGTCATTCTCACATATAATTAAAGATTCTATACCCCTTCCCCCCCCCCCAGACACACACACACACACACACACACACACACACACACGCACACACACACACACATCCTCCCTAGTAGCCTGGAGCCAGACAGACCCAAACCTTGGCACTCAAACCCTTACCCCTGTGATTTTTAGGCTCCTCATCTTAGGAGAAGTCAAGTGTGCTCCTGGTGTCCAGGGCCTCCAGAGGACCCTGTAGCGGTGGACAGCTAGAGCCCCTTCAGGAGGAGGGTCCCAGGAAATGATGATGCTGTGAGTTCCATCATGGTTGGTGGTGACATTGCCTTTTCTGAGGTTCTGGGGGGATCCTGGAGGCAAAGGAGCTGTGGGGATGGTGGGGGTAGGGTGGAAGGGCAACAGGAGAGTAGGAATCAACACACAATTCCTTTCAGTCAGTCAGTCAGTCAGTCAATCAACAAGCATTTTAATTAAGTGCGTACTATGTGCCAGGTACTGTGCTGAACCATTTATTACAAGTGTGAATCCTTTAGGAGGATTCAAAAGACTCAGAGGATGAACAAATCTGGTTCTGACTCTAGCTCCAGACCCTGACGGAAGGATGAGGGTGAGGGGCCAGGATTTAGGGTGATGTAAGAATAGGTAACATGGGTAGAAGGTGTTGAGGTAATGCCAGCTCCCCTTGCAGTGTGTGATGGGAAGGTTGTCTAGTCTGATGTTGACTCTCTGAACTTGCTCTCCATCTCTGATCACCTCCCTCCCCCTCAACACTACCTGCTGCCAAGTCAGGGAAGGTCTAAAGCTGAAACAATTACTACCCTTCTAGCACCATGGTTCTCAAAGGGAGTACCTAGAACATCAACCGGCTCACTGTGAAAGTGTGCCTTGCCCAAACTTCTTTAAAACTTCACAAATAACAAGTAGCCTTGACCTCTTCCATACATTTAGCTCTTTCTGGCTTTGCAGTAAATGTGAGAAACTACCAGATCTCAACAAAACAATATGTCCTTGGGAACTTCAAGAGACTGGAAACTTTTATCTATTTGCAATTGTCACTTTTTCCTTAGCTCCCTTGAAGCCTGGGTTCTGACCTCGACATTCCACTGAAACTGCTCTCCCCTGTGTTACCCAGGATCTGGGAATGGCTAGTCAGTGATCATTTCTCAGTCCTCATCCCTCTGGCCCTTTCTGCAGTCCAGGACACCCTTGATCACCCTCTTTTTCTTGATACTTTTGGGTGACATTACCTTGTAAGGTTCAACTCCTATTTGTCTGACTGCTCCTCCATCTTCTTGGCTGCATCTTGATTAGGTCACACCTGCTCACCTTGGGTATCTCCTCGGGCTCTGTCCTGAGTCTTCTTCTCCTTCTATACTATTTTACTTGGTGGGTTTAATGACCATCTTTGTGTTAATGATTCTCAGATCTACCTCTCCTGCCCCAAACTCTCTCCTGACCTCTAATCTTGCATCTCCAACTGACTTTCAGACATCTTGAATGGATGTCCAGTAGACATCCGAAACTCAGCATGTCCAGAAAAGGAACTCATAATCTCTACCCCTACTCTGTTACTGTAGAGGTGCCACCATCCTCCCAGCACCTAGACTCATAACCTAGGTGTCATCCTGGATTCTTCTGTATTTCTCCTCCCCCATCCTCATGTCCAATATGGTTCCAAGGTCTGTCATTTCCACCTCTGCAGCATCTTTCAAATACACTCCATCCTCTCCTCTCACACTGTTCCCACCCCATCCAAGGCTTCATCTACTCACTCCTTGTTAACCTGCCACCATAACTTTACCTTTGTGGAATCCTGGGTTGTCATTCTATCAAACTCTGCTGCCATTTAAATATTTGCCTTCCTCAGTCAATCAGCTGGAAGTACCCACTTCACCTGTTTGCCTCCATTACACTGAAAACAGGAGAAAGTTTTGCCGCCTTTGGGACAAACAAAAATTCAAATCTTAAACTGGGGGCATTAAGTTAATAAAGGAATTTCAGGCACCACTGGGCAGCGGTGGTGGTGGTGGTGGTTGGCTCCCTCTCCTGGAGCAGGCTGGATCTGGCCTGGCCTTTGCTTACCTCTGGAAGACTGAAAGAGTCTGCTTGGAGGAGTGAAGCCCCGGGTGCCATGGGCATTAACTGCAGCCACTCTGAACTGGTACCATTTATTTGGCCCGAGGTTCTCCAGTTGGGTGCTTTCCTCCATGGTCTGCAATTCGTGGTTAACAAAGCAAAGTGAAGAAAAGTTGCAACTTTTGTAGCCCCCACTAAATCAGACCGACTGATGGTGTTTTTGACCAGACTGGAAACTAAGGTTTTGTTTTCTTAGGAGGAGGTTAATGAGGATGCCAATTAGAGAACTTGATAAGGAAATTATAAGATTTAGACCTGAAAAGGACTTTGAGCATCATCCAGTTCAACCATTTTATGTTACAGATGAGCAAACAGAGACTCTGTAGGGCACTGGAAAGGACACTATCTGGAGTTAGAAGAACATGTCTGGAATCCTGAATCTGCCACTTCTTGCCCATCTTACCCAGAGCAAATAATTTCTCTGGGCCTCAATTTCCTCATCTATAAAATGGGGCATGGACTATTTGACCAGAGAATCCTTTTCAGCCTTAATTTTATGATTTACCTCAATGCTTGGCACAAAATAAGATCTTAATAATCCTTCCTTCCCTCCTCTTTCTCTTTCTCTTTCTTTCCTCTCCTTCCTTCTATAAAATTGAAAATTGACTTTAATTCTATTTTGTTAAGATTTAATCAAGTCAGATTTAATATTCTCTTTTTGGTTTCTCTCTTTGTAAACTTCACCCTCCACCCACATATCACAGAAACTTGCCCAAAGGTCAAGCTTTTATCTTGTTATTCAGTCATGTCTGACTCTTCTGGACCCCATTTGGGGTTTTCTTGGCAGAGATGCTGGAGTGGTTTGCCATTTCCTTCTCCAGTTCATTTTACAGAGGAGGAAACTGAGGCAAACAGATGAAGTGACTTGCCCAGGGTCACACAGATATGTCTCTGAGGCCAAATTTTAACTGACATCTTCCTGACTCCAGGCCTGGTGCTCTACCCACTGGGTCATTCAGGAGCTCACCTTTACCTAATTACCTCCACCTTTGTAATCCGGCCCATCACTCACTTTCCTAGAGAGACTTGATTAACCTAAAAGGTCAGATATTAACAATTTAAACTACTGTAGCCACTCCCAGCACCTGGAGACTAACCTCTTTGTCTATGATCCTTTATCTTGTCGTCTGGAATCACTGGTCTGGACTATGGCTGAAGGGTTTCAGAAGTGGAGGTCCAAGTGATGTAACCTCAATTCTGACTATATCATTGATAGCTAAACAGAAGAAGAGCTGGCGGCCCCAGCTGCACCTCTGCTGCTGAAGAGATAGCTCTGCTCCCTTGTTAATCTCCATAAAAAGAAAAGACCCTAGGCCCTCACGAGAGGCCATTGACCCATTTATTGGTAATCGCTCAGAACTTTGTCTCTCACAATTTCTCATGTGCTCCTTCCTTCCTTCCTTCCTTCTTTCCTCCTTCCTTCCTTCCTTCCTTCCTTCCTTCCTTCCTTCCTTCCTTCCTTCCTTCCTTCCTTCCTTCCTTCCTTTCTTCCTTCCTTCCTTCCCTCATTCTTCCTGCTCTTCCTTCCTTCCCATCCTGGGAGGGTCAGGGTGACTCAGCTGGTCAATGGCATGTCATAGAATGTCATAAGCCAACAAAGCAGACATTTATCCTGTTCCTTTAGACTCCTCATGTCCAACTTTCCTCTAATTTCCCACACTAACAAATTTAGGCAGGTGCTATTCCTGTCCAGCCCTTCCTCCCTGGAGGCATCACAAGTGTGGGTGTTTGCCTTACAAGTGAAGGTGTGGAAATTCCCACCTGGGACCGTATCAGCAGGTTTTTGTTAGGCCCTTTGGAGAGAGTGCAGGACTTTGGATTTAGTCACCTGCTCCAAGCTGTGGCTACTGAGGCCCCTCAAGGAAAAAAAACCTTTTTGAGTTTTCTTTCTTTTAAAAGAAAAGCTCCCATCAAATTTCTCTGGACTACAAACTGAGCAAATGACTTTCCATTCTGTGCAGAAATCCAGAGCTTTTCATACTATCTTAACTTTAGAGCTACGAGAGAATTCAGAGGTCGTCCAGTCCATTTATGGATGAGGAAACAGGCCAGACTACTTCAATGACTTGCCCAGGGTCTTACAACTACTGTCTGAGTCTGGATTTGATTTCTGCTCTTCCAGACTTCAGGTCAAAAACTCTTTCCACATGGTCCCATCTCCTCTCTTTCCTATAGAGCTGCCCTCTCTGTGTTTCCTCTACTAAACCAGTCCGGTCTGCTTTCTCTGGGACATCAGCTACAAACTAGGTGTGTGTTAGGGTTGGAGAGGGCTAACAAAACTCTCTTTGCAATGCAGATTGTGGCCCCTCTACAACTTGGTAACTGGTGTCAGAAAGTGACTGAGGTGCCCAAAGTCACCGCCTTGCCTTCAGCCTAGGGAGAAGAAGGTCTGAGCCCAGCCAGGTTGGTCTTCTGATGACAAACACACAACCACATGCAGAATCAAAGCCTTTCCCCTTTGGCACAACCATGGTTTGTCCAGTGAAATAAAATCAGCTCCAGGGAAGAGCCTGGTGTCCATTTTTGTCCTCTTATCCACCACCAGAGAGGCAGCCCCAGGGCAAGGGAAGGGCCCTAGATTTGGAGCCAGAGGATGCGAGTCACATGTTTGAACTGTGCCACTTGTTCTGTGACCCTGGGCCAGTCATTTCTCTCCCACGGGCCTCAGTTCCCTCATCTGCCAAATGAGAGGTTGGACTATTGCCCCAGGGACCTGTCTAAGATACAGAGTGGGGGTGAATCTGCTTTGAGTGTGGGAGTTTCATCCCTGGTAGTCCCATAGACCGGTGAAGTCCCTGGCCCAGTCCCAAAAACTCAGTGCCCTGTATTTAGCAGGCCCTTAATAAATGTTCACTGGCATGGCCTCTGAGAAGTCTGACTGCTTCCATGCCAGTACGAGGCAATAAGGGAGGACTTTAGTCAAGGCCTGCTACACCTTTATCTCCCTGAATTTATCCCTGGCTCTCACTGTCTGTCTGTCTCTCTGCAGTGCTCTCCTCTCAGAAAGGAGTCAGAGGAATATGGGGTAATCAACTAATTCAGGCTAAAGTGGAAAAGACTCATAATAACTTGATCTGTTAATATCCCAAGATTCTTTGCATTTTAAAATAGGATGGTTCTTAATGTGAAGGAATGAATCTTAGATTGTTGCTTCAGCCCTTATGGTTGGAGGAGAGGAGAGGGGAGTAGGGGGCGGGAGAGAGAGAGAGAGAGAGAGAGAGAGAGAGAGAGAGAGAGAGAGAGAGAGAGAAAGAGAGAGAGATGGAGAGATGGAGAGATGGAGAGACAGAGACAGAGACAGAGAGGGACAGAGAGACAGAGACAGACAGAGACAGAGAGACGGAGACAGATTGGGGAGGGATCTTCCCTGACTTTCAGGGTAGAAGTCCTATCCTGTAGGCACGGGCCTTGCTCTAGGAGGCATTTAGGACATGAAGAGGGAAGGGGCCTTCCAGGGGTGGTCAGAAAGATTAGGGACAAGGTATAAACAATAGATGGGGACTCCGAAGACCTTCGTTCACTTTCTACTGCCTTGGGCCATGGTCAGGGTGTGACTGGGAAAGCCCCATTAGTTGTCCTCTGTGCCCTCAAGGAGTTTTCTAAGAGGAGAAAGTTGCTGACTAGGTGCTGAAAGCTTTGGTTTGGGCTTGTCTTCACTGGGAGTTTCCTGCCATTGAAATTCAACATGACCAGTACGTAAAGTGATGCTGAAGCTCCCAAGCCTCCCGGGGAGACATTGTTTTCTTCAGTTTTCCTCAATCTGGATAAGGAGGTGGAGAGAAAGCTGGCCTATGGGGATATTGACCTTGCTTTGGACATAGGCAAGTCTAGGAAAGAGGATGGGACACCCAAGTCAGAGCCAATGGGAGACCTACCACAGCCACCGCCTTCCATTCATTAGCTTCATCCTCACTGGGGTGAAGCCCCCAGTGCCACCTGCTCTGTAGGATGTAGAGCACGGGTTCCATGGAAACGCTGGACTTAGGTTTCCAAGAAACTTGGACTGCTCCCCTAGATCTCTCCAGAATGATGAGGCCTTTTCTAGGCTTCAGTGGGACACCTGAAAAGGAACTGACATAAGTTAGAGAAATACAGGCAAAAAGGGAAGAAAGGAAGGAAGGAAAGAGAGGAGGGAGGAAGGAAGAGAGGAAAAGGAGGAAGACAAAAGAGAGGGAGAGAGGAAAGAAAGAATGAAGTAGGTAAGAAGGAAGAAAGTAGAGAAGGAAAAAAGGAATGAAGGAAGGTGGAAGGAAAGAAGGAAACAAAAAGGAAATAAGGAAGGAAATAAGGAAGTAAGGGACAGAGGGAGAGAAGAAGGAAAGAATGGAGGAAGAAGGAGAGGGATGGAAGAAGTAAAGAAAGAAGGAAGGATGAACTGAAGGAAAGGAGGAAGAAAGGGATAAAAAAGGAATGAAGAAAAAGAGGGAGGGAGGAAGAGGGAGAGACAGGGAGAAAGGGAGGTATGTAAGAGAAAGCACAAAAGTGAAAGACAAAGGATGGAAGAAAGAGAAAGTGAAGAAAGAGAAAGGAAGGAAGGATAGAAAGAAGGAAGGGAGGGAGGACAAAGCAGTAGAAGGAAGAGAGAAGAAAACAAAGATGTGCCGACTTCATTGATATGTGGCAGGTCCCTGAGCCATTTGTGCAGAGATTCATATGGTAGCTTCTCCACGCCCCTGGGCCTCATTTCTGTGCACACATTCGAAGCAGAAAGAAAAAGAAGCCTAGGTATTTATCAGGATGTGTTCAAAGTCTCCCCAGGCTCATGACTCCCACTTTGAAGAAAGACAAAGCAGCTGCTGGAAGCTCTTCTCTTTCAGGGAATGAATTGGGAGAATCCCAGGAACAGACCAGTGCAAGAGAAAATTAAGCAAAGAAGGTGGCAGGGGCAGGGGCCGGGGCAGGGGCAGGGGCAGGGCTAGACTGGCAGGGGCAGGGGCAGGGCTAGACTGGCAGGGGCAGGAGCAGGGCAGGGGAGGCTGGTAGGGGCAGGGGCCGGGGCAGGGGTAGGCTGGCTTCCATCCTTGCAGAAGTGGGGAGGGGCTGTAGTGCTCTTCCCCGTCCATAAGACCCATGTCATTAGGGTGCACATCCAGGAATTTCACTTATTTTACCAAAATAATCATTTATTTAAAATCACGGGGGACATTATTTATATTCATTGAGTTAAAGAAACAAAAATGTAACTAATTTACTATAAAAAAAATTAACAAACTTTTCTTCAAAATGAAAGAAGAAATATCAGATTGGTTTTGAGTATAGGTGGGTTGTCCTGGGACATACTGGCAGACCCTGTAGGGAAACATGATCCCAGCCCCTCCTCACTCTGCTCTCCTGGCAACCCATCTTCCCTAGTCAGACCCCATCCTCCTTTGCCCACAAGCCCTGCCTCCAGCATGGTATCCTTGGCCATTATCCACCCAGCTCTCCCCTGGGCATCCATGCTTGACTCAGGACATGCTTCAGGGCGTCAGCTTTTTACCTCTGTTCATGTGGTCTGGGGTCTGGCAGGTGTGCCCACAAGCATTGGAGCAGCATTTCCTGTTCCCTGGGCATTCAGGGTCCCCCCTGCAGCTCTGCACACAGGCAGCAGCAAAGCCAGATGCCCTTGCTGAGGGCGGGCAATCTCCTTGTTTGACTGTCTGCAGGGTCCTCAGGAACTCACAGCTGGTCAAGCACTCGTGTTGAGTCTGGGAAGAAGACACCAGCTTAAACTAGGGTCAAAGGGTGAAATCTATTCACCTGCATGAAGATTTCTTAAGGCCTTTACATGTGAAAGACACTGCTTGATGCCAGCCAGCCAAGGAGAAAGATGAATCTCTCTGGGAGGGAGGGCCTGGAGCAGGGTGGACTGGTAGACTGGACCACAATCTTCTAGTGGTGAGACCCAGGCTGAGTGACCCAGGGTCTTCAAAACATTGACAGTTGGAAGAGGCCTTGGCAGTCATTCATCCTGCCTTCCACCCCTCCCCGCCAAAGTCCAAGCCCTCCTCTGATGTCCTGCTTGAGTAGTCACAAGAGGAATGAATGGCTGGGAAGCAACCAGGGCCAATCAGATAGTGAGAGGAAGGGTTAACTGGTGAACAGTCTTTCTATTCCTTGGGTAGCTATCCTAAGGCAAGAGGTCCTGAGGAGGGCCCAAAATGCATGGTGGACCCCCTTGGGGAAGATTTATGGAAAAGACACTGGCTGGAGCCACATGGGCTGGGGATGGAGTGATCTGTATCTTTGTAGGGAGGGTCATAATCATCTTCTTCTTCATCATCATCATCATCATCATCATTTTCATAATCTCATCACCTAGAAGCAATAGGGCCTAGTGCTTAGAGAGTTCAAAGTCAGGAAGAACTGAATTCAAATCTTCCCCCTCTGACCTCAACCAGCTACATGACCCTCAGCAAATCAATTGAACTTTCCTTGCTCTGGGCAGCTCTCTAAGAAGGTGCCAGTCTCCATTGGCAGAGAAGTTCCCTAAGCTTATGAAATCATAACAATTCCCCTTATCATAATAATCACAGATGCTTATAGGGCCTGGGAAACACTCACAACAACTTGGTGCCATGGTAGGTGCTACTGTTACCCCACTTGATAGATACTGGAAGGATTCTAGTACTGGATAGAATGAGTGGGAGGCCCTGTGCTTGGTGCCATTGGGGAATAGAAGGACTGATTTAACAGGCCTTGTCCTCCAGGGGCTGATCATCTAGCTCAGAAAAAGACTTTCCCATAAATCAGTGTAATCTAAGTCTGAAGGGAATAAGGGCATGGAGAGGCTAAAAGAGGAATCCCTCCACCTCTCTCTTGGAAGAGGAGAGGGTTTCACTGAGCATAACACAGTTCCTGGCATGCATTTGGTGCTTAATAAATGATTGTTGACTTAACTCTACTGGTAGGATTTAAAAATTTTTCATTTCTTGATCTAAGGTGACAGATCTGGAAAGAGAAGCCGTAAACCTAAGACTACGATAAGGTTTTTCTTTTAAGTCTGTGGCTCAATGTGACTCCCCATTTCTAGTACTTAGTCTCTTTATTAGTGTCTAGGAGATTTTAAATTATTTTTACTTAAGTAGTTGAGGGCTCAGAAGAAATCTGTGCACATATTTGGCATGTTCATCCATGATTAGAAAACTGAAGTGTGAGACATTAAAAAAAAATTCTCTCCCAAATTCCCCCTTACCTTAGGTCAGTGACCTACCTAGCCCCAGTTTTGACTGAGCCTGAAATAAATTTTCCATGATAAGAGTCCTCTCCCTTCTCCTCCTGCCACTCTTAAATAATCACAAAACATCAAGATATTTCTATTGATTCAATTCATTAACCAAAAGTGTAAATTTAGGCACAAATGCATCTTACTTCAAATTAAGATTATAAGACTTGACCCATTGAATGAAAGCAAATGGCAGAATCGAGGAGACATTTTGTGATTGTCTGACATGGACACATATCTGAACCTTTGTCTGAGAATTTTATTTGTCCAATGGTGAGCTCAGCTAAGTGCTGAACACGTCTACTGGTGAAAAGTAGAACTTTGGTGCTTTCCAGTCAAGTTTCCAGTTGTGGAATGTATTTTGGGGAGAAATCTCAGTGTCTGTCTCTTCCCCCCACCTCTTTGTCTGTCTGTCTATCTCTCCCTCTCTTCTCCAATGTCAATTTCTCTCAGTCTTTCTGAGGATCTCCTCTCTCCTTTTTCTCTGCAGCACTGCACAACCTTCCCTCTCCCTGTCTCCCCGCCCCCCCCCCCCCCCCACCATTGACCTTGTCATTGTAGAGAGTGAACACAGACAAAGAGGACACAGACTTATTTCAGGCATAAATAAGAAAAAAAAACTGGTGCTGGTACTCCCCAGCAGCTGGAGCTTCCAAGTACAGGGACACTCTTGGTCCAGAGGGCAGTGTCAAGGAGAAAAGATAGAATTACCGCACAAAGCTCCCAGCACTGATCTTTCAGGGTATCCATCAGGGCTCTGCATGGCTTCAAACACTGCAAAAGTCAAATGGAAGTATTATCATCAACAGCCCATCCTTCCCCCTTCCTCTTCCTATCCCTCCAATCTACCTCTGTCCCTGGACTTCAGTCTGGGGCCTGACTATCCCTTTGGTCTGTAGGCCATTGCTCAAATCCAACATACATGGGGAACCTGGTAGGATGCAGTCTGGACAGTGCCACAACTCAGAGGAGGAATTGTGCTGCAGGGGCAACCACAGCGAGTGCTTGTGTGTGTGTGTGTGTGTGTGTGTGTGTGTGTGTGTGTGTGTGTGTGTGAGAGAGAGAGAGAGAGAGAGAGAGAGAGAGAGAGAGAGAGAGAGAGAGAGAGAGAGAGAAAGACACACACACAGAGATAGAGATAGAGAAAAAGCAGATATTCAACAGCTCTGTAGGTGTAGCTGAAAGGGATGTTTAGGCAGGGTTTGAAAGTGGACAATTATATTCTTTCCCAGAATTGTATATATGCACAAATGGACTCCATCTCTGGCTCCATCTCTGTCTTTCTCTCTGTGGTCATTTCTGTCCCTTACACACAGTCATACACAATAGTAATGATTTTCATTTATATAGGTCTTGCAAAGTGCTTTTATATTCTTCATTCCATGTGATCCTCACCAGAAAAAAAACCCAAAAACCAATAACTGCCAAACTGAAGCAAATGCTATGGTTATTTTCACCCAAATTTTGTAGATGAGGAAATGGAAACTCAGAAATTAAATGACTTGTCCATCTAGTAAGTATCTTGATATTTGAGCCCAGGTCATCCTGACTCCTGTTCTAGCATACTATCCTATGCTACCTTATCTCATGTATACCTTATACATATATGTACTATTCCTCCAAATTATGTGCTTGGGTTGGGTCCTCAGAGGGCTGACTGCTACTTCATGCTTTAGAGGTAAACCTGTGGGTCTCTACTCCTCAAATGAGAGCTCATGAACCCCCACTAGCATGCTTTCCATGAACAATCAGCTAGCGGATGCAGTTCTCAACAAAGGCATTCGCTGAGATGGACTAGTAGAAGCAGTGGTTACAAAACATTCTCCCCATGAACCTGGGGAGCACTTTTCCACAAATACACACAGCTCTAAAGGAAGGGTAGACTCAAACTCAGAGCACAATAGTAGTGAAGTATACGTATGTCGTGTGTAGCAAAAGCAAACTCACAATTTCTGGTAGTGTAGGGCCTGACAATCCTTTGTCTTTTTGTAGGGTTCTCTCTGCTGTGTGGATTACTTAGTTGGGTTCCCATGGTCTGTTCCTCTCCACAACTCAACTCTTGATTGCCAGGGATGGCTCTCTCTTGAGTCCACAAATGGCTCCTTTCTCTACTGTCAGAGGTCCCATTTCTGGCAGTGCTCCCTACATTGAGTAACTACTTCTCTGTGTCCATGTCTGCCTAGAAAGGGTTTCTACTACCTGCTGGATACAGTGTCTCCTAATGGTCCAGTACCTTTGCTTCACAATGACATGGCCAATGTGAGGAAGGAGGAGAGAGAAATCTCCTTCCTCTAAGGGTAATTTCCTTCCACAGTTTGGATTCTTTTTCTTCCACTTCTGATTCAAATGGATGAATTATCCAACAACTAGATGGTTAATTTTTTTTTTTTATTTAGGCCTAAGGGGCACAATTGATTTTCTAAGCCAATCACTAGATGTTTCCTGTGTGATGATGAGAGGTTAGAAAGTGGTTTTATGATGTCAAAACTTAAAATCCATTTGTCAGTGACTTCTATTTGTTACCCCTAGCTCTTTCTGGGTCTAAGAACAACATACCAGGGTAGAGCAAACAAGAGAATATGTAGGTTGGTGTAATGGGATGGTGGACAGATCCCTCTCTCCCACACTACGAAGGGTTGGCATGTGAATGGCAAATTATATTGAGCCTGTATGTGCCCTGAAGGAAGAGCTATAAGTGATGGGAAGATGTTGCCAATAAGTAGATTTCAGCTAAGCAGGTGTGAGGAAGAATCTTCCTAAACACCCCACTATCTCCAAAAAAGGATAAAAGTCTTTCATCAACTGAGGCCTCTTTAATTACTCCAGTACCCATTTATTCAGAGTTTTGTAGAGTTGATGTCAGAATGATAAAGCTCATCAAAGGGACAGACTTCAGCTCCATTCTCTTAAGTATACAATATCTGGCATGGAAAAAAATACATTAGGATAAAAGAAGGACTGGATATGAGACTTCCTTAGTACAGGGAATTCCTAGATAGAAAATCTCCCCCTACTAATGCAGATTACTTCCTTCTCTGAAACTTAGAGTCTTGGTTGCTTAGAGTTTTGAGAGCTTAAGTGATTTGCCCAGTATATGTTAGAAGAAGGAGCAGAGATTTGGCCTGAATAAAGTACAAATGCCTCCAAGCCAACTCTTCAGAATCAATAAACAACAAGCCCTAGGGGGCAGCTGGGGTGGGAAGTAGCCTTAGCCTTAGGAACTTTCATCTCATGGACAGTGTGGGGGTCTGACAGTTGAGTAGGAGAAGATTGAAGGACTTTCCACTGTTGAGGGACACCAAGCACCATTGGGCTGACCAGACATGTCCCAAAACAAAATTAAACAAAAAATAAATAAAAATGAGAGAGGAAAGGAGAAAAAAATCCAACCATAGACAGCTACTATGGGGATAAAGATCTGGGTTCATAGTCAGAGGAAGATAATGGAGCTAAAAAAGCCACTTCCTTTTTAATGAAAAATGTCGAATGGTCCCAAGCACAGAGTTCTTGGAAGAACTTAAAAAGGACTTTAAAGATTAAAAAAAAGAAGGGGGAAAGACCAAAGAAAAATTAGAAAAAAAGAACAAAGAAAATTATGAAAAGAAAATCAACCAACTTGAAATAGAGAATCAAAAACTTAAAGAAGAAAACAATTCCTTGAAAGCTGGAATTGGGCAAAGGGACGTTAATGACATTCTAAGACATCAAGAAATAACACCAAAAATAAAATCAGAAGTATGAAAAGATAGAAGAAAATGTGAAATACCAGAAAAGTACCTGATCTGGAGAACAGGTCAAGGAGAATACTATAACAATAGTCAAAGTACCTGAAAATTATAATAAGAAAAAAACTTGATACAATATTATAAGAAATTATCAAGGAAAATTGTTCTGAAGTTCTAGAACAAGAAAGCAAAGCAAAAATGGAAAAAAAAATCCACTGATCACCACCTGAAAGAGATCTCAGGAGTAGAACTTACAGGAATATCATAGCCAGGTCTCAAAGGTTAAGGAGAAAAAAAGGGGAAAAAGTAATTTAAATATCATGGAACTCCAATGAGGATTACCCAAGATCTAGCAGCTGTTACATTGAAGGACATAAGTCTTGGAATACTATATTTCACAGAACAAAAAAACTGGGATTATGACCAAGGGTAACTTACCCAGCAAAGTTAAGTATAATCCTAAATGAAAAAGAAATGGATATTTAATGAATTGAAAGGCTTTCAGGTATTTGTGACAAACCCAGCAGAAGTTAATGGAAAATCCAACATGTAACATTCAGGAAAAATATAAAGTGAATATTAAAGACTAGTTACAAGGGACTAAATAAGATCAAATTCTTTGCTTCTTATACATGAAAATATTATCAGAGCTTTTATGACTGTCATCATTATTGGGGTAGTTTGAAAGAAAGACTTGGGCTCAGCTGAGCATGAAGAGGTGATTCTAAAAAAACAACTGTGAAGGGCAAGATAAAAAGGAGTAATTATCTCCTACAAATGAGGCACAAAAGGAAAAAAATGATACAGAAGAAGCTAGTTGCGGGGTGGGCAGGTGGTGCTAGAACCATTCTCTCCTCAGGAATGGGTTAAAGGGAACAACATACATATCTAGAAGGATATAAAAGTCTTCTAAATTCAGAAAGAAATAAGAGGACAAAGGGATAAGGTGGAGGAGAGAGGATAAGGGAGGGACTATTGGAGAGATGGGTAGATTAAGGATTAGGTGGGCAAAATATTGGGTAGAAGTAAAGCAGAGGAGTGGCGGGGCGGATAGAAGCAGGGTGAGAAGGATAGTGAGGAAAAATAGGAAGGAGGAAAATACACAATAAGTAATTATTGCTTAGAATGTGAATGGGATGAATTTAAGCAGAATAAAAATTTGAAATCAACAATATGTTGCTTTCAGAAAATGTTATAAAAATGAGAGATGCACATAAAGATAAAATAAAGGTCAGGAGTAGAGTTTATTATGTATAAAAAGCAGGGGGTAGTAATCATGATCTCAGACAAAGTTAAAGTTGATTTAATCAAAAGAGAAAAATAGGGAAACTACTATGCATCAGCAATATTATTCAGTATTGTTTTAAACCATTTAAAATATCTAGACTATAAAATCCCCGAGAGTTTACCTGCTAAAACAGACATAGGTACTATATGAACAAAAACACAAAACACTTTTTAAGCAAATAAAATCAGATCTAAATAATTAAAGTAATATTTATTGTTCATGGGTATGTAAAGCCAATATTAAAAATTACAGTTTTACCTAACTAATCTATTTATTTAACATCATCTCAATCCTATTACTACAAAATTATCTTTCTGAGTTAGAAAAAATAATAATGAAGTTCACTTGGAAGAACAAAATGTCAAAAATTTCAAGGAAATCGGGAAAAAAAGATGTAAAGGAAGCAGATTCAGTAGTAGCCTTCAATACATGAAAAGGTGGGAGCATCGTTGAAGTATAAAATGGAGAATTTTGACTACTTTAAATGAAAAATTCTTGTATAAATAAAACGTATGCAGCCAAGAATAGAAGAAATACAGAAAAGTGGGGAAAACTTTCACAGACAATCTCTCAGATAAGATATGATTAGGTTGGAATATTGCTTTGCTGTAGGAAATGATGAGCTGGTTGCTTTGGAAAGACCTGGACTTATGAAGAAAGATGCTATCTGTCTTCAGAGAAAACAAATGACAAGTGGAAATAAACATAGTACAGTCTTACATAAAAATGTGTATATTTATAGATATACATGCATTTGAAAATGTGTCTGTATATACACACATATATGTATATAGATATGTGTGTATCTCTCTCTGTCTCTGTCTCTGTCTCATTAATTGTAGCCTTCTTTCAGGCAGGGGTGAGGGGAAAAGAGGGGAAAAAATAAAGTAAAAAGTGCACAGCAGAGAACAAAAGAAAATCTACAAGGAAACAAAGAAAAGCAAAGAAAAGGACAGCTTTGAAAACAATGGATAGTATTTATTAGGTAGGCTTTCTGGAAATGAAAATTTATTGTTTTATATTCCATCTTCACTTATGTTTTGCTGTTTACACGGCGATTTCTTTTTCTTTTCTCATTTTCTATTTAAATTTAAAATAAATAAATAAAAATTTGCCAAAGAAAAATAAAGAAAATAGGAAACTGTGTCTCTCCCCAGAGGATGTCTAGGCTTGGAGGTAACCTGTGAGTCCTTATGTTAGAGCTGAATGGTGCCAAAGTAGGAGTCCCTGGTAAGTGCTTCAGTTTTCTGGGAGAAGATACCTACTACCACGAGGATTGGCCCAAGCTTGGGCCACTTTACCAAAGGACATGTGCTAGGAGTTATTTGCATGGTGCAGAGCCAGGGGAAAATATGAAATGTCTAATAGGGAATCCCAGAAATTGCTTTACCTTTGGCTGGTCTTTAGTAGCAACCTTCTAGCTAGGTAAAACAGAAGTTAGCACTACTGCTTGTTTAGCTTATCTCTCTGTCAAGGCACTTTTGTGAATGTCTTTTATGTTCTGTTTACATGTTTTGTGTGTAGGAAACAAATAGCTGTCCCATATTTGATTCCTATCATTCAGTGGATATCCTTTTATTCCCAGCTTTGGGGGAAACCACTGGATGTGACTCCAAACCTAAGCTATAACTAAGTCATCTCTGACTTAGAAGTTTAATGAACTGAAGAGTTAGAGAAAAGGAAGTCTGTTAGAGGTTCTGTAAGAGGCCAGGTTCCCCAAGGACTGAACCCAGTTGGAGAACATGTGTGGGTCCAGATCAGAGAGGCCCCTTAGAGAAAGAGTGTGTAAGACCAAAGCTCATGTGGGCCTCCAAATGGTTTCATTAATGTTAGAAGTTATTGCATAGAGTTTTATGTGCTTTGTTCTTAATTTTAAAAGCAGATGAGTAGAATGTTTCACATTATCCCCCTTTCCTAGCAAACTGTAAGCCTTAACTCTTTAGTTGCTATTTTATGGATCGTATTTTCATTTATTTATTTATTTTATTTTCATTTTTTTTTTTCATTTCCTTATTGCTTTTGTATGTTGGACAAAGAATCTTCTTTTCCCCTCTCCTCCCTCTTTGGCATCCACAGCTATGTAACACTGGAGACTAATATTCAGAGGACTGACTTTCTTAATTGAAATGTTTTCAATAATCGAATTATAATATATAATATAAATCAAACATATAATAATACCAATAATCAAAGAATAATAGTCATCATAACTAACATTTCCATAGCACATCAAGAGCCTTCTCCCTGTCTCATCTCATTGGATCCTCTCATCAGCCCTGGGAGGGAGATGCTTCTTCTACCACTGAGGCACAGAGGATTAAGTGACTTGCCTAGAGTGATCCAGAATCCAAACTCAGGTCTTCCTTGTTCCAAGCCCAGGGTTCTCAATACTGTTCCAACTGGAAGTATTGACTGCAGTGTTCTTACTACTGTTATTTTACCATGACAACATCTTCACATTTTCTGTGGTAATTTAGTATTTAGTGTGTTTTTCATCATGATCTTACAAAGAAGGGCGACGGCTGTTACTGTCCTTAACTTTGCAGAGGAGAAAGGAAAACTTAGAGAGGCTTTGTGGTTAGCCTAGGATCACATTGCTAGTGATACAGCATGATTTGATCCAGGTCTCCTGACTCTATCCACAATGCCATGATCAAGGCAAGAAAGTGGACTAACACACTTTTGAAAATATCTGTCACTGTTGTGTAGACTGACTCAGAACACCCATAAAGTCATAGACTAAGCACAAGAAGGAATTTCAGAGGTCATGGAGTCCAACCCTCTCATTTTACAAATAGGGAAACTGAGTCCTAGAGAGGCTAAGTGACTTCCCCAGGGTCATAGAGCTAACGAATGTCTGGGTCAGGATTTGAACCCACGTCTTCTTGACTTCAAGTCCAGTGCTCTTATCTACTACACACCAGGCTACATTCCACTTGTAGCCCCTTGCTAGAGAGGCAGCTGAATCCTGCCACATTTCCTGCCCATCACATGGCAATGGGATGAGAAGTTGTAAGGCTGGTCCCACTGGTATTTGGCTGAGGAAGTGGTTTACAATTTTTTTTAGTTTCTCTCATGCTCTCCCTTGGTTTTGAAAGACATAATTAGATGGTGTAGATTAATCCTGACTCCCTAAATTTCTCTATGAAAACAAAACAATAACAAAGGCCCAAACCATCTAGAATGGTTCGCATTTCTGCTACAGGAATTGCAGGAAGACTTTATTTGAAAAGTGCACACAAAGCTAGAAATGAGATCTGAGGTTGGGAATAGGGGATCATGCTGCAGTCCCCATCAGGACAGGAATGAAATGCTACTATCCAAGACTTCCTTGACACGTCCCATCAATGGTACACAACAGAAACTCACTTATTTCCATCTCCCAAAGATAGAAGGGGATTTTATGTTCATATTTGGGGACAAAAGGAAGAACCTATAGGGAGGGAGAGGAGAGGCAGGGAAGTATAGTTCAGTTTCCTGAACATGTGGGCACAAGATGCTCTGTTGTGATGAAAGAGACCTCCCTTTCTACTTAGCTCCCACATTCTGATCTACTTCAATGTGGTTCTCAAGCCCACATTCTGGGAAGGGTGGGGATCTCATCTACTCCTATTCACTCTCATGATTCATGCAATGATCCAGTCCATGGATTCTTCTGGCCTTTGGCTTCCCTTCCTCCATCTTTCTGACCCTGTCTCACTACCAAAGGGTTGGCCATAATCTTTTACCATGCATTCCGGAATCTGGGAGCTTACGTCAGTGGTCCTCACACTTTTTTGATCTTGCATCCCTAGTAGTAAGCAGCTTTGGAACACTCACTCCCAATGTGTATGTGTTTACTTATCTATAAATAACATCCATGGGGTACTGTACTAATATATACTAATAATTATGTACATATTGAAAGCACCAGATCAAGAGTGAAGAACTTCAAGGCCACATGTGGCCCTCTAAATCCTCAGATGTTGGCCTTGAGGCCACAGGTTCACCATCTCTGCACTAGATCAATGCCAGTATCATAAACCTTAATACAAAAATAGAAATGAAAAAGGATAAGATGAAGATAAGATCACCTTTGATCCCAGAATCACTAGGGAGACACTGGAATTGACTGAGCTGCTTATTATTAGTTGGCTTATCTTCTCTTGACTCACTGGGCTCATCTAGCTGTACTCCAGCTGCAGGCTAAGGCTGGAGATGCCTCTGGCCCTGTTGCCCCTCCTCTGAAGAGTGAGCCCCTGCCCAGAGCTGCCATTGAGGGTGTAGCCAGGTCAACCACACTCACATCTAACCTGACTCAACCCTTGATTGGCCAGACTTCTATCCCTTCCCTTACCTGGTCCCCTCCTCGCTTTTCTATTCTCTTTTAGTGTTGCCTTGATTGTGGGGACCGGCAGACAGATAGGTAACAGGTATTTATTATGCACTTGCCATGTGCCAGGCCTTGAGCTAAGCATTGAGGGGACAAATCCAAGCCAGTGAGACAGAGAGGGCCATATCCTAATGCAGGAAGACAGCACTCAAAATGGAGCTAAAAATCAGGCAGGAAACTTCCCTGTGTGGGGGCTGGTGTAGAAGTTCAGAAAGTCTGAAATGTAGTGGGGTGGAGAAAGAAGGTTGGTGGGCTTAGACTCCTCCTCAAAAGGTAGGAATCAGGAGAACCTCACCCAAGAGAGGAGAGGACTGGCAGGGTGGAGGGATGCTGCAGGAGGAGGAGTCCCTAGGTGCTGAGCAAAGCAAAGGTCCACAGTGAAATTGCCACTGAGGCCTGTGGAGTTGGAGTCCAGAAAGTCTCTGGAATCCTTTATTTTTTCTTATATTTGTATTTCTAGCACGGCACAGTGCTGGGCATACAGTAATTGCTTAATAAATACTCTCTCTGCCTTTTTATGTATCTATGTATCCATCTGCCATCGATGTATGTGTAAATGTATTTGTCATCTATGTAGCATCTATGTATCTGTGTGTCCATGTATCTATATATTTCCTATGTAATATCTATGTATCTATCATCTATCTCTCTATGAACCATCTATCATCCATCCAGGTATCTTTCTATGTATCCATGTATCTACCTTTATATTTGTCATCTATCTCTCATGTGTATATGTACCTATTATCTATCTATATAATATCTATGTAGCTATCATCTATCTATTCGTGTGTCTATGTATTTGTGACTTATGTGTCATCTATGTATTATATACCTCTCATGTATGCATGCATGTTATATCATCTGTGTATGATTATCTACGTATCTATGATTTACGTATCTATCCATGTATTAATCCTTCCTCTCTGTCTGTCTGTCTTTCTCTTTTTCTGTCATAGGGGAGTGACATGGTCAGCCTTGAACTTTAGGAAAGTCACTTTGGTAGCTGTGGAGGAGGGGATTGAGGTAAGGAGGGCAGTTAGCTGGCTATTGTAATAGAACAGATAAGATATGATGAGGGCCTGACCAAGGTGGTGACCATATGAGTAGAGAGGAGAGGACACACACAAGAGATGTTGTGGAGACAGCAAAGACATTTGGCAACTGATTCAATTTGTGAGATGAGAGAGTGAAGAACTCGAGATGACACTGAGGTTATGACTGGAAGGCCTGTGGTGCCCTTGATAACAATAAGCAAGTTTGGTTGGGGGTGGGTATTGGGAGTAAGACTTTATCAGGAGATCTCTTATGCATATAGCAAGCCAGCCTAGCTGGCCATGTCAGTTTATCCTGTGGGATTGCCTCTGTTTTGCCTAAAATGAAAAGGAGGAGGTGGGTTTCCTCCTCTGAGCCACAGCTTGCCCTCCAAAGGAAGCTGGTGAACAAGGGCATGGGTGTGTTGGTGGGCAGGGTTAGGTGGGGGGATGGCTTCCTGTGAAGCTACTGTTGCTGGTTCCTCTAGGTTGTAACTGTTCAAAGGGTGCTGAAAAGGGAGGGTGGGAACTTGCACCAGAAATAGAGGCTGTGGAATGGGAGAGAATAGGGGTCTAAGGAGGGTGTGGCTGAGCTGAAGGCAAGCCCCATGATTTGCCATCATAGGAAGGGCAGTATGCTACCCGTCTTTCCACCTTTGCTTCCTACAAGGGAAACCTGTGTTGATTTTTCAGTTCAATTTAATTCAACAAGCGTTTATTAAGTGACCATTATTCTAGGCATGGCATCAAACACTAGAGATTCAAAGAAGAAAAGGAAATAGTCCCTGCCCTGAAGAAGCTTCCATTCTGCTGCAGGATACAACTCATATAAAGCTAAGTTAATAAAGTAATTTGGGGATCAGAAAAGGCCTTGTAGAAAAAGGCAGCATCTGAATGGAGCTTTGGCAGCAGCTAGTTTCCAAGATGCAAAGGTAAGGAGAGAGAGCAGTCCAGGCAGGGGGGACAGATTGTGCAAAAGAATGGAGGTGAGAGAAGCTGTCATGTAAAGGGAGCAGAATGGATATTACTTTGCCTGAACATATGAGGGAGGCTGGCTCCCATGACTGAATACCATGTGCCAGGCATTCGTAAATGGGGGAGAGATGACATCAGTGAAGAGGTTACATATGACAGAATAGCTCCCAGTTCTGAAAGATGTGGCCAGGATGTTCACAGGAACAGCGGCTGCACATGATGCATTGTAATGGGTGTGAACTCTGTTGAAGGATAGACCTCTTCTCTCTGCTCCCATGGCCATGACCATAACTCAGATCCTCACCACTTTTTACCTGGATTATTGTGATAGCCTTCTAAGTGGGCTCCCTGCCTCTCCCTTCCTTCCCAATCTATCCTTTACTCAGATGCCAAAAACAATCTTCCTTTTGTACAAGTTTGACCAGGTCACTGCCCTCCTCATAAGCCTTCAATGGTGCCTTATTGTTTCTAGGAGAAAAGACAAAGCCAATGGGGCAGCCATGATCTGAGAGCAAGAGAGAAGAGCTTCGAGTGTGATCTCTGGTGACTGGGTCCCTGAGGGAAGGGGGGCTTGTTTTCTTCACAACATCCTTCTCATAGCTGACTGTGTTTTAAATCATTCCTTCAGGCTGACTCTGTTTCTTCATTCCACATAAAATTATGGTCACTCAAGAATGTTTGTATCTTGCTGGTATATACTGTGGCTGCCTCCAGAGAATGTAAATGGAAGTCTTTGGATGGTTGGCTGTGCAGAATTTCATTGGCTGGGGAGTTTCCTTTCCTGCTTGGTGCCTAGAGGCCTCCTGGGGGCATGATAAGCTCTAATGAGTAATTTGTGCAGTTGGATGAACCTCTTCACAGGCAGAGCTTTAAAAATGGAACTTTAGGCTTTTTAGGTGGGGAGGGGGGAGGTTTCTATTTCTAAGTGAATGTGTTTATTGCTGTGTGAGCCAGTGGGACATGGTTTGACTGGGGCTGCTCGAGCACCTGACCCTCCCCCCCGGCCCAGTTTTCAGTTTCTTGATGGATTGGCACCACTAGAGTTGACTTCTCTATTTTCCTAATCTTCACTCCTACTTCCCAGCTCTACATTCTAACTTCCTTATTAGCTAATTTAGAAAATATATTCATTTTCCTGGTCCTATGGATAATAAGGCAGTCTCCCAGGGGTATCAGACTGGCTCTTTGTCTAAAATGACATTTTCTCTGAAATAACGAGGATCATTGTCAGTTTCATTTGTGATATGATTGGTACTTGTTATTTCCAGAACCTTCCAATTCCCATTTTCAACAAAATGTTAATGATATGGAGGTTCACATATTTTCTGTATTATCCGTAAGGCATTCCACCATGAGAGTCAGACAGAGCAGTGTAGAACAGAGAGGTTCAGAAGTTTTCCTTTCAAAGTCTTATTCCAGTCCAACTTTATGGACTTTAAGTCCTGGAACTTTATATGTATTAAGGATGAGAGAGCAAAGCTCTGGGGTTTCTTCTCCATTCCTGGTGGTCTCCAGTTGTGAAAGAGGCTTCCCAACCATCAGCAGTTTCCTCACTGATCTGGGGAGAGGCAGCCTTCCCGTTTCTCAAAAGCTGGGACTGGATTTATATTTGCCTTCTTTTCCGAAAGGCAGAAAGTACGCTCCAATTTTCTAATGCAAAGGAAATCAGCCTTGATGAGTGAGTCCAATGGAAAATCCCCATCCCCGTCTTGTCTCTTCTCTTTCAAACATACTCCTCCTCAAAGGAACCACAGAACCACAGCGGGACAGAGATGGAAGGGACTGTCCATGTAGTCGAATTCATTTGACAGGGGATGAAGCTTGGGACTGGGGAAGTTATGGAACTTGTAGAAATGAGATGAGAACCCAAGTCTCCTGACTGATGCTTATTGCTTGTGTGGCCATGGACAAGTCCCTTTACCACCCTGTGCCTCAGTTGCTTCTTCTGTAAAATGAGGGTGTTGGGCTGCTTGAACCCTGAAGTCCCTTCTTGCTGTAAATCTAAGTTGTTATGTGTGGCTATGGGTGAGTCCTTGGAATTAGGGTTAGAGAGTTAGAATGAGGGAGTTGGACTGCAGCTGATGGACTTACATTACCTGTTTCAAAGTGGTAGCCAAATTCTATGAAGTAATTTATGAGCTTCTACAAATCAAATCAGTATTCACTCTGATGCTTGGTGACTTCAATGGAAAGAAAGGAAAAAGTGAGGATGGGGAAAAATATATGGGAAAGAAGGTTCAGGAGAAAGAAATAAGCAAACCCAAAGGCTTATAGATAATAAGAAACCTTACACCTTTAGAACATGAACACTTGAATAGCAGTAATAGCATGGGTTCTTGGACTGGTGAGTACAAAATACCATCACAAAGAAGGAAAATGACTACAGTTTAACCGATTATTAAAAAAAAACTTCTTACACCTACACAGTCAGCCCATTCAAGCATCAGAGCTAAGATCTGAATTTATAATAAACAAGTAGAAACTTAATAAGAAAAAAGATTTGTTATTCAGTCTTGTTTGACTCTTTGCGACCTCATTTGGGGTTTTCTTGACAAAGATATGGAAGTGGTTTGCATTTCCTTCTCCAGCTCATTTTATGGATGGGAAAACTGAGGCAAACAAGATGAAGTGACTTGCCCAAGGTCATCCCGCTAATAACTGTCTGAGGCCAGATTTGAAGTCATAGACCATGCCAGTACTCTTTCCATTTCACCACCTAGGTCCCCAACATTTACTAGTCACTGTGTGAGGAGAGGAAAGTGATTTGTCCTCCCTGAGCTCGTTTTCTCATCCAGTCAGTCAATGAGCATTTTTAAAATGTTGACTACGTGTCACACTTTAAAGTATTGATTGTACTGAGTGCTGGAGATACAAAGAAAGGCAAAAAACTGTCCCTGATTGCAAGGGACTAGCAGTCTAATGCAGCAGATAACAATGAAGTCATCAGTGTCTAACCCTTGTGTCTAAAGAGCTGTTCTTTGAAGGTAACTCATGACACAGCTCCTTCTCACTCACACCAGCATTTGCAGATGAGGGACTTTGTGACCGCTGATGAGAGCAATCCACGTGCAGGGCTGCAGGAACATTTGAACTCGGGCTTTGCCTGGATCCTCTTCTCTTCTCTCTCTGCACTCTCATCAGGTAACTTCAGGCTCTCCCATGAGTAGCTATTACCTCCAGGCAGATAACTCCCAGGTCTCTTTCTTGAGCTCCAGTCCCACATCATGAAGTCTTTTCAGCATCTTGAACTGAACATCCCATAGGCATCTCAAGCTCAATGTGTCCACAACCAAACTTTCATCTTTCCTCCCAAAGTCATCCAGGGCAAAGCCATTCTCCCAGTCACCAAACTCCAAACTTCAGTATCATCCTTAGCCCTCCCTTCCCCCTAAATATTATCAGTTACCAGGTCTTGCCATTTCTGCTCCCAGATATCTCTCCTATCTGTCCCCTTCTCTTGCTCACATGGCCACCACCCCAATTCACACCTTCATCATCTTTCACCAGGACCTAATACGCTCTACATGAGTCTTTCTGCCTCAAGTCTTTCTCCTCTCCTGTCTGTCCACTACAGAGTAGCCAAAGTGGTATTGATCTGGCCACCCTTATTCAATAAACCCCAATGGCTCCCTATGACCTCCTGGGTCCCAGTCTCACACATTTCCTGTCTTTCCTCCAGCTATACTGACTTACTTGATGATTCACACTCAGAACACTCAGCCTTCTGTCTCCAGGCCTTTTTGTCACTATCACCCTTACCTGGGTTTTTGCTCCTCAATTTTGCCTCATAAGGTTTCTTATGTTCAGCTGGTGTACTCCCTTCCAAAATGTATATTCATTTTCTATAGCCTTCTATATGGATGGAGCATCTACTCACTCCTGGTTCCAAATTGGGTCTCCAAAGGGTAGTCAGTATTCCCAGGTCTTGGAGCATCTCATGGGGTTGTTCTAAGACCATAAGCAAAAGCCCCCTTGGAGTCTCTATTGTAGTGGGTAGAGTGCTGGACTTGGAATCAGGAAGAGTTGAGTTCAAATCTGGCCCCCATCTCTTTCTTTCTATTTTGATCCTGGGCAATTTACTTAACTGATGCCTGCCTCAGTTTCCTCATCTGAGCTCACAAGATTGTTATGAGGATCATATGAGATAACAGATTTAAAATGCTTTGCCAACCTCGAGGCCCTACAGAAATACAAACTCATCATCATTAGTACTGTCCTAGGTGTAGCAATCAAATTCCATGAGTTTAATTCAGTATGACAGTATAATTAGCGCCCTTGTCATTTGGTTGTCCAGTTCCCATCTTTTTTTATTTGCAATAAGTTGTTTAAATAATGAAGTAGAGAAGGAAATGGCAAACCCCTCCAGTATCTTTGCCTTGCCCCCCAAAGTGGTCCCCAAAATTTGGACACCAGCGAAACAACAGAAGCACAACAGGTGTTGGAGTTAGCTCTCAAATCTAGTTTTTCTGCTTCCCGGATCAGAGAGCTTCCCCTAAAACTGGGCTGGTCATTGAACTTCTTTGTGGATGAGCTGAGTGCCAGAGTCTTTGCCAGCTTGAAAGGTTCTGGTATTTTTGGCAGGGAGAATAGGTGGGGGGTAGGGGAAAGGAGACTTCTCCAAGAAAGATGGCAGCTCCAAGAGCCAGCCAGGAAGCTCTGAGTCTGCCTTAAGTTAAAATCAGATCTACACCAAACTTGATTTAATAAGAAGGCTGGGGCTCTTGAAACTCTCAGCTTTGAAATGTCAACAACATATTTGAGGGTCTTTGCTTTCCTTGATGTGTGTGCTTGCCTCTTGCAAATGTTCCAGCAAGACACATGGGTGCCGAGAAGGGCTGCTGTCTTCCCACGCTATTAATCAAAGCGGCGACATGAACACAGAATCCTCATTATTAAGAACATTCCTTGTTGTTAAAAAAAGATGCAATTCAGCATTCTGAAGAAACCAATGTGGTCCTAAAACCCATGAATCACATTTAAGAGGATGAGATTCTCTCAGGATTCAGAGTGGGCCCCACAGAAGACACAGGCACATCTTTGGGGGAAATACTGTTGATGGCTGATTGGCCAGCTGGCTAAATTCGAGGGCCCCTGAATTCTAGGGTACTCTTTTGTTCCTTTGAACTGTCAGATCTAAAGGGAACTTGTCTTAGAGCCAGAGCACCTGGCAGTCTGGAAAAACCACTTCTCCGAGAAATATTTATAAATGCACTAACTAAAATACATAGGATTACAAAGGAAACCAATTCTATTGAAGTAAAGCTACCAAGATATTGAAAAAATAAATCTGTAGACCCCAAGGTAAGAAGCTTGGCCTAAATGATCTCTTTGGTCATTTTCAGTTTCAAATCTAATGATCCCATGATTAACCAGATTGATTAAAGTACATGGAGATGTACCAGGGCAGAGTCTTAGCATTTTTTCCCTATCATGGTCTCCTTGGGCAATCAGTCTGGTGAAGGCCGTGAATGCCTCCTCAGAATGATGTTTTTAAATGCATAAATAAGATACAAAATAAGGAAGTCCAGTGATAAAATCATCAAAATGTAGCATAAAAAAGTTAATGGACCTCAGGTTAAGAACTCCAGTAGGAGGTGCTTAATAATGCGTCTTGATTGGCTGGTTGATTTCTACTACCCCAGCACAGGGCATACTTCTAACTTAATAGAGGATGTTGAGGGCAAAATGTCCACTGAAGATAAAACAGATTTTTAGACCTTCGGATATCACCCTTCCCAATCTCTCCCTGACCTACATACAAGAGACGAAAGATGAAGAATGAGTGACCACCCATGCCCCCTGATCTCAGAATACTCTCTTCTTCTTAGAGAATTAAGCTGGAACTAGGAAACAGTTGAGTAACGTGAATGTGGAAGGTGACGGTGCAAAGGAGCAGCCGACTCTGGAGAAGGGAGCAGTCTAGCCCTCATCTTCTTGGAGGGAAGAAGGCAAGCCTGGGAAAGGGGAGCCTCCCAGGGATGGGACCCCATGAGGTATAGGCTAATGGGAGCCCAGGAAGCCTGGTTCAGGGACAGGAGTCACCCCTGATGGGTAGCATACCCTTCTGTGGAGGAAACCCTTCCCTTCGTCAATATCTGTACCCCATTTGCCCCTGCTAGTTACATTTCCTAAAGAATCCCTCCCAGGTCATTGTGTCTCTGGATCCCTGAAAGGCCAGACTTCCCTGAAGGGGAAAAGCAATGGAAGGCAAGAAACCAAACCCCAGTGGTGGGAGAAGAGATGTGAAGCTGGTGCACAGAGAAGCATAGAGCTGCTCACCTGAGAACATCTTCGGCTGTTACTGCACCAGGTCAGAATCTCATTGTTCTAGATGGAAAAGAGAACAAGAGATGAGTCAGCATTAGCCCCAAGGTACTCATTGCTGGAGTCGAGGGCATTATGTCCCAGGAGACTTGAGGATTGAGCATGATCTGCATTCCTGGACTGGCCATCGCCATCCTTCATGTTGAAGAGGATTGACTAAGTGCGCAGCAGAAGACAACGGTGACACACAGAAGTCAGCACATGGAGAAGATGAGGAAGGCAGAGGAGGGAGGGAAATGGACCTAGGCCTGGCTTTGAATTTGAGGTCTGATGCTCACTAGCTATGTGATTTTGGATAAGTTACAGCCTCTCTGGGCTGTAAAAGAAGGGGAATGGACCAGAAGGTCTCTGACATCCCGCTTAGCTCTCTATCTATGGTTCCTGTGATTCACTCCCTGAGACTCAGTTTTCTCATCCATAAGATGGATTAACAGCACCTCACAGTGCTGTTAATTTAGCCTTGATATAAGGCTTTAAGGTTTGCAAAGCACTCTACAAATATCTCATTTAATCTTTAAGACAACCCTGGGAGGGGCTTTTTATTATATGAGGCACTAGGTGGCATCACAGTTAGAGATCTGGAACTGGAGTCAGGAAGACCCAAGTTCAAATCTCACCTCAGACCCTTACTAGTCTGTGTGACTCTGGGCCAGTCACTTAACCTCTGCTTGCTTCAGTTACCTCAACTGTAAATGGGGATCATAATAGCACCTACCTCCCAGGGTTTATGTAAGGACTAAATGAGGTAATATTTGTAAGCACTTAGCCCAGTGCTACATGTTTTGTATTATTAATTTCCCAGAGTTGTGGTGAAAACCAAATGAGGTAATATTTATAAAGCACTTAACTCAGTGCCTGGCACATAGTAGGTACTACTTAAATGCTAGTTATTATTATCCTCACTTTATAGATGAGGAGACTGAGGCAGACAGCAGTGAATTGACTTGCCCAGGGTCACACAGCTAGGAAGTATCTGAGGTTGGATTTGAACTCAGGTCTTCTTGATTCCAAGTCCAGTACTCTATCCACTGTGCTACCCACGTGCTAAGCATGGTGAGGAAAAGCACTTTGCGAAACCTTCAGGCATTACATGAATGTGTTATCATTATTATATCATTAACATTATGTATTGCTCATGATTGGGGTAGCTAGGTGGTCAGAAAGACTCATCTCTCTGAATTCAAATCTAGCCTCAGACACTTAGCACCTGCATGACCCTGGGCAAGTCACTTTACCTTATTTGCCTCAGTTCCTTCATCTGTAAAATGAGATGGAGAAAGAAATGGCAAACTACTTCAGTATCTTTTCCAAGAAAACTCCAAGAAGAGTTGCGACATGACTAAAAAATGACTCAACAATAAAACTGATCATGCTTATTACCAATCATCCCTATTATTGCCATTACTAAATGGCAGTTTAAATGGTCATTATCAATAACCATTATCATCCTCATTGTTATCAATCATTCTAAGAACCCTAACCAGCATTTCTGTAGCACTTTATAATTATTATCTCGTTTGATAACTGTGGGAGGTAAGTGCTATTATTAACTCCATTTTAGAGATGAGGAAACTGAGGGAGAGAGAGGCTAGGTGACTTGACCAGGGTCACACAGCTAGTGTGTGTCTTAGGTAAGTTTTGAACTCGGATCCCCCTGACACAATTTCTCTGTCTCTATGCCAGCTGGCTTCCTCCTTAGTATAAATCATCCTTATAGTTACTAATCCATGTTTATTATCATAACTCACATTTTGTGGGAGTGGAAGGCGGGTCACTGAGGCTCAGAGGAGCACTGTCACTGGACTGCTATCACAAAGTTGTGTAACTGTGATTTGATCTCAGGTTTCTCCCGACTCCAGATTGTTCATTTCCTATGAAAGGTTTTTTTTTTTTTTTTAATAACACCTCTTTTAATTCCTATAAAAATGTTTTATCCAGTTTTCATCATTATTCTCTTCACCTTCCTGATGTTTGTGGTTGGTCCTGTACTATTCTCAGATTTTGTACAGTCCAGGCTGGGGTAAAGAGTAGCCGTTAATCAGAGGGCAAGCCTCACATCCAACCTCCCACCGTAGGTCAGGTGTACAGAGAAAAGAATGTTCTAGAGACACTTTTTGTTGCAGCCCCTTTTTAAGCCAAACACAAAATAGAATCAGACTGTGGATGGTGAAGTTGTACCTGATTCCCATCAAAATAGGCCTAGGACTGGCAGCAAAATGGCCCCGTGGGGCAACACCACTCATGGCCTCCTATCCTGGTCCCACAAGCAGCTGAGGAAGCTCCTCAAAAGGGGAAACTCAGTTTAGAGTAACACACCTGACATCCTGGGGACAAGGTTGGCTCCATGGAGCCCTGGATGCTTCATTGCTGAGTCACTGGCACTTTCTGTCATGGTGCAAGAGGCTGCCTTGGGCCAAAGAAAGAACCTTTTGAACCTGGCTTGAAGAAGTCCCGGGGTCACCTCCCACTCCTGGGGCTTCCTAGAGACGTCACCCCAGACTAATCCCTTTAATCCTTCTGAGCTGTGATTCCTTCACTTAAAATGGGAATGATCACATCTGCGGTCTCTACCTTACAGGTCTGATGTGAAGCTCCAGTAAAATCAAGCACATAAAAACCTTTGCAAACTTCCCAGGGCCATGAAATGGCACTTCTGATTATTTAAATGAGGATCATTGATTATTTCCCACTAAAGCATGTAACCACAGGCAGATCGGTCTGTCTCCCAATCTCAGCTCCTCATCTATAAAATAAGAGGGTTTGATTCCCTGACTTCTCAGATTCCTTCTAGCTTTAGATGGATGATATTAGAAGTATAAGTCACTTCCCTTTCCTGACATCAGTTTCCTTATCTGTAAATGAAGAAATGATACCAGATTGCCTCTGAATCTCTTCTCCTAAGTCAGACATCCTTTACCTCCAGGGCTCCCCCTTTCTTTCCTTCTCCATATTCACAGGGTCATGTGAGCCTTGCTGATGAGAGAATGTGTGTAATGGACTCAATAGATAGATGAAAGATACATCAATAATCCACCCAGTGGGAGGGCCATAAGTACTCATTTTGTTTCCAAACCTGGAAATCATAACATTGTCCACACAAGTCACGTGGACTTGAGCTAACACTCCCATTCCCCTCCCAACAATCTGTAACTGGGGCAGGAGACTGCAATTCTGTCTTCTGTAAGGCATATACCATCCATCTGCTCCCCATTATCTGCCTTCGCTCAGCCTTTCTGGAATCAGTACATGCAAATGTCCCATGTATTAAGGGAAGATCCAGCCCCATGGCTGCTCATATGTGCTCTGGAGAATGCTTCATTTAGGATGGCTGAGTGCATGAGGGACAGTGCTACCAGCATTGTCCTCATATTCCTCAGGGACAGAAGCAAACCACCCCATTCCACAAAATGACTGGTCATAGAACTTGGAGAGCAACTGAGGAAGTGTGAATTCCTGTTTGCATATCTTTGGACCACACAGTGATATTCAGGGGCCATCCTGAGATATAGCTGTCTTAAAGCATTGGGCTTTCTAGCAAATGGGCCAGTGGCTTTGCTATAAGATATAAATCAGATAGGGAGGAGACAGAAATCCTCTCCCTTCCAGTAAGACTTGAGGGGTGACTGTCTCAAGAACTGGACTCTTCTGGAGTTGGCTCTTTTCTCAACTCCCAGAGTTTATACTCCTGGAAGCTATTTCTTGTTTTGACTCAGTCCCTAAAGAATGTATCTGGCTTGTTGAAGGGTCCCTAGACTTGTCTTCAGGGCAGCTAGGTGGTTCAGTGGATAGAGTGGTTAGCCTTTGGTCAGGAACATTCACCTTTAGGAGTTCAAATATGACCTCAGACACGAGCTGTATATCTCTTAACACTGATTACCTCAGTTTCCTCATCTGTAAAATGAGTTAGAGAAGGAAATGACAAATACTCCAGTTTCTCTGCCAAGAAAACCCCCAATAGGGTCATCTAGAGTTGAACTAAAACAACTGAACTATGACAGAGTTAGTCACTGCTAGTAAGCGTCCGAGGCAAGATTTAAACTTTGTCTTTCTGCCTGCCAAGGCGTGCCCCTTCCCCCTTTCACATATTCCCTTTTCTGTCCTTTCATATCACCACCTCACCCCTGGAATATTGCAATAGCCACTGGGGACCTACCTGCCCTAGGTCTCTCCCCACTCTAATCTTCACTCAGTTACTCAAGGGATTTTCCCAGAGCAACTTTTCTCTCCTCCATCCAAGTGGCTTCTGGTAACTTCTAGGATCCAATGTAAAATCCTCTGCCTTCAAAAATTCTTTGTAACCTGTTCTCCTTCTTCCTTTCCAGTCTTTTTGCACCTTCCTCCCTACCACACACTCTTTGATTCAGTGGTACTGGCTCCTGGATATTTCACTAATAAGCCCCTTCATCTCTCAGCTCCGGACATTCTCTCTGGCTGTCCCCCTTGCCTGGAATGCTCTCCCCTCCTCCACTCTGACCGCTGACCTCCCAGGCTTTGGTTAAGTTCCAGCTAAAATCCCACTACTACAGGAAGCTTTGACCTACTCATCTTAATTCTAGAGTCTCCTATCTCTTAAAAATGTCCTGTTTAGCCTGTCTATAGCTTGCTTTGTATATGTTTAGCTGAGTGGCCCCTGGTTGGCAGACAGAAAGTTGTTTCTGCAGGCCTGTCCCTGAGGCCAGCACAGATCAGAAGGATCTCCCAGAGCCTGGGCACTCAAGGGTCTCAAAGTCCCTTCCTCATGATCATGGAGCCATTTTGTGTCTTTTTAAGGGCAGAATTGGCGCATAAATGGGTGGCAGTTGCAGAGGTGGATTTCAGCTTAATGTAAAGAAAGTCTTGCTGACAGAGAGATCCGTTCCAAAGTGGAGGGGGTCAGCTGAGGAGGAGGGAGGCTTCCATCAGGCTTGTTTGGGATGTTGTGACAGGGTTTCTTGTTCACGTATGAGATGGATTACGTGGGCCAGGAGGATCCTCCTACGTTGGAGATCCTGTGAATTCAAGGAGGATGCTAAGCACAGAGAAGGGAATTTTTGCTGTGGAAGCTGGAAATGCCCATCAATTGGAGAATGGTCTAGGAATGCAAAAGAACATTACTGGGCCACAGGAGTGATGAAAGGGAAAATTTCAGAGAATCCTGGGAAGACTTGCATGAACTGATACAGAGTGAAGGGTTCAGGACAGACAATCTGGACTGTAGCAACAGCATTGTAGAAATAAACCAACTTGAAAAGATTCAGGGACTTTGATCAATGCAATGACTGAGCATGACTCCAGGGGACAGAAGATGAAGTTCCTGACACCTCTTGACAGAGAAGAGATGGATCCAAGATGCAGAATGAGACAGACATTTGGAGTCATGGCCAATGTGGTCATTTGTTTGGCATGACTGTGAATGTTTGTGACAAGTGTTTTCTTTTTCTTTCGGGGGGTGGGGGATAAAGTTGGAGGGAGAGAAAACAAATGATTACAAATTAAAATAAAATAAAGGTTCTAAAAAAACAGAACCTTAGAATTCTTCACCTTTCATTTGACTCTGAGCCCTCCTGTCCTTGGCTTTGCTGGGCCCTCTCTTGTCTGCTTGCCCCAGACCATTCTCCTATCCATCAGTCTTCTCAGGGCTTCTTCCTTTGGCACACCCTGCCCACAGCCCTGTTCTCTTTAGGTGTCCTCTTCCTGTGAAGAGCTCCAGCCTGGTGAAGCCACTCAGCAAAAGAAGAAATAGTAAGAGACCACTATTTCTGTTCTAAATGAGAAAAAATGGTGTCTGTAGAGGCAGGAGAGACAAATAATTCTGTTCATTATTAATAAAATAAGAGCCATATGGAGGTGGTGGAGGTGGAGATGGGATGGGGAAAATGTTACTATCTTTATTGCTAGTGGGAGTTTAAGGAAAAGGTTACAGTTTACTAGGGACAGCAAGATACGCCCTCCCGTATTGTTTAATTTCTCTCTGTATTCCCAAGTGATCATACTTCTAGGTAGCACAAAATATTCTTCCATTCCTTCAACAAGTACTTATTAAGCATTTCCCACGTGCAGGTTAAATACAATGCCTAGGATATAGTAAGCATATACTCTACATACACACATACAGACACATACATATATGTGCGTGTTTGTTATTTTTTAGTTGTTTTCAGTCATGCCCAACTCGTGGTGATTCCCATTTGGGATTTTCTTGGCAAAGATCTTGGAGTGGTTTGCTATTGCTTCTCCAGCTCATTTTACAGATGAGGAAACTGAGGCAGACAGGGTAAAGTGACTTGCCCAGTACGTGTCTGAGGCCAGATTTGAACCCAGGTCTTCCTAATTCTAGACCCAGAATTCTTGCTCCACCTTCCTATCCTGCCCCCTAGGCTGAGCACTTTTGTGCTACTTAGGGCAGTTAGAACCAAACAGTTATACCACCTATGCACCTGCCACAGCAGCTGAACAGATGCCATTGGGAACATTTCCCCTGCCTCCAGTATAAGTCGCTGCTTCCATTTCAGCGGGAACTCTTTGGACAGCAGTCTCTGCACTTAAAGACAGAGTCCAGCGAAATAAGTTTGTCCCAAGCGTTCTTTTTTTTTCTTTTTCTTTTTTTTGATGGGCTGGATTCACAGAAGAGAAGCAGACATTGATGAGGTGGGATTTGCACCCTCCTTACTGATGTCTTTCCCCCTAAACCATAGAGTCTTTCAAACCTCCCGTTTGCTGAGGAAGACACCGTCATTCTTCCAGTCACCCAGGTTTGCAACCCTAACGCCTCACTCTTCTCCACCCCACATAACCAATCAGTTGACAAATCTGGTCATTTCCATTTCTACATCTTTTGCTTTGTCCCTTTTCTACTCATGCTAGTTCAGTCTTTCACACTTTTTCCTTAGGTAATTGCCAGTCTCCTAACTGAGCCTCCTTCCTCAAGATTTTCCCCACTTTAATCCATCCTCCCAAAGATGGCCAAGTGATTTCCCTAAAGTTCAGGTCTGACTACCTCACTCCCCTATTCAACAGACTCTGAGGGTTCCCTCTTTACTCTAGAATCAAATAGTATTTCATCTGTTAAAAATTCACATTTTTATGGAAGTTTTATAATGTACATAATTTTTAGAGTAATATGTGTACATATCATATGTTTTATATGTTCACGCACATATTTACATATAATATACATTTACGTGTACATACTATACACATTATATTTATATATACTGAACACATAAATCATATGTATACATACATATATACACATACACACATACATATACATACACACATACATATACATACACATACATACATATATGTATATATATACACATATATGTATGTGTGTGTGTATATATATATATAAAACTGATAGGAGCAGGGAAACCAATTTGTTCCTGAGGAATTGTAGGAAGATTAGAGGCTGTTTGTGGAAAGAAAGAGAGGAGAAGTCCTGAGACAGAAGATCCAATAGGCTGGAGAAGGGTGGGGTATAGAAGGTGCTGAGGTCAGAGGTAGGGGACTAGGAGGGATGCTAGAATCTGATAAGAGCATGTCCAGCTCAATCTGAAGAAGACAGACCCACTCCAGCCTGAAGCCCACTTACCTGTAGGCTCCCGAAAATCAATTTTAACTGGGTGATGTGCAGGGCAAGGCATCGGGAGGAGCACCTGGCCATGAGCAGCTCCTGATCTCCGATGACCCGGGAAGCAGCTGAACCAGCAGCTCCCACCTCTGCTGCCCCGGCCATCAGCACCCCTAAGACTAGCAACCCTGGGATACAGCGCCCTTGCTCTCCCACCATCGCGCCCCAGTGCCGTCCTGTTCCTCACTGCAGACGGAGAAATGCTTTGCCTGTGACTTTGTTGGGGGTAAAAGGGGGGAAGAAAAGGAAGAGGAGGGGGGGTAAGGAAGCGAGGAGGGGGAGGAGCAGAAGAAGAGGGGAAAGAGGAGGAGGATGAGATGGGAAGGAAGAGAAGATAGACAAGAAGGGAGGAGGGAGGGAAAGAGGGAGAAGAGGAGAGGGGGAGGGGAAAACCAAAGAGGGATAGGAGGGAAGGATAGAAAGAGAGAAGAGGGTAGGAATAAGAAGAGAAGGGGACAAGGTCTCCCTTTCGTGGAGGTCTGTAAGCCTAGGCACTAGATGACATCTCAATGGGTGGCTATGTGGTGGGGGGGCGGCTTGGGCTGGGTGGTCTCTGGGCCCCTCTGACTCCCAAACTCGGGGATTCTGACAGGAGGAGAAGGAAGAAAGGGGGAGGAAAGACAAGAGAGGGGAGAAGGGGAGCAGGAAGAGGAGTTAGGGGCTCAGCTGGAAACCTGGAGGGGCTTTCTAGATACCAGTGAGGGGAAGTGAGAGTGGGGCAGGCAGCTGGCTGCGGTGGCCAGATCCCAACTCTGTCTCTGTCTGACAAGCACTTCACTCCCCTAGGCCCAAGTTTCATCATCTGTAAAAGGACAGGGTTGTCCAAGATGACGTCCAAGGTTGTTTCTTACTCCAATTCCTATGATCCCATAACTGATTACATGACCATGAACATACCTCCAGTACTTGAATGTTCATGAAACGTTTTCCATGGAGTGTCTTCTTGGGACCTCTCAGCACCCTTGGGGGGAAGAGGTCACCATAGGTGGTGACTCCACCTTACAAATGAGGAACTGTAGATTCAGGAAGGGCAGAGGCAGGATTTCAAACCCCCTCTTGTTTTCTCCTCTGCCAGGATGCTTGCTATAGACAAAACCCTAAGATGGGGTGTGGGATGAGAATGGAGGGAGGAAAAAGGATCTCCACCTGGGAGCAAGGCTTCCTGGAAGGGGGAATATTTGAGTGATGGGCAAGACTGCACAAAAGTGGGAAGTTCTTCCTCTCCTAGGAAGCGGCATGAGCCAACTTGCAGAAGTGAAAAAAGCTTCTGGGGATGCCCAAGAGGCAGGGAGTGGTCTGGTTGGAATTGACTATGGCACAGGAGAGGCCTCTGAGCCAACCCTTCATTTTCAGGGGAGAAATGATACCCAGAGAGGGCACACAGTCCTTGTGGAGCTGGGCCTCACACCCAGGGCTCCTGATGCTCCAGGTCAGTGGTCTTCCCTTTGTGTATACCCTGAGAAGAAATGCTGTTCCACTCCAGGGTCCTTCAAAACTACCCTTTCTCACTCGCTTACTTTTTCTTCTTAAATGCAACTCCACAGCCCTTTGGAATCCCTTAGTGCAGGGAAATGAAGCCTAAGAAGGATTCTAGCCCAATAGTAAGAAGAGCACGTTCACTTTTAAAGACTCTACTTGTCATCAGCCTGAAGAAAGCCCCCATGGGAGCGCAGGGTCCTTTCCTTGGTTCAGAATAAATAGAACTGTGGCAGCTGAAGCATAATTGTTTCCTGAATAGTTTCAAGTCCTCCTGCAGACTGATGTGCCAGTGTTGCCAATGAGGCTCAAATGTGGCCTGTTTTTACTTAGCATTTCAGAGTATTTGCCGCTGATATAAAACTGGAGGAGGCCGCAGGGGAGGAAAGTGAGATCATTTCTAGTCCTTGAAAAAATGTTCTTGTGAAGTGGATATACAAATAAATAATTACACGAGGAACATTGGAGACAGGTCTACCTACCTCAGGAAGGCCAAATATTAAACTTTCAGTGTGAGCATGTATCCCTCAGAAGGCAACAAACACTGATGTCAGGACACGATTTATTGCTTTGTTGGTTGTCTAGACTGAAGAAAGCAATGCAGAATATATCAATGATGTATTGTAGCCTAAACCAAAAATATTTTGTAAGTACAGTTGATCTTCAACATTTTCCTGCTTAACTTTTTGAGACTTCAAGCATTCGCTTCACTTTATTAGTAACTTCATTTTCATTTTGGTGTTGGCAAGTGGTCACATTTGTGGCACACATTGCATTCGGGAGTCTCCTCAATGTGCTAAATGCATATGCTTATCTCTCCTCAGAGGGGAACTGAGTCATTGGCCCAAAGCTTCTTTGATTTCCTTTAGGGAATTTGAATATCAGCTAGCCACCATTTTCCCCTGCCTTTCTCCCTGTGGCAATAGCACCAGACCCCAGATTCAGGCTTCTATCTCCCTTCCCTTCATGTCTGGCCCTTCACACTCAGATAAGAACCCTCCAAAACCCACCAGACTTTAATGTTTCCAAGAAGGTACCCCATTTCCCTTGAGACTCAATGGACCCATTTCCATCCTTCTTTCTGATTGCCATCATTTTTCCTCTCAGCAAAGCTGGCTTGCTTTGCTAACTTGTTGTGAGCTCCATGTTTCCTCATACTGAGATTTTGGCACTCTGAACCTCTCTGGATCTATATTAAGACTCACAGATAACAAGCATCAGAGTCTGGACTTGAACTCAGATCCTCTCATTGCCTGAAGAGTTCCTCTTTCCACTCTATGGTGCTGACACACTTCCTCCTCATGTCCAATTCCTGTCCAAGGGAGTAGGCTGACTGCCATCCTGTCTTTATGAGCTAGGGCAGCATGCTCCAAGGACACAATTCCATTTAGACTTCAGAGCATAGGAAGTACTATGGATGCTTTTCCAGGAGTGCTTCCCAAGAGGTATACTCAGTCGGACAGAGAGCTTCCTCTAGTTTTCAAAAAATATTCACATGGTCACAAAACAAAACAAAACAAAACACATGATTTAATTTCTCCTGATGTTTGGGACTTAGATAGTATTGGTCATGAGGAGAAATTAATTACCTGTAATGCTTTTCTTTTTCAAAATTATATTTTAATATGAAAAAATCTATTTTCCCCTTATGCCTCATCTTTTGATTTAAAACAAAACCAAACCAAACCATGCAATAGACATGCATAGTCAAGGAAAAAGAAATTCCTAAATTGGTCCCATTCACAAAGGTCTCAAGATGAACCCTGAGCCTGGACTACATTTCCCAAAAGACTGTAGATCTAGATGCAAAGTGGAGATATCACCAGGTGAGGACTTTGATGGGGGAATTTTCCAGAAGAAGGAAAGTTTACAAATCACAGAATTTGACTAGGAACCATATACAAGGCGTCATACGTGTATGGTCAAAATAGTGCTCATAGATTCATAGATATTGAATCAGAAGAGATGTTAGAAATCACCTGATCCAATCTTTTCATTTTACAGATGAGGAAACTGAGGTCCTGAGAAGTTAGCTTAATTGTAGGGTTCAGTGCTGTCCATCTTCAGAAGGTCTTCAGAAGTCTTTTCCCTTAGGCTGCTCATCTGATGAAGCTTCTTGGCTCAGTTCCATTGTCATCAGAATCCTGCTGGGTCTCGGTAACACTATATCTGTACCATTTCACATAATTCTTTAGAGTCTCTCTTTCCAATGAGAGTCAACGTTTTAATTCTTCTGTTTTTCTCTTATCTTATATTCCCACCAAGTTATAGCCCTTGATGACCCAGCTTTCTAAACTTTCTGCCTTCCAGAAGACTCTTCATTAAGCAGTGGCCAATGGTGACAGTACCATTCAGCGTCCAGGTCTACAGCCTTGTGTGGAATGTCATCCAGGGAGTGGCTTTCAGTGAATGATGTTCTCAAGGTCCCAAGCATAATGAGAAATGATATCCTGGGGACATTCCTTCTTGGTCATGCCTACAATGAAAACTCTGTGAAAATCACTACAGCCTTTTGGCTATGTATCTGCTTTCTCTTACTCTCGCTATATGACCTGTTTCTGGTCATATACATCTTTGATGATGACTTATAGTCCATTCAGAGAACTCTACCACCTTGTGTGTGCCCAGTTTCCTCTAATTGTAAGGTCAAGACTCATTAGGACTTGGATAGGAGACACCTGTGTGTATCAAACATTATAAACTATTTTTTTCTTAGAAGGTAGAATAGTAATGTGCTGAAGTCAACTCTAAGCAGTTTGTATCAGTTTGTTAAATTTTCATTATGAGCATTTACACCTCAAAAATCAACAATCAGGGCTTTATTGACTGTTTTTTTTGATTGTCCAAACTTCAAAATCTGTTAATTCAGATTACACCTAAAAGTTAGTTCCTTCCTCCCTCCCTCCTTCCCTCCTTCCCTCCCTCCCTTTCTCCCCTCCTTCCTTCCCTCCTTCCTTCCTTCCTTCCATCCTCCCTCCCTCCCTTCCTTCCTTCCTTCCTTCCTTCCTTCCTTCCTCCCTCCCTCCCTCCCTTCCTTCCTTCCTTCCTTCCTCCCTCCCTTCCTTCCTTCCTTCCCTCCTTCCATCCTTCCTTCCTTCCTTCCTTCCTTCCTTCCTTCCTTCCTTCCTTCCTTCCTTCCTTCCTTCCTTCCTTCCTTCCTTCCTTCCTTCCTCCCTTCCTCCCTCCCTCCCTTCCTTCCTTCCTCCCTTCCTTTCTCTTTCATTCTTTCCTTCTTTTCTTCCCTAAGAAAGCCGCATCATCAGACACTTGCCAGGACAACCCAGCGCTGCTCTGCATAAACACTGCTTGAGCTTAGCAGGAATGTCATAGAAGGATCTGGGAATGAAATCAGCGTCAGACTGGAGACTTGGTGACTGGTGCCTAATAATCACTGACATTCACATAGTACTTGAAGGTTTGCAGAGGGCTTTAGATCCATGATCTCCTTTAAATCTCCCAGCATCCCTGAGGTAAGGGCTAACCCTCGCTAGAAGTCTTCAGGCAAAGACTGGAAGACCGTTTCTCTGAGATGCTGCTGAGATGATTCCTGTCCATATGTGAATTGGACCAGGTGGTTTCTGAGATCCCTACCACCTGTATTCTTCTGTAACATCCCTTTACTCATTTCTGACCTTTCTCTCAAACAACAGCTTCTCATTTCCAGTTCCCTCTGGGCTATGTACACCTCCATGTTCTGTAATCATTTCACATTCAATGTCATACCAAATGACACCAAATGGAGAGGTCGCTGGGGGTGGTGGATAAGATACTATCCTTGCAGTCAGAAAGAAATAGGTTCAAATACAACTTCTTAATACAAGCTGGCTGTGAAACCTTGGGCAAGTATCTTAACTTCTCAGTGCCCCTAGACAAATTTTTATGAGTAAAAGTTGCAGATCAGGTGTTGACTTCCATCAGAAGAAAGCATTTCCTCCCTAGGAGTTACTGATATCAATCAAATCAGTAGTCTCCATAAAAAAATGTCAAACATTTAAAAAATTCTTTCTTTTATGGCACCTAGTAGGTACTGTATAAATGCTTTCCCCTTCCCCTTCCCCTTTCTACCCACATCCAGCCAAGCATCATAGGATCATTTGATTTTGGAAGGATTGTTTGATTTTTGTTTTTTGGGTTTTTTTTTTGCAAACCTTAATATAATGTTCTGAAAAATCATGTGTTCCCAATAACTCTTGAGATTGTGTTTAAGGGTAGTTGTCAAATTCTCTTAGTTTTATTAGTTTCAAGATGAGAGGAAACTCAGTTCATACAGATAGTAAGCAGCAGAGCCATTTTTATACATTAATTGATCAATTAGTAGAATTTTTTTTTTTGCCAAAGTGGGGTGACCAAGCATGGCATAGTGGGCAGATCACTGGACTTAGAGTCAGGAAGATGGGTTCAAATCCCACCTCAAACATTTATTAACTGTGTGACCCTGGGTTTAACCCTCCCTTAACCACTCTAGGCTTGGTTTCAATTGGAAAATGAAAAGGTTGGATTCAATAGCCTCTCAGATTCCATCTAGCTCCAAATCTATGACCCTGACTCATTATGTTTGATGAAGAATTGGAAGGCCAATGTAAATGATCACAGAGGTCATTGCTTTGAGTAGCATTTTTTTTTTCACCATTTCTTTCTGTTCTCAGAGTGGTCTTATTGGAGCCCCCAGAAAATCATGCCAACTCTATCTCCCCCTTCTTAGACCAGAGTCCATTGTCAGCCTATAATTTGGCCCTCTCATTATGGGGCATCCATCATGTTCAATGTTCTTTATTCCTACAGCAAACAATGTGTGGTCAGACGGCTTCCTGTTGGCAAGACATTCACCAGGATCTCTCCAAATAGATAAAATGGAGGGATAATGAAACACATAGGGTTCATGAAAATAAACATACAGACATGAACATAGATGCTTGTGGAATTCAGGTAGAACTGAGGCAGACATTGTTGCTGTTGGTCAAGGGTGGTCTTACTGATGATCATCACCCCTAGGATAAGTTATGGGGGAAAGTCCCAAGCCCTTGTTGGTGGAAGCCAAGCTAAGAATATCGTTATATTGGGGAGATTTTTCCTAGAGCTGTACTGGATATAAGAATAGAGATTTTAAGATTTTTGTGCCTGAATGCGGCTATGAAAAACATACCAGGAATTTTTATGATTTCATGAAAAAAAGCTAAAGAAGGGCCCATATTTATGGCCTCTAGTCTTTCATCTTGGTCAGGGGGTGACCCTGGGGGCTCAAAAGGGCTGATCTGATGGTTCTTACCATTTTTGGAAAGATTTAAAGTATGTGGTCAATGATGGTCTTTATACAGAAAAATGGAGCCAGTGGTGGGATATTTGCCTCTTCCTCATCCCTCTCTGAACTGAGTAACTGGGGAGGTAGAGTATCAGTTCCTTAATTAGATAATCTCTGCAACTATTTTCACTTAAATAAATTAATTTCAATTCAGCCTAGTCGACAGAGAACTAGGCTTGAAGCCAGGAGGATCTAGGTTCCAGTCCAACATCTGACATATCTTGGCTGTGTGATCCTGGTTGAGTCCTTTAGCTTCTCCAGGAAAGTCTTCAAACCCAAACTTTGCAGCAAAGGTGTTGACCTGCATTGGGGGAGGGAGTCTTTTCATCTGGAAGTTCCTCCTACTGAAGGATCATAGGTAGAGGTCCTATCCTTCATTTCAACTCATGAAGAAAGCATCACAGCCACCTCTGCCTCTCTCTAGGTTTCAATTAAGATTCTTGCTCTATTGGTTCTCCTTTACTTTTCCTCTTATAAGGTTGGAATTTACTATCACCACCACCACCACCATCATCACCACCAATATTACTACTATTACTACTACCACCGTCACGACCACTACTACCACTACCACCACTATCAATACTACTATCTCCAACATCACCATTACTAGTATTAATAGTTCTACTACTAGTATTCAGTTGAGTACTACTACTAGTTGGTTGATGATTACTACTACCACAACAACTATCATCACCACTATCATTACTACTACTACCAGTAATGTCAGCTGACTCTGGCTATATTTCTATAATTACTATTATAATTGTTATTATTACTACCATTATTAGTTGATTATATATCTCACATTTCCTTAAGGCTTGCAAAATACTTTGCTAGCATTATCCCACCTTAATCCAATTGTACCTTGCTTAAGGGTGCCCAGTGCCTGTATTCCTGACCTTTCCCTTCAACCAATCCAAAGCTAACTTTTCTATCTTCCTTACTTTAAGGTTCCAAGAAATGAATCAGGAAATCTAATAAAGTAATTCAGAGGAACTGTATTAGTGACTGATCATGGTACTTTTCCATGATCATATGTGTATTTTAACAGTTGCCTTTGATCTTTTAAACCAAGGGTTCTTAACCTTTTATTTGATGGTTCAGACCTTGTGGGCAGCCTGTGGAAACCTTTGGACTCATCAGAATCAAAGGTTAGTGAAAATAAAGCTGTAAGGATTTTTCTGCCTGAATTTCACAGATTCCCTTGAAATCTGTCCATAGATCCTCTGTGGATTTGGAACCCTGGGTTAAGAAGACTTTCTTTAAACTGAGTTAGCAATTGTAGTAGGGCCAGTGGGAGAGACATTTTGGGGCTGGGGTGCTTTTCCAGTATTCCTCTTGATACTACTCAAGGGACAACTCTAAGGCCAGCTGTGTTGGGTAGCTACCATTAGGTGGGGGTGAGGCTTTTTTAGGTTCATACTTGCTATTAATGACAAGCTGTGGATCCCATGACTGGTGCCAGATGGGAATATTTGAACCTCTGAAGGAAATGATGGGAGAGTTTCTGCTCTCTCTACCCAGCCTCAGCCTTCAAATGGTCACTTCTAAGATCAGAAACTTGGGTCTGGAACCAGAAGTTTCCTCTAGTTGAAGCCCCTCATTTTACAGAGGAGGAAACAGGAATTTGCTTACATAGAATACCACTGAGTGATGGTTAGGCTTTAAATGATGGAGAATTCATGTTCAGACCCATTAGGGCAGTCTAGGGTAATGCCAGGATAGGCTAGTAGTGATTATTTTTTTCACATTGGTATCTAATATCTGACCACCTTTAAGTGCATACTACTTACATTTATGAACGCAGAACGCAAGCTTTTCCTTGAGAAAAGATTTGATATTCTTGACTCCTGAGGTTTCTGGACAGCTGGTCCTAGCTAAGTTAAGAAATTAAAGAAAACTTGAAAAAAGAAAAGGTTGACAGGAATGTCCCAGGGGTTGCCACTCCTTTCAAAGTCTGTCAGTTGAGTCAGCAAAGCATGGGAAAACCATGTCTATTCTAGTGATCACTGGAGGATGTATTGTCCATGAATATATGATAAGGGGTCACCAGGCTGTTTCTTTCACAGGTGATTTTCTGTGGTAAATCACAGAGAATCAGAATCATAAGATTTCTAAATCAGAAGAGCCCCCAGAGGCCATCCAGGCTGATGGGAATAGGAATCACAGCCACTATGTCCCTGAGGCAGATGGTCACTTAGCTCTTGTTGAAGATACCCAATGAAGGGCAACTTCCTTCCTCCCTAGGCAGCCCTTATGACCAACTCTGATGGTAAGGAAATTTTTTTCTGTACATAGAAGCAAAATTTGCATCTGAACCATTGTTTTTAGTTCCATCCTTTGGGTCAAAACAGTCACACACTTGATTGAGGAATGTAGATCCTGCCATGTCTCTTAAATTTGTGACTCCAAGAAAGTATTTGACCGAGGCAGAGCACGTATCATTTTTCTCATGTAAGATGAGAGCAAACACTCCAGAGGCTTTCTTATTTTGGTTACTAATTCTGTCATTACTCAGGGCCACTTTCTCCTTCTCGTCTTCCTTCTCATCTACTTGTCTCACTCATCACCGCGCACACCTTCAGTCCTCACGACTTCTCAGATTTCTCTAAAATAGAACTTATGGAGTTAAAACAAGTTCAATTCTCTTTATAGTTTAAGAGGGAAATTTCAAGCTCACAGCCCTCAGCTGTGTGCAGCTTACAAAACTCCCAAGTTATGTGTGAAACAGATTTAAGAGAAATATATAACATAACAAAATTAATAAAAAACAAAGCAAACAATCCGTATAATATTAATTTGTGGTTTTTCTAAGTCAGCATGTGACCTACAGCGGATCTATTTCTATTTGAGTTGGACACCACTGGTCTTGGATACTAGTAGCCCAAACTGAGGTAAAAACTGGGTGCACTAGCAACAGAGAAGACCAATAATCCCTAATGCCCCTACTCAAAATCTTCTTCCCTACCTCTTACCATACCCCAACAATAAAGTTCCACAATGTGACCCATGGATTTGTAATGGAATCCAACTCTACCCCTCCTACAAACCCTTACTCCACACCTATAGCCCTGGAAATCCAAATGGCCAAAGCTTGCTCAGGGTGCGACAATGGTACATTAGTGCCCTGTGCCAAAGCAAAGCTCAGCTAGAACTGGGGAACACAGAGGACTGGACATGTTGGACAGTATGAAAATTCCACTAAGCCTAAGAAAAAGAGCCCAGTATCCAACCATAGGCAGTTGTGTCACCCCAGAAGTCACTTGAGGGCAGAAATGGAGGTTGGTCAACTGTGAATTGCCCACTGTGGGAGAAGGCTGAGATGACTTTGAGATCAAGTTATCAGAGAACTCACCATCACAGCAAAGGAAGGATAATTAAAGAAAAATAAGAATAATTAGAGAAAAAGACTGAAATTATCAAAGATCTCTAGAAGACCAAAAAAGTCAATTAAAAATCTTGAGCATAAGCAGATAAACCAACAGGGAAGATTTTAATAGCAGCAGGAAATATGGTCTCTAGATCAGATAAAAGAGTCCAAGCATCTATGAATTAATACTGTAAGAGAAAGAAAAATTTTGAATAAATACTTGATGAGGCAGATGGCCCTATGAATTTCCAAGCATGGAGTCATAGTAGAATGCCCCTGAATGGCTGAAAAATTGTGATAACTAACATTTATATAGTGTTTACTATGTGCCAGGTACTGTGCTAAACCCTTTGCAATTATTACCTCATTTGATCTTCACAACACCTCTGTGAGGTAGGTGCTACTATTTCCATTTTACACTTGAGGAAACTGAGGCAAATAGAGGTTAGGTAACTTTTATCCAGGGTCACACAGGTGGTAAGTGTCTGAGGCTGGATTTTCACTCAGATCTTCCTGTTTCCAGGTCTGTTACTCTATCTACTGCACCATCTACATGCCTAATAAGAACTGCAAAAGTAGAATTAATGCCAGTCCAACAGAATAACTGCAAAATAGACAAGCTTGCTTCTCTAGTGACAAGACTCACTAAAGAAATAAAAGAGAAGATGATGGATTGGATACACAAACATGGGACTGGACTAAAATCTGGAAAGAGAAGAGAAAAAAATAATAGCATTGAAAGCAAGCATGACCTCTATACCAGCAAAGTACATTCATTGTAAAGATAAGATACACAGAGACAACTGAAAGATGATAGATCTTCCATAAGAACACAAGTAATTGTGTGCCTTAATCCACAAGGCAAGAAAACAAGACAAGAAAACTACACAACTTCTGCCCATAAAAAACCAAAGTATCAATCAAAAGACTCTAAAGATAGCTTCCAGGAAAAACAACAACTCTGACTCAAACTCCAAGACAAGGTTAAATCGAACTATTACACTGACAAACAACAGATTTTGTGATTGACTAGTCAGTCAGTAAAGCAGTAAACAATTATTAAGCACCTACTATGTGTTAGGTACTGCGCTAAGTGCTGGAGATACAAAAAGAGGCAAAAGACAGTCCCTACCCTCAAGGAGCTCACAATCTAATCATGTGTGTGTGTGCACGCACATGTGTGTGGAGAGAAACAACATGCAAACAAAAATGCACAAACAAGACATATACCAGATAAATAACCAGTAGAGCAGGGGCACTAGGATTAAGGAGGATCAGGAAAGTTTTCTATAGAAGGTGGGATTTTAGTTGGAACTAAAAGGAAGGCAGAGACTTCAGTAGTTGGAGCAGAGGAGGAGAATGTTCTAGGTAAGGGGGACAGTCAGCCAAAAAAATACTAGAGAAAATGGAGGGTCTTGTTGGAGAAATAGCCAGGAGACCAGTGTCCCTCAATTGAAGAGTACATGGTGGGGAGTAAGGTGCAAGAAGACCAGAAAGAGGGAGGGGGCTAGGTTACGAAGGGCTTAGATGCCAAACAGAAGATTTTGAATTTGCTCCTGGCTTCAACAGATAGCTATTGAGTGTGAGAGGGGCTGACATAGTCTGAACTGCACTTTAGGAAAATCACTTTAGTGGCTGACTGAGAATGGACTGGAGTAGGGAGAGATACAAAGCAGGCAGACCCATCAACAGCTATTGCAATAGCCCAGGTGTGAGGTGATGAAGGTCTGCACCAGGGTGGTGGTAGTGTCAGAGGACAGAAGAACATGTGTTTGAGAGATGCTGCAAAGGTGAATTTAGCAGATCTTGGCAGCAATTTGGAGACAGGGGATGAAAGAAAGAGAAATCCAGACTGACTCTTAGGTTGGGAGCCTAAGCTACTAGGAAGATAATGCTGCCTTCTGTAGTAATAGGTTAGGTGAGAGGAGAGAGTGTTTTGGGGGAACAATAATGAGTTTTGTTTTGTATATGTTGAATTTAGGATGTCTGCTGGACATTCAATTTGAAGTGTCTGAAAGGCAATTGGAAATGCAAGATTAAAGGTCAACAGACAAGTCAGGACAGGAAACATAGATCTGTGAATCATCAGCATAGGGATGGTAATTAAAGGGAAAGAAAATACAGTCATTGAGGGAAACAACAAGGACACAATCACAACAAAACAACTTTGAAGAGACTTCTTTCTAAACACATACAAAGAGACAAGGGTGATAGCAGAGGTCAAAAGTAATGATGAAGAAAGGGGCCTGAAACATCATGGGTTAAACCTCACCACACCTTGCCTATAGGTGAATCAGGGTTTTTTTTTGTTTTTTTGCTTTTTGGTTTTTTTTTTGTTGTTGTTGAACTGATTACAAAAAGGGGGTACCATAGAAGAGAGGGAAGAGAAGAAAGAAGACAGATGAGGATACTGATGTGTGGTTGTTAAACTGAAGAATAACAATGAAAGGAAAATACCTCCTGTCATCCTCAGAAAGAAGACAGGAAAATGGGTGAGAAGGAAAATGTAGGGATTGAAAAGAAGGTTAAGAAATGGGGAAATGTTTTTTTCAGTGGTGAGGGTGAGGTGCCATTGATGAATGCTCCCCTAGGAAAAGAAAGATATTCCATAAAGGGAACCCTACAGTGGGTGTACCAATAGTGATGCAGTGCTCAGAGAGACCACTTACTCTCCTGGAGGAGAAGGAGAATCAGAACTCCTGGGGGAGAGAGGAAATGACATTCAGAGAGTGGAAGGTCATGGATTCTGGGAAGATATTTCAACATAAATAGGAAAAAAAACTGACCAAGGGATGGGAAACTGAAAAAATCAGGGAAATAGAAAGATCATGCCATGTGGCAATAACCTCTCTATCATCTCTAGGAACTGGTATTTTAAAGAATGAGGCAAACAGACAAAGGGGAATCAAGAGGCAAAATTTATGAGGTAATAACATAGAAACTATTTAGAAGACAGATCCCAATGTAAGTACCTTAGAAGCTTCAGTTTCATGAGGAGTTCAAAACCAAGGAAGGTCTAAATAAATATGAAGGCTATGAATATAAAAAACATCTAGAATAGACATAAAAGGGAGAAAAATAATTTTAAAAAGAAGGAAAGAAATATTTTTTAAAAAGATAAATACTAATGAATAAAACAAGTTGAAGGGGAGGAAAGGAATGGGAATTTTACTTGAGTAAACTGAAAGAAGAAAAAGAAGATAAGTAAATAATGAAATTAAATCCAGAAAAACAAAGAATTAACAAGTAAAACTTCCAAACTAGGGAAAACAGGGGGAAGTGTTTGAGGGTGAGAGGAAGAGAGATATTAGGAACAGGATTGCCTTAAAATAGATGAAGCTAAAATAAATGAAAAGATGTAGTGTTGTGATTACAGATGAAAAGGGGAAAAAAAATCCCAATTTGGAAAAAAATAGAGGTAAATGGAGAAAAATATAAACCTAATGCACTAAATTTACCTTAACTATAAATGTATTTAACAATCCAATAAAATGAAAAAGGTTGACCGATCGGATAAGAAAGCAAAACACCACAATATGTTGCTTACAAAAAGCACACTTAAAAAACAAACACATAACAGAATAAAAGTGAGGGACTGAAAAATGTTTACTGTGCATCAGGCTAATCCAAAGAAGCTGAAGTCGCAATCATGTTATCAGACAAAAGCAAACACTCACCACATAAAAAAAAGGATAAACAAGGAAACGATGTCATTCTGTCAGGAATTACGAATAACTAACTAATATCAATATTTGTCTTTTGTGCTCCAAATGTCTTAGCATTTATATTCATAGAGGAAACACTGAACTACAAGGAGACAGTCAGTAACACATTAGTGGCACGAAATTTTAATGTCCTCTTTGTTTTGGATAAGTCTAACTGAAATATAAATTAAAGGAAAAATATTGAAATCAACTGATTTTTGGAGAATAGTTGGTTGCTGTCCTTCATTCTCAAAGAGGACTAAAATGACATCACTATGCTAGAGTCCAGTTTCAGTGTGTTCGACTGTGGTTGATCAGACCAATATGAGCTCGGAAGGCTCTACCACAGGTTGGGCACAGACAGTCCGTGTGAACCTTTGGGGTGGATACTCTAAATTTGTTCTTCCTGCATTTCTTTTGAGCTATTTCAATTCTGCTTTGTTCGTAGAGCACAGCACCTTCTCTGATGTGGGCACGCTATGCTGAGCAGTCCTGTGGCAGTGTCTCCCATGTCGCACAATCAATTCCAAAGTTCTTGAGAGAGACCTTGAGAGTGTCCTTGTATTGCTTCTTCTGTTCACCATGTGAACCCTTGCCCCTTGTGAGTTTTCCATAAAATAGTCATTTTGGCAAGCATACGTTTGCATTTGAACAACATGGCCAGCCCTTCAGAGTTGTGCCCTCTGAAGCAGAGTTTAAATGCTTGACAGTTTAGTTCGAGTAAAGACCTCAGTGTCTGATACCTTATCCTGCCAGGTGATCTTCAAAATTTTCCTAAGACAATTCAAATGGAAGCGATTCAGTATCCTGGCATGACACTGGTAGACTCTCCAGGTTTCACAGGCATGTAACAATGAGGACAGCACAACGGCTCTGCAGATCTTCAGTTTGGTAGTTACTCTAATATCTCTTCTCTCCCATACTTTCCTTTTGAGACTCCCAAATACTGAGCTAGCTCTGGCAACGTGTGCTTCAACCTCATTGTCAATGTGTACATCCCTAGAAAGTACAATACCAAGGCAAGTGAACTTATCCACAGCATTCAAAACTCCATTTGCTGTAACAGATGGTTCCACATATAGATGGTGTGGTGGTGATGGAGCCTCTGTGTTTTCTTGGTGTTGATTGTTAGGCCAAAACAGTAGGTCAATATTAGACACTAAATAAATGCTTATTCCTTTTCCTTTTCCTATTTTTAACGTCTTCCTTGTTGAATTATTTGCTTGTGCTGTAGGTTTTGAGCTGTCTTTCTCTCCTGAGATCTTTGGCAGTTTTGATGTTTTTCCTTTTATTTCCCCATTACTTACTTTCTGACTTCTTTCTATGTGATAGTGGGTACCCTGGGCACTAAATTTCAAAGAGTTGTCTCAGCCTTCTGCAACATTGGAGAATTAACTTCTCACCAGCCTTTTAAAGATAACTTTGATTACATAAAAGTGAAAACTTCTGCATAGACAAAATTGATTCACCTTGGATAAGCAGGGAAGGTGTCATTTGGAAAAGAAAATCTTAGTATCAATTTCTTTCTGATAAGAGTGTGGATAATAATTAACAGATATACATACATATACATTTGTATATATGTATGTGTGTGTATATATGCCATAAACCATCCTTTAATCGTTGTGCCAAATAATATGAACAAATAGTTCTCAAAAGAAGATTCACAAATCATTAGCAACCTCGTGAGAGAATTCTCCAAATTACTAATGTAAACAATCCGGAGATTTTACCTCACATCCTACATACTGACAGACATGACAAAAATGGGAATAGTAAAGCCCGGAAGGGTTATGGGAAGAGAACATCTTAGGGCATTGTTGGTGCTGTGAGTTTTCGAATTATGCAAGTAGAATGACTAAACTGTCCATACCCTTTTATCCAGAGAGTCCGTTTCTCAGCTCATACACAATAAGGCCATTGAAAAGAAGAAAATCTCCACATATATCAAGATATTTATAGCAGCATTTGGTGTGACAGCAAAGAGCTGGAAACAAAATAGATACCCATTGATCGGAAAATGGCTAAACAAATTGTGGTTGGTTTTTGTCCTTCGTTCTGGAAGAGGACCAAAATGACATCACCATGATAAAGTCAATTTCGAGGTGTCCAACTGTGACTGATCAGACCAATATGAGCTTGGAATGCTCTACCACAGACTGGGCACAGATAGTCTGCACGAACATTTGGGGTAGATACTCCAAATCTGCGCAGCCTACATTTCCTTTGTGCTGTTTTAATTCTGCTTTGCTCATAGAGCACAGCACCCTTTCTGATATGGGCATGCCATGGTGAGTGGTCCTCTGCCAGTGTCTCCTGTGTCACACAATCAGTTCCAAATTTCTTGAGATTGTGGTACAAGAATGTAATAGAATGTTATTGTGCTATAATAAATTATGCATCTGATGAATAGAGGAATATGGAAAGTTCACCATGACTGATGCAAAGTGAAGTCAGAAGAACCAAGAAAACAATACATACAATGATTAGAACAGTGGAAATGGAAATAACAACCACTAAAAAAAAGATCAAAGTCAATGCTGCAAAATTATCAAGAACAATCATGGCCCAACAAGAAGAAATATGAGAAAACACAGAGATGGGAGGTCCCCGAGTATTGTACACTGCACATATTGTCATATTTGTTAATGTATTGATCAGTTTTGCTAGTTTTTCTCTTCTTCTTTATTAAAAAAAATCCCATTATTATTTGGGATGTTTCTCTAGCAGGAGTGGGGTGAGGAAGAGGAGTACTGGGGAATTTATGATAATGTAAATTGAAACAAAAAATCAATAAACACACATATGTACACATATGTATATATATGTGTGTATATATAATGTGTATACAGACACATAATTTAAAAGAGAGTGGAAAAGATTCCTTTGGAAATTCATCAACTTGAAAAGTAAAATAGGAACCCCCTGTGCAATTGTTGTTCCTGCCTTTTGGAGCCAGAATAACTCCAGTCTTAGCATCATAGATTTGGAACTGAAAGGTACCTTAGAGGCAGATGAATCCAACCCACTTATTCTACAGATGAAACAAGTTAAAGAATTTGCTCAGGATCAGAACAGAACTGATCGGGATCAGTCAGTTTCTGAAGTAGGATTTGAACTCAGGTCTTCTTGACCCCCAAGTGCAGTACTCTAACCAAAATGCCACCTAGTTTTCTCTTTCTTTCTTTTTTTTTTTGATTAGCTCTTCTTTTCTTGAGAAAGTGAAGCAAAGCAGGCATTGACTTTATTTAGTCTGAAGCAGCCCCTCCCTTGCCTTGAACTGCAAGGTGCACTTGACCTCTATTGCCACTTGCTGACCAGTGTCCTGATCTGCCATCTCCTTCCCAACAGACATCTCTTTCCTGGCACTGATCTATCTATCTATCTATCTATCTATCTATCTATCTATCTATCTATCTATCTATCTATCTATCTATCTATCTATCTGTCTGTCTGTCTGTCTGTCTGTCTGTCTGTCTGTCTGTCTGTCTGTCTGTCTGTCTGCCTGCCTGCCTGCCTGCCTGCCTGCCTGTCTGTCAGTCTGTCTGTCTGTCTATCTTTCTATCTAAAATGCCTACTATGTGCTAGGAACTGTGGTCAATGCTGGGTATATACAAAGAGGCAAAAGACAGTCCCTGACCTTGTAGAACTTACAATGGAACTGGAGAGACAACAAGGCAAGCTATGTACAGGATAAATAGGACATAATTAACAGAGAAAGGGCATTGGAGTAAGGAGGGGGTAAGACAGGTTTCCAATAAAAGATGGAATTTTAGTTGGGACCTAAAGGAAGCCAGAAAGTAGGTAGGCAGAGTGGTAGAGGGACAGTCTTCCAGGAATGGAGGACAGCTGGAGAAAATATTAATCCTAGCTATAATAATTGTTAGAACCTTAAATTTCCAAAGAGTTTTATGCATTATCTCTGTCTCTCACAACTCTCGGAGATAGGTGCCATGATTAGCCCCATTTTGCAGATGGGGAAACTGTGGCAAGTAGAGGTTATGCGACTTAAGGTTACACAACTAGTAAGTGTCTGAGGCAGGATATAAACTCAGGTTTTCCTAGCTCCAGGTCTGGTGAGCTTCCATTGTTCTACCCAGCTGCCTATGACACTTGAGGTCATATAGTTTTAGGGCTGAAAGGCACCCTAGAGGTTGCCTAACCCCCTCCTTTTACAGGTGATAGTGTTGAGACCCCCCAGAGGTGAACTTCCTTGCCCAAGCTCACATAGGTAAGATGTAACAAAGGAAGGATTTGAAATGAGGTCCGCTAATTCTAGAGCTATTTCCTCTTTGTTTGTGGAGTGTCTACTCTATCCAGGGCTGTGCTAACTGAATCCTCAGAAGTGGAGAATCTGGACACATTAAAGTAGGTCCCAAAGGGTGCCCTACAATCCTGGGAAGACTAGGACAGAATTCCCAAAGTGGGTGTTCTCTATGATTCTCCCCTTCCCCCACCTCCCAACAAGGCTGGTCCTAGCAGTGACTGAGTCTCCAGTGCCTGAGTAGAGAGGAAAGTGACTTTCTTCCACTGGTCAAATCGTGGTGGCCACTTGCCTCTCTTCAGGTTTGCAGCGGTCCCCTCTGGGAGAACTGAGTTCAGGGAAACAGTGATCTTATCAGGGTCAAACCTGTACCCTCTACCACCCTACCTCTTTCCCCCTCATTTGAGACCACCAAGGCTGCGTTCCTTCAAAAGACAGGATGCTTTCTTGTTTCTATAAGAATAATAAGCTGACCATGGACTTTGACTTCATTACATCAGAAAGTAAATTAAACTTGGGCTGTTGGTTTTGGAGTTTTTACAAAAAAGGTAACCTCTCATTTCCTGATTACAAATTGGCCCTGTGGGTTTAGACTCTGCTCCTGAACTTTTCCTCTCCCATTAAGCAATTCCCACATTTCACTTGGCTGTAAGTTTTGCTTTCCCCCATGTCCTTCTCCCCACCTCTAGGAATTCCATATGTTCTCAATTCACAGCAAGTAAACAAAGTTTCTGTTCAAAGTGGATAAAGCATAGGTTGGTACGCAGAGGACAAGAGGCTTGCTGGTCCTGTGCATGGTCAGGACATGCCAACCTTATCCCTGACAAACCTACAATTCATGCTTGTTTCTGCAGAGTAAGGGGTTTCACACTTTTTGAGTCCAAGGATCTACTACGGGCAAATTTTAAGAAAATCATGAACCTTGATTAAGCTTTAAAGATTTAATGAAAAATCAAACCTAGGTTCTAGCCAATGATCAATATTAGTAATAAAAATGATGACTAGTTGGAGAGTGACCAGTGAAGAAGGGCTTGAAGATCATGACATATGAGCAGCTGGGGAAATTAGCAGGGGCCTTAGAGAACATTTAGTCTACTCCTCTGTTTTATAGAGGAAGAGACTTAGAATGAGAGAGGATGTGACTTGCTCAAGATCACATAGGTAGCCAGCTGGCCCAGTGGATACAATATGGAGTTAGTGTGGTTGTTTTTCTGCTGGATCTGAGTCTTTGTGACCCCATTTTGGAGTTTTCTTGGCACAGATACTGGAGTGGTTTTCCATTTCCTTCTCCAAGTCATTTTCCAAATGAGGAAACTGAAGCAAACAGGGTTAAGTGACTTGCTCAGGATCACACAGCTGGTAAGTGTCTGAGGCTGGATTTGAATTCAGGAAGATGAGTCTTCCTGACTCCAAGTCCAGTGATCTGTCCACTGCACTACAGAAAGACCTGTGTTCAGATTCTGCCTCACTCACTAGCTATATGCCTTAGGGCAAATGACTTTACCTCTGTTTGTCATAGTTTCCTCTTCTATATAAAGGGATAATAACGGCACTTACCTTTCAAGATGCTGTGGGAATAAAATGAGATAATAATTATAAAGAATTTTGCAAACTTTAAGCTCTGTATAAATTCTAGCTCTTAGCTATTATTATTGTTAGAGATAGGGTTTAAACCCAGTTCCTCTGACTCCAGAGTAAGTGCTTGTTTGACTCTGTCAAGCTATGATGGCTGTCTCCAAGTATCCCATGATTCTTGTGTGAAAGAGGGATTAGATTTGTTCTGCTTAACCAAAGAAGGCAAAATTAGGAAGAAGGGCATTTAGGCTTGATGTATGGGGAAATTTTTTTTTCTAGCAATAGGAACTAAAAAAAAAAAAAATGGAGCTGTCCAATCAGAACTGTCCAAAGATGGAACGAGCCACTTTGAGAAGCTGGATTTTCTCTGAAAACTGGATGACCTACACCAAAATATTCTTCAAGTGTAGATTAGACTAAAGGCCCCTGGGGTTCTAACTCTAAAATTCTGCGATTTTGTCTCCCAGAGCCTCAGTTTCCTCATTTGTAAAATTTAGAGGTTGAACTAGGTGAGCTCTCAAATGTGGGATTGATCATAGCTTTAGAATTGAAAGGGCTTTGGATGCCCTCTCATCCAATCTTCTCATTTTATAGATGAAGAAACTGAGGCACTGAGTGTGATTTTCTCAAGTCTTATTAAGACTTGATCATATTAAGAGATCTAGATGGTGAAGATGTAGCAACATATCTGTCAAGGTCACTGTCCACATAGATGAGCTTCTTAAGTTTCCCCGTAACAGTTGGACAGTTCCTTTCCTTTCTCTCTCAGTTTTCTAGTTTGTATAATGAGGAGGCTGATCTGGATTGCGAAATTCTGATGGTCTACAGAAAGAAGGAAAATATTTAAAGTCCAAAGCATTTTTGCAAAATCATATAAAATATGGAATCTGTAGTGTCAAGTCTGATAGGAAAATTTATATCATGAACCAAGGATAATCATGGTATTCAACTGCCTAGGAGTCTAGCTCTCCAAACTTTTAATGGATAGGACCTTGGAGGGATGCAGGAGTGCTTGGGGTGCCCACTAATCCTCTGTTTCAGTTGTTCAAGGAGGTTACCCACTCAGTGTTGGCAGAATGGGCAGTTCTGTCTCTCGATGGTGGCATGTGAGAGGCTCCAGATGAGAACCTCCTGTCTCAAAGTCTTAAGATACAATATGGCACAGTGGAGCCACGAAAGACCTGGGTTTGCATTGGTCCTGGAATCCTGATCAGCTCTGGAATTTGGAGCAATTCACATCTGTCTCCAGTCTCACTTTCCTTTTCTGTAAAATTGGAGTAATAACACTTGTAGCTCCTTTGTCCCAGTCAGGTGTAAGGATGAAATGAAATATGTATGAGTGCACAGTGGGAGGAGTAAGTGATATTACTTGGGTTTGAGTCCTGTCTCCATCATTTGTTAGCTATGTGACCTTGGGCAAGTGACTCAGCTTCTCTGGTCCTCACCTTCTTCAAATTCAAAATGATATGACTGGACTACTACATGACCTTTGAGAGCCAATGCAGAGAGTAGGAGATCGTTGGGAGGTCCTTAGAAGTCTATTTTTATAGTCCCTATTTTCGATAACTTTAAATGTGCTACAAAATGGCAGTTATTATTGTTCTTATTGTTATTCCCTTCCTTCCTCCCTCCCTCCCTCCCTCCCTCCCTTCCTTCCTCCCTCCCTCCCTTCCTTCCTTCCTTCCTCCCTCCCTCCCTCCCTCCCTCCCTTCCTTCCTTCCTTCCTTCCTTCCTTCCTTCCTTCCTTCCTTCCTTCCTTCCTTCCTTCCTTCTCCCCAAGGGATCAGTCAAGTTGCCCAAAATGCCAGTGTCACTCACTCTCTTTAGTTAAAAGAGTTAAAGATCAGAAAGCGCAGGTTAAAATGTAACTGACATTTGGGTAGAGAAGCTCATTAAGCCTTTATCACCCAAGACTATTTTAGCCACATTTAAATTGAACTCATTAGCTAGTCAAGAGGACTCTTGAGAAGATGAGGAAGGTCAGTTTTCATGGTGGGGAGGAGCCTGGGGGATGCTGCCTCAAAAGAGGGAGGACTGGGTTCCAGTACATCTTCTACAGCAGTGCAGCAAACATAGAATTTGTAGTCATAGAACCTGGGTTCAGATCCTAGGTTGGCTGCTTGCTCTGTATGATCTTGGGCAAATCACTCAACATTGTTGTACCCTGGTTTCCCATCTGGGTAGGACTAGATAGTTTTCAAAGTTCTATCAGTTCTAGATCACAGTCCTCTGGTCCATTTACTTGTCTCTTTCCCTCAATCCTTTCTTTCACGCCTGAACTCCTCTTGTCCGGAGTGATGTTGACCTCTTTGCCAGTCAGTACCTACCCTTCTGATGCCCAATGGGACCTGAGCTCTGGGAGGTCAATTAATTGATTTCTGGGAATTGATTTGACTGTTTGTTGTAGATTGGAACAAAATGAAAAAAAAAAAGCCTGTTTTTCCATGATTTCATCCCTGTTTTCAGCAGGATATAGAAAGTCCTATACAGGGAACAGCTGGCAGGTTGGTCTGAGTGTGCCATGGAGTAGGTAACAAAGAATCTTGTGAAATCAGCCTGGAAAAGTGGGCTGGGGTCAGACTGAGGGAAGTGAAAAGCCTATCAGGGAAGTGTGTCCTGGCCCCTAAAAGCAACAGAGATTCACTAGAATGCCTTTGAGCCAAGGAGTGGAGTGGTCAGTCCCTTCAGTGAAAGCGACTAATGACTAACGTCAGGGAGACCAACTTGGAGGTTCCTCTGATAGTCCAGGAGAGGAGTGAGGATGCTGTGAGCTAGTGTGGCGGCTGATGGTGTGGCTGTAGCCACTGCAACGATTGGCAAGTGACAGGAGGGATCCGCGTGGTGAGAGTATCCAGGGAAGAGTGTCCCGAGCCCGAATGACTCACCCACCTGAAGAATGGGTGTGCTCTTTACAAAAATGGGAAATTTAAGAGGATTCATGGGTGGCTGGGAGACGGGAGTTCAATTTTAAAGGTGATTTTGAGATGCCGGGAAAATATGCAAGCGGACGTGTCCCTCCGGGCTGTGGGAGATAAATATAATCCCATGGAGTTGACAGAATCATCAAGAAATAGAATATTGAGGAGGAAAGAGCCTTGGGAGGCACCCACACATGGGAGGACAGGGGACAAGGAGGATGATTAGGAACGAAGACTGAGTAGTGTTCAGAGAAGTTGGAAGAAAACCTAGAAGGGGCAGCGTCGGGAAAACCAAAAAAGATGGGACCATCCAGGAGGGGTGTGGGCACCAGTATCAAAAGTAGAGAAGTCAATAAGTGTGAAAACGGGACAAATGATTTAGTGATTACAAACAAGGCTGTTGCTGACCATGGAAAGAGCAATTCTTGGAGATCAGTGTAGTTGGAAGCCAGATCTCAGACACTTGGGTTTGAGCTATGTGTTGGAGGTGAGAAAGGGGAGGGAATGAGGCAATGAGCATGGACTTCCTTTTCCAGAAGCTTGGCTATATGAAGGAAGAGAGATATAGGAGAATATACAAGGAGTTAGTGGAGACAAACGAAGGTTGCTTTTTTTTTTGTTGTTGTTGTTTTTGCTTTTTACAGCCAGAGAAAACTGATCATTTTGGCAGGCAGGAGAGAAGGAACCATTTGGGAAGAGAGAGAGAGTGAGAGAGAGGGGAAAGAGAGAGAGAGAGAGAGAGAGAGAGAGAGAGAGAGAGAGAGAGAGAGAGAGAGAGAGAGAGAGAGAGAGAGAGAATGCTTGGAAGAGCAAACTCCCAGAGGAAATGAGATTGATAAGGTGATGGCACACTAGGATACATCATTTCAGGACTGAAGTATAAGAAGAAAGAATGGTAGATAATGTTGAGGGGGGTTTGAGGTATAGAATTAGGAGAAAAGGGGGAGTTCCCCACAGATAGCCTCCATTTTTTTGGGTAAAATATGTGGTGGGGTCTTCTAGTGAGAGGGAAGGGATAGTAGACAGTGCACTGGCCCTAGCTTGTCTGGTGCTCAAACTATTGATGGATCTTACCCTGGATCAGATCCAGAATCATATCTCAGAGCCATAATGATCACCAGTTAAATAGAACTTTGGTCCAGTATGGTGATATCTAGGAAAGGAGCAGGGTGGGGCAATCAAAGTCATACTTAGGGATTTTTTTGGTTCAGACAAGTGCAAGAGGTGGGGCAGTAGAAGCGATAGGGAAGAAGACTTTGGGGAGAGATTGGATCAGTCTACTGTTGTTGTCTACTCTTTGTTTTTGAAGAGGATCAATGACATCATGGGGGGGTGTCTCAGACTTGCTCATGAATGGGGTTTAAATGAGGAAGGATTGCACAGTCATCAGCCCCACTCTCTTTTCCAGAGTTATCCAAGTCCAATGGCACGACAAAAGTCAGGAAGATTGGCGATGTCTTGGGATGCCGCGAGACCTTGGAGTCTTCATTGTCCAAACTCTAAGTACTCCACAGCTCCTGCTTCAGTCGACTTATGGCCTTTGGAAAAAATTATTCTTATCTGTCCATTCCACTGGGGCAAGTCTTCACATGCTTGGGGTAGATATTCCCTTAACTCATTGATGGATCTGAGGCCCTTGCATTACCCTCAACCTCAGCCCATCTGCCAAGATAGTTTAACAGGGTGTGTCCATTGCCTATGCTACAGCTTCTTAAGGCCACGGGTAAGAGGTGGATGACAGGTGGACACTAAGGTGGATGAGCAGCCCTCACACCAGAGGTGCTCATCCTCCCTGAACACTTCATACACTCCTCCAATCTACTTTTAATCAATCAATCATTTCTTTAAGGAAACAAACATTTATTTATGTGCCCAACATTATTAAAAGGAGCTGGGGGTATAGAGACAGAAGTAAGAGGTTTACTTACCTTCTATCAGGTGAGGCAAGAACAGTTTATGGAGCCCAGGTTAAGAATTCCTGTCTCAGAGTCAGTCAAGAAGCATTGATTAAACCTCTTCTATGTATCCATTAGGGGAAGCTAGGTGGCTCCATAGTGCACAGGAAGGTTCATTGTGAATTCAAATCTAGTTTCAGATGCTTACTAGCTGGGTGATCCTGAACAAGTCACTCAACTTTTTTTGCTTCAGCTTCCTTATCTGTAAAAATGAGCTGGAGAAGGAAGTGGTTAACCATTCTAATATTTTTTTCTGAGAAAACTCCAATGGGGTCACAAAGTCTCACATGACCGAAATAACTTAACTACAATGGATGTGCCCATTATGGTATTAAGTTCTGGTAGTCTAAAGAAAAGCAAAGAATAACTCCTGCTCTTAAGGAGTTCATGGTATTCCAGTAGTCAATGACCTCTGATCCCCAAACCAGAGATGTTGGTGGCAGAAAGGAGGGCTTCAATAGAGGGAAAGGGTTGGTAATATCTCTCCCCCTTAGCCCCAAAGGGGTTGCAGCAGACCTGGTCTAGGGCAGGTCCCAAGGGAAGAAGCAGAGCTTGGGGCTAGTGCTGACCATGGCTGGGCTGCTCAGTGAGTACCCCACAGCTTCCCTTCTAGACTCCCCTCTGATATTTCATGCTCTTTTGGCCTCCCACTCTGATTTTGGTGTTAATGCCCTTCTTACTGAAACTTCCTTTTAAAAGGCAGAGCCAAGGGAAGCCTTGAGGACCTGGCTCCCCTCTCATCATGATAGGGAGTTGAGTCTTTGAACTAAAGTCCCTTTGGGGCTGTTCTTAAATATTGAGGATTTTTTCTCTTTACAAGAAAAAGCAAAGTCAGAAGGAAAGAAGCTACGAAACCGACAGTGTGCTTGTGGCTTGCTGGGAGTTGAGAGAGGGATGGATAATAATGTTTTCCACACCCCAGAAGGCTCTGTGACCCCAGAAGTTCAGAAACAGGCCGAACTGTTGTCACCTTTAGAGAAGACTCTCTAGGAAAGCTACCCCTCCATGTCGATATGGATAGTGGGTGTAACTTGAGAATGCTGAGGTTTTGCTTCCAAAGAGCCATGATCCTTTGCTGTGTAATCAGAAGTGGAGGGAAAGCAGTCCTTCCACATTTCAGCACCCTGAGAAATGACTCAGTCTCCCCACATTAGTTACAGCTCTGATCTTACTTATAGATTGATTGGTGAAATGACTGACCTACAAAGACGGTCCTACTGTTGGGAGTCTACATTCTAGGAGTTGAGTATTTTTTTTTTTTATCAGTAAAGGTGTTGAGAAAGGCAACTTTTAAATTGGAGGAGGTAAGGCAATTATTGATTCCAATGGCCTCTGTGTGCTCTGGCAGGAAATCCACCTTTGGGGAAGATCATTAACTTCTTCAGAGCAAAGGTCCTCTGAGGACAAGGACTTGGTTCCTTGACCCACCTAAGTCTGGCACTGAAGAGTCAGGTTGCAGATGATGCTGTGGCTTGGCTGTGCTTTGCATCTGACCAGTGCCAGCCCCTTGCCTCAGGAATTCTGGAGGAAGAAAAGCCTGGTCAGGGAGAAGATGGCGGTCTTTGCACTGATGGGGCTTTCTCCAGAATGAGTCTAACTAGAAATACAGTAAACATTCACTCCTTATCTATCTGTAAAGTTGGGTCCAGAGATAATATTAGCATTGACTAAGTGGGGATGAAAGTCAACAGGGGAGAGGTGGCTTTGGATGTTTGATGTGTGTGTGGGTGGTCAGGTTCACGTTTAACGTTGGAGATTTTAAAGCCAATGAAGTCCGTTCCTGAAGAGGATCAGTTGGAGGAAGTAGAGATGTTTAGCTTAGAGAAGAGCAGACATGGACAGGACAATAAAACGGTCTTCAAGTGGCTGAAGGGCTATCAGGTGGAAAAGACATTGGACTTATTCAGCTTGGCCCCAAAAACAAAACTAGGAGCAGCTGGGGATGGTTGTAGGGAGGCAGATTCTAGGTCTTTCTACACTTCCTAATAATCAAATCTGTTCCAGAGTGAGTGGAGTGGGCTGCTATGAAAAATGGTGCATTTCCCCTCACCTATATGTACATATAATACACATATACATACATTGTGTACATGCATTCCCCTCTGCTACCAAAGAGAGATTGAGGTATCACTTGTGTGCTGCCAAGAGCCGTCTTTGGCAGGTCTGAGTTGTATTAGATGGACTCTGAAGTTCTTTGAAGCTCTGAGATCATAGGACAGTTTGACCAATAACTCATCAAGCAAAAAGCATATATTAAGCACCTGTTGTATGCCAGTCACTATGCTAAGCTCTGTAGATACAAGGAAAAGCAGAAACTGTCTCAACCTTTAAGGAGCTCACTGTAAAATGGAGCAGAACGTAAAAACAACTCTGTATAAATAGATAAATACATGCATGCAACACATACACAGCACACATATACATTAAAATGCAACACATGCTTACACACATGTAACATATCACATGTATCACATCTAGACATATTATACACACATAGCACACATATACCTATATATTCATGTAACACATATTACACACATATATACATGACACAATATACATATATAACACATTACATGCACACTTTTTACAATAAACACATGCACACATACACTTATAGTACATACACATATATAACACAAAAATATATTATGTGCACATATATACACATATACAATACATATACATATATATACATACACCACACACCTATATATATTATGTACACATATATAACACACACAGACACAAAAGAGAGAGCAGAGTGAGAGGCAATCTGAAAGCAGAAGGCATTATTCGATGAGGGGCTGAGGAAAGGTCCCTGGCAAAAGGTGGGATTGGAGCTGAGTCTTAGAGGGACACAGGAAAGCTAGAAGCAGTAGAGACAAGGAAAAAAAGCTTTTGAGTCATGGAAGGGGAGATGGATGTGATGTGTGAGGAATGGCAAACAGGTAACATTATGGCTGGATCATGGCATGTGTGAAGGGAGTGAAGTGTGAGGTGACTATTTAATACTGGAGAAAGCAGGGAGTTGACTGAGTGGAAGAGGGGTGCCATGGTCAGATTTGTACTTTAAGATGATCAGTTTGGCAGCTGAGTGAAAAATGAGTTAGAGGAGAGAGAAATTTGAGACAGGGAGACCAACTGGAAGGTTATTTCAATAGTCCAGGTGAGGGATGATGAGGGCCTATAGCAAGGTAGTAGCTTTGTGGATACAGAGAAAAGAATGTCCTCAAGAGATGTTGTAGGGGCAGAAATGTCAAGATGTGGCAAATGACTGGACTGGTAAATGGAGTGAGAGGGAGGAATCAAGGAAGATGTTGTGGTTGGGAATGTAGTGACCTGGGAGCAGGATGGTATCTTGGGAAGAGGAGAGGGTTTGGAGAAAAGGCAACAAGTTTCATTTGGGACATGTTATGCTGAAGCAGTTCAGAGGATAGCCAGGTCGAGAACTCCAAGAAGCAGTTGATGATACAAGGTGAAAATGTTCAAGGCTGAGGCAAGAGTGATGCTTTTGCAGTGATCACTGGGAAAAAGGTTCAGGAAGAGCTATGTCTGTTGAGATTTTGGACTAATTGTAAAAAGGCTAACTGTTGATGTCCTCAGTTACTCATTAGTGTGAGGCAGCTATTCCTTTGATCAGGGTTAAGACCATTTGCCTTCTCTGCGGTAATTACAGGGAGTTGGTCTTTCTAGCATTGATACTTACAGAACTCTGGGACAACCAGAGCTGTCTGAGTGGGGATGGGCTACTTAGGAGGTGATAGTTTCCCCCTCCTTGGAGGAAGGACCACTTATCAGGGGGACCTTGTGGTGGGGACTCCTTTGGGATATGATTGGATGAGTCCCTGATCCTATTGTCCTAGAGGTCAGAGTTAGAAAATCCCTAAGCATCCATGTAGGGCAATCTGCTCATTTACACATGGTGAAACTGAGGCCAGGGTAAGGTAAGTGCCTGGGACTTGTTCAAGGTCCTACATATCAGAGACAGGACTGGAATCCAGGTGCTCTAATTTCAGAGTTAGGGCTCTTTCCCTTATCCTTACCACATTGCCCAGGAATATAGACTGAAGTCCTTTTCAGTGCCATGACAGTGATTCTCATGACAAGCCCAGGAAGGATGCTCTAAGGCAGAGGTGTCAGACTCCCAGCCTGCAAGCCACATGCATCCCCCAACACTCTTTGGTGTTGCTCAAATCAGATTGAAATGTCACTGGGAAATGTTTGACAAAATAAATTAAAATGTAGTGAAACAGATAAGGTTAAATTGGTTTTTAAGCCAATCCACTGAGGCAGGAATCTGTTTCTATTTGAGTTTGAACCTTATTGTCATTTTATGTCCTTATTCTCATTTTACCCAACAGGCCACCAAGGCTCAAAATGCTGAGTGACTTGTGCCCATGGACATTGACTACCAAGTGCTGGGGCAATGTCTAAACCCTGGTTCTTCCTGACTCAGCCCCAGGTCCTTACAACTACACCATACTGCCTCTCAGTGACAGAGCTATGACTGGTGACCACCAGGCAATCCCAGACCCTTTTCCATCCTTTGCTAGAACCCCCCGGCATGACTCCTTCTCTGCTACCAAATACACCGGTTGGGGCTCGGTCTCACAGGTCTGTTTGCTTAGCTCCCTGCTAGGCTGAATTTCTGCTTTGCTGAAGTCATCCCATTGGGAGCAAACTTTGGAGCACCTCTTCTTACATCCCCTGCCCCTGAGGACATTGACTTTGGCAGAATCCACTGGGCACCCGAAATATGCTGACCCTGTTTGCTTTTCCACTTCTGCTGTTTGCAGGGGTTTCTTGGAACCAGAGCAGCCAGCTTATGCAATGTCCTTAGCTCCTCCAATGTATAAATGAGCAGGAGCCTCAGAGCTCAGCCACCTTTCCAGTGTTAGACCTGAGGGGGCCAGCATCCATCCTGAACCAAGTCATGATGTCCTTGGTAGTTTTCATCTGCCTAGCTCAGCTTCTGAGCTTTGCCCAGGCTCGGAGTCCTCCTCTCCCCCCAGTGAGGGACCCAAACTGTGATGACCCAGATGTAGAACAGGCTGCTTTGGCAGCTGTGCAATATGTCAACAGCAACCACAGGCATGGATACAAGTACGCTCTGAATCAGATTGACAAAGTGAGAGTGTACCAACGGGTAAGTGACCCGTGGCTGAAGGGCCTGAGGCTTCTGGGTGGAGAACAATCAGAACTGGACTGGGAGTCAGAGGCTTGGGTTGGAAGCCTGATTGCTGTTTATGGGAGTTGGGCAGCATTGTGCCCAGGTCTGCCTTGCCATCCTTGTCCTTTTCCAGATGGGGCAAGTTTGTCCATGTCTTTCTCTTGGGCATGAGTCTCACAGAGGAAGTGATATCCTTAGAGATAGAAAGCATACTAGAGAAGAAGTCAGGGCTTAAGTACCTACCATGTGCCAAGCACTGTGCTTGCTTTGGGGTATGCAGACCTCTGTCCTCAAAGAGATTAAATTCCATCAGGGAAGTCACAAGGGACAGAAGTCTGCTTTTAAATGATTAGCTGAAGGCAATAGGCCTTGGGAAGGATTATCTATTGGAATGAGATTTGAGATGGAATTTAGGAGACCCGGTTCTTGTTTCTGGAGCATCCCTGCCTGGCAAGCCATTTCTTTTGTCTCTGCCCCAGGTTCCCAAAGAGTGCACTAGGTTGAAAATAAGACAATGTACCAAAGATGGCACTTTTTAGATGGAAGGTTGTATTCACTTGGGACTTTGGTCTTTGCATGTCTGACCTATGATGCTCAGGGACTGGTCAAATTCCAAGGGATGTTGGAGCCAGCCTTATGGGCTTTCAGGGTCTATTCTTCAATTTTTAGTGTGAGCATTGACTCTTAGGAAATCTGCTACAAATGAGGGCTTGATTTTATGATTTGGTTGATTGTCTAATCTTAAGAAAGTATTGTAGAAAATGCTAATCATGCAAGTTAAATGGAAAAATCCATCCTGTGTTTTTTATGTTTTCTCAGAGAGCTGGTTGTAAAATAATTACCAGCATGTTCCTGGTCAATTTGCTCTATTCTGAGGTATAAGAAGCTTGTACAATAAAACCGCTCTCTGAGTTGAAAGGCAAAACTGATCGCTGAATTCAGAGATGTAAGGAATCTTACAGACTCCAGAATGCAGCCCCTTCTCATTTTACCAATGGTGTCTAGAAAGACGTGAGTTACTTTTGCCACTGCAGAAATTATAGGAAGCCAAGATTCTGACTCTGTATTGAAGTTGGCTGTGTTTACCCCTCTCCGCATCCCATACTGCTTCTAAAAGATAGACACCATGATAATGAGATTTAGAGGAGGGGATTTTTTCAGGTAATCTCTCATATGTACACACAAATGCACATTATACATGAGGAAACTGAGGTCCATATGAGAAGGTGAATGACTTTTCCATGGTGACACATATCTATCTAGTAAAAGTATCTGGGTCCAGCACTATGAATTCTGCCACCACTCAGCTACAAGGACTTTGGGTAATTAATTTTCTTGTAGGCTACAAGCTACTTCTTGGAGAGGAAATTCAGAAAGGCAGGAAGTATGGGTAAATATGTGAAGACCATTAGATGCTTAGGAGGCACAGCAAGACAGCCTGTGGGATTACATTGTGGTGGGAGGGTCATGATAATAAGGCTGAAAAGAGAGATTGGGGCCAGGTTGTAAAAGTCTTGGGCAAGGTTAAAAAGTCATTTTGATTCTCACAAAAACACCCAGAATAAGAAATAGAAATTTTCCCTTTTCGAGGTTAATTTTTAGGTGCCACATTTCTCTTTCTCAGAGGCACTATTTAGTCCCTGACTAACCAGGAAGGTAAATGATGGGGCAGTGTTAACCAAGGGTGCTGGTCATGCTTATTCATCCTCACTGGTTCCTCCTGCAGAGGCCCGCGGGAGAGGTGTACCTAATGGAGATTGACTTGTTGGAAACCACCTGCCATGTGCTGGACCCAACCCCACTGGAAAACTGCACGGTCAGGCAGGTGACAGAACATGTGAGTGCCCAACTTCCATCACCCATGTCTGTGGAAGGAGGGGAGGCAGAGAGGGGCCCATTCATCGCCCCCTGGGACAATTGGACTCAGCCCAATTCTTACTTACCTGAGTGTCCTTTCTGAGACACTCACTTTCAGGAGCCCGCACCACTCCAGGGCTTGTGAGGTCACTGCCCGGAGCTCCTGGACAGCTCTTGACAGAACTGGCTTCAGGGCGAGGCAGCTTTCAGGGGTTGTCAAAGCTTCAAATCTGAATTTTCGAGGTCTGGTTACGTAGGCAGTGTTTTTCTAGGTTTTCTCATTTCAATAAGGGGTGGGCACTAGGCCGCCAGAAATAAATATTGGAGCCTATTCCTCTTATATCTCTTTTCTCTTTTTCCTTCCTCCTCCTCCTTCCCTCCTTCTCTTCCCTCCTTCTTTCTTTCCAATATAAGAGTAAGGTCCTTGGCCTCCCCTCAGCTCCTCTACTCTTCTCCTTGAGATAAGGGTCGAGTCTTCCATCATGGTGTAACTTGTCTTATCTTTCCCTAGGCTGTGGAAGGAGACTGTGACGTCAGTGTGCTGAAACTGGACAACCAGTTTATGGTATCGAATGCCAAGTGTGAGTCCAGTCCAGGTATGGTTCTGGAGACCACTGATGGAGAATGAGGCCAGAAAATATTTCTGGTAAAGTTGCTTCACTATTAATGATTAATAATTAATTATATTATTAATTAATTATGTTATTGCAATAATTAATTATTAATTAATAATATAACCCCCATCCTTTTAAACTCTATAGAAAGGGTCCTGGGATGAGGTCTCTCAATACTTAAATTTCCTGGGGTTGGAGATTTTCAAACTTTGATCAATTGGGGAAGATCCAAAGGCTGAACAACATTCATTAGAAGTAGGAGAAATAAGAAATACCAAAGTCTAACAATAATTTTTACTTTTATGCAATTGTAGTTTTCAAAGCCTTTGAAAAATCTTTATATTATGCTAGTGGCCAGAATGAAACCACCAGTTCTTCTCCAGTTAGTGAAAAGCTGCAATGACATATCAAATCACGAGCTGCAATGGGACTTTAGAATGCCCTGGTTTCAGAATCCTAGAAGGAGATCTTGGACACCATCAAGTCCCTTCCTCTCAGTTACAAAGGAGAAAACTGAGGTCCAGAGTCACACAATTTCTTGTAGAAGTCTTCAGCTGAGTCTTGAAGGGAGCTGAGGACATTAGGAGGTGGAAGGAAGGGAGGAACCCAAAGGTCTCTAAGCTATAATAAGGAGCCCTGGGGAGGTTCTTCACTATTTCAGAACTAACCAACCAGTGTAGAAGAGAGTTAAAGGAATGGTGGGTCATGAAACGCAATTTCTTCTCTTTTCTGACAGACTCAGCAGAAGATGTGCGCAAAGTCTGCCCCAACTGTCCCCTGCTGGCCCCCTTGAATGACACCAAGGTACTCCATGCGGTCGATGCTGCTCTGGCTGCCTTCAATGCCCAGAACCACACCAATTATTTCAAGCTACTGGAGATCTCCAGGGCTCAGCTTGCGGTAAGGCTGGCTGGGTTCTAGTACAGGCTTGGTTGAGGGATGTAGGGATGGGCAGGGGAGACACACAGATATTGGCCAAACCTTAGTGAACACGGACACCTTCTGGATCTAGTAATAGAGACATATTACTATATATCCATAGTAATATAGTATAACATAATGATACGCAAATGCAATATTTACATATTCTATAAATATATATGGTTATGTAAATAACTGCCATATTATAATATAACAATATTATATATGACACTGTGGTATGTACCACTGTGTATAGGACGTCACTGCATGTATGCATCTTTGTAGCCTATCTGGCGGGCTGAGGGAATGAAGGAGAGATGGGGGTGACTCAGGTGGGAGCTGGCAGGGAGGTAGGAGCTTTGGCGAGAGAGACAAAAAGACTCCTGATGGAAAGGGAGCCATAAGGATCCAGGGCATCCAATGCAATCCAATCCACTAAATATTTCTCATGTGCCTCCTTTATGCTAAGTGCTGGGAGAGGCACTTTGCTGAGCTGGGTTCTGGAAGGGACAAAAGGAGGCAACCCATTCTATGGTATGTGTGTAGGGAGGTCACATAGACTATTATCTGAGGAGGAAGGAGAGAGTCCACCAACCATGGGATCCTTCTGTTCAGGAAGGCTTAGGTTGTGAGTCAATCCAGCCAAAAATGCTTCATTAACCCCCTTACTCTACAGAGGAGGAAACTGAGACCCAGGGAGGTAAAAGTCATATGTGTAGCAAATGTCTCAAATGAGAGGTGGACCCAGGCTCTCTGACTCCAGAGCCAACACTCTTGCCATTAGACCTTCCTGCCTCCCCCATATACTTTCTTAAAGCATACTTAAAACATGGGGCTGACTTTTAAATTGTCAGTTATTAGTGATCTCTCCTAAGTATTTCTGCTAGTTTATTAATAGAATTATTATAATATCATTATAATAAATGCTTGATTATTATAGGCATTTCTTTTTAACAGATGGGCTTAGGACAGGAGCTAAGGTTTCATTGGTAAAGGAGAACTTCTGATGAGGAAACTCTTCCCCCGGTGCAGATAGGCACTCACCCACTCATTTTCAACTTCTCAGTCTTAGAGTTGCCCTTGCTATGGAGAAATTAAGTGACTTATCACAGAGCTATTTCTCTCTCTCCCCACTCCCCTCTTTCTCTCTCTCTCCCTTGCCCTCCTCTACTCCCTTCACATCTCCTCCCCTCCCCTCTTCTCCCCCTTCCCCCTCCCCTCCCCTCTCCCCTCCCCTCCCCTTTCTCTTCTCTTCCCTTTTTTCTTTCTGTCTTTCTCTCTTCTCTTTCCTCCTTCTCTCTCTATCTCTAATCTATCTCATGCACCTAGTTATTTATGTATGTTCTTTCTCATTAGACTGTGAGCTCCTCAGGGGCAGAGACTATCTCTTGCCTCTCTTTGTATCCCCAGTGCCTGGCACACAGTAGGTGCCTAATCAATGCCTGTTGTGTGTCAGAGGTTGGAGCTTGATCTGTATTTGCGTTTTTCAGACTGACTTTCTGTCCACAGTGCTGTCCGTATCGCTTCTTCATTATTTCTATCATTTAGTGTTCATAATGCATTATTCATATTAATCATTCCCGTTGCCATAATTCTTTAATTCTCTGTGAAACAACACTTGGGTCCCTATCAGTGTTCATCTTTTCTCCATCACTGTTCAACAGCTTGACTCAAGTGGGTCTTGGGAGATGTGGGCCCAAGTCAGACTAGTTGACCTTTGGCAAGTCATCATCGCCTTTTAGAAGAAGGATGTGAGATTCAGGCATCTGTTCCCTCCTTATGGGTCTGCAAAATAAGGCAATGAAATGGCTTGTTAGTCATTTGTATGGCCCAGAAAAGCCCAGAAAAAGGAGGGGGCTAGTTTCAGACCCTTTTGCCAAGAATTGGGATGCCCACCAGGATTTCCTGCCCTTTCCTTTTCTACTTTGCCCCATTGCATAGTATAAAGAGATCTGGGCTTGGAATTATTTTTCTGCATGGGGCCTCAGTTTGCTTCTCTAAGAAATGGGAAGGATAACATTCACACCCTCCAGGTCATTATAGGTAGAGCACTGTGGTTATGGAAGTTGCTATGATGGCCTCATGGGTGTTTTCTTTTCTCTCTGTCACTGTCTTTAGCCTCTCCAGTCTTCAGTCTATGTGGAGTTTGTGGTTGTACCAACTGACTGTGCACCGAAAGATGTGGCTGACCCAGCAGCCTGCAACCTGGTGGCAGACCAGGTAAAGAAAGCCCAGTGGTGCTGGACGGAGCCATGGCCATTCCTAAGCCCAGTCTGAGGTGTCATGGCACCAGTGAAGTGCCTCTGTCAGGCTCTAGTACTTCTAGGAGCTGGGATTGTGCACTGGTTACTATTGCTTCCCACCTCCCTCCTCCAATCACGCCCCTTCAGCCATGTCGCTGATGAGTCCCTTCCACTTTACCAGTCTGGTTCTTAGAAAATACCCTTAGTCACTGGATTCCAGAGTCCCAGAGTGGGAGGGAGCTCTCCAGTGCCCACTGGCAGCCCAATCTGCTTTGGTATTTTAGAGAGGATTCTTGTTCAGATAGCAGCTTTTCTACTCTTAGCATGGTAGCCTTCCCTCCTTTGAAGTCAGGAGCCTTGAGACTCTGGGACTTACTATTATATACTCAGGTTTCTCAACTCTAAAATGAGGGGGGTGGCCTGACTGAGTTCTGAGGTTCTTTCTACCCTTTGTGACCTGTGACTTGTACTTGAACCCTGGGACTTGCTCTGCCTACTCTGTTGGATGAAGAGCTCCCTTACAGCTCTAGAGCTAAAGTCCCAGGATGTTCCTGTCAAGCCAATCCAGCTGGGAGGGTCATAGCTGAGCATCTCCACCCAGAGCACCCAAAGTTCATGGAGAGAGGAAAGAACAAAAACATCTGTGATGTTGGCAAATTGGAAGAGACTGAGTCTGCACCTGAGTTTGAGACTGGGGAGGAGTCACAGGGATGCTGAAGAAGAGACCAGCTTCCTTTTGCCAATGACATTCTTTCCCTTCTTTTGGAAAACAGTATGGCTTCTGCAAGTCCACACTGACTGAGAAAGTTGGTGGTGAAGATGTTGCTGCCTCCTGTGTGGTCTTTGGAACCGTGGTATGGACTTTATCTTTATCATCACTTGTAACACATTGAGAGTCACCTTCAGACTCTCCCATGTGTCCCTAGTAATGATGAGGAGGTGGATTTTGTTAACTTCTCCCTGGGAGGATCTGGAAAATGCGCATGTGATGCAACATGTATCCATAGGCTCACCTCCAGGTTGACCTCGTGTCCTGAGTTCACTTAAGCTGCTGCTCTTCGAACTCAGACTCCAGCTGCCCCAGACACAGACCCCTTTCCATTGGCTGACTTCTTCTCTAGCCATGGGGTCACAGGTTTTCATACTTGGGAATCTTAGTGTGGGTTCTGTTGTTTTTGGAGAGAATAAGGAGAAATGATTTGCCCAGGGTCACACAGTGATTAAGTTCCCTGTGACCAGGATTCAGACTCGGGTCTTCCTGACTCCAGGTCTACCAGTTGATTCACAGAGTCATGTGGCAACCTCTCCTGGAATGTTAGTTAGTGGTGTCTAGGATACCCAGAACCTTAAGAGCTACTTGGTCATTCATTTTCTAACTACCCTCCGGGTCTATTTTAATCACTGGCATCTATGTGTGATGTGTGAGGGAGGGAAGAGTCATCCAGGGTCCTGTCCCACATATTGAATGGCCCCAACAACCAGCATGATCATTGCATGCTTTTGCTTTCCAGTCTGTGGTACCTGGACCTCAACCTGATGGAGCAGGACCCACCGTGGGACCTACAGCAGCTGGCCCCCCCGTGGCTGCTGGACCTGCTGTGGTTGTCAGACCTGCTGTAGTTCTTGCAAAACCCATTTTGACCCATTTGCCCCATCATGACCTTAGGCATTCCATTGTTGGTGTGGGTTCCATAGAATCTGCCTCTGGGGAACATGGCCCTGCACCAGGTCCTGGGCCTGTTATGACAGGTCCTGGACCTGCTGTACCAGCAATACCTCTATGTCCAGGAAGGGTCAGGTATTTCAAGGTCTAACCTTGTTCTCAGCTCTGGAGTTAAACCATTACCTGATAAAGAACTCCTATCTTTACAATCATAGCTGTGGGGAATAGGAAATAGGGCCGCCATTTTGTCAAAGCTCGGGAATGGGGTGGGAGTTCAGGGAGGAAATGCCTTACTTTGGTATTTCTCCTAGCTCAGGCTCTGGGTCAGAGAAAAGGGGAATTACTAAAATCCCTTCTGCCCCCACACCTTTCAAGATAGAAGGGGAGGAACAGTCATATTGGATGGACAAGGCTAACGACTCCCCCATTCTGATCAAAGATCCCAGTGTCTTGACCTAACAATAGACTAGAGATGGCAGTCACTGTATGCTCTGCCTTCTGGACTGACATGTCATAGCAAAAAGAAAAGTGATTTCAGAGGTGCTATTGCCAACCTTGTGGCTTCCTGTTAAGAAAACTACCTTAATAAACAAAGCTTCTGAAAGGAGGGTCCCTGTTATTCTTGCTGTACCATCTGTCAAGGGCTGTAATTGAGAGATCTCTTGCCTGGGGCAAAAATGGAAATAGATGGGGAGCTGTGTTGACAGCAAAGAGGCCTAGAGGGACAGTGGTGGAGCAGATGACAGCACAGAATGGGTGGCTTGCCCTCCAGTTATACTAGGGAAGGTGGGCCTCAGGAGAGGGGCACCACAGGGATGAAATATTGAGGAGGGGGTGGAGGTATGTGTAGTACAGCCTGGGCTGAAAGAAGGCTACAAGGGTGGGAAGGAAGCATGTATTCCCTTGCATTGTCAAAGGCCTGGGACAACTCCTTGGTCACTCCACCTTAGTTGTAGCTCTTTCTCCACTCTTTTCAGTTATAATATCCCTAAACTAGAAACAAAAAGAAATCCAGGTCTAACTTTCTAAAGAATTGGCTCCATGGGAAGGGAAAAGATGGCGGCTCCTCCCTTTAAATGGATTGGTTGATGTCCTGGTATCTATTTCTGGATCCAAAGATCCTAGATCTTAAACTATAAGAGGTCTTAGAAGTCACTGACCCCCATTCCCTCATTTTACGGAGGGGGAAACTGAGGCACAGGAAAATTAAAGTCACTTTCCCCAGATCACACGGAGTTAGAGTTCCGATAGGTGCCTTGGTATTCTAGTTCAGCCCTTCCCTCTTGTAGGCAGAATAGAAGAGCTAACTCTCAGGGATTCAGGGCAATTGGGATGAGGTTGGTAAGCGTTTTCCAAGCCTAATGAAAGAGTTTGTATTTGACGTTAGAAGTAATAGAGGGAGAGACAGCTAAGTAACTCAGTGGATAAAGTGTGGGCCCTGAAGTTACAAGGACTTGAGTTCAAATTCTGTCTCAGGCTCTTACTAGCTGTGTGATCCAGGGCAGGTCACTTAAACCTGATGCCTCAAAAAAAAAAAAAAAAAGAAAAAAGGAACAGATAGCCACTGGCTTTTATCAAGGGATGATGTCAGATTTAGGCTTTAGAAATATCAATATGGCAGCTTGGTGGTGGCTGGATTGTGGAGAAGAGACCAGAGGAGGGAAGATCAATTAGATGGCCACTCCAATAGGTAAGCAGTGATGAGGGCCTAATGTGTGAGGGTGGTGGCTACATGAGTGAAATTATGTCAAGCACAACAATCGTGGGCCTTCTACTGACCTTGTGGCCCAGGCAGGAGATCATGAAGGGAGGAAATAATGGTAGGTGGCAGAGCCAACCCAACTGGTCGCCATGCTGTGCAGAAATCCAGGGAGTTAAAATGGCTTCTTTGCCCCAGGCGCTACCTTTAATAGGCCAGAGTGGACAGGAGCCAACCATAGCTAGAGGGTGTTTAGAAGCATTGTGCTTTGCAAACAGTAAGTACTTAATAAAAGCTTATCCATTCACTGAAGGATGGCCTAGATTCTTCCTGAGTTCCCTCCAGCCTTAAACCCATGAATCTTAATACTGGGGCCAAATTGCCAGAAGCCTGAGGCTACTCAGCCTGAGGTGCTGAGCTCCCAGCTGAGGTCCAATCTACACTAGAGCACGCAGGTTGTCTCTGACTGGGATGGTGGGCAGCCCTCCCTTGTTCCCCAGGCACATCTTCTGACTCTTCCTGATTCTGCACCTCACCCTGATGGGAGCCATTTATCTAACACATTTATCAAAAAGGTTTACAAAAGCACCTAACTTCCATGATCTCATTTGAGCCCCGCAACAACCCTGGGAAGTAGGCGCTATTATTATACCCATTTCACAGATAAAGAAATTGAACCACAGGGTCCTAAGACTCCCAGCACCTTCCACTCCAAACTGCACCTTTCCACAACAGGGTTTACAAGTGGTCCTCCAGCCTGTCATGCAAGAGGCCATCCCAAGGGGACAACAATCCAACACTGCCCCAGGCAGCCATTCTATTTTTCGATGGCTCTGATAATTGAGAATTCTTTCCTGATATTGCATATGTTGTTGCAAATTCTTATTTATCAGATTGGGAAACTTAGGGGAAAGAAGCTAAGTGATTTTCCCCAGGTCACAGACAAGTAGCAGAGGCAAGCTTTGAACCCAGGTCCTCTGACTCTCATCACTCTATGTGTTGCTTCCTGCTGCTCATTCCTAGGTTTAAATTGAGTAATGTCCTGAAACTTTCAACAACTTGGCTTCTTCATTTAATAAAGAAAAGGGACAAAGAATTGGCTTCATTAATTCAGCCACTGATGGAGGATTTATTAAGTGGCTAATATGTACCAAGCATTGTACAGAATGTTGGGGATACAAGACAAAGATAAGTCATTGTTTGACTTCAAAGAGCTTGAATTCTGTGGAAGGGAAGGGGGTGGGGTCAATGTCCACACTGATACTTAATGAGCCCGTGATGCATGCCCAGATCACATGTGGGAGGTGTCAGGTCTCCTGTCTCATGGAAGCAGATCCCCAACATCTCTCCTGTGGATGTCTCCATCATGAGCAGTCTGAATAGGGCAAAACCCTGTTACACTAGTAAATACAAAATATGTGCAGATCAAAATGGAGTGGGAGAAAGTGCTAACAACTGGGGGAACAAGGAAAAGCCTCTGTAGGGGTGACACAAGTCATTTTTGGAGGGAGCTATTCTAAAAGGGAAGGGGGTAGGAGGGAGATTTTAGGCACATAAAGTACCCACATATGAGTTTAGGGTCAGAGTCAGAAGGAGAGTCAGAGATGGAATTGGAGTCAAAATTAGGGTTAGGTTTAGAGAAAGATGGAATATTATGGGGGAGATGTTTCCAGAAGACCTGGCTGGTTGGAAGAGTCCATGAAGGGGACTAAGGTGTATAAGGTATGGCAAGGTAGACTAGATTCAGTCTGTGAAGAGATTTAGTATTTGCATTTGATCCAAGAAACAACATGGAGCCACCACAGCTTCTTGAGTGAGGAAGTGCTTTAGTCTGATTTGGGCTTTAAGAATATCGCTTTATCAGCTGGTCAGGTAGGTGGAAGGTGGGATTGAGACGAGACTGGAGGACAAGGGTGAAGTGAGAGCCCACAAGGGATTGAACTTTAGCGAGCTGTCTGTGAATAGGGATAGAGTACAAGACCCTAGAATCAGAGGAGGAAAGCTGCTCACAGGTTACCTAGCTCCCCTCTCCATTTTGGAGGAGGATGCTGAGGCTTAGAAGTGAAGTGACTTGCTCAATATCACCCAAATGATCTTGGCAGAACTAAGATTTTTATAAGACTTGGGGACTGATAGTAGAGGAAAGGGGGGAGTTGGAGAGGAAGAAGGAAGAGTTGAGGATGTCCCCAAGGGACCTAGACCTCACTGGAAAGTCCCAACCTACTTAAGTGTTGAAAGTCCAGGCCATGCTTGGGTGTCCAGGACCTTTCAGCATTCATGGTGTGGACATGCCAAATCAATCAAGTTCTCTAGAAGCACATGACTGCTCTACAACCTGGCCATGCTCTTGGTCCAATTCGACTTTGGGGGCATATGTGGTCACCAATAGGGAATGGAACAACCTCCACGAATGGACCATGGACTTGCTAAATTATGCTGGAGACCCAGAGAAGCCTTCATGTTCACTAGCCTTTGGCTGTCTGAGTCCAGAAAGTCTTGCCTGGGCAGGATCAAAGCTGAGTGGGTGTCTATTGGTTTTTCTCAGAGAGTTAGTGAATAACAACTCATTTGCGTGATAACTTAGCTTGAGAACATCAAACATGCCAAATGGACTAACCAGAATCAGTGTATGGAGGAGAGTTGCCTCTGGACTGGGTGTCAGGTGGCTTGCCCATCATGACCTGTGTGACCCTGGGCAAGTCACTGCCCTTTCTGGGCTTCCTCTAAGATCCCTTCTAGAGGGTAGGTGAGGTAGGGGAGGAGGAAGGGGAGAAAAAGAACAAAGTAAAAAGCACACAGCAGAGAACAAAAGCAAACTTACAGGGAAGCAAAGATGGAAAGTGCTGAGCACAATGTGTAGTATTCATTGTATAGGCTTTCTTGAAGTGAAAATTTATTGCTGTATATTTTGAATACTCTCATGTCCTGCTGTGCACGTGGCATGATTTTTCCTTTTTCTTATTTTGTATTTAATTAAATATTTAAGTTTATAACCTGTTCCTTTTTTCTTTCTCCTTGTGTATTTGAGCTTTTGTATTTATGTTTAATGATTGAAAAAAAAGATCCCCTTCTAGGGCTATGGCTGGGTTCTGGTAACAGGGAATGTTCTGGGGCTATGGCTGGGTTCTGGTAACAGGGAATGTTCTGGGGCTATGGCTGCACCACAGTTTGATCTGATCGCTTGCTCCCATAGCAGAAACTGGCCCTCCCAATCACAACCAATGGTTTTCCCTTAAATCAGTCATGACCTCTCCCCTTGGCTACTGCATTAGCCTCCTCACTGACCTCCCTGCCTCCAGTCTCACCCTTTTCCAATCCCTCTTCCATGTGGCTGCCAAATTAATAACTAATTTCCTAAAATAAAGTTCCATCCTGTCACATTTCTGCTCAAAAAGGTCTAGGTTAAAGCAACAAGGAGTTCCCTAGCTTCCAGCCCTTTCTCGCTGGCTTTCTCTCTCCAACTCCAACACCTTCTGCCTCTGTTACCATGACAGAACAGGCCATCTCCTTCTCCAAAGACTTCCTGGCTGGTGGTATCACTGCTCTCTCCAAGATTGCAGTGGCCCCCACTGAGAGAGTTAGGCTAGTATAGCACGTGCAGCATGTAAGTAAAAAAATTGCTGCTGATTAGCAGTACAAAGGCAGCCTGAATTCCAAATGAACAAGAAGTGCTTTCCTTCTGGCAGGGTAACAGCAAATGTCATCAGACATTTCCCCACCCAAGCACTTAACTTCGCCTTTAAAGCTAAAGTAAGTATTTGGGGGAGAAGTGGACAAGCACACACAATTCAGGAGGTATTTTGCTGGCAATCTTGCCTCTGGTGGTGTGGCTGGAGCCACTTCTCTCTGAGTTGTCTACCCCTTGGATTTTTCAAGAATGTGTTTGGCCGCTGATGTTGGGAAATCTGGCACTGACAGAGAATTCAAGGCCTGGGAGATTGCCTTGTGAAAATCACCAAGTCTGATGGAATTCATGACTTGTCTCAAGGTTTCAATGTCTCATGCAGTGTATCGTTATCCATAGAGAAGCTTATTTTGGAATTTACGATACATCGAAAGGTATGCTCCCAGATCAGAAGAGCAGTCATTGTGGTAAGCCGGATGATTGTGCAAGCAGTGATCACTGAAGCAGGTGTGGTCTCCTATCCCTTTGATACAGTAAGACTTTGAATGACTGTGCAGTCTGGGCACAAAGGAGATGATATTTACACTGGGACAATTGACTGCTGGAAGAAGATTGCTAAAGATGAAGGTGGCAAAACTTTCTTCAAGGGTGCCTGGTCCAATGTTCTTAGAGGCATGGGTAGAGCTTTTGTGCTTGTCCTGTATGATGAATTAAAGAAAGTCATCTAAGTACATCCTAACTAAAAAAAGGAACCAGTGAATATAGATATTGTAGACTACTTAACCATACTTAGCATTTTGGACCATTGACCTTCAAGAAATTCCTCTTGTCTTTTTCTCCAGGTGGATCATGTTTGTCAGGGAGCCAGGAAGAGCTCTTAGAAAAGGGGGCTCATTGACTGTGATCCGTCATTCACACAGTGAAATGGATGATGGTTCAGTATACTGATTCCATTGGTTTTGGGGAAAATAGCAGTTACTGTGGGCCAAGGACACAGATCAACTTAGATCATTTAGTTTAAATGCTCTTTTGATGACCATAAATTTGTGTTCAAATATTTTAAAAAATCATGACCCTCCCCCCATTTGGATTTAAGCCTTATATACATGATCTTGCCCAGATGTGGCAGTTACCTGTGACAGTCATTCTGCTGTCAAACAATAAATACACAGAAGACTAAAAAATAAAGGTCCCTATCCCCTCCAGGATAAAAGCCAGACTCTTCCTTTAGTATTTCAAGCTCTTCTATTCTGACTTCAAGCTATTTTCAGACTGAATACACATAATCCCCTACATACAAGCTGGTTTTTAGCCAAATTGGCATTTGGCTAGGCACTGAGTATACAAAACCAAAAAGATAGTCCCTCACTTAGGTCTGTACTGTCATTGGGAAGACAAAATATATAGGGGAGTGATTGCCAGGAGGATAGGAGAGTCACAGGGCAATCTATAGGCATCATATGCCCTTTGCAGGAGTAGTAGCATGGATTTGATTACCGTACCAGGAACAAGAGGTGGAAAGTGGAAGAATGCTTGTGGAGGCATGGCAGCAAGATGGCCAGAGAACATAGTGGGCTGGAGGGCCCATCAGTGTGATGGAATGTAGTGTGGTGGACTTAGTAGGGATTCTGGGACCTGAAGGACCCAGATTAAGGGCTAGAAAGCCTGCTGGTATTCACAGGAGGGTAGAGCATGGTATCATGGCAAGGACATAGCGGGAGAGGCTTAGAATAATCCTGTTGAGTGGATGAATTAAAATGATGACGATGATGGACCAGATCTATGATTGCATTGGCATAGGAAACCTCCAACCCCCAGGGAGAAAGAAAGAAGGAAATCAGTAGATTTTGGCAGTATGGGTGAGTGGGGGCCCACTTTAATTATGGCCAGAATTTCTGCTTTACAGAATGAGTTTTCCTGTGACCTTTGAACCTGGGTGCAGTCAGGACAGTGGAGGATACAGAGTAGGGTATGACCCCTTGAATTAGGGGACAAAGTTAGAATATGTCACTCTTTGATAATAAGAAACACTAATAAAACTAAGAAGACACTAGTCAGTCAGTGAATTAATATTTATTAAACACCTACTATGTGCACTAGTAAATATAATCACATCACCCTCTTATAATAAGATGCTAATAGTTATCATTACAAGAACATATCGCCCTTTGATGATAACAGGACACGCATTAAAGGATATGGGGGGTGGGGTGGGAGATAGAGGACACCATGAGAGAGCCAGACTCTCATGAGTTCATTGCCAAGAACTTGGATCAGATGGCTTGCTTTGACTTCTTGGGTAATCATTTTGGAAATGGTTGGGAAAACAAAGCTGATTAATCAGTGATCTGGATGGGAGAATGGTCAGAAATATGAGGTACAAACACTCTGCCCTCCCCCTACCTTTTTAAGGCATGTGTCATTTATTGATTCAGTTATCACCTGTAGGTTTCAGGGTGACATGATCGTGGCAGCAGCCAGTCAGTTCAGCCTGGATTCTGGGGTATAAAAGGACTTAGAGGGAAACAGCCATCTGTCTTAGCCTCCCAGTCTGGAAGAATGATCAGATTCTCTCTCCTCCTGGGCCTCTTGGCCCTGGTGCCCAGCTGCTGGAGTACTTCAATCCCTGTTCCTCCTCTCCTCTTGTCCCCCAGCTGCAATGACTCTCAAGTCCTGTCCATGGCAGACTTGGCTCTACAAGGCATCAATGAAGACCGGAAGGAAGGTTACATGTTCAGCCTCAATCGTGTGGCTGACGTCCGTGAACATCATCAGGTAAATAACACTGTTCTTTGGTGGTGGCAGTGGTGGGGACATCCTCACACATTCTGTGTTCCAGTCACACTGACTCGCCTCTCTTCTCTGAATTGGCCATGGATCTCCCACCTCTATGATTTTGCACAGGCTGCCTCACTTGCCTGCCATGAACTCCCTCCTCAGCACAGCCTCTTGAAATCCTTGGCTTTCTTCAAGGCTCAGTTCAGCTGTCGCCTTCAGTACATAGTAATCCTTTGAGGATCCCTGAACTGATTAGTCCTGCCTCCTTTTGCTGTTGTCAGTGGTCCAGGCTTGTGATTTCATTGGTGTGAGGGATTCTCTGGGTAGGAACCTCCCTTCATGCATACAGATCAGCAAATTCTAGTCTTAGGAAGTCTCCTAGAGACACTGAGACTTGAGGTGACTTGCCCAGGATAACACAGCCAAAAGATGACTCGATCCCAGGTCATCCTGGCCATTCAGGTCATTAGTTGTCACTCCCATCCCTACACCAAGCTGCTTTGGAGCTGATGCTCATTTGTCCGCTTCCATGTTGTGTCTCAAGTAGAAGGTAAGTTTCTTAAGGGCAGAGTGTGTCACTCCTGCAATGATAATTTACAGCACCTAGTTTGATATCACTCACACAGTAGGCTTTTTAACTGAATTGGTCTGTCTGGGACTCATTGCTCCCATAGGGGAAAATGAAGAGCAGTGAGCAGAAAACTTCAAGGCAGATTTCAGCTGGCTGTGATTAGTGATCCAGAGGTGGAGTGAGATCCTGAGGAGGTAGGAAGTCCCTTTTACTGGAAGGGCTCCAGAAAGGACTGAAAGAGCAATCATTGGGATGTCCCAGAGGGCATCCTTGTTCAGGTACACAATAGAGTCAATGGCAGCTCTGAAGCGTCAGATTCCTCTGGGGCAGGGTCTGGCCCTAGCTGGGTGTTTCAACATTGCAACAGACACTCTGTGAAGTGGATTCCAGTTATTGAACCCTCCTGAAGAGAGATGGGAGAAGCCTTATAAGTGAGCTCACTTAGCTATCCAATGACCAGCATCAAATTAGCTTCCAAATTTTTGTAGCCCAGTGTAAAGGGGGGGGGGGATAAGATTTGTTTTGCCCTGTAGATTCATCTGTAAGCATTCCTTAATCACTTTCAATGAGCCAGACACTGGAAATACAAAGATAAAATTGAAACAGTGCCTGTCCTTAAAGAACTTATATTCCAATGGAAGGAAACACCACATACATACAAAAAATAGAGACAGAATGACTACAAGGTAATGGGTGGGGGAGAATTAGAGACTGGTGGAAAGGGACTGCAGAAGTGGAGGGGGGAAATCAAGAAGCCTTGGTATATAAGGTGTTGCTTGAGCTGAGTTTTGAAGAAAACTAGTTAACCTAAGAGATGAATATAGAATCACCAATTATTTGATAACATACTTCCTAAGGTAAAGGGTTGACCTTTTCCCCTCTTGCCCCATTTACCCTCTCCCCTGCTTTTCTCCTCCTCCCCTGTCCTACCCAGCCAAGCCAGAAAAGTGTCAAGGACAGAGCTGGTATAGACTCTATGTCTACCTGAGAGCCAACATAAGGAATAAATGATACGAACCAACATGTATCAGGTGCATATTATGTGCCAGGCACTGTGGAGCTTATATTCTGGGAATGAATTGGGTGATGCTCCTTCCCAGCTTGGCCCCAGGTTGATGGATATTTGGTCAGATGACTACAGCTCTCAAAGATCATCTACTAAGTTATAGAGTGGTTATGAACTATGCCAGTGGAGGGGGGAATGCCTGAAGATCAAATCAGGAATGCTTGAGGGAGATGGAGAATTAATTTTGGTCCATCTGCTCCAACTTAGACCTGTCCAGGCAGCCCTTCTGCAGTGTCCCCCACAAGTGATTCTCTGCCTGAAGAATACAAAGCAGGGAGGATGGCAGCAGAGAATAGATCCAGAGAGAGGGAGAAACCAATGCCTATGAAGAAAACTCAGTCTGCTCCTGGGAAGCTCTTATCATGAAATTTTTCCTGACACAAAGTCAAATGGAATTTTCCTCAACCTGCACCCATTGCTCTCAGTTCTGCCCTCTGAGGCCAAGCAGAATAAGTCAAATCCCTTTTTATGTGACAGATCTTCAGATACTTGGAGACTCTTATCATCATCATTCTGAGTCTTTTCTTATCTAGGATAAACATCTCCAGTTCCATTACTCAGAGAATGTTGATATCTGGCCTGCATAGGTTCTGATGAAAAATTGAGACTTTATGTGACCCCCCCAGGGAGTGCATGTATCTGAATCCAGCATAAAAGAAGGGAGATCCACACTTTGGTTATGAAGTGAAAATAAATCCCCAATTCAGTGGGATTCCTTTATAATTCTGATGCTGGAGGCTAAAGCCCAGCCATGTATCATTGGGGTCTGGTAAGGACATAGAGTATCTTTCACGGTTTCTGCTTTCATGGTCTATGGGAGCTCACCACTGCAGATGGTCAGATGGTCTGCTTTTTGCAAATTCCTTACTATTCATTCAACAAACATTTATTAAGCACCAACTCTGTGCAAAGAACCACATTAGATACAGATTAGAAACAAAAAGGCACAGTCTCTGCCCTCATGGGATTTCCAATCTAAGTTGGAGGAGGAAAATTATATGTACTCAAAGAAACAGAATACAAAGCAAAGAATAATGGGAGCCAAGAAAGATCCAGAGGGTCCTACTGGTACCTAAGGAGAGAGAGAGCATTCTCTTTTAGGAATCGTGCAAGTTTCACGGAAGATGTGGTACTTGAGTTAGGTTGTAAAACAGAATGTAAGCTCCTTGAGGGCAGAGACTGCTGTGTCCTCAGCACCCAATACATGTCTGGTCTATAGTGAGGGCTTGCTTGTTGGCTGATTGATTAGGCCGAGTATTGAAGGAAGAGGATTAAGAAACATAAGGGTAAGGAGAGAGTGCCAGGCAGAGGGAAGGGCTGTGTGAAAGCAGGACATGTCATGTCCAGTTTGGGAAACAGAGAGGTGTCCCCAGCACCAATGTTGCTAGGATTTAGATTTCACTTAAGGTTTGCTAACCTTATGTAAATTATCTCATTTACATATCATATAATAAAGATGACAATGATGATATAGTATTTTAATATTTGCATATTGCTTTACATATTTTAATCACATTTGAAAACCATGGAGGACATGAGAAAAAAATAGTGTGAGACGGGTCTGAAAAGGCACGTTAACCCTCTACCACTCCTCCTTGACTTCGTCAGGGAGGCTTAATCCCACTTGGGTGGGAAAACTTTATTCTTGGAAAATGGTGATCAATACCAGTGTTATCTCCTTACTGAATGTGACTGGAGGGAGCCATCCATTTCTTAGCTGCTCCACTGAAGGAACCCTCTAGATCCTCCCTCTTCCTTCCCAGCCCCTATCTCTTCAGGTCCTGGAACATTACCTGCCTGGGGCAGGTCATGCTGAAGTATCTTTTTTTTTGCCATCTCTCTGTACAGACAGGTTCAGCCTCCATGTACTATTTGACCCTCGATGTATTAGAGACAAACTGCCACGTGCTCAGTAAGAAAAGATGGAAGGATTGTGGCACCAGGACCCTACATACAACAGTAAGTGTTTATACTCAATGTATTGTGGGGGGGTGCTCCAAAGGGAAATGATTCTCTGAATTTTTTTAAAGCCATATGCTCTAGCACATGAAGTGGGTGAGCTCTACTAGCTGTGTGACCTTAGATAAAGCAATTTCTTTCTCTGGTTCTCAGTTTTCTCATCTCTAGGCTGATAGTTGGTGGGAAGGTAGATTGAATGGGCTCTGTAAATATGGGAGTGTTTCAATTAGTATTTCCCTTTTCACTTAGATGCATGGCAATGGAAATCCCATTGTTCCACAGTACATTCAATCCTCATTCCATATAACTGAGAAATACTCCATACTGATTTCTTTTTGGTGTGGAGAAAATCTTCTTATGGACTTTGCTTTCTCATTATATCCCCCAGTATCATGAGGGAAGCCTCTTGGGATAACATTGGGGAATGAGGCATGGTTCCATCTTGTTTTCTCTGCAGCTATAATAAGAATGTGTTTGACTCTAGGTTTATGGCCAGTGCAAAGCCATATTTTACGTTAACTTGCCAAAAAGAATTCTACACCTGCCTGCCTACAATTGCACTGTTCGTCCAGGTAAGGTCCTTTTTTGTAGATTGGTCTGTTGTATTTGTTTTCAAGTTTTATTTTTTACATTACAAATCATTTCCTGAAAAATCAAAACAAATTCCTCCTTCCTAATGCACACCCTGCTCTGCCTTCCATTTAGCTGCCTAACGGGATCTTCCTAAAGCATAGATCTGACTCCTCTATTCAACAAATTCCAGGGATTTCCTTTTACTTGCTAGATCAAACCTAAAATTCTGTTTGACTTTGAAAGACCTTCATTACCTGAAACCTTCCTACCTTTCCTGTCTTCTCATACCTCTTTGTGACACTGGCCTCGCTACTGCTCCTACTACAGGATACTTCAAACTTCATGCCCGGCTCTCTCTCTCCTTCCTTGTCTCTGGCTCCCAGCTTCCTTGGTTTGGGTTTCACCTTCTGCAAGAAAACTTTTCTGACGTCCTCCTGGATCTCAGTGCCTCCCCCGGGATTATCTCCTATTCATTCTGTATGTGTTTTATTTGCATATTGTCTCCCTTATTAGAAGGTGAGAGCCTTGAGATGAAGGACAGTACTCTTCCTTTGTGTTCCCAGGGCTTATCACAGTGCCTGGCACATAGTAGACACTTAATAAACGCGTGTTGACTTGATTTGAAGCTGGGCACTTGTCAAACTCAAGGGAGGTGCCTCAGTCTGGCAGATCAAGGTTCCAGATTCCCCCCTGTTACACTTTAAGTAACTTTCTGTGACTGCCCAAACTGGAACATTCTCTTTATTGTGGTTTCTCACCTCTGCATGAAGAGGAAAGAAGTGTGTTTTGTCATCTGCTCTCTGAGGCCCAGAGTTGCTGTGCTTATCTACTGAATCATTGTATCAAAGAAAACCCAAATGGCATCAAGGCTTGATGAAGGAAGGAGTGCTCATGTGGGACCATAATCCCAATAATCTGCATAGGTAGAGTGCTGTGCTTGTAGACCCCTCAAGGCTAGGGAGAATTCCCTTTGTTCTTAGGAGCAAAGGGTGGAGTCTTCTCCAGTGGAATATTCCCAGTTCCTTCAACTGTTCATGTTGTGACATACAGCTCCATGCCCTTTACCATGATATCTGTCCTCTTCTGAACGCTCTTCCCACTAATTGACCTCCTTTCTGAATTGTAGTGCCCAGAAATGTCCACAGTACTCCAGTTGAGGGGTGAAGAAAGTAGAATGCAGAGGGACTGTGACTGTTCTCTTCCTGGAATCCAAGCCCTCTTCGTGGGATCACAGAGGGCATTTTCCTTTTTTGTCTTGGTACTTCATACTGCTGACTATATCGAGCTCCCAGGCCATGAAATTCCTTAGATTCCTCCCCTCCCCAAATTGCTTATTAACCATGCCTTCCCATCCCCTTGTACTTGTAATCAGCTTGTAAAGTTGATTTTAAAACCCAAATGTTGAACTTTTTATTAATCTCCACTGAATTTCATCTTACTCAGTTCAGCTGAATGCTCTAGACTATTAAGTTGTTCTTGGATTCTGACTGCCATCCACTGAATTGGCCATCCCTCTAGGCTTTGGATCATCTGAAAAAATTGAATGAGCACTCCCTCTTTGCCTTTATCTACATGTCTTAACAAAAACTTATCTGTGTCTTTATTGGATCCCTCAGTAGATTACGGGGCAACTAGGTGGTGCAGTGGATAGAGCACCAGTACAGGAGTCAGGAGGACCTGAGTTCAAATCTTACCTCAGACACTTGACACCCACTAGCTGTGTGACCTTGGGCAAATCACTTAATCCCAATTGCCTCATCCTGGGTCATCTTTAGTCATCCTGATAAATATCTGGTCACTGGATTCAGATGGCTCTGGAGAAGAAGTGAGGCTGGTGACCTGCATAGCGCTCTCTCACTCAAAACAAAGTCAAGTTCAAGTCATGTCATTATTTTTCTGATGGCATGGTCTTCTTAGGCAATGAAGGACAAACACACACATAAGCTCCCTGAGGGCAAGGGTTGCCTTTGCATCCACAGTATCTGGGGAGCAAGATTGGGGGCCTTCAGTTGCAAAGTTCTGTAGAATGTAGTTTTGCACATAGTAGGAACTTCACATATTTCTTGAATTGGAAAAGAGACATTAGTGTGTTGAAAATTCCCTGCCTACAACGTGATATGTGACTCCATGATTCTGACATCACCAAGAAGCTTATCTTTCCCCTATTTTTAAAAAAATCAGTTTCTAGATGGAAGATAGTTAGAATGTGCCCCGATTGCCCCATCCCCATCAACGTATCACGTCCTGGGGTTTCTGAAGCTGTTAGTGAATCTCTGGAAAAAATCAACAAGGAGGTTGCGGTGGGGAAGAAATTTTATCTCTTCCAAGTCACACAAGCTTCTTCCCAGGTAAGTGCCCTGTTTTTTTATCTCTTACTCTAAGGTTAGAGGGAAGAGAAAAGTCTCTGTCTTTGGGCCAGGGAGTTATTTCTTATCTCTATAGTTTGTATGCATCATCTTGCTTTTTGGATTGGATTAGCTTGTGGGGGTCTACTTGATTCAATCACCCCCTACCTGCTAGCCTTTCTCTAACAGGACAGCAAAAGAGTTACACAACCACCCAATGGCAAAGCCACCCCAAGGGACCTGGGAAGCTCATCTAGGCTTGGCCTCTAGAAGGAGGAAGTCCACTTGGAGGGCTTCTAAGGGGTTTGTAGGCCTCCAATTCCATGAACACTCCAGTCATGAGTCTGAGGCCCCCAGGAGGTGTTTCAGTGTGATGGGACAGTGCTCCTCAAAGTGGGATCTTTTGAAGGGGTAACAGAGATCAGAGCTGTGAAGTCCCAGGGAGGGCAGTGAGCTCTATCTCAGAGGACCATGTATAGGTCAGAGACTGAGTAGATGGCAAAGCCAGGATTGGAACCCAGGTCTTCTGATGCTTTCCTGTCTATCACAATGCCTTTAGGTTCCACTGACTTTCTATTTTCTCCCCTTCTGTATCCTCCCCATCTTACTTGCTCTATATATATCTTCCCTTTTGCTTTCTCTCTTCCTCTTCCTCCCACAGTGGGTATATGGCCCTTCCTACTTTGTGGAATACTTAATCACTGAAGCACCTTGCATCATACCCCTGACTGACTCCAAAAAATGTTTGGAGCCACCTGCTGACTCCAAGGTAAGTTTCTTCCCAAAGATTCTAGAACATTCCCCACATGGAGTTTAATGAACAATTATCTTAGTCAAGAAAAAAATCATGCTCTCCAGGAATTTGCATTGTCTGTTGGGACGGCCTGCATGATCAAAGAGATAATGGAGTCTAGGCAACAAACTTTTGTGAAGCATTTCCTGTGTGCCAGGTTCTATGCTCTGTGCTAGAAAGACAAATATAAGCAGAATGAAAGAGTCCCTCTATGCTTACATTCTGCTTACACTCTAATGGGGAAGACAACACATAAAAGTGTCAGGTGGGAGAGAAGGAAGGTTCAGGGCATGGTAGAGAAAGTCAGGGAGGAGAGTGTGGTGTAGCCTGCAGAGTGCTGGAGTCACAGAGGGCATGGGCACCCTCCCTGAGAAGAACCAACCAATCAAAGGGTCCGAGGGCAGGTACAGTGTGGGAGCTTCAAGGATGAAGTGAGCTTCCAGGGTGGAGAGGTTTGTGGGACGTCACAGACAAAGTCCAGAAGGAGCTTCAGGAGGGTAACTTGGAGAAAAATGAGGACCATCAATCCTTCCAAGAGTGGTTGTGAAACCCCTGAGGATGTGCTACCAAGACCAGACAAGAGCCATCCCTATCCCCCCTCATTGTGGGCACAGTCCTCTGTAAAACTGACCTATTTTTTCCCTTTTCCAGCCTGTAGGGATTTGCAAAGGTTCTCTGAGTAAAATACATGAAATACAGCATGTCTCTGGGACCTGTGAATTCTTCCAAACCCAGGTATTTTTCAGTCCGGGTGTTTGTGTCTTCCCCAAACAATGAGAAGTTGGCCATCTACCCTCCCTTGTACCCTTTCTCCTCATGCCCATCTTTCCCCCCTTTCCTTCTTTGCTTAAGCTGTCACTGAGCTTAAGAGGAGACAGTTCTGACTGGGGGCCTCCAGATAGAACCCCTGCCACCCACCCAGGTGAACAGTAGATGCCCTGCTGCTACTGTTCTCAGCAGAAGGAACAATAGACTAGTCTGTTGTGCTAATCCTGGCCCTGCCATCTCTTAACTGGGTGCCCTTTTTGGACAAGTCACTTGATCTCTCAGAGTCTCAGGGTCTCTTTATTATTTCCTGGGTGATAAAGATTTAAATCCCTGCTCACCCTCCCTTCCTGCTCAGCAGTACACAGTCTGAGCAAGTGCTATGTGCCTGTTAAAATACAGCTTCTATTTGCAGGGCACTTAACCTCTAACAGTTCTGTGACGAAGGGATAAGGAGCATGTGAGTCTGGAGGGCTTCAGAACTGGGATTTTTCTCATATAAGGAATTCTGAGGGGGGAAACTCTTTCCAACAAGATGAATCAGACTGTATTTCCCCCGATTGTCTAGGAGTGTCCTTCTTGTACTAGTGACTGAGGTCACTGAGAGGCTTAGAGACTTACCCAGGGATGTGGAGCCAGTATGTGTCAGACCCAGATTATTCTAATGATGCACTTGGCTTTCTATCCATGACACCATGAATACCTTTAGGATGTTGTTGCTTCCACTTTACAGATGAGGAAACAGAGATTAAGCGAGTGACTTGACCATGGTCACATAGCTAGTAAGTATCATAGGGAACTCAGGGCTCTCTTGACTCCATGTTTAGCCCATTAGGCACTAACCACACCACTCCCTACCCTGATAGGCCACTCATTTTTATAGCACTATATTATAAGTTTGCTAGACTTTTTACAAGGACTATCTCTTTTGCTTCTCTCAAGTATCTTATCTCCTCTTGAAGACTTCCTTCAAAAGAGAGCCGAGTAGCTTAGTGGAGAGCAGTGAGTTCAGGGACGTTCAGGAGAAACCTACTAGTGAAGTAACAGCGAGCTGTGTATGTTACTCTTTTCAGCCAACATCGGCCCCTGGGAGCCATCCCTCAGAACACCAGGTTCCACAGCAGCAGGCCTTCCCCTCCACCGCTGCACCCCTGGAAGAGAGGCCTAAAGGATCTGTCCAGTTTTTGCCTGAGTTGGTTGATGAGAAAAATGAAGGCGACCAGGAAAAGGAACCCTTTATAGACTTCCCCGTGCATATGGACTTGACTACTGCACCCCTGGGAGAAGTCCTCCACCTCCCATCCTCCTTCATGTTGCAGAAAGAGGAGATGCCAGTTGTCATTCCTTTCCCAGAAAGGTCAAGATCAGATAAGTGTCCAGGACCTGCTGAGAATTCTAACTCCCTGATTCTCCCACCATGAAAGTCTCTCTCTCTCTCTCTCTCTCTCTCTCTTTCTCTCTCTCTCTTTCTCTCTCTCTCTCTCTCTTTCTCTCTCTCTCTCTCACACACACACACTCACACTCACACATACACTCACACTCACATACACACACACTCACACACATTCACACACACACACACACACACACACACACACACACACACCCCTCATGGTGGACATCTGGTGCCATGGATTGGGGTGGAGAGACATAGGAGAAGGAGTGAGAGTATCCAGCATTCCACCATTCTGTCCAGCTATAATAAAGCTTGTCTTTTTTTGCCTCTCCTTAATCTGAATTATTTTGCTAAACTTTCTGGTCATGATGGATTAACATTAAAAATACTTAATGAGTGTGTCCACTAAGTTCAGAGCATTATAGTGGAGAGTGGAGTGTGGGATACAAAGAAATATAACACATGGTTCCTGACCTCATTGAACTTACAGTCTAGTAGGAGGGAACTCTAATGCTACTTCTATGAACCAGTGACGTTTCCACTGGGGATTTTCCTTCCTGTGCATCTTTGCACAACATACCCACATCTTTTCATCTTGTATTACTCTAGTCAATACCCTCCTATCAATAGTTATAGAGGGCTTCCACGCTTGCAGGCCTTCTTCCAAGGATCTCCGCATCACCTGGGTACCATGTCGTGCCTTTTGGCTGATGCCCTTCCCTACTTCGTCGAATCTTTTCTCCTAGACCTGTGTTGTGTTGACAAAGCTCTTTGTAACACTTCCAACAGCTCCCTGTTGGTAATGCATTTCTGTTCATTTATAACTACCACAGATCTCTCCATTGTCCTTTGGTTGAGTGACAATCATAATTCTTTGGAGCAGAAGGTACAGCCATACAGTGCTGTTGGAAGAATATTGGTGTCCAAAGGAAAGGGCTTTGTTTCAGGGAGAAACAACAGGGGTCATTAAATGAGTGGAAGAATTCCCAAATGAAATCTATGTGGGAAAGAGAGGTACAGATAACAAGGAGTTCAGTCAATGAGCATTCATTAAATCCTTACTGTGCACCCAGGCACTATGCCAAATGTTTAGGGTACAAAAAAAGACAAAAGCATGGAACCCTCACTCAAAGAAGTGACAGTCAAATCGGGAATGTGACATGACAACAACTGTGTACAAATAAGCTACAAACAGGAGAAAAAGGAGATAATCAGTGGAGGGGGAGAGCTAGAATTGATAAGGATTGTGAAAAGTTTTCTGTAGAAGGTGAGATTTTAGCTAAGGAAGAAAGAGAGAAAATGAGTGCTTAAAAAAAGGAAGAAAGACATGAAGTTAGAAGGAGTATCATGTGAGAGGACTGAGGAGTTCAGCATAGCTGAAGTGAAGCGTGTGTGTGTGTGTGTGTTATGTGAGATGCAAAGATAAGAAGACTGGAAAAGTAAGAAGGGAATACATTGGGAACAGCTTTCAAAGACAAACAAGGCATCTTGTACTTGATCGTGGAAATAATAGTTGACTGAGGAGATGAGACATATGAGTGTGAAAAGTTAACTACCCATAGAGGAAATGAACAGCATGGAGTTCAGGAGGTGCCTCAAAGTGGTAGCCAACTCCTCAAATCTGCAGATAGAATGGTCAGTGACAAGAGTATCTGGAGAGGAGATGGAAGCAGCCCTGGATCAGCTACTGAAAACCTGAGGGCAGAAGAGGAATCTGAGCTGGAATTCAAGGGAGACCGTGGGCAGTACAAATTGTCACACAGTCAGGCATGATCTCAAATCCTAATTATACCCCATCTGAATCCTGTAAACAAGGGAAGAGGCCAAGAATCTACTGGCCAGTGATCTCCCTGTTAATAGCATAGGCACAAAACATAAAACACGGTCCCAGCCATGATTATTTCACAATAGTTTGGTTAATATTGTAACAAGTGCCACCTTTGACACTCCAGGGACAGGGACTACAGTCTTTTCCCCATGGTTAGTCTCCTATCACCAAACTGCCTGCTAGATGTTTCAAACTAGATGTTCCAGGGTCATCTCAAATTTGACAAGTCTAAAACAGAACTCGTGATCTTCCCCAAGCCCTCCTCCCCTCTTTCCACATTTTCCTGTTTCTGTCAAAAGCACCATGATCATTCTTGTCTCCCAAGTCCGTAACCTCAGCATTTCCTTGGATTCTCCACTCTTCTTTCAATCAGTGTCAAACTTGGCTGACTCTACCTTTTTTCTACTTATGTAACAACTCACTTTGTCCAGGCCCTTAACTGACTCTTGTCTTGATGACTGCATCAGCTTCCTATGGTCTCCCATGTCAAGTCTCTTCTCATTCCAGTCCATCTCCTGGCCAGTGGCTTCCTATGACCTCTAAGATCCAGACTCTGGTCCTCATAGATAAGACACTGTCTCCCATCTCTATGCTGTTGTATCAGCTGCCCCTATGCCTAGAACATCCTCCTTTCTTCCCTCTGCCTCACAAAGTCTCTCTCTTCTGGAGATCCAACTCAAGTACCATCTTCCACAGCCAGCCTTCTCTGATGTCTAAAACTTCCAGTGCCTTAATGACATGATATGCTAACATTTACTAACTTTATGTCTGTGCTGCATGCATTTTAAATTGCTTATTGACTCCTTCAATAACATATAACCTTCTGGTGAATAGGGATTATTTCATTCTTTGGATTTGGATCCTTGGTGGCCAATATAATGTCATGGCACCCAGAAAGCCTTTCATTAATACCTATTAATTGATGGATGATGAAGGGTATTTTGAGGTAATCATAATTAGGTAAACATGGCTTGAACCCAGGTGTCTTTGATGCTGAGGGTGACTTTCTATCTACTACTCCATAGTTTTTCTCTAAAGCTTTTAAGGCTGCTTCACACACATGCACTGCTTAGTACTTCTTTGTGTATAATTCCAAATTGCTTTCCAGAATGTTCGAACCCATTTTCAGGTTCACTAACTATGCATCACTGTTCTCGTTTCCCCACCTTTCCCCCAATCCCAACGTTTATCGTATTCTTTTTGGTTATTTGTTACCAATCTGGTAGGTGTAAGGCAGAACCTCAGAACTGTTTTAAGCTCCATTTCCCTATTATTAGCAATTTGGACCATTTTTTCTTCAAGAAACTTGGGTTTCTTCTCTTAAGAACTGACTACTCATGTCTTTAAATCAGTTATCATTTTGAGGCATGGCCCTTATTTCCTCATATATCTTAGAAATGAGACCTTGTTGGAGAAACTTGTAGAAATTTTTTCCCTTACTTGATCAATTCCCTTAAAATCTTAGCTTTATTCAATTTGGTTGTACAAAGACTATAATATTATGTAATAAAATAATGTACATTATCTTCTGTAATCCCTTCTGTCTCTCATGAAATTTTTTCTAACTAAAGATTGAATAGGTAATTTCTTCCTTGTTTCTTTCATTTCTTCATGCCTTTTATGTCTTGGTCATGTATCCATTTGGAACTTATTTTGAGATGTTGGTCTAACTCTAATTTCTTCCAAACTAGTTTTTAATTTCCCCAGCAGTAATTTTGTTTTGTCAAAGAGTGAGTCCTTATCTAAGTAGCTGAGGTCTTTGAACTTTTTAAACTCTAGGGAACTAGATTTATTTCCCTCTCTGTACTGGTTAGTTAATCTGTTCCACTGATCGATCTATTTTTGTGGTTCAGTCATGTCTGACTCTTCATGCCCCCATTTGGGGTTTTCTTGGCAAAGATACTGGAGTAGTTTGCTATTTCCTTCTCTAGTTCATTTTAGAGATGAGGAACTGAAGCAAACAGGGTTAAGTGACTTGCTCAAGGTCACATAGCTCGTAAGTGTCTGAGGCTGGATTTGAACTCAGGAAGAGGAGTCTTCCTGACTCCAGGCCTGGAGCTCTATCCATTGTGCCACTTAGCTGCCTGGTCTATTTGTTTAACCAAGTTTCAAATTATTTTGAGAATTACTGCTTTGTAGTATGGTTTAAGATCCAGCACTGTTAGGTATCTTTGTTCCACTTTTTCATTATTTCCCTTGGTATTCTTTACCGTTTTGACCTCCTTATGAATTTTGTTATTTTTTTCTAGTTCTATAAAGCAATTTGTTGGCAGTTTGATTAGCATGGTATTAAATAAGATAAGTAATTTATGTAACATTGACATTTTTATTGTGTTGACTCATTCCATCCATGAGCAGTTAATATTTTCCCCATTGTGTAGGTCTGCGTTTCTATAAACAGTGGTTTGCAGTTGTATTTATATAGTTCTTGTGGGGCTCTTGGCACGTAGATTTCCAAGTGTTTTATACCTTCAGCAGTCATTTTAAATGGAATTTCTCTATCTCTTCTTGATGGATTTTATTGGGATTGTGTAAAAATGCTGATGTTTTGGATAGGTTTATTTTATATCTTGCAAGTTTACTGAAGCTATTAATTATTTCAGTGAATTTTAATTGCCTCTTTAGGGTTCTGTTACTTCAACAGCAAAGCAACCACTAAGCACAGTACCTGGGAAACAGATGTGCCCCTACTTAGCCCCTCCACCCCCCATTCCATGCCCAGTAGCATCCAAAGGCACTTTTCCTGCTACTTCCTTGGAAACAACAATGATTATTTATGAGTCTCCTGTAAAATATAAGAAAAATGGTTAAGCAAAGCATAAGGGATAGCTGACCATTGTGCCTTACTGCCAGGGTTAGGAGGAGGAGGAGGGGTTGTGTTTGTGTTCTCACCTTAAGCCTGTTCATATAACTTTTCTCAGAGCAGTAAGAATTGTCCTTGGACAGGAAACCCAGTTCTACATCATAAGACAGGTCACTGAACACATCTACATTAAATGCCAATTGTTCAGCTTAGCATTAAAAGGCCTTCACCATCTGACTCCAGTAACTTTCCATGTTTAAGGAACATTCTAGCCAAACTTCTCTCTTTGCTACTTCCCATCTCCTCTCTCTGGATCTTTGCAGAGGCTGCACCTCAGGCCTGGAATGCCCTCTCCCTCACCTCTATCACTTAGAATCTTTAGCTTCTTTCAAGGTTTAGCTCGTGGGTCAACTTCAATGATGGGGGAGAGAACAGAGAAAGAGAATAAGCATTTATATGGTATCTACTATATGCCAAACACTGTGGTAAGTCCTTTACACATAGCTCATTTGATCATCACAACAATGCTGGGTAGGTCCTGTTATTATCCCCATTTTAGAGTTGAGGAAACTGAGGCAAACAGAGGTTAAGTAACTTTCTCAGGAATACACAGCTAGTAAGTGTCTAAGATTGGATTTGAACTGAGGTCTCTCCCTGACTCCACTTCTACCTCTCTGTGGTGCTCTCTACCCTTTGTATTTTCCTTAGCTGTTACTTCAATATGTGTGTGTGTAGAAGCACCGATCAAACCCGAGTCCTTTGAAAGTAAAGACTGCTCTTCATCTTGTCTTATTCCCAGCACATGGAACGACCTCCATAACTGATGGCTGGATTGAATTGGATTAGCTTCTGGGAGTGCTTCCCTCCTTCTCCCTCCTATTCTGGGATCCTCTCCTCAAGCTCTTACACTTCTCCCTATCACAGGCACCAGAAAGGGCATGACTGTTCAAGCTTTGATGAGATAAAGCAGGTTCTAAATACCTCATTGAGAGGGTTGGGGATGTCTCCTGAATCCTGCATCTGTCCAAATGTCACACCTTTGGATATTCATCAGGTTGATCTGGTCAACCTGCTCGATCCTCCATGCCAGTGACTCTCAAAGGCTGGCCACAGATCACTAATGTGCCATGAAATTTGGGGTATTTTATTTAAGATAAAAATCTAAACAATTTCACTCAATATTTTACTTTCCCAGCATATGCAATAAGTACAGTATTCGTAAATAAAACTTATCTCTTGCACATAGGCACAAACATAAACATACATCAGATCTAGGAGTCACAAAGTCTTCCACAAACATAAAACACTGTTCACGTGGAAAGGTAGTAGTGCATGCGTGAACTTCTGTGCATGGCAACTTCAACGATGCAATGAACAGATAGAATCTGAGAAGCCTTGCTATGCACTATACTCTAGTGTTTATCCTGTAGCGGACCATGTTAGTGAGCAGATCCAGTCAGTTAATGATTTTTTTTTTGTTTTTTTAAGATTTCCTCTCTATCTATTAGAAGTGTGTAAATTGAAGCCAAGGGATAATTTCACGCCAACACTGACAATGAGTTTCCACTTTTGCCTCCAAAATTAACTAATTATTTACAGGCTGTCCCCAATCTTAACCAAGGGTCAAGATGATATTCAAAATTACGTAATTGAAATAAACAAAAGTACCCCTTTTATAAGAATCCATTGCATTTGTTTTACTTTTAAGAGGTGGTCTCATAAATTCCACCTGACACCCCCGTACTGACGAGTCTCCACTTTTGCCTCCAAAATAACTAATCATTTACTGACTCTCTCCTATCTTAACCAGAGTTCAAGGTGACATTCCAGATTGCATAACTGAAATGTACAAAATGCCCCTTCTAGTAGGACTACTGGATTTGTTTATATTCTAAGAGATTGTCCTATAAATTCTGCCCAACGTCTCTTGCCAGTGTTGCCCTTCACAAGAGGAAGGTTTCCATGCTTTGACACAATGCGGGCACTTGTGACACTGCTGCTCCTCTTGGCCTTAGCAGAGCCTTCATTCTCATTGAGTCCTGCAGATTGTGAGGCAGCTGGGCCCAACGCTGCGGAAATCCTGAATCTGATCAATGAAAGGCGAAGGGAAGGCTTCCAATTCCAGCTGATGCGGGTTGTTGATGCCCACACTGATGATCACAAAGAGGTGAGGAATGGCCTAAAGACAAAGCTGGGGACTGAACTCTTCTCAGTTATACACCCTGGAGAGTGATGTGTGTGTGTGTGTGTGTGTGTGTGTGTGTGTGTGTGTGTGTGTGTATGAAGAATGGCTCTGACCATTGAGCCACACTGTATCTTCCAATTCACTTACCTTAAAGATGGCAATTGCATTTAGCTTAGTCAAGGGGCACAAAGACTGGACCTGTGGCCTCATTGATACAGGGGACTTTTGGATGAGGAAACTGAGTCACTGGGAGAGGTCATGATGAAAAGCAAAGAGTATCTTGGCAGTGCCGTTGCTCAAAGTTTCAGACCTAGTTGCCTCTCGCACTCTCTGGGTTGAGGTCATTGCAAGCATGCATGTCTTCTTCTGTCAGCTCAGCTTTCTTGGCCTTCCATGGAAGGGACTCATATCTCTCAAGCTAGAAGGCATCTCAGAAGCCTTTTCCCTCAACCCCTTCATTTTACTTTACAGACAAGGAAACTGAGGCCCAGAGAACTCATTCCATATTTCTCTGAATTCTTCACATTGTTTTTTTCCTAATGGTGCAGAAATATTCCGTTATATTTGTTATCCACAACTGCGTGTTTCTTGTGCCTTGCTACCACCAAAAGTACAGCTGGGAATATTTGGTTAAATGTGGGGTCTTTCTTCTGTCCTTGACCTGTCTGTCTATGCTCTGATGGGATGGCTGGATCAAAGGGTAGGGACAATTTAGCAACTTCTCTGCCTTCAGATCATTGTTTGTTATCAATATTTGTTTAAATATTAGCCAATGTTTATTGTGTGCCAGCATTTATACCAGTAAGATAGTTAATGTTTGTATGGTATTTTAAGGTTTGCTTTGTAGACATTATTTCGTTTGTGCCTCACAATGATTATCCCTATAGAGGTCTTGGTATTGGCTAATGGCATGTTGATCCTGACTTTCCAGATGAGGAAATGGAGGCTCAGAGAAGTTAGATTATTTGTCAGAATTAAATAGGTAGTGAAGGGTCAAAATGCAGCTAAAGCCCAGGTCCTTCTCCCTCTAAATCTAGTTCTTTCCATGATATCAGGTGTTCTTCACCTGGGGTCACAGTACCCTATGCCACCTCCACCACCAGGGCATCCATGGATCCACCTTGGAGTCTGTGAATGTGGGTGGGAGATAAATGACATGTTTCTTTTCATTAACCTTCAGTTTCTTTTGTAATTCTAGGAAGTTTATTTTGTATATTTAAGACCTCAATTTTAAGAAGGGATTCATTCATAAGAAGGGACTCATCAGGCTGCTGAAGATGCGCATGACTAAAAAGTGGAGGAATTCCTCCCCTATACCATGCTGCTTTGAAGGAAAGGCCGTAGCATCCAGAGGTTTGGGTAGAGGCCTGGGGATGGCCCAAGTTCAGGTCCAGGCAGGCCCTACTTCAGCCTGGGGAAGTGTGATGCAACAAAACGCCATGTTAAACCACTGACTCCCTCACTGTGTCTTGTGCAGTTCTGCCTTTATTCTGGAGGAGAATTTCTTAGCCTGCCGTTCTCAGAACTCCTGAACATTTTAGGAGGTCTGTGAACTTGGCAGGTGAGAAATGACATCTTTATTTTGACTGACTTCTTACTGAAATACAATCTTTTCTTTAATTGTGAATGTGGGCACCAAGCATCATTCTGAAAAGGCTTCCATCAGGCTACCAAGGGGTCCATGACACAAACATGGCTGAGAAGCCTGTGGGAGAATCTTTTCTAAGGCTCTGGCACAAAGGAACACAAAGGAGTGAATCCGAGAAGGCATGTGACTCCCAGGAGTAAGGAACTGGGCACCAGACATGAGTTTTCTCCCATCGTCACAAAGGGAGACTCAGATTCTTTAACAGTAAAATGACTTTAATTCTACTTTTATTACCTGTCTCCCAAAGTTATTTGTAGGTAGTGTCTCTGTAATCTTAAAGAGCTCTGTATGGCAAATTTTATGTAATAGATTTGCAGTTTCATGTGCAAGAAATTTTTGAATTGTACCATGTTATGGAAATGCTTATTTTTTCCATAAATTAAAAATGAAATAACAATTTTAAAGCTATATATGAATATCAGTGATTTTCCAGGAGAATATAAACCCTTTGAGGAAAGGGATTATTTAATTTGTCTGTAGATCCCCAGTGTCTTGACTAATACTTGGTACACAATAAGCACTTGATAAGTGCTTGTTGACTGACTGTCTCCCCTAATAAAATTCAAGAGCTTCTTGATGACAGGGACTGTTTGATTTTTGTCTTTGTTTCTCCAGTACCTAGCACATCCTATGGCATACAGTATATAGTGGGTGCTTGATAAATGCTTATTGCTTGATTAATTGTCTCTTCTGATAGAATAGAAAAGCTTCTTAGTACTTTGTCTACTGCCTTGGATGTAGTAGGCACATTCTCGTGGGATTGGATCCAATTGAGTTTGTTAAAAGTGCATTTTCTCACCTCTCCTCAGGAGTCTGCAGTTGTCCATTATTTGGTCCTAGATGTGAAAGAATCAGACTGCTCTGTCCTCTCTAGGAAACCTGTTGAGGATTGTCAATCCATAGAAGGCAAATGGCCCACTGAAATTGTAAGTAGACAAGATCGATATTTATCATCCTCACGTTTTGAGGGCATCCATTCCCTGGCAGTCTCTTTTGCCTAATACCATATGAGAACAACAGAGAAAAGTCCTCCATTCAACATGGGGCAATCACCTCCTAGACTTTCCACCTTCAGGTCCATGCCAGGCTCCTGGAAGGAAGAGGGAGAAGGAGGTAGCTGTCCCAGGTCCCTCCATTTCAGTTACAGCTGGATTTCACTGGCCTAAGGGCTTCTGAGGCTGCCCACCTTGCCCCAAGCACCCCATGATCCTTAAGTCTTAGTGCCAAGACTGCCCTCTGTCACTTGGGAAGTTCATCATGTAATGATCTCAACCCCAGATTCATAAGGGAAGGCCATGGTTCCCTTCTCAAGGCTGCATCCAAGGGTGCCCTGGAGCCAGCTCCCAGATTGGGAAAATCCATTGCTAAATATCCAAGGGAAGTACTTGCACCTTGGAAACTGGAAAATACTACCAATCAGGTATTTATTATTTTGTTGATCGTCTAGACTTTAAAAAGTGATGGAGAAAATGTTAATAATGTTGGTTAAACTTGCAAGTGTGTTGGGAGTACAATTTTTTTCAAGCCTAGTTGTTAAATATTTTATCAGCACACCCCTCACTGGGTCCACCCATCAAGATAAGTTCATTCCTTTAAATTTGAAATTTTATTTTCAGAAAGAAAATAAAGTTGTGTTGAGGCTGAAAGTTGAACTTCCTTTTGAAAATGTTTGAGGCTGCAACTTTTATCTTCTAAGTGGTTCCTTATAACCAGTGATGTCCTGGTAAATGTTCAACAACCAGCTCTACCCCACCCACAAATATACGCAGGACACACTCTTAAATTTAGGCTGTATTATTAACATTCTCTGCATCATTTTCTTAAGTCTAGATAATCAATGAACCAATAAATTAAGTCCTGATTTATAGGGATTTTTGAGGTACAAATGCTCACACAGAACATTTAACAATCAGGTTCCAACATCCAGTTCAAGTTGGCTCCAGTATACCCTCTGTCCAGAGGCAGCAGGGTGGCTCAGTCAGGAAGGCAGCTGAGCCTAGACACAGGAAGCCCTGAATTCAAATCCAGTCTTAGACACTTACTAGCTAAGTGACCTTGATTAAGATCTGTCCGACTCAGTTTTCAGTGATAAAAATAATATTCACTTCTCAGTGTTGTTGTGAAGATCGAAGGAGATTACATTTGTAAAGTGCTTAGCACAGTGTCATACACATAGTAGGGGCTTAATAAATAAATTCTTGTTCTCTTCTTAATAGCCCTCAAGAAATCTTCCAGATCTGTAATAACCTTGGGAGATCTGTTTTGACCTCACAGGAAGTTTAGCTGTAATAACAGCTATAACATGTTTTACGTATATTTCTATCTCATTTGATACTCACAAGAACCTGGGAGATGTGGAGCTATTATTTTCCTCATTTTATGATGGGAAAACTGAGGCTGAGTTCTGGGTCACACAGCTAAGGAAGTTATGAAAGATAGCCTTAATGAGGACACTGTGACTTAAAATCTAACCAGTGAAGTGGCCCTTTTCCAGGGTCACAGGGAGCAACCTATCTTTGCCCTTGATCCTGAAGAAGGCAAGACATCAAAGGAAACAAGTAGCAACATTTTCCTTCTTCCAGGTCATTGGGAAATGCAAAGTGGTGGCCGTCACCCACCCAAACACCTCTTGTGAGCCAGAGCTGACTAAGGTGATTGCGTTCAACTGTACAACAAGCTCCGGTACGTGCTGGGGGTTGCCTGGCATGCAGGGGGCAGATGGGATTCAATGTGATCTCAGGCTTTCTTCTTATCTCCATGCTCTGGATGGAGAGGGGAGGGGGGAATAAACTGCTCTCATTTGCATTAAGCACAATAGGTTTAAGGTTAGAAAGAACATCAGATTCCAGTTTTCTCACTTTAAAGAAGAGGAAATGAGACCCACAGAGATTCCATGAATTAGTCAGACAGCCAGTATAGATCACAGACAGGATTCGAACCCAGGCCTTCCTGTTTCCAAGCCCAGTGCTCTATCTACCATCCCACACTGCTTCTCTGTTGTAAGATCCCCTTTTCACTTTCTCCTCTGGTCAGGCACAACCAGGCTCATGGTGGCTCTCTTCCCATCACAAGTCCAAGAAAAGCCATTACAGCCAAACACATTTGTTGCATAATAGATACAAGTGCTGTCCTTTTTAAACTAATGATGCTTCTGAACTCACTTTTACATTTCCTTGTGATTATCTGTGAATCACAAAGGCAAGTTCACCCTGGGGGTGATGACCTGATAGTATCAGAAGATCATGAGGAGGCCCTGTTTCTTTCTCAGGAGCTCCCACTTTCTATTTGAGATGGTCTTTGTGGGCACCTCTCTGGGCAGGGCTTAATCCATTCTCACCAGTGGCTGTCACAGTCAGGAAATCTAACCATCCCTCCAATAGCCTCCTGCCTCCCAGAAGATAGTGGGGTAATATGCTTTAGAAGACTCCCACTGGCCTTCTCCTTCATATCCCACTGCATTTGTCTTAACTCTTCACATGTCTCTTCTGAAAGCATTGGGGTCTCTTTGAGACCTTTACCAATTTTTTTCATTCTTTCTTTAAAATCTAGTCATCAAAACTGAGAACACACTAATAAGGACCACCAATCAATCAATCAACATTTATTGACTGCTTCCTATGTTACAGGCAGTGGGGCACAAAGACAAAAGCGAAATAGTACCTGTCCTTAGGGAGTGTACATGCAAAGTGATTTATGGGCAGCATCAGAAAAAGGCCTCATTGAAGATGGGGTGCTTCAGCTGAGTCTTGAAGACCCTAGAGATCCTGAGGGTGGGAGGGCATACCAGGCATGGGGAACAGTGAGTACAAAGGCATGGAGGTAGAGACTGAATGTCATACAGAAGCAGCAGTAACAAGGTCAGTTTGGCTGGACCATTGAGGATAGGAAGTGCATGGTGTGATTTTACAAAATTGGGTCCAGGTTGTGAAGAGCTTTGAATGCCAGAGGAATTTGTATTTGATCCCAGAGATAATAGAGAAGCACTAGAGTTTATTGGTGAGGGGAGTGACATAGTCAGTTTATGCTTTAGGAAAACACTTTGCTTACCAGGTGGGGTGGGGCATGGTGGGCAGAGAGAAGAGGAGAGACCTGAGGAGGCCGTAGTGATGAGCCAGGGAAGGAGAGGGACAAATGAAGAGACCAGCAAAATGGACAGCTCTGGGCCTTTGTCCTATGGGATCTTCTAATGTAGTCCAAATTTGTGACTATTGGACTAAGAAAAAGGAGGTTGTGAGTGAGAATCACCAAGATGCAGGGGAATGAGAGAGAGAGGGAGAGAGGAAAAAGAGAGAGTGAAAGGGAGAGAGAGAAAGAGAGAGGCAGAGTTTAGAGATGCTAGGTGCCAGGCTCAGGATCCCAGAAAAATGGGTTCAGCAGTGGGAATAGTTCTGTGTGTTTTTCCAAATGGATTTTCCAAATGGAATCTAATGTCAAGAAATTTCGTTGTTCAGAGTAATCATCCAGCAGAGGGCTTTGCAAAGAAAAAGGTGGGTAGAGTCCTTTGAGGATGTGAACAACCATTCTGATTGCCTTCGCTGGGTCATTCCAGGTTTCTGGGTTTTGGCATGGAAAGCGTCTGTATCACATTGGCTTCTTCACAATTGTGTAAGACTGCTGTTTCTGACTCTGTTATCTGTGACTTCTCACCCCCAGTTACCTGAGACCATCCTCTTTCCTCTCACTTGGGCTTAGCTCTTGTGATAGAACCTGTAGGCACTCAGACCTGCAAAGGGTACATTTATACCATTCAGCAACCATTTATTAAATATTATTCTTGGTTCTATATTTCCTGCTGGAGGCATTGCCTCTCCCCACTCCCCAAATCCCCCACTACTGATGTTATCCTTACTCTCTTCTCTAATCTCAAAATTCAGGAAGCCTTGAGTTCAAATCTACCCACAGACATTTACTAACTGTGTGACCCTGGGCAGGTCATTTAACTTCAATCTGCCTCAATTTTCCCCATTGTAAAATGGGTATAATAATCGTATCTATCTTCCAGGGTGGTTGTGAGGCTCTTCTTCACTAGATTCAGTTTTACAAAGTATTTAACACAGTTCCTGGAACACAGGAGGCACTGAATAAAAGCTTCCCCCTTTTAATCTATTGGCTACTTTCCTGATGCCTACAAACTTGTCTGTGCCTACTTCATCTTTAGACCCTGACTTGATAAAATCATCCTATGCCTCTGCTCCCCTTCTCCATCAAACTCCTTGGGAAAGATGGGTATACTTATTGCCTTCTCCTCTCCTTCTCTTCTAAACCCCTGCAATCTGGCTTCAGAGCTCACCATTCAACTGAAGTCGATTTCTCCCAAGTTCCCCATGATCTCTTACTTGCCAAACCAATGACCTTTTCTCCATCCTCATTCTTCTTGACCTCTCTTTTTAAAAGTCTTTTTAAAAATCAGTTATTTATTGTTTATGCTGTATTTAGGGTTAGTATGACACTTGAGGAATTCGTTGCATTGTTGTACATATACAGATCTTTTTATATAATAGGGAAATTTATATCTACTTATATATATGTATATGCACACATATATGTATATAAATACATAAATATGCACAGATATAACGCACACACACACACACACACTCACACATATACACAAAATCAAGTCCTCTGAAAAGGAGATCCATGGGGCCAGGCTGTAGAGTCCTAATGCAGGGGAGCACAAAGGTAACCAGTGCATCGATAAAGAATTACTATTGTATGTTGTTTTGTATCCAGGAGGGTTGTCTTCTGGACCTAAAGGAACCTGTATCACCTACATACAAGGCAGGCAGTTTATATACCTGTGGGGTGCTGGCTCTGCTTGACATCAACCACTGAGACATACAAGTCATATCCAGTATCATATGCAAACATCAACAGGGTTTAACAAATAGTGGTCACACTGTATGACTCCCCATTTCTAACTTGACAAAGAAACTAGAGTGTGTTCACAGGTTTTACATTTCTGGTGCTCAATCACTAATCAGAGGAAGTATTTGACCTATTTGAAAAGCAGATCATACAGAACCCCTTAACCACTGTCATGTTCTCTTGATGGCAGTACATTGCAAGGCTTTAAAACTGCAGCTTCTTCTGGATTCCGCAGAGTATCTGTGCTCTTCTTTAAATGGCTCTCCTCCAAATTCAGGTTTACCTTCACCACATCAGAAACACCATTCTGCCCCAAGACACATGGGACTGAGGGAGATATCCTCATGAATGTCATATAGGCCCTTAATCGTGGTGGAAATTGGATGCCCTCTCCTCAGATTTTTCAGAGTGCTTCCTTCCAGATCTGCCACAGACCAGCAATGGCCCAGGAAGTGTAGCCCTTCAGCTATATCACCTCATAAGCACTTTCAACCACCTGTTTAGGAACATCTTTCCAAATCTCTGTATCAGCATCAGTTCCCAAAGAAAGATGAAGATTCTTAAGATTCACACCACTCCACACAGGAACACTGGAGTCTTCATGTTCCCCAAGGACCTATCCATGACATCTTGAAGAATGGATACTGTCTCTCCCCATTAGGTAATGGAAAGAGGCAGGATCCAGATGACACTTCCAATAACATGGTTTTTAGAAAAACCACTAAGCTTCCAGGTCACATATGTCAAAATATCCGCTAGATTGGAAAGAATAAGCAATATGCAGTTAGGGCTTATTTAAGAATATTGGGAATGATGAATTCAAAGATTCTCACATTACATGGGACCAAATTAAGAAGACTTTCTCCCTCTTGTTGATGGGCCTCAGCCATAACAATGACCAGTTTTGAGTTTGCAGTCACACTGTAATGTTTGCCAGAAACAATCTTTGGCATTTTGAGGAAAAGGCTGCCATGTTGGAGATCCATCATCTCTCCCTTTAGTTTGTCTTCTGTTCCATCAACTAGGGCAAGTTCATCAGCTAAATTCTTTGTTAAGATACTAATGGCACATGGCATGCCAACTGCACCAACCGCAACAACAGCGATCTTGCTCTGGGGAACCTCGTCTTCCTTTAGGACATTCACAATCAGTTGATCTTTGACAGTAGATGCCATTTGGGGGAATATCTGGGAGGATATCGAGGTTGCTGGTCAGGGTGCTAAAGTTCTGAGTTTGGTGTGAGGCTGCTGCTTCCAGACTCACTCCCTTTCTGCAGTCTTTGATACTCCCCTCTTGAATACTCGCTCCTCTAGGTTTTCATGATAGTGATCTCTCCTGGTTCTGTTCCTACCCCTCTGAACATTCCTTCATGTCTTTGCACAATCTTCTTTCAAGTCATGCCTGCAAACTTTGGGTGTCCCCAAGACTCTGTTTTAGCCCCTCTTTTTTCTCCCTCTATATTATCTAAGTTGGTAAAATCATTAGCTTGCACAAGTTTAATGATCCCATTTATACAGATGATTCCCCAGATTTATAGATTCAGCTCTCCTGAGTTGCCCATTTATGATCTCCCTTTTGGACCTTTCAAGTTGAATGCCCCATAGATGTCTCAGATGTAATATGTCCAAGACAGAATGTATTGCCTTGCCACCCCAAACCTTCCCCTCTTCAAAACTTTCTTACTACTGATGAGAGCACTTGCTTGCCTTCAGGGTGTCATGGCAGAGGCACACAATTTCACTATGGCTATCCTACCTGGTGGAGAATCTGAAAATGATATCTATTGTTTCTCTATCACCTATATGCATTTTTCCTACATACCCATCCCTCTCCTCCAACTGGAGAGCCACGCCCAATTACAAAGCAACAAAGATCGAGCAAAAAAAGAAAAGCAGGTAAGTGATATTAGCACACATATCCATCTGTCTGCCACTATATCCTGCTCTCTGCTTCCATAACCCTACCCCCACATCTGCAAAGAAGACAGGGAGGTGTTTCTCATACGTTTTTTTTTTCAGTACCAGACCTGGTTATTATACACACACATATACACACATATATTGTATACACAATTATTCTGTGATTCCATTTCTATTCTGGCGGTTATCCTTTCCGTTTACATCGTTGGACTTCATCTTCTTTTCAGTTTCTTCTGCACTGATAAACCCTGAGCCTGTGATCATCACCTTCTCTGAGAATCCAGAACAATACAAGGAGCAGGCTGAGAAAGCCCTCAAGCAGTACCAGGAGGGTGACGCTAGCGCCTCCTCTTTCCAGGTGGTCAAAGTCGAGAGAGCTCAGAAAGTGGTGAGAAACTTCGGAATACAGATTCAGGGTTGAGAGGGACCAAGGGGCTAGGGGCAAGATCACTAGATGTAACATCCTCTATAGGGGTGTGGCTTGCTAGAAAAATACATATGACACAAAGCTGGGAGAAAAATCTAAAATTTAACAGTTAGAATCCCAAAAGATCATTGAAGGATAGAAAGATGGGGGCAGATATAATAAGATGAAATTTAATAGGGTTACATGTGAGAGACTTGGATTTAAAAAATCAACTTCAAAAGTACAAGATGGTGGCAGGAAGCAGGGAAAGATCAAGGCTAAAAATTCTGTCGAACAGACACGGGATCCTAGTGGACCAGAAGCTCAGTGTGGGCCACCAGTGTTACATAGGAGCCCCCACCTCCATTAAAGTAATTTTAGGATGCATTCAGAGAGTGTCCAGGAAAAGGTAGTGCTAAGGATCCCTCTGTCCTCTGACCTGGGCACGTCTGGAGCTCCGGGTTTAGCCCTGGATCCCACATCTCAGGAAGCTGGAGCATGTCTGAGTGAGAATAAGGAAAGTGGGGACAAAGATGCATCCAAGGAGCTGGGGATGTTTAGTTTGGAGAAGAGAATACTCAGGGGATATATGAGAGCTGTTTCGAAGAATCTGAACAGCGACCAGCAATGAGTGGGGATAGGAAAGAGGCCCAAAGTCAGCATCGGCTTATGAATCATTTAAATGTCTAAAAGTGGGATGGGCTCTCCCTCACTCAAAGGCTTCAGGTAGAGGCAGACGACCGCTTGTTGGAGATGCTTAAGAAGGGATTCTTGGTTAGAGATGGGATGGCTGAATGGCCCTAGAGGTACCAAACCAGCCCTGGGTGATCTCTCAGTGTCTCTCAATTGCGGCCATTTGAGGCCATTCATTCAGTCAAGAAGCATTTATTTATCTGTAGGGGGAGGGGTGGGCAGTTCAACATGAAGGAACTGCCTTATTGGCCAATATTTTAATCCACAAAACCAAGGAAGAGGAGGGAGATCTGGCAAGGGAAGAGGGTGTGTTGGTAATTTATGGGTACTGGATATGGAACTGAAGACCCTTCCTGGAGCTCCTGCGGTCTCTCTGTTTCAGAGGGGAGGAGACAGAAACGGTTTGTACCTGGATTTTAGCATAGGGAAGCACTCTGCAGAAGCCTCTCCTCCGCCTCCGCCCGTCTCCAGGCCCGGCGCCCCGCCTCCGTCCCCGCCTCCTCACTTTTTCTGGAGCTGTCCGGTAAGTGGATGAAGAGCCTTCACACCGCAGGAGAAGGAGGACCTCCAGCTCTGCCCCTGCCTCTTCCTTCCCCCTTCCCAGTTATTCAGAAACAATGTGCTTTTCCAAATTGTTCCCCGATGGTCTGCGTGGGGGAGAGCAGATCTCTTTGGCTGTTTCTCTGTTTCTTCAATGGAAAGCAAAATATCCTGTTCATAGGGAGAGGGGCTGAACCTGGGATCTCAGCGCAACAGGGAATCCTCAGGTGAGGAAGTTCCCGTCGCAGATGCAGGTCAGCCTTTTCTCTGCAGCTTATATTTCAAAAGAGCTGTCTAATGCCTTGGGAAGAAAAATGACTCGCCCAGGGTCACACAGTCACTATGTGTTAAGGGTGAAACTCGAACCCAGGTCTGTCTGCCCTGATGCCTCTCATTTGCATATACTAAGTACTTGTTGGATTGAGAGTGCACATGTGTGTTTGCCTTTGTGTATGTGTATGCACAGGTAGTGTTTGTGCACATGTGTTCTTGTGAGAGTGCTGTAGGGGAGCATGTTTTTATGCATGTCTCTGGCCTTGTGTGAGTGTGTGTGTGTGTGTGTGTGAGAGAGAGAGAGAGAGAGAGAGTTCTGTGTGTGCACCTGTGTTCTTGCACATCAATTAATCCATCATCAACAATTTATTAATCACCCACTATGTGGCAGGCACTGTTCTGGGAGCTGAGGATACAGAGACAAGAATAGAACAGTCCCTGTCCTTCAATTCTGTTGGGGAGATATGTACATCTTAAAGTGCATAGACATGAACAAATGCATGTATGTGAGTGTGTCTATAATGCATATGTGTCTTTAGGCATGGAGCAAGGTAATGTAGGGAATACAGCACCAGAAAGGGAGTCGCAGCCTCCCAAATTTGAAGCCTACTTCAGACTCTCATAAGCCGTATGACCCTGGGCAAGTCACTTAACCAGTTTGCTTCAGTTTCCTCATCTGTAAAATAGAGATGATGATAATCACCCCCTACCTCCTGGGGTTGCTGTGAGCTTCAAATGAGATAACGTATGTAGAATACCATGCAGAACTTAACACAATATATGCATGTGTGTGTATATATATGCAATGTATGCACAGACATATATAAAATAACATCACACATATTATACATATAATGTATCAAACATAGATCTATTGTTTATTCCTGTCCATTTGAGTTATGTTAGTTTGATATCGACATTCCTCAGTGCCATCCATTGGAATCTTGTGACTGCAGCTGACTGTGTTTCCTTGATCTGGGAAGCTTCTGTCAGTTCACAGTGAGAACATCACCACATCTTGTTTCTAGAGCACTCTGGGCTTTCACAGATTTGTTCCCCAAAGTTCTGATCCTCAGTTTCCAGCTTTGAGGTGACCAACCAGGAACACTGTGTGTCCAAGATCTCTGCACTCTTTGCTCAGGGAGTTCCGCCTTCCTTGGGGGCCAGGGGCCAGAAGAGGGTCAAGCAGGAGCAGAGAAGGCACAGACTCAGGACCACTTACCCCTTCCTGGTAACATGTAGCCCTGATGAGAGAGGCACCCATGAGAGCTCTGAAAGGTCACTGGCTCAGGGGTCAGGGGTAGGGTTCAAATCCCCTCTCCAAAGCTCAGTACCTATTAGGATCCTGAGGGAAACTTCTTTTTGAGCCTCAGTTTCCTTGCCTGTAAAATGAGGCAATTGCAGTCACTTCCAGTTCTAGACCTAGAAGTCTATGATGATGGGTCCTTGAGGGTTATCATGGAGAAGAAGAAATGGACCCCTTCTGCCTGGCCTGAGAGAAGAACACATCCTATTGCTGGGATTTGTCGACAAGTGTTGGAGCAGACTCCTGAGGGCTGGATTGGCTCTTATTGGGGTTTGGCTGGCAGGGTCTGGATGCCCTCTTGCCCAAGATTTCTATTCTGGAACAAGTTGGCCTGAATAACACCTGTGATCTCGGGCCACATCTGAAAGCCTCCTACCTGGAGGCAGGTCAAGAGGGTGAGCCCTGGCTCTCCTGAGCAGCCCTTGTGGAATATTATCTATCCAGAGACAGTCAGGAAGCAGCACTCTGAGGGAACAAGTCCTATATAGTCCTAGCCATTGAAGTCTCAGACATTGAAGGAGCCTCTTTGAGGGCCTTTGTCCCTGGGCCACAACCAGCCAGAGGTAGCAGCCAGGTTTCCTATTGCCTCTTCACCCTGGCTGTTGGCCAACATGCTTCAAGTCTTCCATGTGGGAAAGCTGAGTCATGAAAGGGGTCATTGAGGCTTTTTGACTCTGCCCCAGTGGTCAGGCAGGCAGTAGGTATTAATGAAGCACCTACTAAATACCAGGCGCTGTGCAAAACACCAGAGATACAAAGAAAAGCAAAAGAATTCCCTGCTCTGGAAGAGCTGTCATTCTAATTGGAAGGTACCATGGGGGTGAGGGTGGAGAGGAAGGGGCGACCTTCAGTGTACCTAGGCTCAGTGCCTAGTGTAACCCTGGGCTATTGTTGATTTCTCAGAGGAGCTGGGAGAGCCCTAACACTCACTCTTGCTCCCCTCAGATTCCCATGCTGACCCCACCCCCACCCCAGGCTCCCCCAACTCCTGGCTGGCTGGACTCCCTGGGGCTGCCATGTGCTTTGATAACTTCTGGAAACAAGCATGGATAGTGCCCCTGTGGTGAACTAGCCATGGTGCTAAGCTAAATGTGTATTTGAAACACAGGAATAGAGCACATTCAAGGCTGCATTTTCCCCAGGCTGATGGCTGGCTCCCCTCAGCCTCCTGATGGTTAGTATACTGGCCCTGAATTTGCTTCATTTTCTGTACATATATTATACACACATGTTCTCTCCCTCCCTGAAGGCAGGGCTTGTTTCATGTTGATCTTTGTATCTCCAATGCCTAACACAAGGTAAGCATTTTCTGTGTTTGTTACATTGAACTGAGAGCAAAGAGATGGAAAGGAACTTCATCTGGATGGTCCCCTCCTTATTTTACAGATGAGGAAAAATGTTGGTACTCATTTAGAGCAGTGCCCAGTCCAGTCACCCAGCAGGCCAATGGCAGAGATGGGGATGAAACCCTGACCTCCTCTGTCTTCCATTCCCTGCCACCTCCCCACCTAGGCAGGTGTTCTTACCAATACCAACGACCACCCATCTAGAGCAGGAAGAGGCCTCGGAAGCCACCAAATTGAGTCCCTTCACTTTAAGAGACACTGAGGGACAAAGGGGCAATGTCACTGAGGGTCATGCAGCTAACATATCTCACTGTCAGTGAGATTACCTTATGTTTCTAGGCTGTGATCATCTTCCAAGATCATTGGACGGGAGTTGGATTGCCATGTATATACCCACCTACACTTTCTTTTTTTAAAAAATTATTTATTTTTAGTTTTCAACATTCATTTCCACAAGATTTTGTGTTCCAAATTGTCTTCCCATCTCTCTCCTTCCCCACCCCAAAATGCTGTGAATTCTGATTACCCCTTTCCCCAATCTGCTTTCCCTTCTATCACATCCCTCCCTTCCCTTATCCCCATTTTCTCTCTTTTCTTGTAGGGCAAGATAGATTTCTATACCCCATTACCTGTATTTCTTATTTCCTAGTTGCATGCAAAAACAATTCTCAACATTCATTCCTTAAACTTTGAGTTCCAACTTCTCACCCTTCCTCCCTCCCCAGCCACCCACACTGAGAAGGCAAGCAATTCAATATAGGCTATATATGTGTAGCTTTACTAAAGAATTCCATAATAGTTATGTTGTGAAAGACTAATTATATCTCCCTCCATACTATTCTGCCCCCTATCTATTCTATTCTTTCTTTAGACCTTGTCCCTCCCCTACAGTGATTACTTATTATTACTCCCTCCTCCCATTTGCCCTCCCTTCTATCATCCCACATCCCACTTATCCCTTTCTCCCCTACTTTCCTGTAGTATAAGATAGATTTTCACACCAAATTGAGTGTCCATGTTATTCCCTCCTTAAGCCAAACGTGATGAGTAAGCTTCACTTTTCCCCTCTCACCTAGCCCCTTTTCCCCTCCACTGAAAAAGCTTTTTCTTGCCTTTTTTATGAGATAATTTATACCATTCTATTTCTTCCTTTCTCCTCCCAACGTATTCCTCTCTCACACCTTAATTTTATTTTATCAATATCATCCTTTCCTACTGAACTCATCCTGTGGCCCCCCCTGCATACACACACACACACACACACACACACACACACACATACATATATACAAATACTGAGAAAAGTTTCAAGAGTTACAGATATTATCTTTCCATGCAGGAATGTAAACAGTTCAACATTAGTAAGTCCCTTATGATTTTTATTTCCTGTTTACCTTTTAATGCTTCTTTTGATTCTTGTGTTTGAAAGTCAAATTTTCTATTCAGCTCTGGTCTTTTCATCAAGAATGCTTGAAAGTTCCCTATTTCATTGAATGACCAGTATTTGTCCTGAAATATTATATTCAGTTTTGCTGGGTAGGTGATTCTTGGTTTTAATCCTAGTTCCTTTGATTTCTAGAATATCATATTCCAAGCCCTTCAATCCCTTAATGTAGAAGTTGCTAGATCTTGTGTTATCCTGATTGTGTTTCCACAATACTCAAATTGTTTCTTTCTAATTGCTTGCAATATTTTTCCTTCTCTTGGGAACTCTGGAATTTGGCTACAATATTCCTAGGAGTTTTCTTTTGGGATCTCTTTCAGGAAATGATTGGTGGATTCTTTCAATATTTATTTTGCCCTCTGGTTCTAGAATATTAGGGCATTTTCCTTGATAATTTCATGAAAGATGATGTGTAGACTCTTTTTTGATCATGGCTTTCAGGTATTCCCATAACTTTTAAATTGTCTCTCCTGGATGTATTTTCTAAGTCAGTTGTTTTCCTAATGATACATTTCACATTGTCTTCTACTTTTTCATTCTTTTGGTTTTGTTTTGTAATTTCTTTGTTTCTCATAACATCATTGGCTTCTATCTGCTCCATTCTAATTTTTAAAGAACTATTTTCTTCAGTGAGCTTTTGAACCTCCTTTTTCATTTGGCTAATTCTTCTTTTTAAAGCATTCTTCTCCTCATTGGCTTTTTATACCTCTTTTGCCATTTGAGCTAGTCTATTCTTAAAGGTGTTATTTTCTTCAGCATTTTTTGGGGTCTTCTTTAGCAAGCTGTTGACTAGCTTTTCATGATTTTCTTGCATCACTCTCATTTCTCTTCCCAATTTTTCCTCCACCTCTCTTACTTGATTTTCAAAATCCTTTTTGAGTTCTTCCATGGCCTGAGACTATTGTATATTTATTTTGGAGGTTTTGAATGCAGAAGCCTTGACTTTTATGTCTTCCTCTGATGGTATGCATTGTTATTCCTCATCCCAAAGAATGGAAGAAAATACCTGTTCACCAAGAAAGTAACCTTCTATAGTCTTATTTTTTTCCCCATTTTTGGGCATTTTCCCAGCCTGTTATTTGACTTTTGAGCCCTTCGTCAAGCGGAAGATATACTCTGAGGACCTGTAAGTTCTCAGTTCCTCCAAGGTGACATAATCAAGGAAGAGGAGTTTACTCCTTTCCTGGCCTGTGCTGTGGTCTGGGAGCTACCAAAGTTTTTCTGCCCAGGATTAGTAAGTAGAATTCTCTCTCCAGAGCCTCCACCAGTTCCACCACGACAGCACTCTTCCTCACCCCAGGACCACTACTCAGGGCTGAGACCTAGATCAACTGCCCAATTCCCCCAGGATCTTTATGCCAAGGGTTCCAAAAATGGACACTGCTGCTGCTGCCACCTGGGGCCAGGGCTAGGGGAGGACCCTGCTCCCTTCTCACCGAGATGAAAAAGCTTTCTTACTGACTTTTGAAGCTGTCTTTGGCATTTGTGGGTTGAGGGATCTGGGAACTTCAGCTACTGCCAGGGATTCTGCCCCTGAGGTCTGCTCCAGTCCTGCTCCTGCTGGTGATGCATGGCCCAGGCTGGGCTGGGCTCCGAGGGCTGTGCTCCACTTCATGCCGCATGTGATAGACCTTTTCTTTTGGCCTTCCAGGCTGCCTTGGGCTGGAAATCTCTTTCACTTTATCGTTTTGTGGCCTTTGCTGCTCTAGAATTTGTTTATAATCATTTTTTTACAGGTATTTTATAGGCTGTGGGGGAAGAGCTAGAGTAGGTGCATCTTTCTACTCCACCTTCCCACCTACACTTTCACACCCTCACACACACATCCTCACACTCTTACATCCTCACACTTTCATAATACATTTACACACTCTCACATATGACCACACAGTCATATACACACTCTTACATATGCTTATTCTCTCCCTCATGCACACATATAGTCTCACATGCTCACAGATTCACAGTACACACACTCATACACTCAAACACACTCAACCCCTACACACTCATCCATATATACTATGTTCACCCTAACAATATAATCACACATACTCTCACATTCACATTCTCACAGATACTTGCATTCACACACACACTCACACACATTTGCATCCATACACAATCTCCTGCTGGCAGAAACCTACCCTGGACTCACTCCCAAAGTCACAGGCTTTTCTTTTGTTTGCAGGTCTTTGGATTTTGCCGGGCAAAGCTGGTGTATAATTTGGAGAACTCTGACTTAAACAATCCGGATCACCTGACTGTAAACTGTGAAATTTTCAATGAGGAGGTATGTACCTTGCCTTAAATTGTCTTTGCCTTCATTCTTCTTTCATGTATAAGTTGGGATAGATGGCCCCTGAGGTCCTCGGAGGATGTGAAATCCTTATTGAATGAAAAGGAATGGAATCGATTTGAAGTCACCTTCCCTGTGTCCTTTGATGCAGGACTCCAGGAATTTAAGCAGGGGAAGACATCATCACTGGCATCATGGGCATCTCAGCAGGCATGGGCACCATCGTCCTAGAGGGCCACATCCACCACATGGACCTTTGGGTCATGGATGCCGAGAGCCTCCTCCTCATCATCATTCACATGAGAACAGAGGGCCACCTCCCACCCACCCACCTTCTTTGGAAGAGAGAGAACCTAAAGCTGGACCACAAGGGGGACTCCTTTCTGGTCCTAAAAATTCTCCTGTCAGAGATGAATCAGATATCCCTCATTCTCAAGGAACCCATCCGCCACCTGGCCACGATGATCACCATAGACATATTCCCCATGAGTCATGTCCTTTTGGCCCCAGTACACATAAGCATGGTCCTCATGGTCACGGTCCTCATGGTCATGGTCCTCATAGTCATGGTCCTCATGGTCCTCACGGACGTGGACATCGTGGCCCTCATGGTCCTCGTGGTCATGGTTTTCATCGTCATGGTCCTCATGGTCATGGTCCTCATAGTTGTGGTCCTCATGGTCCCGGTCCCCATCACCATGGTCCCGGTCCCCATCACCATGGTCCTCCACCTAGACACTTAGAAGAACAAGACATTCACAGACTTCCTCCACTGAAGAAGGGTGAAGTCCTTCCTTTGCCTGAAATCAGCATTCCCAGCCAGGGTCATTGTCCACACTCAGGAAACCGACACCCTCCAAAGCCAGAAATTCAGCCCTTCCCACAGACATCTTCAGAATCCTGCCCAGGGAACCTTAAGGATGAATTTCCACAACTTTTGCCATTTTTTGAAAAATAAAGATTTAAAGTGATCAGCTGATTTTCACAATGGAAAAAAACATAAGAGTCATGTGCCAAAACTGAGTCAGAAATAAAAGAGGATCAGTGTAAAATTCTAATATTGTGATTTCCTTTTTGATACTTTCAGTGATGGGAAGAGGAGGGAGACTGGCCAAGAGTCAGCCTGGAAAGAGTCTTAGAATTGTTGGTGGAAGGATTGACATAAATATCACCTCTGACATTTAATGACTTATGTGATCTTGGGTAAATTATTTAAGATCATAGGACTATACTAGGAACAGATCATGTGTCCAGTGGTCACATCTAACCATCTCATTTTATAACTGAGGAAGCTGCGATGTATGAAAAGTTAGAGAGATGAAGTTTCTGGGTGATTAATAATTTTATTAATCATGCTAGCAAATAATTAATAAAAGGAGTTAGTGGCTCTTTCAAATGGTAAAAACCTCTCATAGAATCTACTCAATGCTTATATGCCCTTGGAAGAACAGGTTTTCCTGAGAGTGGCAACTCTAATTGGTTGACAATTAATGAGAATGAATATTATAATGAGAGATGAACCTATTCTGATGAGCGTCTGAAGGATGTGATTTTGATCACTTTTGCTCCCAGATCATACCCAGTCCTGAGCAAGCTCTCATCAGACCTGGCTGAGTAGAACACAGGGCTGGAAATCACCTTAGATTAAATTCTTTGTAAGGTTGAGTTATTTGGGTGGGGTAATGATTCCAAGATTCGTGTCACAATCTGCCCAGACCTTCAGAGAACTAAGCTTTGGCTCAGTTTTCAAATGAAGGGAAAAAAAAAATCCTGGATCTCCCTAATATGAACAGTTGGTTATTTAATAATAATTTCTCTCAAAGTAAAGACCTAGGGAAGGTTGTGACTTTCCCAAAGTCCCATATTTAAATGTCAGAGGAAGAATTTGAACCCAGACCTTCTGACTTGGGACTCAATACTTTTTCCATCATTTCTACTCAGTTTAATCATCTGTAAAGTAGATGAGTTGGATGAAGTCCCTTCCACAGTTCCAAAGCCTGTGACCTTGGTTAAGTATTTGTGGTTCCATTGCGAGCACTTTCCTAATCTCTGGACCTCTGCTCAGGTTTGATAATATCCAAGACTCATGGGATCACAGAATCCAGTCCAGTCTCCCCTTTTCCTATGGCTCAGAGATTTAAATGTTCTGTCCCTGGTCTCACACAGGTAGGGAGTTAAGAGAGTTGGGATTCTACACTCTATCCTCTGAATATGAATTGATTGCACTTTTCTGGGCATTCCTAACCCCAACCAGCCCAATCCAGGGGAATGGTAATGGGGAGCCAATGAAGGTTTTTGAGCAAAGAAGTGACATTCTAAATACATATATTAGCTAGATGGATCTAATTGCAGTTGATTAGGTAGTTTGGAGGGCCAGAAACAAGGTGACAAGTTATGGGAATCCCACCACATTAAAGTGATGGCAGCAAGAAGGAAAGAGGGTAGAAGCAAGAGAGATGGTGAAGAAGAAAGTCATAGTATTAAAGGATCATCAATGTGAGTAGTGAGGGACAGGGAGGAATCCAAGGTAGTTCAGGTTTTAAGCTGAAACACCATGGAGTATGGTGGAACCATTAGCAACAATACAGAAATCAAGAAGATGAATGGCTTTAGGGGTAAAGAGAATAAATCTTGTCTTAGATTAACCAAGGTGGAGGTGGAAAAGTGCAACAGGGCAATGGACAGAGACATAACAAGGGTGTGGTGACTGAGACTTTCATAGAATCATGAATCTCAAAGTGGAAGGGGCCTTATTGATACTAGGATCATAGTTCTGATAACAATATAATAATAATAGCTAACATCAAATAACACCTACCGTATGGTAGGCACTGTGCTAAATATTTTACAAATAGCATCTCATTTGATCCTCAAAACAAAACCATGTGAGGTAGGTGTGGGTAGTTGAGGGTAATCTCAGAGGGAAGATACTAAGATTAAGAAGAACTGAGAAAAGCTGCTTGCAGAAGGTGTACTTTAGCTGACATTTGAAGGAATCCAGGGAAGAATGGAAGCAGAGCTACGGAGAGAGAGCATTACAGGCATTGGGAACAGCCAGTGAAAATGTCAAGATAAAGAGTCTTGATCAAGAAACATGAAGAAACTTGTGTCACTGGATCACAGAGTACATGTAGAGAAGCAAGGTATAAGAAGACTGGCAAGGTAGGAAAGGACCAGGTTATGAAGGACTTCAAAAGTCAAACAAAGGATTTATATTTATTCCCAGGAGTAATTGGGAGCCACTGGAATTTATTCAATAGGTGAGTGCTATGGTTAGGTGTACATTTTAGGAAGTTCACTTTGGTAGCTCTGACAAATAAAACTATTGGAGATTAATTCTGAGTCTTTTTCTTTCTTTCTTTCTTTCTTTTTTTCAAAAGGAAGATGGGAAGCAGGAGCTGGGGATACGGTAAGAGAGAAATCAAAAAGAAAGAGAGAAGGAATAAGGAAAGAATGACAGAAACTTAAAACATTGAAGGGAGGAGGGAAAGAAACATTGAAGAAAGAAAGGAAAGAAAAGAGGCACATTAAAGAAGGGAATAAAGGAAAAAGAAAAGAAAGAAGAAAATATTTAGATCCTTTTTGTTTGTTTTTGGGTTTTTTTAATCTGGGTTTATCTGGGTCTGAGAGGGGTAAATTGAGGTCCCCCACTATTATAGGTTTACTGTCTATTTCCTTATATAACTCATAAATTTTCCTTTAAGAATTTAAGAAAATTCTACTTGGAGCATATATGTTTAGTATTAATATTAATTCGTTGTCTATGGTACCTTCTAGCAAAATGTAGTTTTCCTGTTTATCTTTCATAACTATACATCTATTCTGCTTTTATTTTGAGATCATGATCACTCTTCTGACTTTTTTTTTACTTTAGCTTAAGAATAATTAGATTCTTCTCTATCCTCTTATTTTAACTCTATACCGTTCTGTCTCAAGTATTATTTTTTAAAAATAGTATATTGTTGAATTTTTGTTCTAAATCCTTCTACTATCCTCTTTCATTTTATAAAAGAGTTCATACCACTCACATTAATGGTAATGATTTTTTATTGTGTATTTCCTTCTATCCCATTCTCTTATACTTTTCCTTCTCTTTTTCCCCGCCCCCCTTTGAGTCTATTTTGCAGACTCTACACTCCCTTAATCTACTCTTCCTCTTATCTCACACATTTTCCCTTTATCCCTTTCCCTCTCATTTCCCTGTTGACCAAAATGTATTTCTGTATCTCTCTCTCTCTCTCTCTCTCTCTCTCTCTCTCTCTCTCTCTCTCTCTCTCTTTCCATTCTTCCCTTCTTTAACCAATTCAGATGACAATGAGGTTCAAGGGTCACTCTCCCTCCCACTGCTCCATCTCCTTTATGTATAAATTCTTCCTAGCATATCCATTTACATAAGATAATTCCTTTCATTTTCTCCCCTTCCTCCCTCTCCTCATACATTCCTCTTCCCTATCATTTCCATTCTCCTTTTGACATCATCCAAACATATCAGAATTACATCCAAGTTCTCTTTCTAATTAGAATCCTTTTGTGATCCCTGGTGATGACAAAGTTCTGAGGGGCTTCATGTATCATCTCCCCACGTAAGAATGTAAACAATACCCTTTAGTTCTTAATGATTACTCACTCATATTTACCGATCTTTTTTTCTATTCAAATTTCTGCTCAACTCTGGCTTTTTCATCAGTAATTCTTAGAAAACTTCTATTTCATTAAAGATCCATTTTTTCTCTTATAGGATTATCCTCAGCTTTGCTGGGTAGGTTGATCTTGACTGTACTCCTAGATTTTTTGCCTTCTGGAATATCATATAACAAGTCCCCCACTTCTTCAGAATGGTGGCTGCTTAATCTTTGCTTTATTCTTTGCGAGTTCCTGATTGTGGCTCCTGAGTTCATGAATTCTTTCTTTTTGGTTGCTTGCAGTGTTTATTCCTTGACTTAGGAGCTCTGGATTTTGGTTATAATATTCCTGGGATTCTCCATTTTGGGATTTCTTTCAGGTAGTAACTGGTGAATTATTTTAATTTTTGTTTTTCCCTCTAGTTCTAAAAGATCTGGGTACTTTTATAACTTCCTGAAATATGAGGTCAAGGCTCCTTTGGTTTTCTTTTCTTTTTTTTTTACTTTGTTCATCACTTTCAGGTAGTCCCATAATTTTTAAATTATTTCTCCTCCATCTGTTTTCCAGGTCTTTCATATGAGATATTTAAGTGTTTCCTCTGTATTTATCACTCTTGACTTTATTTTATTGTTTTTTAAAATTTTTCTTGGAGTTATTAGCTTCCATTTGGCCAATACTAATTTTCAAGCAGTTATTTTCTTCATTAAGGCTTTGTACCTCTTTTCCCAAGATGTTAATTCTCTTTTCATATTTTTCTTCCTTTTATCTTGCTTCTTTTTTTCCATTATTTCCTTTACCACTTCAATTTTGTTTTAGAAATAACTTTTAGCTCTTTCTTTAACTCTTCTAGCATACTCTGCTTTGTAGATGTTTTTGAGTTATTTTCTTCTAGGTTTGTGTCTTGAATTTCCATATCACCATAATAGCTCTTAATGGTGATATTCTTTTATTTGTTCTAGCCTTACTTCTTGACTTTGAGCTTTATGTTAGTGTTGGGCTCTGCATAACTCTGGAAGGGATGTCAGTTCTATGCTTCTATACTTCAACATCCTTTTGCTGTTTCTGCAGCTCTGTCTGGGGTCCTGACAGTTTTCATGGACCCCCAAATGAGGTGGTCCAGAAGATGGTGTATTCATTGCCCTCCTGGTCTGAGCTCTGCAAATTCCTGACCCAGGGTTGGGAATGTCAGCTTATCCTTGGTTGTGAGTTCCAGTAGATTGTTGCTGGACTCAGTCACTGTTAGCCTGCTGAAAGATTCTGCAGGTTCAAAACTCTCCCTTGGTCAGGGACTGTTGCCTTAGTTATTCCAATGCAGGTTTATCAAGAGTCAGAGCTGCCAAATGACACCTGTCTGCACCCAGCACCAGTTCAGAGATAATCATAACCTTAGATCTTTCTGCTGGGGTACTTCATGTCCCCAAGCTCTGTCTCAGCCTTTTTCCAGTCCCTGAGAGGTAGAATGACTGTTACTGGCCAATGTTCATAAAACTCTCTCTCTTTCTCTCCCTTAGTCACCCTAGGCTGGAAAAAAATGACTAGTTGACTTTTTCTTGGCTTTCCAAAAACAGAATTGGTCTCATGCATTTTCTAGATAGTTATGGAGAGGGATAGTGGACAGCTAGGCTCTAGTGCTTCTCACTCCACCATCTTGACTCCACCAGTTCCATTTTGGCAGTCCACCTAATGTCTTTTCTTCACCATTCAGTAAGTCAGAAACAGAATACTTGCAGGTTCACCAAACATTCCTGTATCCATGCTCCCAGGAATGGTCCCACATTCTTCAGTCCCACATTACAAATTTACTAATCATTCCTTACCATATGTTATAGAGTTTTGCCAAGAATCAACATCAAATTCACTGTCCTAGAGTATATAGATACTAGTTTCTCATGTTTACCATTCTCTCCAGTTTCATCTCTCCTCCCCAACTCTCCATGATCTTTCAAGTACCACTGACCAATCCCACCTTCTGCCCAGTTCTGAACAGGTTGTGATGTCACAGAATCTCAGAACCTCATAGATGTAAAGGAAAGACCCCTAGATGCCAAACAGTCCCACCTATACCTGAACAACAAAAATAATAATAATGGACATTTGTATAAATCCTTAAGGTTTATAAAGAACTTTCCCTATATTGACTCATTTAATTCTCACAGTAAATGTGGGAGGTATGGGCTATAAGCATCATCACCTCCAGTTTGTAGATGAGAATACAGAGGGATCTTGTCTAAATTATTCTTGATGAGTAGTCATTCAGCCTCTTCTGGAGAGTTCCATTGAGGAGGAACCCAACCTCCAAGGCAGACATTTCCAATTTGGAACATCTGTAGAAGAGATAGATAGAAAAGTAGAAATAAAGGTAGATAGGTAGGTAGGTAGGTAGATGATAGAACACTATAATTCTTTTATAGATCATGAAACCAAGGTACAGAGGGGTTTAGTGACCTACTCATGGTCACATAGCTAGCAGCATCTGAACCCAGGTCTCCCCTGACTCCAGGTTTAGTTCTTATTCCACTACACCTTGTAAGGAACTTCAACCAGATTCTGTTGGAATAAATATCTCCTGCTGTTCAAAAGCATAAAAGGCAAAAATGTGCACCCTGGCCCACAAATGACTCTTCAGATTCTACTTCCCTCCCTTTTCCAAACCCAGGAGATTCAGCAATTCAATGGATTAGCTGTTAACTGTTAATGGGCTTTTGTTGTTGTCCGCCAGGCCTAGAGGCCTGTGTGGGCTACCCGAGTCTTTCTTACCTCACCTCCGAGGTCTTTGGTTGGCCAAAACCGGATGCACATATGAGAGAAAGGACGTTCCAGAGTCGAACAAGGGTTGAGCTTTATTTCAGGGTCTAGTTACAAGTGCAGGGGGGTCTTCCTTAGGAGGAAGAGGGGGAGATTTCCTAAGGAGGCTAGGATCTTAAGGGCTTGGAAATAGAAGTACAAGCGGGGAGAGAGGGGGAGGGGAGAGAGGAAAGAAAAGAAGTGGAGCCTACTGTCCTCTTGGCTCCACACGTGCTAAGAGAGAACTTTCAGGCTTCCTCAATCCTACTTAACCTTCAGCCGCACAGTTTGCATCTCAATACCGTGCTGTTAGGTAACTAGGTGTGCTCCAATCCGGGACGACCTCGAGGGCAGGGAGACTCCACCCATCACGTATCTCCCGGGGAGAGGCGGAAATACCCGAGCTAGCCAAGCTAGCTCAGTCTGACCTTCTCTAACCCCCACTGTTCATGGAGGGCCTCGTAAGACTCTAAGATTTAGAAGTCCCACTTTTACCCGCCCGAGACCGTCCACACGGAATTGAGCTTCCAATCCCAACAGTTGTCATTTTGTATTTTTTTTTTTTTTTAGTATACTTGGAGTTTAAGAAGCCTCATTACTGCAGGGTGGTGGTGGTGGTGGACTAATAACTCTTTCAACAAACAGATGGAGACTTTGGGGGAAGGAGTTTAGTTAATAGCTAATTCATTAAATTGACATAATTCTTCTCTCCCCCAAACTAAGCATTCCCCCATTTCCCAGACCTCAGAAATATTCTATCACAATGGCCAATGGCAGAAGGTGGAGGCTGATGGTAGGCTAGGAGAAGAAGTAGTGGACTGTGGCTGCTTCTGTAGCCAAGCTGCGCTAGTGACTAAATGGAAAGAGTGAAGGCTTAGCAGGATCTCACTGTTTTATTATCTCATGGGAGCTTTCAAGGCTAGTCTGTTTTGGACTGGGTTAGGGAAGGAAGGAAGGTCAGTCCTGTCTCAGTGAGCATCCAGTGAGCTGGTTTCTTCAGTGTGTTCATCTGGTATTCCTTTAAGGGTCATGTCACTGTCCATCTGGCTTTTGGGGGAGAGGAGGGCACTGTAAGGAGGAGCAGTAGTTCTGGCCCAGTGTCAGCCTGGGATTGAGGGGCAGAAGCTCCCCACAATGGGCCTGTGGAAAGAGCAGGCCTTTGATGGGGACAGAGAAGATTGCTCATGCCTTTAACAACAGTTAACCCTGAGTCTACAATCCTAGTGAAATTAGTCACCCCTCCAGGTTGTATTCTCCACATTGTGATTCCATCAGCACTGAGTAGCTGTGATGCTCCATAGGTTTTTGATCCATAAATAGCTTTCAGGGAGTCATAAAACTGCTTTGGGTTGTTACTATTAGCATAAAACTGAATTTCATCTGTCTTCTGATAAGCCAGGAATCCTGCATCTCTTGAAGCTTTGCTTGAACTTTGCTATTGATGGAATTATATGCTGCCTTCTTAGAGGTGGATGAACTATCGTGCTGGTAAATCCTGTGGAGTTCTCATTTTTCATTAGCAGCTTCTGAATTTCCCCACCATTTTCATCAAACCAGTCTTGGTGTTTGTGAGTGTTCTGACCCAGATGAGCAAATGCAGTGCTGTACACCAAATCTCTGAAAGCTGCCCACTTTTCTGCTTCACTGTTGCCACCTTTGTGTGGGCTCAACCTTCCCTCCAAGTTAGCAACTGTTCACACTCAGAGAAGAGCTCTAATGTGTTGACATTAATTCTTCTGGTAGTCATTTTGCCTTGGGGAGGGGCACTTTTGATGAATGTGAATATTTAGCTTGGAAAGGATAAGTCTGTGATCAGTCCAGCACTCTGCACCACACATTGCCTTTTGTCACTTTCACATCTTGTCTGTCTCTTCTCCTTACAATCACATAGTCAATTAGATGCCAGTGCTTGCTATGAAGTTTTATTGTTGTTTAGGTAAATGGAAAACAGTGTTGGTGGTGAGAAGGTCATTTGATGTGCAAGTCTTCAGCAGTAAATGACCATTGCTGTTGCTTTTCCAACTCCATTCCTCCCTAGGACTCCCTGCCAAGTCAGGTAGTCTGAGCCTACTTTAGCATTAAAGTCACCCAGAATGACAAGCTTGTCCTCTTTTGGCACATTGATGATAAGGGTCTCTAGGTCTTCATAAAATTTTTCTTTGACCTCATCAAGGTTTGTCATGGTGGGAGCATAGGCACTGATGATGGTGGCAGGGCATTTTCCTGCAAGTGGCAGTCACATTTTCATGAGCCTGTCATTCACTCCTTTTGGCCAGCATACCACCTTGTTGACTAGATTAGTTTTGGTTGCAAAACCTATGCCAGCTTCATGGCACTATTGATTAGTGATGAGGACATTATCCTAGAGAGACTGGCTGAACACTTCCATAGTGCTTTCAACAGACCATCATCAATCAAAGCTGAGGCCATTGACCATTTGCCTCTTTGACCATTTCCCTCCTTAGCTGAACTTCCAAGTGAAGAAGAGGTTTTGAGGGCCGTTAGGCTCCTTTCATGTGGCAAAGCTGGTGCTGATTCTATTCCAGCTGAGATTTACAAGGTAGGGGGACCATTGCTCATACAGAAGCTGACTGAATTTTCCAGGTTATATGGCAAGAGGAGGCTATCCTCTAGGAATTCAAGGATGCCTCCATTGTCCATCTCTATAAAGGTAAAGGGAATAGATTATCCTATGACAATCACAGAGGGGGTCTTTCTCAGATTCTTGTTAGAGTCCTCCTTAGTAGGCTGATCCTTCACCTAGGAGATGGGCATATATCTGAGAGCCAGTGTGGCTTCAGAAAGGGCTGAGGAACAGTTGATATGTCTTTATTGCTCGACAACTCCAGAAGAAATGCCAGGAGCAGAACAGAGGTCTGTATACAATATTTGTAGATCTGACCAAGGCCTTTGACACTGTCAGTCATGAGGACTTATGGAAAATTGTGTCAAAATTTGATTGCCCAGAAAAGTTCATCAGCATTGTATGTCAATTTCATGAGGGAATGTTTGACCAGGTTCTGGACAATGCTCTTGTGCCTTCCCAGTCACCAGTGGAGTGAAACAGGGCTGTGGGCTTGCTTCCATGCTTTTCAGCATGATGTTTTCAGTCATGTTGTCAAATGCTTTCAATGATGATGAACACGGTATCAAGGTCAACTACCATACTGATGGTAAATTCTTCAATTTGAAAAGGCTACAAGGCAAGACCAAAGTGGAGGGAGTGTTGGTGCATGATTTTCTGTTTGCAGATGATTGTGCACTCAGTGGAGCCTCTGAAGTTAAGATGCAGAAAAGTAGGGATCAATTTTCTGCTGCCTGTGCTAATTTTGGCCTAATAATTAACACCAAGAAAACACAGGTGCTCCATCATCCACCACCACACCATCCATATGTGGAACCATTGATTACAACAAATGGAGAAGTTTTGAAGGCTGTGGATAAGTTCACTTTCCTTGGTAGTGTACTTTCCAGGGATGTACACATCAAAAATGAGGTTGATGCACATATTGCCAGAGCTAACTCAGTGTTTGAGAGGCTCTGAAGAAAAGTTTGGGAGAGAAGAGGTGTTAGACTGACTATCAAAACTGAAGGTCTACAGAGCTGTTGTGCTGACTTCATTGTTGTATGCCTGTGAAACATGGACAGTCTACCAGTGTCATGCCAGGAAACTGAATTGTTTCCATTTGAACTGTCTTAGGAAGATTCTGAGGATCATCTGGCAGGATAAGGTACCAGACACTGAAGTCCTTGCTCAAACTGAACTGCCAAGCATTCAAACTATGCTTCAGAGAGTGCAACTATGATAGGTTGGTCATGTTGTTCGAATGCAAAATGTACACTTGCCAAAAAGACTATTTTATAGAGAACTCGCAAGGGGCAGGCAATCACATGGTGGTCAGAAGAAGTGATAAAAGGACACTCTCGAGGTCTCTCTCACAAACTTTGGATTTGATTGTGCTACATGGGAGACACTGGCACAGGACCGCTCAGCATGGTGTACCCGTATCAGAAAAGGTGCTGTGTTCTATGAGCAAAGTAGAATTGAGACAGCACAAAGTAAATGTAGGATGTGCAAATTTGGAGTGTCCACCCCAAATATTCACACGGACTCTCTGTGCTCAACTTATGGTAGAGCATTCTGAGCTCATATTGGTCTGATCAGCCACAGTCAGACACACTGAAACTTGAGTTTATCATGGTGATGTCATTTTGGTCCTCTTTGAGAACAAAGGACAATAACCCACCAATTCTCCACATCATCAAACTTTTCTGAGGCCCGGACCTGAAGGGTTAGAAAAGAAAGCCAGGCTGAAAGTATGAAACCCAAGCAGGGGAAAATGCTATAGGTGAGCAGGCACTTTAGGTGTGGATGAGGAAGGGGACAGAGTCAGATCAACAGTCCCTGCAGGAAGGTTATGCCTTTCTGGGAGGCCATGCCTCCACCTCCTCCATCCTGCTGATCATTACTTTCCTTGAGGTTTGGTCCTCCCAAGCCAGTTAACCTTTATGGGGATGGGGGATGGGGAGGGGATAAGTTGGGAGGCCAGGCAGCACCAGGAACGGCCTGGAGACTTCATCCCTCCTTAGCAATTATCATAAATCATGCCACCAGAGGTTGCCACTTTTGCGGTGGACCAAAGTCATCCAAGTTGGCTGGAAATCAAGAGGTCTGAGTCTTGGTTCCTATTATGACACTAATCTTGGGCCTCTAGAAGAGGATGGAGTTGGACCAGTTTGCCTCTCAAACCCATTCTGTGAGATTTAAGACCTATTTAACTGTCCCAGGTCAGCCTCAGTTTTCCTTCCTGTGTGGTCTTGGACAAATCACTTCCTTTCTCTGTTGCCTCAGTTTCTTCTTTTGTAAGATTGAAGACATGATCTAGGTGATTCCCAAGGTCTCCTCCAGCTCTAACATGAGATTTAGGGGACAGGGTGTGACTTCAAGCTCTCTTTTCATCCCCTTTCCCAGCAGTATCCATCTGTTCATTAAAAGGGTTGTTTTCCACCAATGAAAGTACCAAGACTTCTTGGATGTCAAATATGAGGGGAAAATGTGGATCCCTAACATTTACAGTATTTTAAGGTTTGCAAGATTCAGTACAATTCACCTTATTTGACCCTCACAATGATGCTATGAAGTAGATTCTGTTATTAGCACAGAGAGGCACTAGTGTCTAAGGCAGGATTCAAATGCAAGTACTGTGGACTCCAAGTTAAACACCCTAAGAAGGACAGTTTAAATCAGCAGTGGTCAAATGGGTCCATGGAGGGGAGGGGAAACTCACCCAGCATCAGCCTCAAGTCACCATGGAATCTCTTTCATGCTTCTGGGTGGTGTCTGCTGTCTCCTCCCCCAATCTAAAGGGGACATTTATATTGTTTGTCCTAGATGCCAAAATGCCCAGTGATGGCCTTTCCCCTTTCAGGGCCTGCAGTGTGGAGGGGGTAGCATCAGCCACAGCAGGAATGGATGTCTCTGTCTCCCTTGTGTCCCTTCTCCTCAGTGCTGCCTGAGGCATAGTCTTTTGGAAGATAGTTCTCCCGGAGACTAGCTTATGGGCAGTTGTGTGATGCCCTAGTGGCAAATGTGGCTGACCTGGGGCTAGTCACTGAGGAGGTCCCACCTCTGAGATGGCTTTTCTTTCTTCCTTCCTAAGTCAGTGACCTCCTAGGTCACTGAACCAGAACATTCCCAAAGCTGCCAGCATGTGTTTCCAAGAGGTTTTCTGGGAACTGGCCCCAACTTAGTGGGGAGTTAGAGGAGCCTGGTTCCTGAGGCAGGACAACAACCTCTGTGTTGCAATGATTTCAACATAAACTATTTGGCTAAACTGGGGGTGAGGGGTGGAGCTGGTAGGAGGTGGGTGGGGGTGTTCATGCTCTCTGAATACCGCAAACTGTAGTGCCACAAATTTAGCCGTGCCATCTGAGCAGAGCAATGAGGTTACTGTTTTGTGGTGATTAAAACAAACCCAGAAAAGACCAGAAGAAGAAGGAGAGGGAGAGAAAGACACAGAGAGAGTGGGAGGAGAAAGAAAACGGGGGTGGAGAGGTTTTAGAGTCAGTCTTTGCCACCCTGGTGACAGTTCCCTCCGCAGCCAGAGAGGTGGTGAGCAGCTCAGAATGAAGCTAACTGTGGTCCTCCTGCTTGTGGCCAGCCAGCTGAGTGTCCAGGTTGTGTCTTGGGGGAATGATGTTACCTGCGAGGATGATGATGTCTTCCGAGCTGTGGATGCAGCACTGACCAACTACAATAACCAAAAGTCATCTGGCCCCCAGTTTGTCCTGTACCGAATAACGACAGCCTCGCTGATGGTGAGTGAGTGACCTTTGTGGTCACTTCCTGGGCTCTGTTTGCTGATTGTCCTGTGCTGGTAAAATAATGCCCAGGGGCTCAGCTAATGTTCTTCTGTGGCACCTCCATGCCCTCCTTTCTCAGTGCTCCTTCAATGTCCAACCCACCCATGGCCTCCACACTCACTCTTCCTCTTTCTGTTGTGGGTACCATACACATACACACACACATGTATATATGTATGTATATATATATATCTCCTTTTCCTTTTTTTTTTTAAAAATTTCTTTCACTCATGATGGAATATGCCATCCACATCCAGAGAAAGAACTATGGAGTCTGAATGCAGATGGAAGCATACTATTTTCTCTTTTTTTCCCTCATGGTTTTTTCCCTTTTGTTTTGATTCTTCTTCTATAACATGACTAAGGTGGAAATATATTTAACATGATTGTACATTTATAGCCCTATATCATTGCATGACATCTTGGGGAGGCAGGAGGGGAGAAAGGGGAAAAACCAGGAACTCAAAATCTTATAAAAGTGAATGTTGAAAACTAAAAATAAATACATAACGAAGCAAAACAATAAAAAAAAATCTCGTTGATTTGGTGCTAATACCTAATCTACGAAGAGGTAAAACAGAGAAAGAAAACTATAGACCAATATCCCTAATCAAAATTGATGTAAAAATTTTAAAAATAAAATACTAGCTAAGAGGTTATGGCAACCTATCACGAGGCTCATACTCTATGGTCAGGTGATATTTATACCAAGAATGTAGGGCTGGTTCAATATTAGGAAACCATCAGTATAAGTGACCATATAAATAAAAGAAAACAACAGACATCTGATATGATTTTCTCAATAGATGCAGAAAAAAATAACTTTTGGCAAAATACAACACCTGTTCCTATTAAAAACACTATGCTTTTTGGCAAAGGAATGAAGGGAGCTTTCCTTAAAATAATTAATAATACCTATCAAAAACCATCAGCAAGCATTATCTGTAATGGGAATAAGCTAGAAGTCTTCCCAATACAACAAGGGTGAAGCAAAGATGACTATTATCACCACTATTATTCAATATTCTATTAGAATGTTAGCCATGGCAATAAGAAAAGGAAATTGAAAAAAAAATTAGACTAGACAAAATGGAAATAAAACTATTAAGCTTTGTAGATGATAAGATGGTATAGTTAGAGAATCAACTAAAAATCTACTTGCAATAATTAACAACTTTAGCAAAGTTGCAGGATTTAAGATAAACCTATATAAATCATCAACATTTCTATATATTTCCAACAAAATCCAGCAGCAAGAGGTAGAAAGAGAAATTCCATTTAAAATAACTGTAGACCATATAAAATGCTTGGGGGTCTACCTGTCAAGACAAACTCAGGAACTCTAGACATACAATTATAAAACACTTCTCACATAAATAGTCAAATCTAAACAATTGGAAAAATATCAGTTGCTCAGGGGTTGGTTGAGCCAATATAATAACAATGATAATTCAACTGAAATTAATGTGTGTGTTCAGTGCCATAACAATCAAACTACTGAAATTTATTTTATAGAGAAAGAAAAAATAACAATATTCATCTGGAAAAATAAAAGGTCAAGAATATCAAGGGAGTTAATGAAAAAAAATGCAAAAGAGGGTGGCCTGGCCATAGCAGATCTCAAACTATATTACAAAGTGCTAATCATTCAAACTATCTGATACCAGTTAAGAAATAGAGTACTTGATCAGTGGAATATATTGGATACACAAAACACAGGAATAAATGACCAGAGTAACCTAGTGTTTGATAAACCCAAAGACCTCAGCTGCTGGTATAAGAACTCATGATTTGACAAAGATACTGGGAAAACTGGAAAACCATGTGGCAGAAAATAGGTATAGACCAACACCTTATACTGTATACCAAGATAAGTTCAAAATTGGTACATGATTTAGACATAAAGGGTGCTATCATAAGCAAGTTAGGAGAGCAAGGAATAACTTGACTATCAGATCTATAGAGAAGAAAAGAATTAATGACCGAAGAAGAGATAGAGAGCATTATGAAATATAAAATGGATGCTTTTGACTATATTAAATTAAAAGGGTTTTACATGACCAAAACCAGTGCAACCAAGATTAGAAGGAAAGCAGCAAGTTGGGAAACAATCTTTACATCCAGTGTTTCTGATAAAGGCCTAATTTCTCAAATATGTAGAGAACTGAGACAGATTTATAAGGATACAAGGCACTCCCTAATTGCTAAATGATCAAAGGATATCAATGGGCAGTTTTCAGAAGAAGAAATCAAAACTATATATAGTCATATAAAGATAATGTTTATAATCTCAGTTGATTAGAAAAATGCAAATTTAAAGCAACTCTGAGGTATCACTCCACATCTATCAAATTGACTAATATGACAAAAAAGGAACATGACAAATATTGGAGAGAATGTGGAAAATTTGAGATGCTGATGCATTGTTGACGGAGTTTTCATTTTTCTTTTCCTTTTCCACTTCCTTTTCCACTGATCCACCACTCCATTTCTTATCCAGCATCAGACTGTTTTCTTGATTATCATTTTATAATATAGACCAAAATCTGAAACAGCTAGGCTACTTTCATTCACATTCTTTCATTGATTTTCTTGATATTCTTGATCTTTTGAATTTCCAGATGAATTCTGTTTTTTTTTCTACTTCTACAAAATAATTCTTTGGTAATTTGATTGTATGGCACTGAAAAAAACTAATGGGTAGAATTGTCATTTGTATTATATTGGCTCAGCCTATTCAATGGCAATTAATATTTCTCCAATTGTTTAGATTTGTCTTTATTTCTATGAAGTGTTTGATAGTTGTGTTCACATCACCTCTGGGTTATCTTGGCAGGTAGATAGATTAACAATGGGGAATTTTAAATTTGTTCTTTTGCTAGGTTTTTTTTAATTGCATGAACAATTCATTGATCTGCTCTATCTCTTTTATTGATGTATATATTCAGAGATATATTTTTTTTTTCAAGTACTTCTTTAGCTTCATCTCACAAATTTTGGGATGTTGTCTCATTGTTGTCATTCTCTTTAAAGAAATTATAAATTGTTTCTAGGATTTATTTTTTGACCATTCTTTAGCTTAGACTATTTAATCACCAAACACTTTTCCTTCAAAATGTAAGAAGGCTTGTTGTGAAAGATCCATGTTTCTCTATCCTAATAGGTATTTGCCATATTTTATAGAATGTCTAGATAAGAGCTTGAAGGAATATTAGAGGGCATCTATTTCAAACCCTCTTCTCTGTAATGCATGATGAAACTGTGACCTAAAGAGGGGAGGCAACTTTCCCAAAGTCACACAGAGAAGAGCAAGATTTGAACCCAATTCCTTTGACTCTGGGTCGATTCAATTAACAAAACAACAATAAAACTGTTAAGAACCTCTTATGTGTAAAGCATTGCTCAAATACTGGGAATTCAAATAAAAAACCCAACAATCCTTGGCCTTACCGAGATTGTATTTTCCTAGAAACCAATTCAGATTGCCTTCCACATCTCTTTCTTGAGGCCAAGCTTTATCATTCAAATTTATCAATGCTCACTTTCAATTGTTTTGTTGTTGAATAAATTAATTTTTTTGGCATAAAAATACTTCCCGACCTTGTGTCCATTGTGTTGGATGATGTCAGTTAATTGAATGAAAAAAGAAAGAGACCGGAACTAATCTCATAAAAAGAAAAGCAACACAACTTAGTCATGCCAATTCCACGTACTCCAGGATGTAGTTTTCTTGGACAAACATGAACATGATTCCAGAGGAGAAACAACTAATGGCCGCTATGAGCTTCTCCAGGCTGATCAAGCTCCCAGAGGCCATACATCCTGAACCCCCAAACCATGAATCAATTTTATTAAAAACAAAGCAACAGCTAAGCCATTGTTCTGGAACTACCTTTCCTTATAAGCATACCTCAGATGGGTCTAGTGGATTTTAGTTGCCAGTCCATTGACACAGCATCCATAGGTAAATCCTTGGCTAGCCTTTGTTTGACAAATCATGTGCTAAGGGATGGAACCAAATTGATGCTTCATTCATGCTGGCAAAGAGAGAAAACCAATTATTTGTCCCATGTCATGCAGAATTACAGAGTCACAGAATGTTAGGGCTGAAAGAGAACTTAGAGACATCTAGAGTCATCCCATCATTTACAGATGAAACTGATACCTAGCAGAGGAGAAGATTGTTTCTTAAGGACACAGAACTAAAAAGGAATAGTGTGGAGGTTGGAATCCTGGTGTTCCGATTTGCTGTCCAATGTCTTCCCACCACTCCAAACAGCTTTTAAAAAGAAATTAAAGAAAAATTTAAATGTTCCTTCCCATCCCCAAGAATACTTTATTAGAGACTACACCTTCACAGTTACCCAAATGACTGAGACATGGAGAGAATCCAAGGTTCTACTTTGTTTATCAATCACTGATTTTTTTTTTGTTAATTAAAAAATTAATTTTTCTAATTGGCAAATATTTCACTGTCTCTTCACTAACGGAAAGAAAACCAAGCCAAATAATAGCTTGAGACTTTCAAATCAAATGTGATCAGGGGAATTAATTATAGATGTAGGATTCATCAGGTGATGACTTAAGGACTACAAATGAGGCAGTGTAATGTCATGAGATGAGTGCTATCTTGTGAGTGAGGGGTCCTGGAGTTCTAGACATTGATCACATAATTCCTTCTCTTTTTTGGACCTTAGTTTTCCCACCTACTAAATGAGATGATTGAATTACCTGATTTCTAATTAGATTCAACCAACTTTTGTTAGGTGGTTGCTGTGGGTCAGGGACTGTGGAAGGTGCTGGGGATTCAAAGTCAGAAATGAAATGCGCTCTGCCCTCTGCCACCTTATATTCTACTGAGGGGAAACAATGTGGGGACAGGTAAGTAAAATACAAGAATTGAGGAAGGTAGTGTATTAAGGGATTGGGATGGTGTTCTCATATTCTATGAATAATAAGACCAGCAGAGAACCCGAAGAAGATCAATTCAATCAAACTTGCAGCAGATGTGTGGTGAGAACCTCCTAACAAAGCCCTGGGTTTGGGGGTTTCGCAGATTTGCAACACAATGTCCATTTGCCGTTTCCCATAGGACTCCAGTGAGCACACCGTCAAAATAACCTATGAAGTCCGAGAGAGCAAATGTACGATTGAAACAGGCAAAAACTGGAAAGAATGTAGCTACAAAGATTCTGCAAATCGGGTAAGATTCTTTTACTATCTATCTGTCTATCTACCTATCTACCTACCTACCTACCTATCTATCTATCTATCTATCTATCTATCTATCTATCTATCTATCTATCTATCTATCTATCTATCTATCTTCTTTTCCCTTTGAAATTTGCACTTTGGTGAGAGAAGGAAGGAAAACTCTTCTCATTGGTCTTACAGGACCCAACAGAAGGAGGACAAACTCGAAAAGTATTCTGGTGGTCTATTTTGAAAGTTAAATGGATTTTTTTTCTCTGTGATCAAATGAATATGAGGGGTTTTGTTTTATGTCATGGCTTTAGGCATAAAGGGGAATTGATGAAGGAGTCAATGTTATAACAGTGAGGAAGGCAAGAGATTGATCTTAGAGTCCAGGAAATTGGTGGCTGCTGTCTAAAGGTCTTTTGAGGGTATTAGCTTCTTTCCTTGCTGGAGAATGCTACAATGCTCAGAGAAAATCCAAAAAGTAGGGCTTTAGGGCTAGATTTCTTGCTAACCTACTATATCATGGTTCAATGGTGGCACAGTGGATAGATTGTCAGGTCTGGAGTCAGGAAGACTGATCTTCCTGAGTTCAGATCCAGCCTCAGATACTTGCTAGCTGTGTGACCCAAGGCAAGTCTCTTAACCCTGTTTGTCTCAATTTCCTCATCTGTAAAATGAGCTGGAGAAGGAACTAGCAAACCACTTAAGAATGATGTCTCTGGTTTTAGCTTGCAGTACTTGGAGGGTCCCTAATTCTGTTCATGTGTGTCCTCTCTCCGCTAATTTTATAGGAGGTCTTGAGTAGCTGGGCTTGAAAAATGAATCACCTTGTGGCCAATCTAAACATCAACAAATAAGGAGGATGGTAGACTATAAGTCCAACAAAACCACAAGTCTATCACTGGCTCTGTATTTGTCATTTTGATAGACTTTGCCAGAAGTTGAGTTCCACTGGTAAAACCTACAAGAACCCCAAATTACTAAGCTACTAAGGTACTAATATATAACAGGTAGAGTCCTAAGGTAGCTCATATCCTGGTAAAGGGGAAATACTTCCAGATCTGGGAAGAATAATGCTAAGAAATTCACCATTTATAGTAGCTTTCATTCAATATCTCCCCATAATAGAGTAGGACAAGCCCTGGCTCTGGTTCAAGGCTCCATTATGAAACTTACCTGTACATCTTTGACTTAAATCCAATTATCATCTTTATGCAGATGATTCCCAGATTTATATTTCCAGCTCCAGCCTCTCCTCTGAGCTGCAGTCCTGCATCACTGATTGTCTATTGGACATTTCAAACTGGTTTTCCCAGAAACATCTCAGACTCAACATGTCCCAAAATCAAACTCCTCAACTATTCCTTCTAGCCTTCTGTATTGCTGCCTAAGACATCAGTCTCCAAACCCCCTGCCTTCAGTATTACCCTTGACCCCTCATTGTCCCCTGCCCAAGTTGTCAGACTTTGTTTCTCATTCCCCAACATCGTTTCCATTGGATGCCTTATGTCTGCTCACTCAGTTGCCACCTTCATTCAGAACCTCCCTATTTCTGGCCTAAATGATTACTTCTTAATTGGCCTTCCTACTTCAAATCTCTCACTCTCCTGTCTATCTGATAAATTGTTGGCAGCCATATACCTTAAGTCCAAATATGACCATGTCACTCCTTCACCCAATCTATGACCAGAAGATTCTTCTCAATTAAGTGAGTTTCTGAATCTGTGGCTGAAGACTCACAGTCCTTTCTTTGTGTTTAGGAACAGGGAGAATGCACAACCATAGTGAAGAGTCGGAATGGAAAAGAATTCAATATCATTGAACAGAATTGCCACATCATTGCAGGTATGTGATTAGCCCAACTGTTCCACACAGTGCCAGTGTCACTTTTCATTATGTGGCTTTGCATTAGTAGAGTGCATTGGGGCAGCTAGGGGGCACAATGGATAGTGTGCCAGGCCTGGAGTCAGGAAGACTTATCTTACTTGGTTCAAATCTGGCCTCGGACACTTACTAGCTGTGTGACCCTGGACAAGTCACTTTATCCTGTTTGCTTCAGTTTCCTCATTTGTAAAATGAGTTAGACAAGGAAATGGCAAACTACTCCAGTATCTGCCAAGAAAACCCCACATATGGTTGTGAAGAGTCCAACATGACTGAACGACAACCTTGTTTGTACTATGCTAAGTGATGGAGAAACAAAGAAAACAAGAGAAGGTCCATGTTATCAAGGATCTCGAGAGAGAAAATGAAAATAAATATGTACAAATAGGCAATGTAGGATAAATTCTAAATAATTAATAAAGAGAAGTAACTAGAATGAAGAGGGAAAGGGAAAGACTTCCTGCAGAAGGTGAAATTTTATCTGGGACTTCCAGGAATCCAGGGAAGCCAGGAGATGGAGAGGAGAAGGGAAAACATTCTAGGCACAGGGAACAACCAGTAGAAAAGCCAGAGACAGCTAGATCAAGATGGCAAAAGCACAAGAAGTACTTTTTCCCAGATCACCCAGCACACCTTTCTACAATTTAGAAAATGCACCATACAAAATTCAGATCAGGAAGGTCAAGAAAGGATTACAGTGAATTATATTTTTCAGCCCAGAAAAGCTTAGGAGGACAGACAGAAAGATCTGCAGACGCTGGAGTTGGATCTGCCCAGGAGTAAAGTGGGGCAGCAGCACTAAGGAGCATCTCAGAACCTGGAACTGAAAGGAAGGTTGATACAGAGCACCAGGGCAGAAAGCACTGGGACAGAAAGAAATCCCAGGGGATCCCAGAATTAGCACTGGGAGAAAGTGCAGGTGCCATCTGGCAGCTCTGTCTGTCACTCATAACCCATAACTGGGTCACAGATACAGAGCAGAGAAGTGGATATGGGCAAGTAAGCAGAGTACTTTCTGTGTAGCAAGGAGTAAATTTCAGAAACTTAGTTGTGTGGTTTGAAGGCTAGGAACAGAGCAGGGACTTAGTTTTAACCTTTAGCCCTAAACATAAACCTGCCTTAGAGTAACCAAGGCGGAAGACCAAGACTAAATTCTTGGTTCAGTCATTGCGGATCTACAGAACCTCTCAGTGGGCTGAGTCCAGCAGTTTACTGAAACTCAGTGAAATTAAGTTTGGGATGTATGAACATCCAAGGGGGACTAGCACCTCTGATGTGAAATCTTCCCAACCATTTTCAAGGCTGATCATCCACTTCTGGTGTCCACCTGGCACTCAAATTTCACCCATGGCTTCAAGAAACTGTAGCATGATCAGTGGCCACATCCCAATAGACAGTCTCAGCAAATGAACTAAACTAGGTTGAGGGTAACCAAATGGGTCGCAAACATATTGGCAATTTAGGGAAAGGTGTCTACCCCAAGCTTGTGAAGACTTTCCTAGTTGAATAGGTAGATGAGAACAGTTTGTTCCAGTAACCATGAAGGCAGCTGAAGCAGGTACTGTGAGATACGTAGAGCTTGGCCAGACTCCAAAGACTTCAACATCATCCACCTCATCCCAGGCCATCTCCAGTCAATTTGATTTTTACTTTGCCACTGTACTTGGATAATTCCCTAAGAGAGAGTGAGGCTGATGACTTTGTGCAACTCTCCCTCACTTAAATCCATTTCATGCATGAGTCAAGACATCACTCTGTGATGTCATTGTTCCTCTTCAAAAATGAAGGACAAAAAACAATAGCTGAAACTCAGCCACATACAAGTCAATAGATCTGAACTTAGTTCAGGAACTTGCAGAGCTCAGACCAAGAGGGTAGCGAATAGATCTTTCTTTGGATCATATCACTTTGTGAGCACTGAAAACTTGTAAAGCCTCAGTACTGAGCTATGAGAGCAATAGGAAGACATACAAGGACAGAAACTCAGGCTGTAATACTCTACCAGAAATGAACAGAACACAATACTAATATAAAGTTCAAAGTCAAGAAATAGGATGAAAAAAATGAGCAAACAACAAAAAAGAATCTGGTCATAAAGAGCTGCTATGGTGTTGTAGATATTCAAGATACAAAATGCAGAAAACAACAGTTTGAAATTATCTACAAGCAAAGCCTCAAAGAAAAATGCTGATTGGACACAAGCTCAAAAGAATTCCTAGAAGAGTTAAAGAAAAAGATTTTTAAAAGAGCAAAAATATTTTAATGATGAAACAAGAAAGGTAGAGGAAAAATGGGAAAAATGAAAGCTCTGCAAGAAAGAAATGAAAAAAAGAATTAACAGTTTGACAAAAGAGGTATAAAAACTCACTGAAAGAAATAATTCCTTAAAAATTAAAATTGGCCAAATGGAAGCTAATAATTTCAAGAGATATCAAGAAATAATTACATAAAATCACAACACTGGAAAATTAGGGGGAAATGTGAAATATTCTATCGGAAAAACAGCTAATTTGGAAAATAGATTGAAGAGAGATAATTTAAGAACACTTGTACTAAAAGCAAGGCAATTTTGAGGAGGGACCCGGGGGTGAAGAGAGAGAGGGGGATGAAGAGAAAGGGTGGGAGAGAGAGAAAAAGGGAGAGAGAGAGAGAGAGAGGGAGCAGAGAGAGGGAGGGAGAAAGAGAGAGAAATGGGGAAAATAGGACGGAGGGGAAATGCATGGTAATCACAATTTTGAAAAAATGCTTACAGCCAGTGCTTCTGATATAGATCATTTCTCAAATATATAGAGAATGGAGTCAGATTTTTAAGAATACAAGTCATTCCCCAGTTGATGGTCAAAAGTTATGAAAAGGCAGTTTTTAGATGAAGAATCAAAGCTATCTATAATCATATGAAAAAAATGCTCTAAATCACTGTTGATTAGAGAAATGCAAATTAAAACAACTATAAGGTACCACCTCAGCCAATCAGATTGACTGTATGACAGAAAAGAAAAATGACAAGTTGGAACACTAAAGCACTGTTGGTGAAGTTGTAAACTGATCCAGTCATTCTGGAGCACAATTTGGAACTATGCCCAAAAGACTATAAAGCTGTGCATACCCTTTGACACAGGAATATCACTGCCAGAACTGTATCTCAAACAGATAAATAAAGGAAAAGGATCTATATGTACAAAAATATTTGTAGCAGTTCTTTTTGTGGGGGCAAAGAACTGGAAATTGAGGGAAAGTCCATCAATTGAGGAATGACTGAACAATTGGGGACATACGACTGTGATGAAATGCTACAGTGCTATAAGAAGTGACAAGGATGATTTCAGAAAAAGCAGACTTACATGAACTGAAGCATACTGAAGTAAACAGAAGTAGATGAACAGCATACACATTAACAACAATATTGTAGGATGATCAACTGTGAATAACTGAGCTATTCTCTGAAATGCAAAGATCCAAGCCAATCCAAAGGATGCATGATGAAAAATGCTATCCATCTCCAGAGAAAGAACTGATGGAATCTGAATTCAGATAGAAGCTTACTTCTAAAATAGTCTTTATTTTTCTTAGTTTTTTATCTGTATTTTCTTTTTCCACATGACTAGTATGGAAATGTTTTCTATGACTACATATGTATGATCTTCATAAAACTGCTGATCTTGTGTTTTTCTTCTCTTTCAATAAAGCTCATGATGTAGTGGTGGAAAGTCATGTCCCGTGCCTTGGATGTTTCCATCTCATACCAATCAACAGTTCAGATTTGGAAGCAGTTTTGAAACACACTCTTCAATCTTTTAATGAGAAATCTAAGCATGAACACCTCTTTGCCCTCCAAGAAGTCGTGAGTGCCTCGAGACAGGTTTGAATGTCGTTTACTTCTTCACTTAATATAGTTTTTATACGTATATCTTAATAAAATATTTTACTAATAAGTAATCAAATGACAAATATTTCATTAAAATAAATAATGAGTGGAGAATAGATTAATAATAAAATATTTTATAATAAAACGCATACTTATTTTACACATATATATGAATATTTATATGTACACAACATACACATGTATATATAAGCATATACATATATGTATTATGTTAATTGTATAATATGTAGAGGTATTTTAATTCTATACATAAAATATGTGATATGTGTCCTAACATGTAATCTGCACACTTACATGGAGCGCAGCATAACATAGTGGATACACAGCCAAGGTTGGCACTAGAACAATTAGGGTTGGAGTCCTGCCCCTAACTCATCCTGACTGGGTGAATCACTTAACTTCTCAGTGATTCAGGCAGGTCCCTAAGGTACAGAGAAGGGGCTGATCTGCAGGGATTCACATATCTACATGTATGTTGTTTAAGAACCTATGTCTAGATGGGTGTAAGAGCAGGATGCTGATTGAGTCAATCAATCAACTCACCCCACTCCAACTTAAAGTAGGCTATAAGCTACTAGATACCTTAATGAGGCAAGAACAAGTCTTCATCAACCAACCAATAAAAAACTTTAGATTAAGTTGTGAAAGGAGGATAAACTGGAGTGACTGACTGTTGAAGGGAACAATAGGACTGGCTGAGGAGACTTAGTCACTCCCTGTGGGTTTCCTATAACATAAAAGTCCAGTGTAAAACTAAGACAAAGAGATTCTGAATCAAGAGAAATTTGGAGGGCAGGGCAGAGAGGAAGGAGTGGAGCCAGAAATAACAGGGACAACCAATGAAAAGAGAAAGAGAAAGAAAGATCAAACTATGGCGGGGAAAGATGGAAGAAGATCCTGTGCCTATAAGCATCTTGGAGCAGAAGCTTCACGCTGATACCACCCAGCAGGGAGACTGACCTCAAGAACAGAAGATGTTCCAGGAAGTTCTTCCACTTCCTCTCCCCAAACCTATTTGTTAACAGTCTCTGTAAAACACTCTGTTGATCCTTTATGCAGATATTTCTGGCACCCTGAATTTTTGTCTCAATCACAAAGAAGAGACAGATTTAAGTATAAATAAAGACGCAGAGCCAAGTTTCTTTAGCTGAGAGATTCCTGATAACATTGAAGTCTCTGGTTCTGGCCTTTTCCTAACCTACTTTGTGCCAGGTGCTAAGGGTAGAAAAAACAAAAGCCTCTACCCTGAAGGATCTTACATTCTAATAGGAGATAGAATCAATGCAAACCACCTACCCAGCAGATTTGAGGTAACCTTGGAGAATCAAGCACTAGTAATTGACAGGGACCAGCGAAGACCCCATAGGAGAGATGCCTGATGGACAATATTATGCTGCAGCATTGTGCCAAGGAAGACTTGAATGGAAACAGTGATATCATAGACAAGACCAAGAAAAGGTGTGACTGGAGTAGGAGGTGGGCCACCCAAGGGAGAGTCTGGGCTAACAAACATCCCCCAGTGCCACCCAATCCAAGGGAATGGTCAGAAGAGTTCAAGGAAGACTTCTAGTGGGTTGGGTGGATTTTCCACGGAAGGGCATGCTCCTTGGAGAAGAGGAAGGGGCTTGGTTCCATCTTTACCATTGGGATGGTAACCCAATCCCATGGGATGGGATAGTGGACCCCCTGAAATATTTAGATATCTGTGTAGATATCAATAGGATATGCATATGTATATAATAGGATATGCACATGTATATATGTGCACATGCATATGCACATATATGCACAAATAATAACAATGTTATAAAAATATTTTTTAATAACATGCAAATTTAATATTTTAATAATATCTAAATTTAAGATATGCAAAGCATTTATGTATGTTATCTCATTTGGTCCTCACAGCAACCCTGCGATGTAAATGCTATTATTACCCCACTCCCCTCATTCGGAGCATATGAGGAAAGGGAGACTGAGAGAATCTAAGTGACTTGACCAGGGTCACATGGCTGCTAAGTATCTTAGGCAAAATTTGAACTCAGATCCTCCCGATTTCAAGTCCAGTCTTCTATTCCTTGAGCCACCTAGCTGCCTTTTAAATATCTTCTAGGATGTCTCCATGTCACAGATGCATGGATCACTGCATTTCCCTTCCATGTCTTAAAAGAAAAAACATTTCAGGGGTGTTGGTAAGTAGCCACCTGCCCTCTGGCATCCTTGGTCCCTAGCTTAGTACTTGGCTCCTAGTAGATACTAATAACATGTTTGTTGATTGGTTTCACCAATAACAGGCATAATAACAGGCAGTAACAGACAAGAAGGCATTCCTTCCTTCGACACATTCAAGGAGATAAAGATCAAATGTGAGGTTCAAGGAACCAAGTGATTTTTGGAGACCTAGTCACACCTCGAGTGTGGTGGTAGCAGTGCTTTCTCTGTACATGTCTCAGGAAAGAGGGGAGAGAGAGAGAGAGAGAGAGAGAGAGAGAGAGAGAGAGAGAGAGAGAGAGAGAGAGAGGGAGGGAGGCAGGGAGAGAGAGAGAGAGAGGGAGAGACAGACAGACAGACAGACAGACAGAGACAGAGAGAGAGAGAGACAGAGAGAGAGACAGAGACAGAGAGAGAGAGACAGAGAGAGAGAGACAGAGAGAGAAACAGAGAGACAGAGAGAGACAGAGAGACAGAGAGAGAGGGAGAGAGAGAGAGACAGAGAGAGAGAGAGAGAGAGAGAGAGACAGAGAGAGAGAGAGAGAGAGAGAGAGAGAGAGAGAGAGAGAGAGAGAGAGAGAGAGAGAGACAGAGAGAGAGAGAGAGAGACGGAGGGAGGGAGGGAGGGAGAGAGAGAGTCAGAGACAGAGACAGAGAATTGTTTAAAAAGGTTCAAGGAAATGTTCTGCCTAGAAACAGTGCAAAGTTTGCAAAGGGAACTCCTGCTTGGGTCTAGGTGGAACTGAATGGCCTCTACTGGTGTCCCTTTCATCTCTGAGATTCCAGGACTCTGTGAAAGGCTCACTGGTCTTATGAGTGAGTGACAGTATAGGTAGGGGCAAAGACACAGCACTCAAGGACTGAGGTTTCCTTCACAGTGGCAGGCTTACGCTGGTCTGGCAGCCCAACAGGTGCCCAGAGATGCTTCAAATATCAATTTGGTCTTACACTACAGAATCAAAGACTAGGCGATCTGAGAGAGACCTCAGCAGCCAGCAAGTTCAGATCATATACAGAAGGAGCCCCCATTATAAAATATACTAGAGGTGGTCTTTGAATTTCTGTTTACATAGATTAAGTGACATTCATCAATTCAGCATGGCTTCACTGGCTCCTCAAATGTCCATAATGCAGCAGGGTTATATAAGGTACCTGGCATACAGTAGGAGCTTAATAAATACATGTTGACTGATGGGCTTTTCTCAAATAGGTGGTACAAGAAGTATTATCCCTAGAATTCTTTTGTGTGTACTGGACCCTTCAGCAGTCAGGAGGGTGAAGTCTATGGATCTCTTCTCAGAAGGATGTAAAGGCATGAAGTCAAAAGTGAAGAATTACAAGGAAATCAGTTACATTGAAACAGTTGTAGAAATGTTTTTAAAAACAAGTTTATAGACCTTTGGGCTAGCAACTCCTGCTACTACTGTATAAAGAAAGAGACAGACTCAGACACCCAGTAGCTTGGACCATGCTAACCCAGGACATGCAACCTCAACCCATGAGTTGTACCTGACTTCTCCTGACTCTATGCCCAAGGCCACTTCCCCAGCTCTGATTCAGAGCGTCTCTCTGATGAGTATTATTCAAACCCTAAAGTCAATGGACCTTAACAGGCTAGTTAGTCAGGACCTTTGCTGCTTTCTCTCTCCTCTCCCCATCCCCTCTCAAGCAGGTGAAACCCAAGTCACAAAGTGTCAGCTCCCTAAGACAAAGTAACAAGAATGATGGACAGCTGTGTTGTGTGTTGGGCTGCTCCATCCGTTGCTAGCTATATGACCCTGGGTCAGTGACAACCTATCTGAGTCTCAGTTTTCTCATCTGTAAACTGAAAAGGCAGAATTAGGGGACTATAAAAGTTCCTTTCTGCTCTGAGATTTAACCCTGTGATTAAAGTGAGGACCAGTAAGTTATTTTCATGCCCATTAGCTGGGAAGGGAGAACTTCCAGGTCCTTAACCTGCTGCAAATTCATGGGATTTCCCATTTCAGTATTGGTCACATCCCTCCTCTGCTCAACATCCTTTCCTGGCTTTCTGCCATATCTCATTGGAATGAGATCCAAGTTCCCCAAGTTTGCCAGCCTTGCCTCGTATCACCCTCTTCTCCCACATATCTTGTGTGCCAGTCAAAGTACCTTTCCAACTGACCCCCTTCTCCCCTCAAGCCCTAATTCCCTCACTTCCAAGTCCTTGTTCACCCTGATCCCTGGCTCTGGAATTCCTTTCCCTCACTGAGACCCTGTTCAAATGCCTCTTCTTCCATCAAATTTTTCCCCATTTTCTGTCCTCCCTACCCCCTTCCCATCACATACTTTTAGTTGTTGTTTTTTCCCCATCACTTTTAAAGTCTCTTACCATGCTCTATTTTGTATTCCGACGATCAGTGTGTGGGTCGTGTCCCCTTGACTGAAGTGCTAGTCTAGGAGGGCAGGGATAGTGACATTGCGTTTTGTTTCTCCTGACACATCATCAGTACTACGCATATAACAGGCATTTAAGGGAGACAGCGTTGCCTAGTAAAGAGTCAGCCATGGAGTCAGGAAGACTTGGGTTCAAATCCTGACTCTCACCATTGCTGGCTGTGTGATTCTGGGAGAGTCACTTAAACCTCTAAGTGCTATAGGCAGCTCTCTGGCTGTCTAAGTTACTGAGAAGGTGCCCAGCTGCACTGTGCAGGGCTTTTCTTTCTCTCTCCCAGTGAAATCAAAGGTCTGTAGTGGAGAGTAGGGTAGTGGAAAGAGCATTGGCCTGAGTCTCAGGAGACCTGGGTTCAAATCCTGATTGCATAAACTATGTGGCCATGGGCATATAGTGTACCTCTCTGTGCCTCTGTTTTCTCATCTGTAAAATGGGAATAATAACTGACAGCACCTTCCATACTGAGTAATTGTGAGGAGAGTGCTTTGCAAATTAGATTGAATGTCATACAAATTTAGTAACAAACAATTTAGCTTAAATGCACAATGGATTCAAGGCTCCTTAACGATGGAGCTCTGCTGAATAATTTAATTTCCTTTCAAATTACTCTTATTATAGGTAGTCAATGGGTGGAACTATGAAGTCCAATATTCAATCATGCAGACTGATTGCTTAAAGGAGAAGGATGGACAATTAAGTCCCAAATGCAAGCCTATGCCTCAAGGGGTAAGTGATACTAATGGGAACTCTTCTGAAAGAATCTTTTGGGTCACTGCAAGACAAAACACACCATCTGTGTCCTTCAAATATTTGTTCATCTCAGTGGGTTTGTAGGATTGGGAACTGTCCAGTTAGGTGCTATATATCATGCCATTGGCTGCTCCCATGACCCCTGGGAGCCAGTAGTCAAGGGAAAAAAACAGATCATCTTATCTTTACTGTAACTCAAAGTGCATAGTAGGCCACTGTTGGGTCTGCTAACTTGGATCACTTTTCTCTAGATAAGTGGTTCTCAAAGTGTGGTCTGGGAATCCTTTCAGGACAGAGAACAGAGGTCCCATGAGTTCGACCAAAGCTTGAGGGCTTTGAGAGAAGAAACTTGGAGCTAGAGGAGTAGGCTAGATCTACCCAGGAAAGAAGGGAGGAGAGGGAGAGACGAAGGAAGGAAAGGAAGGGAGAGAGGAAGGAAGGAGGAAAGGAAAGGAGGGAGGAAGGAAAGGAAGAAGGAAGGAAGGGAAGGAAGGGGGGAAGAAGGAAAGAAAGGAGGAAAGAAGGAAGGAAGGACTAAGACGGAGAGGGAAGAAGGTATTTTTATTTGAGTCAGTGTTTGTGTCTTTCTGAAATGTTTGTTCAAAGGTGAACCTTGAATCTGAAACCTCAACATGCATTCTTCTGTGATTCAGCTTCTAGCTCCAATAGGTGAGGACCACAATGTAGGATCTTCATGCCATGGAGACCCTCCTCTCTCTCTTTTTCTCCCTCTGTCTATTTCTTTGTCTCTGTCTCTCTCCCTCTCTCTTCTCTCTCCCTTTCTCCCTCTCTTCTCTCTTTTCTTCATTTTCTTTTCTCTCTGTCTCTCAGTCTGTTTCTCTTTCCTGTCTCTGTCTCCTCTCCTCTCCTCTCCTCTCCTCATCTCTTCTCTTCTCTTCTCTTCTCTTCTCTTCTCTTCTCTTCTCTTCTCTTCTCTTCTCTTCTCTTCTCTTCTCTTCTCTTCTCTTCTTTCTCTTCCCTTCCCTTCCCTTCTCTCTCTCTTTCTCTATATATGTATATATATGTGTGTGTCTCTGTGTTTCTGTCTGTCTCTCTTTCCCTGTCTTTCTGTCTCTGTGTAACTCTCTGACTCTCTCTCTCTCTCTCTCTCTCTCTCTCTCTCTCTCTCTCTCTCTCTCTCTCTCTCTCTCTCTCTCTCTCTCTCCCCTTCCCCTGGAGTCTTTTAAGAATACCTGAGATTGAAGAGTGTAAGCTAGAACCCATCTCAAATCATCCAGATACAGTATGATCTTTAAAGATTTTTTCTAGTCCCAAGATCTATAAAAGTGGTCCAGGGTTTATGACTCATTAGCAGTACAGTGAACAGAAAGAAGGATCTGGAAGTAGAGGGACCTGGGTTCAAATCCTGACTTCTTTCCATTATTTCCTGAATGACCCCAGTTAAATCACCTAACTAGCCACTTTGGGAATTTGCTTTTTTCACTTGTAACATAAAGTAGTTGGCCTAGATAACATCAAGGGTCTCTTGTGATTCTCAATCAATGACCTTTTGGTGACTCAATTTCCTCCTCTGTAAAACAAGGGGACTGGGCTAGTTGACCTCTGAGGTCACATCCAGGTCTCCCAGATGGGGAACCTCTCTACTACTTAGCTTCATCTTTCTTTATCCTGAACTTTCTCTGAACACTACAGAGACTCAAGGACAGTTTATTCAAGTGACATGTTTACCTGAGCTCATCCCTGGACCTAGCAGAGAAATATTGTTCTCTTTCCTTCTTTCCTTCTAGGAGATAAAGGTCTGTAATGATTTAGCCCACCTAGACCCCCAAATGAAAATCAGCATCCTCTCACAGACTTGTAATCCAGGTAAGTGACAGTTCTCTTGGAAGTCAATAATACAAACGTTGACCCTTAGGTCTTTTATAAGGGGAGGAGGCCACAAGATGAAAAAGGTACCTTCAAGACAAAAAACATGTATGACTTCTGAAATGGAGGAAGAACAAAGCCCCAGGATGCTAACCGATAGCTGACCTCTGACTCTAGGAAGTCTGTGACTCCTACATTCTCCCAAAGGTGACACTATCACCCAGGAAGGTCCATGCCCAAAGCAGGCCCCAGAGTCTCCTGAGCCCTCAGGCCAGCCAAATCCTTTGTGAGGACAATGGACAACTGAGCAGCAATGCTTTGCTCTCAGCGGAGCACAGGGAAAAGCACTGGATTTGGAGGCAGAGAATCTGGGATCAAATTTCACCTTTGTAATTTACTACCTCTGTGACCTTGAACAAGTGTCTTCAGTTTCTCCATTTGCAAAATGAGAGTTGGATGGATAGTGTCTAAGCTTTCTGCCTCCCATCTTTAATTTCATGGTTTAAAATTCCTAGTTGCCTGAGCACTGGCAATTTTGCCATTAGAGATTTATTTCTTTAACTTAAATGTTGAGTCTTTCCACCAAATCCTTCTTTAAAATCCAGATGTTCCTGGGAGGGCCAATAAACCAATTCACCATAAGACATAGATCAAATTAACAAGCATTTATTTATAATCTCTGACTCACAGTGTCTTAGAGTTGGGAGTGAACTCAGAAATGTCTAGTCCAACCCATCCAGGGTCCAAGCAGGAGCATCTCTCCACAAAATCCCTGACCGGGAAGGGGGCATCTATAAAGCCCCTACTATGTAGCAAGCATGGTTCTGGGAATAAAAACACATGCAAGGATTAGGGTTTAGGTACAAAGTGGCATGTGGAAGGAAAATGCAGCCAGGGCTGGTGGGAGGACCCCTCTCAGATAAACTTTACCTACCATACAAGTCTACTAACCAGGAAGTTCCAGTCTACTCCATTGGGTTCCAGCAAGGGGCAAACTCCCCCTGCTCATCAAACATTTGTACTAATCTGAAGTCTCACATTTGAAACTGAACTCTTGTTTTCTAGGGAACGACTCAGCATCTTCTGTGACCCAAACGATGTCTGTGTATAGTCCAGAACTCAATGAGGCTTTGAGACATTCCCTGGAAAAATTTAACTCTGAGAATAAAAATCAGTTCTATTTCAAGACTCGCACTATTCTGAAAGCAGAAGAATCCCTGGTAGGTAAAGGGATCTTTTGAGTCAGCAGGCTTGTGGGCTATACTCAGCCATCACTTCTCGATTTCATCATGGGTTTAGGTCCTAGAGCTTTGGTTTGATTCTATTGGATTAGAAGAGATGGATTTTGCTGTCATATCCCTTGTTTTGCCATGGGCATTCAGGGCTTCTCTTACATTCATGGGAAGCCAGTAAACATCGTTTCTTTTCTTTGCCCCTTCTTGTTTCCCTCATCTACAACATGAAGAGATTGGACCAGGTGACTCCCTTCCTGGTCTAAATTTAGTTGTCAAGGCTTAAGTCCTGGCCAATGAGTCAGGCCTCCTGTCTGTGGTTGTCTACTATTTTGGAGTAGGTTCCTAAGAATTCCAGGATGATTTCACCTCCCCTGCTCCCATGCTCTACTCCCAAGACTCTGGTGGGCACAGGAAACTTGCTTCAAGCCAGCTCCACAAACGTTCATTAAGTGCCTATACCATGAAAGGAATTGCACTTGGTGCTGGGTATGAGAAACCAAAAAAGTGGCAGGTCTGGACCCCTGCCCTCAGGGAACTTCTACATTCTACTAGGAGTGAGGAGATCCCACAGAGGAGGGAATATAAAATAAGTCCTAGAGTTCCAGTAGATAGGCAATAAGAGTGCTAACAACTAGAATGGGGATCAGAAAAGGCCTCATGGGGTCCAGTGCAGGTGGGCAGGTCTTTGGGAGGAGCCTAGCATCTTGCACCACAGAGGTGATGAGGATGGATACACCAATCATTCTTCTCAGTGATTTAGTGCCATACTAACATTACATTCCTCATACAAATATGAAGTCATCAACCAAATGCAGGTAGATACTCCTCTCTCCAACTCACCCAAAGAGGTGTTTCAGACGTGATGCTTTCACCCCTAGGCATCTTCTCCTCGTCCCTGTGGTCATAGGGCTGAGTTGGAAGTTCACCCAAACATGAGGTCTACACTTCACATGTTGATAATGATTAATAATATCTGGCATTGACATAGTGTTTAAGGTTGGCAATGTGCATTAAAATATTATCTCATTGGATCCTTGCAGCAGCCCTGGGAAGCAGATGCTCTCATTATTCCCATTTTATGGATGAGAAAGGAGAGGCAGATAGAGGTTGATTGACTTGCTCAGGGTCTAGGAAGTGTTTGAGGTTGTATTTGAACTCAGTGCAAATTCAAGTTCAATGGTCTATCAGCTTGGCCACTGAACTGTCATATATATATATATAAACATATGTATATACATACATACAGACATACATGTATGACATTTTCTAACTATATGCATACATATGTGTATATTTATATATGCACACCCATACATGCATGCTTACACACATATATGTATATATATGTGTGTGTGTTTGTATATATGTGTGTGTGTGTATGTATGTATATAATTTTTCCCCCTTGCCCAAGTTCCTTTTGGTTAGTATATAATTTCCTACTTAGGATGCTGCCTTAAAAAGTAGAAGTAAGATGCTTGTGATAAAAGTAGAAACATGAACCACTTCCTGTTTACTTTGTAGGTGGGATCTGGACCTAAATATACCATAGACTTTGTCATCAAAGAAACAGACTGCTCTAAAGAGAAAGAAAAATATTCTGAAGGCTGTGCATTTAAGGAATCTGGGGTAAGTCATTAGGGGATCAATTATCTAAGATCTAAGGGAAGCCAGAGTCCATGATTCAAGGGTCCTTACTCAGGGCCAGACATTCTTAATCTAGGTACCATAAACTTGTTCTAAAAATGTTTTAATAATGCTATTTCAATATAATCTGCATTTAATTTTATACATTTGAAGACATTTTTTCCAAGAAGGACTCGATAGACTTCATCAGACTGACAAAAGGGTCCAGCACACATAAAAGAATCTGAACACCTTGGTCTTGGCTTAGTAGCATTTTGAGAAAATTAATACAGGCCTTTTTCTTGTCTGGTGATGTAGTGACAGTTAGCAATGTGATGGAAATTTAATCCAGTCCAATCCAACCAATATCAGGGCATCTATTGTGCTTTGGATACTTGGTGTTGAGGATTCAGAGACCAAGAATAAAAAAAAGCCATCCCTGCCCTCAAGGTGCTGCCACTCTCCAGAGGGGATACATGGACAGAAACAAGTAAATAGCAGATAATTTGCAAAGGGGTGGGGCAGAGGAACATAAGAACTATGAGTATCAAGTAAGTCTAGAAAGAGCCAAGATCCAGTCCCAGCTCTCCTGCTAATTCTCGATGTCCCTGGGCGAGTTGCTTTATCTCCATGGGCCCTAGTACCATCATCTGTAAATGAGGGTATTAGCCTTGATGGGCTCTTCGGCTCCTTTCACCTCCTAGGATCCCATTTGCATGCAGTAAGTTAGAGGTAAGAGGCTAAAATCACACACCAGAGAATGTCTAAAGGGTTATGGGGCATGTTGGCCCAGAGTGGAGGATGCTGAAGTGGCTCTGGGATAGCCTACAGTCTCATTTCACTTTTGCTTTTCTGGACAGGTTATTTTGAATTGCATAGCAAATGTTTCTGTGGAAGATGTGGGTTCATTTAATCCTACAGTTCACTGCAAGGAACCAACACAGGTACAGAGTTCTGCCTTTCTTTGTCTAGTTCACAAATCTGGAAGGACCATATGCTGGTACGGACAGAGATGTGTCATGAAATGAAGGAGAGTGACCTTTGTGATCCAAGAGAAACAAAATGTGACCTTAGATGCTTCCAAGGGATGATTCAGAAAGAGGTCAACTCAGTCACCATGTATTGGTCCACATCTGAAAACATGCATACACAGATAAGCATGATAGGCAAGACTACTTCCTCTCCAGACTCCCCAGTGATTTATGGTCTGTGTATCTGTGAAATGCATGTGTACAAATATGTGTTTCTGAAGAAATTATGCTTTTGTCATTGAACTTGTCCTGTCTCCTAGTCCAATGAGATTATTTATTCCCTTTCCAGATATCTCCATATTCACATCTCTAGCTATAGCTCTGCATTTCTATCTACTTAACATCTCTCTCTCTCTCTCTCTCTCTCTCTCTCTCTCTCTCTCTCTCTCTCTCTCTCCCTCCCTCCCTCCCTCTCTCTCCCTCTCTGTCTGTCTATTCAGTTTGTAAAACCCATTGATATCTTTTTGTTTAATTCAATACCAGGTGGACAGTTTTTATTTATCCTCAGGCAATTCTAAGCCCCTGAAGGTCTTTGAGTTATGGAGTAACATAAAATAATCAAGGAAGCATCTATTATGCATCTACTGGTTTCCAGTACTGTCCCAAGTGCCGATTGTACAAATAGAGCAAGTCAGACTTACAGCTTAGGAAGATTATTTGAGCATGTGGTGAATGCCAGAAATATTGAGGATGGAGGAAAGAGACTGGAGATGGGAGATGGCTGAATGGCTCAGTGGCTGGAGTGCTGTGCTTCTCATCAGGAAGAACTGAGTTCAAACCTTGTCTCAGACACTTAATAGTAGTGTGACCTTGAGTCCAATTCTCTGTGCTTCACTTTCCTTAACTAGAATGAAAGGGATAGACTCAGGGGCCTCTAATTCCTTGAAAGTTTTAACTCTATGATCCTATGAGATGAATTAGAAAACTATGACAACAGTTTAGATGAGTTGTGATGGTGGCCCTAGGAGTGAAGTTAAGTGAATGGGTATTGGAGGGCTTGGAAACTGAATGATGTATGGGATTTAGGGTTGGAGAGAGCACCAGAGACCGTCAGGAGATAAGGATGATTCCCAGGTTTTGAACTTGGCTTATTGAGTGGCTGCTGATGCCCTCAACAGAAGTAAGAAAAGGGTCAGGTTCATTCTATTTTGGACATACTTGGTTAGAGTTGCCACCAGCAGATGCAGCTAGAGATAATGAGCAGGCGGTGTAAGAGGCAAGCCTGAGAGAGAGAGAGAGAGAGAGAGAGAGAGAGAGAGAGAGAGAGAGAGAGAGAGAGACAGAGAGAGAGAGAGAGAGACAGAGAGAGAGAGAGAGAGACAGAGAGAGAGAGAGAGAGAGAGAGAGAGAGAGAGAGAGAGAGAGAGAGAGAGAGAGAGAGAGAGAGAGAGAGAGAGAGAGAGAGCAGGGCTAAATAGATCCAAACAATCCCTGGACATATGATGTCGATGTGGTCACCAACCTCAGTTAATGTTAATGTAGAAGAAAAAAATTAATGTAGAAGAAGAGGACTCAGCACTGGGGTGCACCTGTACTTAATGGACAGGAGACAGATGATGAGAACCAGTGAAGAAAAGAAAATGAGAAGTGTCCTGAAAGAGAACAAGGAAGATGAAGAGTAAGAAAAGACCATGATATTTGGCAATTAAGAAATCACTGGCAAACTTTGAGAGATCTCGTAATTAGGGATCAAAAATAAGAGGGAAGGAACAACTGAAATGGCATACTCCTGAAGGAGATGGGGAGAAGTAGCAAGCAGAAAGTTTAGAGCTAGCAAGGCGAAAGTTCATTGCATCCTGGAGCAAATGAAGAAAACATGAGCCTGGGTTTTGAGGTGGAGATGAGTTAGCTCATGATATATGTCTTTGATTTTCTCAGCAAATTAGGAGGCAAGGTCATTTCATAGGAAAGTGGAAAATGAGACTGCCAGTGAAGAGAACCTAATGGGAGAGGAGTTTTGGAAGAGCCAATGTAGGGTGTGAGATGGTCAATTAGAGACTAATAAAAATTACAGTGCGACAGTGAAGTCCCAGTTGAGGTTAGATTACATTACTCAAACATCCTAAGGGTAGGAGCAGAGAAGGTAGACAGTGAAGGTTGCCCAGTGTTGAGTATTGGCAGGGCATGAATTATTGAAGGGCTAAAGGTTTCAAGGGCAGAGTGCAGCGTCTTGCTGGATTCATTAACTATGACATCAAGACTATGATGGTGCAACAGTGAGTCCTAGATAGGAGTAGAAGATGTGGAAAATGGGGTGGCGATTTGTGGTGAGGACAGAGAGAATATTTAGGGTGAGTGGGATGGTGAGAGAACATCAGGGAAGGATACTGGGATCAGACTGGGAGATTTCAAACTTCAAGATCAGGGAGGTGGGAGTGTTTGGGATATAGACAAGGTCTCAGATATGTCTTCCCTTGTGGGTACCTCAGGTAGAGTAGAGATGTATCATGAATATGAATGTGACTTCACTCTCTCTCTGGGACTTTCTTTCCTTATTTGTAAAAATCTACCTCCCAGGGATTCCTTTGTAAACTTTAGAGTGCCATATAAATTTAAACTATTATAATGAAAATTTTGGAAGTCTCAGATGAAAACTCTCAAATTTTATCTAGTATTCTCCTTTAAATTTAATTTAATTTTTTAAAATTTAAATTAAATTAAGTTTTTTAAAGCATTTTCTTTCCCTCTCATTTACCTTCATTGGGGGAAAGAAGAAAAGAAAAGGGAACCCTTGTAACAAATACAAATAATTAAGTGGAACAAATCCCCCCATTGGGAATTATGTCCAATCATGTCCACAGCTGTCTCCTTCTGCATCTTGAATCCATCACATACCTCTCTGTTAGAAGGCAGGTAGGGTTCAACATTGGATTTACCAGTTCTGGAGTCTTTCAGAGTTGTTTGTCTTTTCAGTTTTGTTAGTTTTGCATAAATCCCTTTCTTGGTTCTGCTTACTTCCCCATCCATCACTTCATACAGGTCTCTAAAATCATCTCCATTGCCACCTCCCCATAGAATTCTATTCTATTCACATTCCATATTTGTTCACACATTCCCCAGTTGATGGGCATTCTCTTAGCTTCTAGTTGTTTGCCATAATGAAAAGAACTGTTATAAATATTTTGGTATATATTGGTCCTCTTTCTTAGATCTCTTTGGAGTCTGGCAGTGTAATTGTTGGTTCAAAAACTGAATCTTGTCTTATTAACAACTGATTATCGTCATCGTCATCCTCATCATCCTCATCATTGCTCACATTTACATAGTCCCTAAAGTTTGCTGAGTACCTTATTGGCATTATTTCTTCTGCTAAAGTTTGTGAAACACTGTATGTATAGTATTTCATTTGATTGACCCTGTGAGGTAGGTGCTTAATATTGCCTTCATTATACAAATTAGAGAACTGAGGCAATGAGAAGTTGAATGATTTACCCAGGGTGACACAGTTAGTAGATTTCTGAGGTGGGATTTGAAGCCAGGTCTTCTTGACTCCAAGCCCAGTTACCTACTCATTATGCCCATACTACTTCACAATTTGTTCATTCTACAAATCAATTTGATAGCCAACACAGAGGGGAAACACAATACTTAGCTTCCCTTTTCCTTACACCCTTATTTAAATATCTAAAACTCGGCAAACTATGGCTTCCTTGTCAGAGGAATGAACCTGGCCAAGCCTGTGCCCTTTGTCTGTGCAGGGATATTGTGGTCATTGTTGAAATGCATCTGTCTATGCTTTTTTTTAGATGCTTATGAAAAGGCCTCCAGGTTTTTCCCCTTTTCGAGCAGCAGTAATAGCTCCAAGTGAACCCCAGACTTCTGATATGACAGAACAAGAGGTAGAACAAGCCCTGGTAAAGGAACGAGGACTTATTCGTAGCTTTGGTCATGGGCACCAAAAGGAGCATAACTCTGGCCATAGGAACAAAGACCACCCTGGACTTGGCCTTGGGCATAAACATGGCCATGGTCACAGTCAAGGACGTGGCAAAGGGCACAAACAGAAGCATGGTGAAGGTCATCAGAAACATGGAAAAAAAGACAAGAAAAACCATGGGAGTTGGACAAGTGAACATCTGGACAGCCCAACTGAAGAGAATTCTCCTTCTTCTAAGACACAAGAGGAGACACAGGGCGCACCACCCCCACTTAACTCATCATTCCAAGGGGTCACTGTTCCTCCTTCTGATTTACAAGATTTAGATCTCCTTGATCTTAACCCAACCAATCCTCCATCTCAGCCTACAACTGAGAAGAAGGAGGTGAAAGCAGGGGAGGCAGAGGACACAGAAGATGACTGGATCCCAGACATCCCTGTCCAGCCAAAGAGTCCCTTGTTTACTTTGGTGCCTGATTTTCCAGAGCCACCTGCCCCCAAATGTCCTGGACGCCCATGGAAACCAATTGATGTGATGGACCCTGTCAGGGAAGAGAGCCCACCTATGGACTTTGACCTCTCTGATGCTCTTGTATTTGGGAAGAAATGATTCTCCTCCTGGCCATTCACCATTCTACTGCCCGTATATAATGGACCACAAACCCCAAAACCTCAGAATAGTCTGGAACAAGGATTGAGACTCACCATGGATGCTGGGAGTCTCAATGAACTACTGAAAATTTGTTTTGCAAAGAGCAAATCCATTCTCCTTCAGGCAAACACGTTTCTTCAGCAAGGTAGAAGATGGAGAAAGTGGATTTGTTTTGAAGCCATTTTCAACTGGAGTTTCTAACAGATATCAGGGAGGAAGGATATTTGTCACTTGGGAGGATAATTAATTATTATCTTTAATTATCTATGCAAACTAACTTTCACCTGTGCATGAGTGTCAAAGAACAGAAACTAAATGGGAACTAAGGATGTGCCTGGCCCACAATTACGTGGTGCTTAATTAATGCTTGTTGATTGATTGGTAGAAGCACGATTATCAAAGAAATCTTTTTATGATGGCAAGGAGACCAGTACAATATTTTATGGAAAGACAGGGCCAAAGGGCAGAAGAGCAGAAGGTCCACAGGCAAGCCTTTGCATCTCTTTTTTGGGTCCACCTCACAAAACAACCTTAGCTTTTGCCAGTGGAACAATTTGTTTCTGCTCCATAACCATTGCAATGTCCTCGAGTTAGCTTGTGACTGATTCCTAACACATCCCCATTTTCTTGCTCTGTGTTTTCATGGAGAAGCAGTAGAAAGTGAGACTCACTTATGGTTGTTTGGTGACACTCTAATTTCACATGATTAGATGCTTTAAGTAACCCAGGCCCTATTCTACTACATCTTTACCCTACTTGAGCCTACTTTATCTCTACTTTCATTCATTATCTTTACTTTGATTCATTAGAGCAGGGGAAATATCCTGCTCAGTCACCTGAGAAATAACTTGTGCTATACCTAACTGGAAATAAACCAATCAGTTTAACCACATTTTACTGTTATTACAGGGATACTTAAGGCCTTGTATATATTATAACTAACACTCAAAGGAAGCGTCCATAGCAATTATATTAATCAAGGTTAGAACTCTCTTCACATGGACCTCAATGGAAAGGTTTGTGGTCCCCAAATGCACTAAGTCAGCAGCCAGAGGGGAATGAATGCAAGTGACATAGACATTGAAGGGAACAGCTACTCACTACTCTGCAGGAGTAAAATAAAGTTAAATCACGATTCCTGACCTCTGGTTAATTCATTGGGATCTTCTCTCAATGCCATTTGCAGGTTTCAGTATAATCACATGGGTTGAGGCCCAAATGCCTTGTGCTAGCATAGCCTTCTTCAGATGAGGGATGTCTTCACTCCCCTTCATGAAGATCAGAGACTGTCCTGGAGACAGGAAACTTCTTGTGAGTGTGAGTAAATGAGTAAAACGAGAGTAAGTAAATGAGTTATGAGTAAATGAGCATATGGTGGTATACTTAAAGTTTTACCAGGGACCATAAAGATCCCCCCTTCTTTAAAAGAAAAATCTAGTACCAAGGGAAGAATGGGAATATTTTGTTATTTGTTGTTAAGATTGGGATTTTCAGGAAACAAAAGATAGACTGTGTTTGGGTCTGTCAAGCCTTCACTATAATGACATTTCTAATTACAGAAGAAAGAAGAAAAAGAGGAAATAGAGGATGATAGATTTAGATCTTGGTGAGGGACACTTACTGAGCCCCCAGATCTTACAGAAGAGTGAACTGAAGTCTATGACATAACATGATAAATGACAAAATATGATACTTGTACCATGTCTTCTGAGTGCACTATTCCAGATCCCAACTACACTGGCAGTTGGGTCCCAGAGGGTGGCTGATGTTTATCTTCTCCTCAGTTCTAGGGACAACTCTGTTACAAACTCTCCTATCTGGTGTGGTCCCAGTGGATTTTCAAGCGACCAAACTTAATTAATTATTAAATGGCACTCTTCACAAAACAGATATAGTAAGGACAGTTATAGAAATCTCTGACTTCTCATTCCTCCCTTCCCAGCTCCTAAATGAAGAACACATTCTTTCCTTGCATACATAATGTTGCTGAGGAGGGTGGACTCAGCCTTAATGAGTTTACTTGGCAAAAATGTGAATTCATAGGTCTGGATTAATAGAATTCCTTTTCTTCTTTCTTGGTCCTCCCAAAGTTCCCTTTTGTTGCAGCTCTCATCCAGGCAGTAAGAGTCAGTGCCCTTGGGGAATCCTGAAGGTGCTTCTCCTGAGTGTTTCTGGTTTCATCCCAGGTCCAAATGCAGACATTGCCATAATCTGCTGCCACTGGTTTTGGCAGAAAGACAATGGCAATGTGGAATTACAGATCTTTCAACCTTTAGAAGTCCACACAGTCCATATGTGTGTGTGCATGTGCATGTGTGTGTTTGTGTGTGTGTGTGTGTGTGTGTGTTGGAAGTAACACTACTTGTGGGCTGACTTCCTCCCAGTTGTTTCCCTCTAAATGAAGCGCAAAATTCTGCCTCCTCAAGGTGCTCCCCAGCATGGAAACTTCCAAGGACTTGCCCAAGGTAATCCATAGCAGAGCCAGAGTTTGATTCTCTGCCTCCTATCTCAGCCCCTTCATTCATATTGCTGAATTGAAGTTATACATTGGGATACAAGGTGGAAGCATAATTACTTTAGAGGAATAGAATAAAACATTACTTTTGAGTGAAATAGTGACCTTTTCAGAACGACATTTCCTCTGATTGTTCATGGTCTCATTGAGGCAGGTGTTCATCCCACTGGTATAGTTTTTCCTCCTGTTTAATTTTTATCTGCTTCCTTCCATAAATCATCTTGATTGTGAGCGCTCCTCTCCGAAATGAACTGTTCTTTGGTTCCTAGGTCCCCAGCCGTAGCTTACGCTCAAGAATCTCCAAAGAGCCTAATGATTAAATTAAATTTGCCCAAATGTAGGTGATAGGTTATCCAGAGCCCATAAGCACATTCAAGGAAACAAATGCACAGCAGACAACAGGGAGCTTTATTTTCTCTCACAGAAACATTCAGGAAGCTCAGTGGAATGACCAGAAAGACATAAAGAGAAAAAGAAAAGGAATAAAGCACTCACAATTATTCCCCTCACAAAAGAAATAGAATTGAGATTACTACCAGGGCAAGACCTTGAAATTCTGGTGAAATCCCTCCCTTTAACAAGGCCTCAGGACAGTCGCTTTAAGGATGCCTGCCTGCCTTCCAATTCTTAAATTTTGTGACTGACATTTGTAGTACCACCTGGCGGCACCTAGTGGTGCGGTGGATAAAGTGCCAGGTCTGCAGTCCAGAAGACTCATCTTCTTGAATTCCAGTCTGTCCTCAGACACTTACTAGTTGTGTGACTTCACATTTACTAGCAGTGTGGCAAGTCACTTCACTCTGTTTCCCTCAGTTTCCTCGTCTGTAAAATGAGCTGGAGAAAGAAGTGGCAAATCAATCCAGCATCTTTCCTCCTGAGAGGAAGGATGTTTTGGATATTTATGAGCTCTTCATGTAGATTTTTTTGAAGGGGTATTTGGGGTGTGATAAAAGGCTGTCCTGTATACAAGAAAGATTGATAGCCTGAATAGTTGCAAGAGAACCAAGTACCCTTTGACTCACATAAGTAGAAAACTAGACAAAAGCTATAAATTGGTATTTCCAGGGTAAAGCTGCAAAACAAACACGATTTGCAAGTTCTCAAGGGAAACCTCCAGAGAGAGGAGAACTAACCAAAGAGAGAGTTTTATTAAAAGCCCCCAAGAATGAATTCAATACATTGAAATTCAGAGTTCAAGACTGAGTGGGGCAAGGGGCTGGGATACAGATTATGCAATCAGTTGTGATAAGTTATTCCTCACTGTATATTATCTCCCTGAAAGCATATAGAACATGACAGAAACACCCTGAGTATAACTTGCTAGGAAATTACAGGTGGTTATGACGAAAAGAAATCAGGATACACTTTCTTAATGAAGCATGGGCATTCATCCCCTGGAGAATGAGCATGAGGCCATTGGCACTGACAAGCTTCCTCACTGGGGCCTGATGCAGGAACTCTGGCCAATTCCTCTTGGAGCTCAGCATTGTTGGGGAGAAGGGAAGGTAGGAGGGCCCAGGGTTTCAAATGTGACCAGAAACAAATGGAGCAGACGTAGCTTTTCTTTTTGTTCTCTCCTCTGAAAAATCGTTCTCTCCAGTAAAGGAACTTCTCATGTGTGTAATACCTCCACGTTCTAGTCACCTCTGTATGAATACAGTTGCAGTCTATAGGCTAATGATGTCTGGAAATTTGCCATAAGATGTTACCTAAGAAGTTCACTCACCCCTAAGGAGCTGTTTGAGTCATGGAAGTAGCCAGATCATGTATCAAATCCTGCACTTGGTAGAGGTGAATACAGCACAAACTTCCAATGATCTCAAGTACACCCTTCAACGCTGACCTCATCGTCTTCCCCTTGCTCTTCCTCCAATTTCCCTTATTTCTATTGAGAGTATCAGTATCCTCCCAGTCACTGAGGGGTGTCACCCCAAAACTTTTCTGAGCTCATCATTCTCCTTCACCCATATCTTTATCTCCATATCTTTCAATTCCATCCCTGTGTCCATTCACATGACCAATACCTCAGGTCAAGCTGACATGGTCTTTCCACTAGATTACTGCAGTCCCTCCCTCCTCCTAATCAGTCTCCTTATTTTTTATTTCTTCCTCTCTGCAACCCATCCTTCTTACAGCTGCCAAAATAAGCTTCCTAAGGCACAGGTCTGACCACTTCAGACTGTTCTCGGCTTAGCTTGATTCAGGCCAGCCCCCTGGAAGTTTTGATTCATCATGAGAACAAGATAAGATACTTGAAAGTCATTCAGCTGTTAACAAAAGGATTTACTTCGCTGTAACTGGATAGTCAACCAGGATATACACTTGATTCAGCTGAGCAAAGCTCCCTGGTCTAAGGAGCCCAGATATGGCTGTCCTATACCAAGAACAGCTGAAGCCTTTAGTGGCCTGGGTCAGCCAAGTTTTAAGGACAGTTTCAATAGCTTTTAAAGAAAAACTCAGCTCCCTTGCATGGAGGACAAAAGGTTAGGATTTTTTCTGCCACCCCTAGGGTAAGGTCCTTAAGGTATCCAGAGGGCCTTCTATTCCATAACTGCTGATTTCATGTCCAGTGTTGTCCAACTTGACCTCTGACATTCAAAAAAAGCCTGAGATAGGCAGCACTGAAAGAAGAAAAAAAAGCTAAAAGAGAAACACAGAAGAAAAGAAAGTACAACTAATCCAAACACACAGTATAAAAGTTCCCTGAAGAAGCGACTGAGTCTGGGACAGTTCCAGGTCTGAGCAGTGCAAATCCAGGTCTAAATCCTGAGTGTAAATCACCAGGTCTCTGTGATAGTTGATGCTAGATCTTTGCAGTTTCCAGAGATCTTACAATATAAACACTTGGCCACAAACTGAAGAAATCTCAGGAGTTGCAGGGCTGCAGGGAGGTGATGCCATTTCTTGCACAGTCACTGATACTGATCCTCCTCATAAATCAGGGAAATCTCTGCTGTATGACCATAGCTTTCATGTTCCCTTCATTATGAGGTATCCTCAGGAGATCTATGGGAGCAGGAAGGCATACAAGATCTTCTCTTCATGGGAGGCCTCTTCTGGGTCTTCTAGGTAGACATCTTCACTTTCCTGTTGCCAAAAAGCTACTGGTTCTTCAAGCTTTTCATGGAGAAGAATTGTATGATGGTCACTGAGTGTAGTAGTGGCAACAGAGTGAAGTGGCAATCAGTGAGCAATGGTCTATAGTGAACATGCCAGTGCCCACTCTTCTGCCACGAGATCTCTGCTGCTGGGAGCTGATTTGCTGGCAGCTGCCGCTGAGGTTCACATCTCAGGTCGTTGTCCATCACTGTTGGCTGCTGCTAGGGACCACATCTGTCCCTGATGCCCCTTGGCCACCGCTGCTGGGGCCTGAGTCTCTTCCAGGATCAACTACTCCCCACTCTGCCAGAGCAGGCTATTACAGCCTGAGTTCCTCTGACTCATGCCAGGACAGAGTGTTGTTGAATATGATTGTGGGATGAATGGCATGGCCCAATTCCACCCACTCTGGCTGACCTGACACTGCACACTTGGTCCTGAGTAGATGCTGTCTTCCTGTATTCCCTGCCACTGCCCTCTGCATGGCAATGCTGGGGAAGAGACACAAAGCAAGACAAAAACTCCATTAAGCCAGAGACTCCTCCAGGCCTCCACATGTGCTCTAGTTCAATGAATTAAGAAATTTATGGGGTTTCCATTGGATTTGGTGACAGGCTTCTGAAACTTGACTTCTGTGCGCTTCAGACACACTTCACTAGAAACAAAGAGAATCATACTTCACAGGTCACAGTTCAGAGGTGAGTGGAAACTTTTTGAATTGATGCAGCACTCTCACCTGCCCTCAGCTAATTAAATAAGATGCCATTGGCACACTGGGGATCTCATTCAAGATCTTCTAACTGTAGATGTCCCTTAGGGTTCTCTCCTGGGTCATCTTCTCTTTTCCCTCTATTTTACTTCTCTTGGTGATCATCTCATCATCTTCCAAGGATTTGGTGACTGTTTCCATGCCGATGATGCTCAAATCTACTTATTCTGCCCCTAACTCTTTGCTGAACCTCTGATCTTAAATCTTCAACTGCCTTGGAGGCACCTTTGACTGGATGTCCAGTAGACATCTTAAATTCAAAATACCCTAAATGGAGCTCATCAGCTTCCCCTTAAATCCTCCCCCTCCTCCTACCTTCCCTGTTATCCTTCTCTCAGTTCCCACGTTCACAGTTTCGGAGTCATTCTAGACTCCTCACTATCTGTCATTCCTTCCCCCATTCCAAATTGTTGCCCAGTAGATTTCATCTCTTCATCTCTCAAATGCACCTCTGACACTTCCCCCTCTTATTCTAGTGCAGGCCCTCCTCACCTCACCCCTGGACCATTGCAATAGCTGCTAGTGGGTCTCCCTGCACCAAGTTTCTCACCATCTCACCAGTCCATCCTTCACTCTATTGCTGAAGTGCTTCTCCTTAAACACTCCCCCCTCCAATCATCTCCAGTGGCTCCCTATTGCCTCAAGAATCAAATACCTTTGCCATTCAAAACCCTTTATAACCCAGGCCCCTCCCAGTCTTCTTGCGCCTTAACTCCTACTCTTTGATAGCTACTCTTTGATTCAGTGACCCTGGTCTCTGCATTGTTCTATGAATAAGTCACTCCATCTCTCAACTCTTGGTATTTTCTCTGTTCTCCATGAAAGGAATTCTCTCCCTCCTCATCGCTACCTGCTGGTTTCTTTTGTTACTGTCAAGTTCAAACTAAAATCCCATATTCTAGAGGAAGCCTTCCCCACTCTGCTTAATCTGAGGGCCTTCCCTTTAAAAATTTATTTCCTATTCATTCTGAATGTATCTCACGTTGTCTGTACTGCTCTGTCTGTTGTCTCTGCCATTAGATTGTAAACTCTGTCAGGACAGAGACTGTCCTTTGCCTCTTTTTGTATCCCTAGCATTTAGCACAACGCCTGGGACATAGTAGATACTTAATAAGTGTTTATTGACTGAGGAGGATGTGAGTTCCAGGGAGTTGGAGGGGCAGCCCCTATAAAGACACAGAGAATATTGTATGTGAGAGGAAACCAATAGAGCACTTTGACTGGACCAAGGAGTCATTTAAGGTGAGTAATGTGTGACAATCTTGGATATATTGGCAGGGGCCAGACTATGGTGAGCCAAGGGAAACTATAATTTGTATTTTATCCAAAGATAATAAATGGTTGCTAGAGCTTTTTGAGAAGGGGCAGGATGTAGGAGGGAAGAGTGGGAGTTAGAAGTGGGTAGGGGTTGATATGATCAGATCTGTACTTAAGGAATAGATGTCATTCTGGTAAGTGTAGGCAGTATAGCTTGTGGAATGGAGAAACTGAAAGCAGGGATACCAATGAGGAGACCATTGAAATATTCTGGGTAGGAGGTGATGTGGGCATGAACTAGGATGTGACCTCATGAGTAGAAAGAAGAGGATGTATGGGAGAGATGTCAAGGACCTACAATCATGAGACTTAGAAATGATTAAATACTAGGGGTGAGGAATAGTATACAGTGATGAATGACTCCAACGTTGTAAACCCAAGTGACCGCAAGAGTGGTAGTACCCTCATCAGAGAGAGAAGAGAGTCTGTCTTGTATATGTTGAGTTTGAGATGCCTATGAGTCAACTCCTGGGAAATATCCAATACACAGTGGGTGATTCAGGGCTTTAGCTCAGAGAAGAATCTGGGGCAGCTGTGGGTAGACCCTGTCTTTCCCATTGTTTTATAATACATACCAAACCATATACTGAGCCAATGATTCTCAAAATGTAGTCTTGGGCTACCTGAGAGGTCTCAAGACATTTTAAGGGGGCCTGCAAGATCAAAACTATTTTTATAATATTAAAATATTTTGATTTCTAATATAGTAATTAGCCATAACCATAATCCATATAAATAAGAGCTCATTGGGGGATCCTCATTAATTTTTAGGAGTGCAAAGAGGTCCCAAGACGAAAACTTTTGAGAACCATTCTAAAGAACTGTTCAATGACAGTTGCCAGAATTGCCTTGGAAGATGGTTAATTTGTCTAGAAGCAAGGAGGCAAACAAGGGTATATCTAGATTTTTCTGCCTGGGTTCACATATAGGGTTTTATTATAAGCTGGGTTTCTGGCAGGAAGGACAAAAGTCACCAGGTTCACCAATTCACCTGGTCCCTTAAACTTTTCCTCCAAAGTTGATTTGATGATAAACCAGGGAATAAGGTGGTGGTGATGTCACCACCAGGGAACAGGTATCTACCTGTGAGAATTAAAGAGTCACACATATAAGGAGAATAAACCAAGAATAATAACGAACTCTCTGAGTGACCATAGACAAGTAGACTTTATAAAACTTTCTAAACTTCTCTATGTGTATACATACATGTGTATGTTATATTCATTGTGGGACTGTGGTTCTATCTATTGTCCCATAGATGGCCTTTCATTTCTGGCTAAATCCACTGAGAATTCTACAATGGAAGTCTCTGTTTCCTCTCCTTTCACTCTCTTCTGAACTCTCTACAGTCTGACTTTTGCTGTAGTCATCCAATTGAAACTGTTCTCTCCAAGATCACCTGGGATCACTTAATTGCCAAATCCTTTTCTCATAGGTAGTCTCATAATTTTTAAATTGTCTCTCCTGGATCTATTTTCCAGGTCAATTGTTTTTCCAATGAGATATTTCACATTGTCTACTATTTTCATTCCTTTGAGTTTGTTTTATAATTTCTTGATTCTTCATACAGCCATTAGCTTCCATCTGCTCTATTCTAATATTTAAGGAATTATCTTTATCAGTGAGCTTTTGGACCTCCTTTTCCATCTGGTCAGTTCTGCTTCTTAGAGCATTCTTCTCCTCATTGGTTTTTTGGATCTCTTTCACCATTTGGGTTTGTCTCTTTTTTAAAGTATTATTTTCTTCAGCATTTTTGGGATCCCTTTTAGCAAGTAGTTGACTTGTTTTTCATGATTTTCTTGCATCCCTCTCATTTCTCTTCTCAATTTTTGCTCTACTTCTCTTACTTTATTTTCAAAATCCTTTCTGAGCTCTTCCATGGCCTGAGACCAATTCATATTTATTTTGGAGGCTTTGGATGGAGGAGCTTTGACTTTGTTGTCTTCTGTTTGCATGTTTTGGTCTTCCTTGTCTCCAAAATAATATTCTATAGTCTGATTCTTTTTCCAGTTTTTGCTCATTTTCCCAGACATTTATATGACTTTTGAACACTTTGCTTCCAGTGGGAGTGAGAGGTGCACTGTTAGCTGATCAATATCTCCCACTCTCCATCTGGGGTCCTAGAGCTCCAGAAACAGTGGTTGCAGCTGCCCCTGTTACTGCTGTGTCTGCAGCAGGTTCCTCTGCCCCCTCCCCTTTCTTCTGCCTTAGGCCTGGGACTCACCACTCTACTCTCTCACACAGGTCCCACAAATTATTTTCATTGACCTTCCAATTTGTCCTTGGCATTTTGGAGTCCTGAAGTCTGGAAACCACCACAGATGCCAGTGATTCAGTTTCCCCAAGGCCTTCCCAGGTCCTGGCTCTGCCAGTATGGCCCATGCTGAACTGTGCCCTACCCCCAGCGTGGCATGATAGGCACTGCCTAGAGACCTTCCAGGCTGTCTTGGGCTGGAGATTTGCTGCACTCCATCATTCTGCGGGTTCTGAGGCTCCAGACATTGTTTACAGCTTTTTTATACAGGTATTTGGCTGAGCTTGGGGAACTGTTCTAGAAAGTCTGTGTTCTTACTCTGCATCTTCGCTTGCACCCCCCCCCCCTTTTCAGACTGAGCTTCTTGGGAGAAGAGATGCCTTTTGAGAAGGAGGAGCTTTCTTTCCCAGTCCTTAGCATCATGCTTGGTACATAGTTAGTGTCAGTAAATGCTCAATGACCAGTTGGCTCCCTTCTTCACAGTTTGAATTTAATCTTTCTTTCCCCATTTGGTCCCATAAGAAGGAAAATTAGGAGAAGTTTCAGAAATCATCTAATCTAATCCCTTTGTTTAATCAGCAAGAAAACTGAAGTCCATGTTAACGAGGTCAAAGTCAAACACTTGCATGAAAACCAGAGCTCCCATCCACAAAGCACTCTAAGCAGGTAGCTGCTTGTATAGGGTCTCCCCCAGTAGACAGTGTGCTCCTTGAGGCTGGGACTGATACCTGCACTTTGTGTGCTTCCTTCATACAATGCCTGCCCACTGGAGGTGTTTAATCCATTGTCCCTGACTTGCCTTTATTCTATCTGGGGGCTCTGAGCCAAACAACACAAAGGAAGCTGGCTCTCCATGCCTCTGGTACTGTCGCAAAAGTTATATGTGGCCTGTGGGAGGGCCAGTCCAGCGGTTGCCTGGCTTCATTCCAGCCAAGAGCAGAGCCTCTGTGCCCAGAGTTTGGCCCTTTAGTCTTTGGATGAAGATCTCTCTGAGAGCTTCTAGGCCCTACTATAAGGCCCAGTGAGCACTTGGTCATTCTGCAGGGGTTATGGAGCTTTCTGGTTTAAGGAGGCCTGAAGTACTGTGAGCATTTCTCTAAACTCTTCCTTCTGAAACCTTCTTCTTCATTTCCCCTTGTCTGTCATTTCCTTCCTTAATCTCACCCTTCTCCCAACAAAGGTGAAGGGGCATGAGGCTGTTACAACTGATTTGTGTAACCTGTCATGGGCAGATGATTCCCTTGAACACACAGGCAGAGTTACTGTAATGGGACCTTTGCCTTGCCCCTGTTTCACTGGGGTCTTCTTTTTGTCTGGAACTATATTCATACACGTGTGTTATTATTATTTTTCTGTTTTGTCAGAATGTGCCTCTTTTTAAAATAATGTATTTATTTTTAGTTTTCAGCATTCACTTCCATAAGATTTTGAGTTTTATATTTTCTTCCCCTTCTCCCCCCTTCCCAAGATGGCATGAAATCTGATATAGCTCTATGTATACACATGTATATTATTTCTGCATGCACATAATGAGCTTCCTCATCTGTAAAATGAGCCAGGAGAAGGAAAGGGGATACCCCTCTAGTGTCTTTGCCAAGAAAACGCCATAAGGGGTCTCAAAGAGTCTTCTTAGGCCTTGAAGTATATGGCTCCTAATATTCTTCTCCATTGTCAGTCAGGCCCTTAAGTCTGCTGACTATATTACTCATTAATGTCCCCTAGGACAGCTTGGCTTCCCTGTTCATTAATCTCATGACCAAAGAGTGCACATCAGATGGGCAAAGCACAGATCTCAAGGTCCCAGACAATGATAAATTCAAAGTAGGTTGACACATGAACCAGTAGAGATAGTGTACATATTGCTGAGAAAGCACATATGTTGACATTTTGAAACATAAGATTTGAGGCTTGTTTGAGAAGGGCATGTTATGCAAAAGCTACCTTTTATCGAGAAATGAACAATGAATGGCCTTGGAGTCAGGAAAGACCTGTGTTTGAATCCCACTACCTCCTTCATACATGACATAGGTCAATTTATCTTCTTGATATCTCATCGCAACTGAAAAATGGAGATCATATTTCATATAGCACCTACCTCACTGAATTTTCATGAGGATCACATGAGTTAGCGTATATAGTACATTTGACAAATCATAAAATCCTTTATAAATGTCAGCTATTTCTTCTTTATCTTTCTAAAATTATTTATTTATTTTTACTTTACAACATTCAGTTGCACAAGCTTTTGAGTTCCAAATTTTCTTCTCTCCCTCCTCTTTCCTCTCCCTGTTCTCCAAGATGGTATGCAGTTCGATATAGGGTCTACATATACATTCACATTAAATACATTTTCATATTAGCCAGAAAACATGAGCATCTTTTTAATAAGTAGAAATATTCAGTAGGCAGGGACTGAGAAAGAGAGAAAAGATGAAAGAGAGACAATCTACTGGAGAAGGTAGGATGGAATGACTTCATATGTGCGCGCAGAAGTGTTTGCCTTGGCCAAAAAAAGGACCATCTCTCCTTGTGAGACAGGTGTAAAGGAACAAATAATGGTGGAAGGTATCTGAGAGGTATGAGGAGAGAAGGAGGAGAAAAAAAGGGAGCTCTCAGTGAATGGCTTCAGGTTTTTTTTCAGTGAAATGAGGCAAAGTTTACACCTGAGACACTGAAGGGAAAGGGAGTCACTGAAAGATGAAGGAGGGATGTAAAAAGCTGCTGTAGTGGGTGGAATAGTGAGTTGCTTTGACGAGGTGTAAAGATACTGTCTTGCAGCAGTGAGTACCCATTTGGCATTATGTAGAAAAATTTTAGTGCATCCCTTCAGTCCAGTTTCAAGATTTTTTGGATTTCCTTCAACAGCACATGAGTAAGAGTGAAGGTAGAACATATGGGATTTGAATTCTTAGGTTCAAGGTTAGTCAAGGTTGAATCCTTGAATTAAAGGATGATACTCAGCTGGCCAAGACTGGTGATAGAATAGAGAGGCAATAGAATTGAACTGATTTTGCAAGGGATCAAGAGGTAGTAACGAAAAGACTGTCTTTAGTGCAGGTGTGAATAGTTTAGCAAGAAGTGAGAGGTGTAAGAGGTCCCAGTGAAGACAAAGAAGACAGCTATAGTTTACAAGGCAAAAGGAGATCTAGAAAGATAACAGATAATCATCAGAAAAGGGAATTTCAGAGTTCATGAACAAGGAAGTAGAATGCTTGAAGTTAATGTGAAGATAAAAGGTTTTCCACTACCATCTGCTCCTTTCCCTCACAGGGTTTGCTAAGGCAAACCCCTTAACATGCACAACTAAAAACACTCCATGCTACCTCCTCCAGCAGACTACCCTCCCTACATTCCCATATCTTAGAAATCATTAATCTGTCCCTATCTACAGTACTTCTTCTTTTTCTCGACTTATTTATTTTTAGTTTTCAACATTCACTTCAATAAGTTTTAAATTGTCTCCCCTTCTGTCCACTCGTTCTTGACAAGAAGCATGCAATCTTATATGGGCTTTATATATCCATTTCTATTAAACACATTTTAGTCATGTTGCATAGAGGAATTGTAATGAAGTGGAGAAATCATGAGAAACAAAACAAAGCAAAATAAAACAAAATTGAAAAATAGTCCGCTTCACTAAGCATTCTGACACCATAATTCTTTCTTTGGATGTGGATGACATTTTTCCATCATGAATTCTTTGCAACTGTCCTTGCATTGCTCAGAAGGGCTAAGTTTCTCAAAAACAGTCAAACACACAACTGTTTCTGTGAACAACGTTCTCCTGGTTCTACTCACTTCATTCAATTATCAGTTCATATAAATCTTTCCAGGATTTTCTGAAGTCTGCCTGTTCATCTTTTCTTGTAGCACAATAGTATTCCATCACATTCATCTACCACAACTTATTCAGTCATTCCTCAATTGATAGGCATGCCCTCAATTTCCAGTTTTTGGCTACCACAAAAAGAATTGCTATAAATATTTTTGTACATGTGCGTCCTTTTCTCATTTTTATGATCCTTTTGGGATATAACCCTAGAAGTGGTATTGCTGGGTAAAAGGGTATGCATATTTTTATAGCCCTTTGGGCCTAGTTCCAGATTACTATCCAGAATGGCTGGATCAGCTCACAGCTCTACCAACAAAGAATTAGCGTTTCAACTTTTCCTACATCTTCTCCAACATTTATCATTTCTCTCTTTTTGTCTTGTTAGCCAATCTTATAGGTGTGATGTGGTACATCAGAGTCATTTAGCGGTTTTGAGCATTTTTATATGAATATGGATAGCTTTAATTTCTTCCTCTGAAAACTGCCTGTTCATTACCTTTGACCATTTATCAATTGGGGAATGACTTGTATTCTTGTAAGTTTGAATCAGTTCTTTATGTAATTTAGAAATGAGACCTTTATCAGAAACACTAGCTGTAAAAATTCTTTCTCAGTTTTCTAATTCTCTCCTAATCTTGGTTGCATTGCCTTTGTTTGTGCAAAAACCTTTCAATTCAATGTAATTAAAATGATCCATTTTGCATTTCATGTTCTCTATCTCTTGTTTGGTCATAAATTTCTCCATTCTCCATATATCTGACAGATGAACTATTCCTTGCTCCCCTAATTTATTTATACTATCAGCCTTTTTACCTAAATTATATACCCACTTGGACTTTATTCTGGTAGACAGTGTCAGATGTTGGTCTAAGCTCAGTTTCTGCCATACCATTTTCTAGTTTTCCCAGTAGTTTTTCTGAAATGATGAGTTTTTATCGCAGCAGCTGGGGTCTTTGGGTTTAACAAATAGTAGATTGCTATAATCATTGTGGTATGTACCTAACCTATGCTACTGATCTACCTCTCTGTTTGTTAGTCAGTACCAAGTGGCTTTGATGATTGCTGCTTTATAATACAATTTAAGATCTGGTATGGCTAGGCCACCTTTCCTAGAATTTCTTTTCATTAATTCCCTTGATATTCTGGACCTTTTCTTCTTCCGGGTGAATTTTGATATTATTTTTCCTAGCTCTAGAAAATGAATTTTTGGTAGTTTGATTGGTATTACACTGAATAAGTAAATTAATTTAAGTAGAATTGTCATTTTATTATATTAGCTCAGAGTGAGCAACTGATGTTTTTCCAATAATTTAAATCTGTTGTCAGTTGTTCTTATGATTTTTACAGAACAAACACCTGGAGTAAGGAACCCTAAGAGTCTTCCTAGCTGAGTGATTCTAGGCAAATCCCTTAACTGTCTTAAAATGAGGGCATCGTAGCATCTAAGCTGATATCACCCAAAGTCCTTATGAGGAGCATATGAAATAGTAGATGGCAACCACTTTGCAATCCTTAAAGCACTATATAAAGTGAGCTGATTCTGTTTTTTACCGCTGTTTCGGTAGGCAGGTCAGCTAAGCAGATTGCAGCTTGATCCTGGAAAAAGCTTCCTGATGTTTCTGTTCTCCTCCTGGTAATGGGCTAATCCAGGAGGCAGGCAGTGGCTCTGGCAGGAGCAGAGGTCTTTAGGCTCCTCTCAGGAACATTCTAGAGGAGATTTCTGGCCAGACCCAGATTGCACCATCAGCCTCTCTACATCCTCCTCTAATTCTGAGATTCTGGAACTCTCAGATCCCCCCTCCTCATGTCACCTGAAGTCCTTTGGGGGCCCAGACTTCCCACTGATTCCCTCTCCTGGTTTCCATGTAGCCCTCTGCATACCGTAGGTTCTCAGTGTGTGTCTGATGCTGGCCTGGTTCCATCTGTGCTCAGGTCCAAACTGGCCCTGAAAGAGACAGAGTGAGGGCTAGAACTAAGCAGGATATCAGTATTCTCAGGGCCTACTTGTATGCTGGGCATCTGGGCTTTCAATGGGGAGAAATCTCTGCTGGGAGTCTAGCACAATTCTCTCCTCTTCTTGTTAATCTCAAGGCAGGCTTTGGGCTTTGCCCTGGGGCAGATCAAATAACCCTCCTTCTGGACAGGACAAAGTCTAGTAGCATTGGCTGCCTACCAGGGGAAATGTGAGGGAGGAGAAAGAGGAGGAAATAAAGAGAAAGGAAGAGGAGGAGCAGGTTGAACAGGAGTAACAGCAGCAGCAGCAGCAACATGGGAAAGAAATCTCTGTGTCTGGTGATTTCTTGTGCCCTTCTCGCCTACTTTGTGTACACTCCTCTCCCAGACAACATCGAACAACCATGGAAACTGATGATGACCTGGGCTGCCATGAGGGTTGAAATTCACCTGGTAAGTGAAGAATTTGGTTGGCTCTGGGTGTTAAAGTGAGAAGCTGCCAGGAAGGAAGATGGGAGCACTTCCCAGGGACTTGGGGTTCTTATGTTTGCCAGCGTTCAACTATTTCCAAGTAATCTCACTTGAGATTCCTATCCAAGACAGACAGTTTAGTGCAAAGGTTTCTAACCTTATCTGGTCTACCACTGCCTTTTTAAAAAATACTCAGAGCCCTCTGGAAATCTTTAACTCTTTGGTGTTTTATTTTGCTTTGCTTTTTATTTTTCTTTTTTGCAATTTGCATCATTTTGAAAATATATACACTATGTATTTTTTAAATGACACATGGAAGATTTAATGATTTATTGTAAATTTGGGGATTTTTTCTCCATGGAAATTTTGATGACAATATTGTGTCCTGCAGAGATATACTGTTGTAAAAAAGTCATTACATGCACATATTCTTGCTGATGCATGCTGGACTTTTAACAACGTGCAACATGCTCACCTGCCAACACTTCTTTCTTAAGACTGGGTGGACTTGAGCCCTGATCAGTTAAAACTTGCCCTTTGTATGTTTATTTGGAAAATAATGTAATCACTACAACTTTAACTCAGTTACTCAACAGATAAAACATGTACAAATGGTTTTTCAAAATTTTATCTTCTCTTTTTTCCTGATGCTTCCACTGCCCCCTTATTTTTTTAATTCCCCTCAACTGCACCTGAGGATACTATGCACCACCCCTGGATTATTCCAGAACCCCCCAAATGGCAGTGTTGCCCACTTTGGGAATGGTGTGTAGTTATATCATTATGCATGGTTTTCTTATCTTGTCCAGAACAAAGCCTTCCCATATCTTCCTGACGACCATCTCCAACTATTCTGCCACATATACCTTCCCTATTCTTTATAGTCTTTCCTTTTCCAGCTACCTTTTTTAATGCTTTCTTTCCCCTTTTTAGAATAGCAAGCTCCTTGAAGGCAGGCAGTTTCTTGATTGCTTGCAATTATATCCCCAGTGCTTAGCACAGATCCTGGTACATAGAAAACAATTAGTTAGTGTTCATTTTGTACATCTGTGAGTCTATTTTTGTTACTATATTCCTGTCTGTTTGCTGGCCTCTCTATTTATATATCTGTCTGCCTTTGTGACTGTCTATTAGTCAATATCTATCTATCCACCAATTTACTGTATCTATACATCCTTCCAATTATCTATCTACCATCTATCTATCTATCTATCTATCTATCTATCTGTCTGTCTGTCTGTCTGTCTGTCTGTCTGTCTGTCTGTCTGTCTGTCTGTCTGTCTGTCTGTCTATCTGTCTATCTGTCTGTCTCTTTGTCTGTCTCTCTGTTTATCCATCCATGTTATCTGCCTGCCTATCCCTTAACTATCAGAAGAAGCCTTTCATTACTTTCATTACCTTTCCTACTTGTGCTTTTTCCCTCCTCAAACTCCCCCATTCACACTTCACTTTGTACACATTGTTTCCTCTTGATAAAGCCTATTAGTTCCTTAATGGCAAGAGTTGATTAATTTATGTCTTTGGATCTCTTGTGCCCAGAGGCTTGTCCTGCCAAAATAGGCATTGAACAACAGCTTGTTGAGTTGTGGTGACGGAGTAGAATATACTTGATGGCAGATCCCTTTGTCTGGTCTTAGGTGTCACTAAATTTGATGTGGGGACAGTTGGGTGGCTCAGTGGATCGAATATGGGGCTTGGAGTCAAAAAGACCTGAGTTCAAATGTGATCTGAGGCACTAAGTCACTTCACCCTCAGTTTACTTATAAGTAAAATGAATTAGAGAAAGAAATGGCAAACCATTCTAGTATCTTTAAATAAAACCCCAAATGGAGTCATGGAAAATTGAACATGTTGTTGTTGTGTTTATCCTTTGTAATTTAAGAGGACCATGACATCAACATGATGACATGCCTTGTAGCTGACTTCGATTTGAGTGAGGGAGGGCTATGCAAGGCCATCAATGGCACTTTCTTCTCCTGAGCCATCTGGGTCCAGTGGCCTGATATTCATCAGCACAACTGGAGATGGCCCAGGATGTAATGTGAGAACTTGGCCCTCTCAGGGTAATGTCTTATCACATTCTCACTTTGAGTGAGATACACCCATTCAATGAATATTCTTCCTGAAGTAGTCACTTAAAGGATGGCTCCTTTAATTGAAAAATAAAACTGAGAGAGAAAGACCCTCAGGATTCCTGGGAAAAAGAGAAACAATTACTATTTAGTAATTACATGCCTTCTGTGGTAGTTGGATGAAGACTAGTCTATGAGCTCCAGAGTGAATTTGATTTAAGGTTTGATCTTTGAGCAAGAAATGTAGCCAGTACATCTAAAGGAAAAAAGACAACTTTTGGTCATGGAGTGTACCTTTCCCTGGGCACAACACCAGAGGACAGGAACGGAGATGAGAGGAGAGGAGATGATACTCATTCACAGGTTATGTTTGTCCTTTGTTAAATTAGAAGACCATGACATCAACATGATAACATGACTTGCAGCTGACTTTGGTTTGAGTGAGGGAGAGCTGTGTAAGGTTACCAGCCTCACTTTCTTCTCCTGAGCCATCTGGGTCCAGTGACCTGATAGTCATCAGGATGGCTAGAGATGAACATGACCAAAATGATTGAACAACAATTGACACTCCTTATCAGATACTGGATTTATTGACCTGGCTAGTGCTATGCAGCACCCAGCTGCTCACTTGAAACAAAAACCTTGAATCTCCACAAAGAATTATTAATTGCTTAATAGGTTTGAGTCACAATGCTATGCACTAGGGGAGCAAAGGGAAAGAATATGAAGCATATAATCAGAAGGGGGAGACAACATGCAAACAACTATGTTCAGAGAAGGTAGAAGACAGTCAAAGGGGAGGGCTCTAGCTTCCTTTCTGAAGGGATAGGCAAGGGAGAATAATGAAGGCCTCCTGAAGAAGGTGACAATCCAAGAACCTTAAGAAGCAGAGGAGATCTGGGAGAACATTTTGGAAATGGGGACAAGCCTGTGTAAAGGCATCAATATGGTTGATGGAGTGTTGTAGGGAGGAAACAGAGAGACAAGGAACAAAGCTGAATTAGATATTGTATGGAGGGCAGTAAAGTGTAGACAGTCTGAAAAGGAGATCGGAGTCAGGTTGGGAAGAGTTGTACAAGCCAAGAGCCTTACTATTTGATCCTGTGGTAATAGGGAGTAGCTAAAGGTTGTTGAGCAGGGGAAAGGACATGGTCAGGAAAGTACATGTTTGGGAAGTTAACATATGAAAATTTGGCAACAGTAGAAGGTAGACTGGTTAGAGAGAGAATGGAGGCAGGGAAGAGAAGGAGATGTATGCTAGAGAGGTTCTGAGGATAGAAACAGCAAGATTTGGCAATGGATTGTACAAGTAGTGTGAGTGAGAATGAGGAATTGTGGATGCCATGGAAATTGCAAGCCTGAGTGAGTGGCAGGTTGATGGCTCAGTGATAGGGAAGTTCAGGAGAGAGGTTTTCTTTGGGGGGGGGGGGAGGGACATAGTGTCTACTTTGGACGAGTCATGTTTGAGATGTTTATGGAACACTGAGTTTGGATACTGCAAAGGCAATTGGTGAAAAGAGACATCATTTAAACTGAGAAACTAGAGCTGGATATAGAGATCTGGGAATTATTTGCCTAGAAATAATCATTAAATCCACTGGGACTGATGGGATCATCAAGTGAGGCAGGATTCAGAAAAACTTGAAGAGGAAAGAGGAGAGAACACCAAATTAAACCAAAATTACGATGTGTGACAGGGATGACGAACAAGCAAAGAAGACTGAGGAGGATTGGATAGGTACAGGGACAACCAGAACAAAATTGTTCATGAAAACCCTACAGGAGATGGCATCCAGGAACAGGTGATAACAGTGTCAAGTACTAGAGAGACATCAAGGAGTATGGATGGACATTGAGAAAAGTCCAGGAGGTTTGTAAGGTTAGAGATCACTGCTACATTTGGAAAGGGCAATTTCCTTTGAATGATAAAGGTAGAAGCCAATTTGCAGAGGGTTTAGGAGAGAGGGAGAAGATAGGAAGAGGAGAAACTGAGTATGGCTGGGATTTTTATCTTTACTCTTTTAAAAAAAAACAACTACTAACAACATCAAATAAAATGGAATTTCTGTATCCCATCGTAGAGTAGACATGTAGGACTGTACACAAAACTGTCAATGTTTATTATGTCCTTCTTGCTTTTCTTTTTTCTTTTTAGTTAATTACTTTATTTTTAGTTTTCAAGATTCATTTCCACAAGATTTTGAGTTCCAAATTTTCTCCTCATCTCTTCCCTCTTCCCACCCCACGACACCAAGCATTCTGATTACCCCTTCCCCAAATGTGAACCTCCCTTCTATTACACCCCTCCCTTGCCTTATCCTGATCTTCTCTCTTTTCGTGTAGGTCAAAATAGATTTCTATATATCATTACTTGTATTTCTTATTTCCCAGTTGCATGCAAAAATGATTCTCAACATTCGTTTCTAAAACTTTGAGCTCCAACTTCTTTCTCTCCCTCCCTCCCCATCCATCCCCACTGAAAAGGCAAGCTATGCAATATACCCTATAGATGTGTAGTTATGCGAAAGACTTCCATAATAGTCATGTTGTGAAAGACTAATTATATTTCCCTCCATCCTCTCCTGCCCCCATTTATTCTATTCTCCCTTTTGACATTGTCCCTCCCCAAAACGGTGTACTTCTAATTACTCCCTTCTCCCATTTGTCCTCCTTTCTATCATCCCCCGCCACTCCATTTATCTCTTTCTCCGTTACTCTCCTGTATTGTAACATAGATTTTCATATCATACTGAGTATGCATGTTATTCCCTCCTTCAGCCAAATGTGATGAGAGTAAGCTTCACTTTTTCCCTCTCATCTCCCCCCTTTTTCCTTCCATTGAAAAAGCCTTTTCTTGCCTCTTTTATGGGAGATAATTTGCCCTATCCCATTTCTCCCTTTCTCTTTCCATTGTATTCCTCTCGCACACCTCAGTTTTATATTTTTAAATATCATCCCTTCCTATTCAACTCACCCTGTGCCCTCTGTCTATATATGTGTGTCTTAATCTCTCTAACTACCCAAATAGGGAGAAAAGTGTCAAGTGTTACAAATATTATCTTTCCATGTAGAAATGTAAACAGTTCAACTTTAGTAGGTGCCTTTTGTTTTCTCTTTCCTGTTTACTTTTTCATGCTTCTCTTGGTTCTTGTGTTGGAAAGTCAAATTTTTTATTCAGCTCTGATCTTTTCATAAGAATGCTTGAAAGTACTCTATTTCATTGAATGACCATTTTCCCACTGAAGTATTACACTCAGTTTTGCTGGGTAGGTGATTCTTCGTTTTAATGTTGGTTCATTTGACTTCTGGAATATCACATCCCTGCGATCCCTTAATACACAAGCTGGTAGATCTTATGTTATTATGATTGTATTTCTACAATACATAAATTGTTTCTTTCTGGCTGCTTGCAATATTTTCTCCTTGACCTGGGAGGTGTGAAATTTGGCTACAATATTCCTAGGAGTTTTTTTTTTCAGATCTCTTTCAGGAGGTGTTTGTTGGATTTTTTCAATATTTATTTTACTCTCTAGTTCTAGAATATCAGAACAGTTTTCCTTGATAATGTCTAAGCTCTTTTTTTGATCATGTCTTTTTGGTAGTCCCATAATTTTTAAATTGTCTTTCCTGGATTTATTGTCCAGGTCAGTTGTTTATCCAATGAGAAATTTCACAGTATCTTCTATTTTTTCATTCTTTTGGTTGTGTTTTGTAATTTCTTGGTTTCTCATAAAGTCATTAGCTTCCATGTGGTCCGTTCTAATTTTTAAGGAACTATTTTCTTCAGTGAGCTTTTGAATCTCCTTTTCCATCTGTCTAATTCTGCTTTATGAAGTGTTCTTCTCCTCATTGGCCTTTTGGATTTCTTCTGCCATTTGGGTTAGTCTATTTTTAAAGGTTTCATTTTCTTCAGCATTTTTTGAGGTCTCTTTTAGCAAGCTGTTACCTTGCTTTTCATGATTTTTTTGCATTGCTCTCACTTCTCTACCCAATTTTTCCTCCACCTCTCTTCCTTGTTTTCAAAATCCTTTTTAATCTTTTCTGTGGCCTGAGATCATTGCATGTATTTTTGGAGGTTTTGGATACAGAAGCCTTGAATTTTATGTCTTCCTCTGATGGTATGCATTGTTCTTCCTCATCAGAAAGGATGGAGAAAAATACCTGTTCACCAAGAAAATAACCATCTATAGTCTTATTTTTTCCCTTGTTTTGGGGGGGGGGCATTTTCCCAGTCTCTTACTTGACTTTTGACTCCTTTGTCAAAAGGAGGGTATATTTTAGGGAACTGTAAGTTCTCAGTTCCTCCAAGGTGGCAAAATCAAGGGAGAGAAGTTTATTCCTCTCCTGGCCTCCACTCTGGTCTGGAAGCAACCAGAACCTTTTTTGCCCTGGATCTGAGAGTAGAATTCCCTCTCCAGAGCAGCTACCAAGCCAGCGTTCTTCCTCACCCCAGGGCCACCAATGAGGGCTGAGATTCAGATCTATCACTTGATTCCCCCAGGCTGTCACAGTGGCTACTGCTGCCTTTGGGTCAGGGCTAGGGTCAGTCACTGCTCTCTTCTTACTCTGGTGAAAGAGCTTTCTCACTAACCTTTGAAGCTGTCTTTGGCATTTGTGGGTTGAGAAATCTGGGAATCTCAGCTGCTGCCCATGATTCTGTGCCCTGAAGCCTGCTCTAGTCCTGTCTGAGCAGTGCCACATGGGCAAGGCTAGGCTGCACTCCACTTTGATCCTGGTGTGATAGACCTTTCCTGTCAGCCTTCCAGGCTGCTTTGAGCTGAAAATCTCTTTTGCTCTATCATTTTGTGACTTCTGCTGCTCTGGAAATTGTTTAGAGTCATTTTTTACAGATATGTTATGGGTTATGGGAGTATACTTAGAACAGGTCTGTCCTTCTCCTCTACTATCTTGGCTCCACCCCCCTTCTTGCTTTTCTTTTTAAATATCTAGATCTTCCTAGCACATCTCTCCTTCCCAATAATTTGAAAAAAAGAATCAAATAGCAAAACAAATTCTGCAATCACCATTGCTCTAAATGTTTGTTTTAATCTGATTCAGATCTCCCTCTCCTTTTTTTCTTAGCATATTTGTAGCATGCTTACATAGTAGTCTCCTGGAATCCAAGTTCATTATTCTCTGCAAGCTGTTGTTAGGCATTGTCTTTGTACACTCTGTTCTCCTTGTTCTGCTCCCTTTACACTGCACCAGTTCACACAAGCCTTCCCAGGTTTCCATGAACCCTTCCCTTCCATTATTTCTTGAAGAATGTTCCATTCCATTTGTATGCTACCATCTTTTCAGCCATTCTCCAACAGGAATTGGAGGACCCGACTGGGCTTCCTTTCTGTTTTGCCCTGGTCAAAAATTTCATGGTCTCAGTTATCACTTATCTTGTTCAGCTCTGGTGTCATCATGCCTGTTTTTTCTTCTAGTTTGCCAAATATTTTGGTTAAAAGAACTGTAACTCTTCTAGGATTGTCAAGGCAGATTCAGCTGTCCAAGTAAAATCCTGCTGGTGTATTTGGTTATTAATACAATGCTGGCCTTGGCATTAGGCTGACATGGGTCCAAATATCACCTCTGCAATTACTTGCTATGTGTCTACCAGGCAAGTCGTGTGACCTCAGTGAACCTCAGTCTTCTTGTCTATGAAATGGAGAGTAATAATAGCACTGACCGGCTAGAATCATTGTGAGGGTCAGATGAGATAATGTTTATAAAACACTTTGGATACATGAAAAGTTCTGTAACGTAGCTATTGTCAATGACTCTTTGGGGTACAGTAGTAATAGGGAAGCATACTCTCCTGTGTGCATAGAACTCACAACTATACCTTTAATTGTATTTTTTGGATGTCAGTCAGCGTTTATGGACATACTGGGAGTTCCACCTTTTGTACTCTCCTATCTCCTTGAAGTTCCACCGACATCAGATGCAAAAGTTACAGTGACAGATACTCTGTTTAATAAAGTTCCAGTCCGAGTCTTTGAGCCAAAGCAAAAGTCATCTGCAATGAGAAGAGCTGTTTTTTATATTCATGGTGGTGGCTGGACCATGGGAGATGCCAGTAAGTACTTTTCTTAGGGAAGTGAATCTTTTAAAGGGCAATGCATTTCAATCCATCTTTGATATTAATCAGAATATTTTGTAGTTAGGAGATAATAGAACAGAGCTGAGTTAAGCAGAGAGAAGACAGTAGAGTGGAGGGGAGAACAGGAGGGGAGAAGAGGGCAGGGGAGGAGAGAAGAAAGAAGGGGAGGACAGGGGAAGAGAAGGGAGAGGAAAGGGCACAGGTGTTAAGGAGAAGGGAGAGGAGGAGAGGATAAGAGAGGAGAAGGGAGAAGGTGGTGGACAGGAAGCAAGCAGCTACTCAAAGCTTTCTGGGCTTTCATGGGGTTTAACCAAATGCCATTTTGTTAATTTACAAGGTTAAGATAACCAGTGTTTGTCAATTGCAGAGGACACTAGCTTCCAACAGGTAGGTACACTGAGTATATCAAATCACTGATTATATTTCTTTGATGAGTATATGATTAGAACAGAGATGGACTTCTAGGTCTTTGCAGGTAGCTGGTGGTGCAATGGATAGAGTGGTGGGCCTGGAGTCAGGAATCCTGCCTCTGTCACTTACTTGCTCTGTAACCCTGGGCAAGTAACTTAAGCTCTATCTGCCTCAGTTTCCTCAACTGTAAAATGTGAATGATAATAACAACTAACTCCTAGGATGGTTGGGAGGATGAAATGAGATCATTTTTGTAAAGGACTCAGCACACTCTCTGACACATAGTAGGTATTAGCTCCTTCCTGTTCCCTCCCTTCTTCCTGCTTTAAGTGTATATCTGAGATAACTATTTTTTTTCTGGACTGGTGAATTCGTCACAGTGAATAATCCCTGTTGTGGAAATGTAAGTTTGAATCATTGACTTTACTATATGTTATGGGAACCCTTTTCCTGAACAGTGCCTATAACATGCCAACAGGAGGTGCAGCCAAGAAGGTGGAGTAAAGGCAAGGATTCTCCTGAACTCTCCCCCACGTTCCTCCAAATACCTTTAAATAATTCCTCTAAACAAATTCTAGAATGACAAAAACCACAAAAAAGACAGAGTGAAACAATTTTCCGGCTCCAGAAAACTTAGCATGTTGGCAGGAAAGATCTGTTGCACCAGGGTGAGAGAGAAGCACAGTCCAACTCAAGCTGTACCAGCACAGCCTGGGCTCCAGCAAATGAAGAGTAGGATTTGGGGCAAGTGAATCAGTGGCAGCAGTGGTATTTTGTGGACCATTCAGACCACAGATGGTAAGGGGGAGACAATGGGTCAGAAGGAGACTTCCAGGGATCTCTTTGCTGGTACCAGGGGGTAGGACTCTGTTTCATTGCCTATACTTGGATCTGGGTTGCACTCCTGGATCTCAATTCCAGTATGAGGAGGAGCACTAGCACAACAGAACTTGTAGCAGCAGAACTTGTGGCAGAAGAATGGAGGGAAATACATAGTTGGAAATCATTATTGTGAATTTTTTTTATGAGAGAATTTCTCTGATAAAGATTTCATTTCTCTAACCTATAGAAAACTGAGAAAAATTTATAAAAATAAAGATCATTCTTCAATTGATAAAAGGTCAAGAACAGGCAGTTTTCAGACAAAGTAATCACAACTGTTTATAATCATATGAAAACAGTCACTATTGATGACAGAAATGCAAATTAAAGCAACTTTGAGCTACTGTATTACACCTGTCAGATTGGCTAATGTGCGAGAAAAGTAAAATGACAAATGTTGAGGGGATGTCGGAAAATTAAAACACTAACATATTATTGATGAATTTCTATATTGATCCAAACATTTTGGAGAGCAATTTGGAACTATGTCTAACAGGCTATAAAATCAGGCATACCCTTTGACCAGGCAATACCACTATTAGATCTATATCCCAAAGAGACTAAAAAGAAACAAAAAAGAAAAGGAGCTATGTGTGCCAAAATATTAATAGCAGCTCCTTTGGTGCTGTCAGAGAATTGGAATTGGGGGGGATATCCATCAATGAGAGAATGGCTAAACCAGTTGTTGTGTAGGATTATGATGGAATATTATTGAGCTTTAAGAGATGATGAGTAGGAAGCTCTAAGAAAAACCTGGAAAGATTTACATGAACTGATGCAAAGCGAAATGAGCAGAATTAGAAGCACATTGTACACAGTAACAGCGATACTGCAATTTAATCTACTATGAATAACTTAGCTATTCTCAGTAATATGGTGATCCAAGCAGCTCTGTAGGACTTCTACAGTCCATCTCCAGAGAAAGAGCTTGGAGAACCTGAATGAAGTTCAAAGATACTTTTTCTTTATTTTTCTTGTTTTTTTGGGGGGGAGGAGGTCTGTTTTCTATCACAGAATAGCTTACATGAAAATGTGATTTGCATGACTATACATGCATGACCCGTGCCAAATTGCTTTCCTTCTCAATGAATGAGGAGGGGATGGAGGGAAAGATTTGTAACTCAAAATTTAAAAAAAATATTAAAATTGTTTTTGCATGTAATTGGGGGGAAATAAAATATTAAATGTGCTTTTGAAAAATAACACACCAACAGCCTGTGTAGATTCTACAGACACAACAGCAGTGTTTGTGCATTATAAGGACACACCAACAGTTTGCATACATTCTACAGACACACCAAGAGCGTTTGTAAATTCTAAGGGCACACAACAGCATGTGCACATTCTACTCTCTTTTCTCCAGACTCTATACAGACGAATGGTTTTAAAGTCAGAGGTCTTGGCCTGAAGGTCTCTCTAACCCTGGCATCACAAAGCAGTCCAGTTGTGTTTCCATTGCATCCCACCACTGAAGTCCCCATTCACAAAACTGGCTCATGATCCAGCCTAGCTATCACGCACCAACTAGCATTAGCAAGGATTCTGACTCCAAGGTTTTGTAAGGAATCCTTACGAAAAGGCAAGAGAAGGCAACAGACTGGGTAGCCTGGTAGCAGAGTCCCCTGAGATTCTTTGTGGTCACCCAGTGAATCACCCCTAGGTTTCTGACCTTAGTATGAAGGTTCCTTTCACACCTGGCTGCTCTGCTCATTTTCCCCCAAATCCACAGAATCCAAGAGTTGAAAGGACCCCAGTGCCCATCTACTCCATCCTCTATGTGAAAGGAACCCCCTGTGGGCATTTCTGGCCTGTGGCTATCCAGCCTTTATATGGAGACCTCTGCAGAGGGGGAACCAACCCTCTCCAGAGCAGCCCATTCCTCTGGGATAGCTCTCACAAGGAGTATGATTTTGTCCTGTTATTGCCTAATTTCACTTTTTTGAGACTTTCACTCATTTCTTTTGGATCTGCCCTCTCATGACAAGAGCTCTTCAGGTATTTGAAGGAAACTAAAGGGTTCCCACATAAATCTTTGCCTTTCAGGGCCTCCCCTTTCTCACTGCACAATGGGAGGATTGGACTCAAAGACCCATAAGCCTCCTCCAAACTCTGAGTCCAACATCTTGAGGTGAAGGTCTATACTTGTACTCAGGAGACTTGGGTTCAAATCCTGTTTCTGATATTAGCAGTTGTATAATCAGAAGAAAGCTGCTTACCCTTTCTGAGCCCAAGCTTTCTATCTGTAAAACAGGGACAATAATCTCTGTATTCCTCACCTCACACAGCTTGTAGGAATAAAGTAAGACATAGACTCCAAGACACTGAAGATACACAAGTGATCATACCATCCTCACAAAAATAATAGGGAGGGGAAAAAATAAAAAATAATAGGTAAATTGAAAGTTGGTAGGCTCTCCCTATTTGGATCAGTGGGCCCACGATTGTGTTGGTACAGAGAACCCCAGTGATAAAGCCTTGACTACCAATAGACAAGGCTGCCTGCTCTGCTCTGCTCTGTGAATTTAGTCTTAGAATTTCCTGGACAGAGGCAGGATTTGAGCTTCGGTCTTTCTGACTCTAACGTCAATTTTCAATGCACTGTGAGGCCATCCAGCTTCTGGTTGGGTCTGCATTCTATCTTTATTCCATTCACACACATCCCATTACATTTTTAAAGCACCCACATGTCTAATTTTTAGAAAACAAACTCCCCGAGGGCAGATCATTGTATCCTCAGTAATTTTATTCCATGGTTGTGCCAGTCAAGGAAGTTACCTTTTCTGAAGAATTCAAGATAAATATTACTGAGAAAGGCACATGGTGGGAAGGAGCTGGCCACAATAAAGAACAAAGTAAGGATTATAAAGAGGAGCTGAGTCAAGTATGTCATCAAAGAAATGTGGAATGAGAAGAGATGGGCTGGTTCCATGGCAAAGTAAAAGCATATTGGAGAACCCATGTATTCCACTGCCCCCTTCAAGATGCCCTAGCACATTGGCTGCCTCCTGGTGATGCATTTATGAAAGGATATGGGAAACATTTTGCAGGAAGAGCTTGCTTGATTGGGTGGCCATCAGTATTATTGAATGGGCTATCCACAACATGGAGATGATGGATCTGCTTTAGTGTTTGATCATCTCCAGTGGGGAGTACAATACCCTGTTGATGGGTAGTGCAGTGGTAGGAGTGCTGATCCTGAAAGAGGAAGACCTGCCTCTTCCTTCAGAGGAGTATGTGACAGCTAGCCTCAGATATTTGAAAGGATCTCCCCTGGGGGCTGGATTAACCTTGCTCCATTCAACTCCAAGGGGCAAAGCTAGAAGTAATGGATGAAAGCCCAAAGAGAAAAATGGGGGTCTGTTGTCAGGAATGCATTTCTTACCAACCGGAGCCTTCTAAAAATGCAGGGGCTACCTGGAGGGGTGCTGGATTCCCCCTTTCCAAGGCCTTCAACAGGATGCTGGAGGACCATTTTTGGCTCTGTTTACGGATGGTTGACCTAGATGGCTGTTGGAGTCCCATCCAACTTGTATTCTGGGATTCTAGTTCTCTCAAAGCCATTTCTTATCACAACCATACAAGTTTCAAAGGATATTTCATTGTCTTCAAAAGGAGAGACAGAATGGCATCACATTTGGTAAAGATTTCATTGAGAAATCTCCCATCCTCTTTTTTAGCTAAAAGCTTCTTAGAAGAGAAAGGTGGATTTGAGGCTGTTTCAAATGCCCAGGAACCTCTGAGGGAGAGGAGATTAACATTAGCCTTGCCTCTTCCTGATCCTGACTCCTATCATAGAGTGGCCTGTGAAGGAAAGGAACATTATTTGTTAGTGAAGAGCAAATAATATGCTTCATCTCTCCTTCTGCATTACAGGGGGCTGATCATTTTCACTTGCATTTTCTCTTTCCTTTAGCTCTTTGTAATCGTCTTCCAAGGTCAAAAATTATCCTTCACCAGCCATGTGCCTACTGTATTACGGAAAGGACTTTCTTAATGTACAAGTATAGCAGCCTGCTCCATTTGAATGCCGTATTTCATTTTTCTCTCTGGGCACATCAGTATTGATAGCCGATGTAATTCACTCTGGAGTGATCTACGAATATTAAGAAATGATTGTAGGATTTTTGTGATGAAAGCAAGTATTTTTCCCCTAGTCAGTTTTAATGGACTTGATTTGATTTCTTGTGTTTTAGGTTGGATCCCCTATGATTATTTGGGAAGACAGATGGCGGACAAACTCGATGCTGTGGTCATATCAACTAAGTAAGAATAATTTGAGTTTTAGGCCAGATCTATTAGGACAAAGGGTCCTTCATCTTCCATGGTTGTGTTCTGTTTTTAATACCTCTCAACTGCTTACAAGGCAGCATGATGTGTGGATTGGGGACCAGTCTTGGAGTCAGAAAGTCCTAGGTATGAGTCCCCTACCTTGGGTAAGTCCCTTAATGGCCATATATGAGAACTAGACTTCCTTATAGGGGTCAAATCACTTCTAAGATGTTCCAAGGGGCAAAAGAACATCCAGCTTGTGAAAGGTAAGGCTAAAGGGTAAAGAGTCACAAGTGGCTCATTCTTTAATCCAATCTAATTCAATTTAATTCAACTTCTGGTGGCTTAGAGTGTAGGAAGAATAAGAATGAGGACTGCTGTCAGGCAATGAAGATGGTGCAGGGAAGCTGGTGGAGTATGTGTAGGAGGCAGATAAATTCCCTGAAATAACCAAAACCATTTTATCCACCATGACTTGACAGACCTATGCATGGGAAGGAGACCTCTCAGTATTTATTAGATGGTTTCACTGAATCCTCACTGTAGAGATTGGAGAAGTCCCTTCCATTATCTGAAGTTCAGTTTCCTCAACTACAAGATGAGAACACTGGGCTAGATGGCATGTCTAAGGCCTCTTACCGTCTACCCACAATCCAGGAGCTGATTGTTGGATGATAAAGTGACAACCTGAAGCCTGCTGAGATGTGGAATGACTCTGAGACCTAGGCCTAAAGTGATTATAAAGCGGAAAAGTTTTAAATCTCTCTTCTTATGAGAAAAGCAAATTAAATTTAGCCCAAAATGACAAAGATGTTAAAAATTAAAACAACTGGCTTTCTTTTTTTATTGGCCACTTCCCTGCAAAGTACTTCAATTGCTTCATGTGTGTAGGTGCATAGTCAAATTAGCTTGATTTCTATAATGTGTTCATTGTTAAAACAAAGAAAAACTGAACATTACTTACATGAGAAACTTTATATGGTGAAAATGTGGTTGACTTAGAGCTTTTATAAAAATTTTATAAGTGCGAATCAGTTTTTTCCCCCAGGTCTAGTAATTTCAGTCAGGAAACTCTCTTTACCAAAATAGTCCAGCGTGATAGCCAGTACGTTTTAGAGATGGTTCCTGAAGCCAGATCTCCTGACTCTTCATCCACTAGACTCTTCTGCCATTCAGAAGCCTTTGATAAGACTATGGCAGAGTGTAACTATGTGAACTTAAAACAGAAAGGAGCATCATTCCTCAATCAATTTATCATCAAGAATTATATGAGACTGACCATGTATTCTGTATGCTGCTGTGGAGAGAGGGGAGAATAGAACAAGTCAAGGGGACAGACAGATGGGTCAATGAAAGGACAACCCCCAACAGTGCAAGAGCGACTATGGAAGGATCATTTCCTGTCTGGGCCATTTCAAAACTAAATACACCATTAGCATCCCACTTGTTAAATCATCGTCATTCATAGTGTTGCATGCTCCATGCTCTGATGTGTTATGATGGGTAATCATTGCAAAACTGAGCTTTTAAAACTCATATTTCAATATACACTGTGAAAGTAAAGTTTTTTTCCTTATACAAATGATTCAAAAGACCATGAAAAACCCACATATAAATAGTGTTTCTTTTAAGTAATAAATAATATGAAATCCCACATAGCATATGCCTTTAGTATTTATCTAGAACTCATCATACTCTTCAATAAATTTTGTTTTTCTCTAAAAAGCTACAGACTATCACCTCAGTATCATTTTCCAACTCAATTTGAAGATGTATATGATGCCTTAAGGTGGTTCTTGAGGAAGAAAGTCCTTGCAGAGTATGGTGTGGACCCCACCCGAATCTGTATTGCTGGAGACAGTGCTGGTGGGAATTTAGCTGCAGCAGTCACTCAGCAGGTATGAGATAAATATTTGAACGTTTTGTTTTTTAATGTTCTCTTCAATGTCATGTTTGTGTCATAAATTTTTAAAAATGAAAATGCAAATAGTGATTTTTTCATCTTGAGAATGTTATAAATGACCAAGTAGAATGAATCTATTATTTTTTTTTTGATGTATTCCTTCCTCCTGTTAGACTGACTTCTTTCCTTACTAAAATGATCTGGCAATGTCATGGAGGGTAATGGTTTTAGAATGCTCTAGCTATACAGCCTAAGAGGAGTGCACTTTTGGGTGAGTGACACAACTAACTGGTTGATAAATACAATTCCTCATTATACTTGAAACCCCAAACCTTAACCCTTCCATCACTAAATGTATGAAACCTGATGGAACCAGATCATTGACTTCTCAAAACTGTGTTATATTTGTCTTTCTGCCAGTGGTTCTCACCATATTTGTGGTCAAATGATAGTTGATTTCCCATTTAATAAGTTGAAAAGTCACAGAAATGTTGTTCCATATGTTATTAAAAATGGTGAGTTCCCACATTAAATGAGAAGGGGGAATATCCAAGAAGGAACTCAGAAAGAAAAAAAATATTCTAAGGAGGCAGAAGGGAGCCATAATCAAGGTCAGGTGGATGGCAAACGGACAATGCAGAGAAGAATGGAAACACAATGGAACCTTAAGCAGTGGTCATTCAAAGGATGCCTTAGTACTTCTACTTGGAAAGTTAGTCAGAGTTGCTTGATTAGGAGAGGCTTGTAAGAGTTAAGTATCTTCCCAGCCCATTAATAGGCCTTAGGTTGAAGTCCACCTAAGGAAGGTGGATTAGGGGATGCTTGCTTTGTACCAAGACCCACACCTTTTGTTAATTGCTTATAAGGCATTGGATCATGAGGGTGGAGCCCTCTGGCTCTGAAAAGTGTATAGATACTCTGAGGTAAGGTTTTGCTTTGGGAGCCTGGAAGAAGGTTCATGTGCCAGATGAGAGTCTGGATACCTGTTAAAGTGTCCTAGCTTTGAAAATCCAGATGTTGGTGCTCCTTTGTCTGGTAACTATGGACTTATGTAATGGTCAGACTGTCGGATCTGTCTGTTGATATGTGATGTATTGCTTATGATCAGACAGTTAGAAGCCCTGCCTTTTGATCTATATTTCTCTGCTTGTATTTTCTCTGTAGGTGAATGTGATTAAAAAAGATTGTTGACCCCCTTTTTAGCTGCTTTCCTTTTAGAAAAGTAGAACTATGAACCTGTGCTTACAAGTAATCCTGAATGTGTCAGGGGCCATTCTGCTACACTGTTCTGTGGAAAAGTGAGGATCCAGAGGCTACAACAAGATAAGGGGAAACCTACCATTGATCCCAAGCACAGGAGGCATTATGGTGGTGGGTGATTCCACTCCATGGAGTCATAGGACCTTGGTTCAAACTGAACTCTGATGTGTACTACCTGGGTGACCTTCCAGTATCCCTAGAACACCCTGGGCCTCGGTTTCCTCATCTATCTGACCTCTATTTAGCTTTATATTCATGAATTTATGGGTTAATTTTAAAAGATGGAGTCAAAGTTGAAATATTGAAATATAAAGAAGTGCTGTATGAGCTTAGCATAAGATTGAATTTCTGCAGGGACCTGCTTCCCTAAATGTTCAGGGATGGAGACTCCCTCCTTCCCTCTTCTTATTGGATTCCACTTCTATAGTCTACATTTTCCTATATCAGGTTCTTTGTCTCCCTAGGTAACAATGCTTGATGAATTTTTTTGCCAATTAAGATCAGAAAATCTTTCCATGACAGCCTTATTTTGTCTTGAATGTGAAACCTGTGTTAGTTACTCTTGTCATAAGGAATCTGTCTGTGGTAGTTCTGTACATTGTCATTGAGGGGACCTCCTTAAACTCAGACACACGATTACTGGGAGAAGAAGACTCCCTCCCCCCCACACACAGAGGGATAGCGAGAGAGAGAGAGAGAGAGAGAGAGAGAGAGAGAGAGAGAGAGAGAGAGAGAGAGAAGCAAAAATGAAAATGAGCATTTCTCTAAAACTCTGTAACAGGAAGATAATCAACCACTTTTATGTTTCTTCTGTTTTGCTTATAATAGAGAATAACATTCAGACAGAAAAGGAAAGGAGAAATAGTATTAAAAGGAGATTGAGGGGCTGAGAAAAAATGGGGCAAAGGAGCCAGGAAATTACATGAATTATCCCCAGTTTCTCTCAGAAATAACACTAAATCAAGCCTGTAAAAGAACTTTGGAGTGACAGAATCCACAAAAAATACCCCAAAGGGAAACCATTTTCCCATCCAAGATAACTTAGAAAGACTTCAGGATAGGTCTGTCTCACTTGGATAAAAAGGAAGCACAACTCAACACAATTTGCTCTGAGCGAATCAGTGGGAGGCTTAATCACAGCACAGATCAGCAGGCCACTGGCACAGCAGGTCAGCTGTGAGACCTCCATCTCCACTGCCTCAGAAAAACTGACAGCCTCAGAACTTAGAGAACAACTGGTAGACCAGGCTACTCTAGAACAGTGGGCCAGTCACCCACCCTAGAGGCCCTGGTGCATGTAGGAAGTGACCAGACCTCTCATTCCCAGTGCAAGACCCTTGCAGCTCTACATCCCAAGAGCAGAGCTCAGTTATTTTATATGAACAAAAATAAAAATGAATCCAGATCATTGAAAGCTGCCATGGCCCCAGGGAAGACCAAACCACACACTCCTAAGGGGGCCACAATGCCAGGCCTCAAAGGGGAGGATGAATTGGCTTCAAGCCCCAAAAGTCCTTTTGGAAGAGCTAAAAAAATATTCTGCAATCTTCTTACATCTTTAAATCAAGTAAGAGATTTGGAAAAAAAAACTGGGAAAAGAAATGAGAGTTATGCAAAAACATGATTAAAAAAGAGTCAAAAGTTGGGAAAAGGACGTCCAAAAATTGACTGACGAAAACAATTCATTAAAAAATAGAATTGGCTAAATTGGAAAAAAATCTATTGAAGAAAACCACTCCTTTAAAGTAGAACTGGTAAAATGGAAGAGGAGGTACAAAAACTCACTGAAGAAAATAGTTCCCTAAAAATTAGAATTGGGTAAGTGGAAGCTAATGAATCCATGGGACAACAGAAATCAGTCCAAGAAAATCAAAAGAATAAAAATACAGAAAAAGTGTGAAGAATAAAAATATAGAAAAAATGTAAAACACAACAGAAAAACAACAGACCTGGAAAATAGATACAGGAGAGATAATTTAAGAATTATTGGACTACTTGAAGGAATTTTAAAAAAAGTTCCTGGAAAGCATCTTTCAAGGAAAACTGCCCTGGTATTCTAGAATCAGAGTGTAAAATAGTCATTTAAAGAATCCACCAATCACTTCCCGAAAATAATCCTAAAATGAAAACTCCAAGTGATATTCGAGCAAAATTCCAGTATTATCAGGTTAAGGAGAAAATGATACAAGTAGCTAGAAACAAACAATTCAAATATTATGGAGTCACCATCAGGATTATTCAGGACTTAGCAGATTCTTCATTAAAGTTTTAGAGGCTTGGAATGCGATATTCTGGAAGGAAAAGGAGCTTAGATTACAACCAAGAGTCAACTACCAAGCAAAACTGAACATAATATTTCAGGGGAAAAGATAGGACATTGAATGAAATAGGTGCCTTTCAAAGTTTCCTGATGAAAAGACCATAGCTGAACAGAAAACTTGATCTTAAAATACAAGACTCAAGAGAAGTATAGGAGGATAAACAGGAAAGAAAAAGGCAACAACATGGTCTTCAACAGGGTGAAACTGTTTATATTCCTGCATGGGAAGATGGTATTTGTAACATTTAAAAACCGTATCTCTATTAGGGCAGTTAGAAGGATTATACATAGACAGAGAGAACAGGAATAAATTGACGTCGATGTGATGATATAAAAAAAAGGGGTGGAAAAGGGATTGTACCGGGAGAGGAGGAAAGGGGGAGGCAGAATGTGGTAAATTATATCACTTGAAGAAGCACAAAGACCTATTGCAGTAGAGAGAAAGAAGTAGAAAGAAAGAGAGAGGGGCGAGCTTTGTTTGAACCTTATCTCATTGCGTTTGGCTCAAGAAGGGAATCACACACACTTCGTTGGGTACAGATATCTATCTTACTCTATAGGGAAGGATGAGGGGAAAGGGACAAGAAAAGGGAGGGTGGGGCTGAAAGAAGGGAGGACAGATTGAAGGATGTGGTGGTCAGAAACAAAACACTGGTGAGGAGGGACAGAGTGAAAGGAGAGAGAAGAGTATAAACAGGAGGAAATATAGGATAGAGGGAAATACACAGTTAGTAATTATAATGTGGATGAACTGTCCCATGAAATGAAAGGGAATAGAAGAGTGGTTAATAAAATAGAATCCTACAATGTATTGCTTACAAGTAACACTTGAATCTGAGAGGCAGACAGACAGACATACAAAGAGTAAAGGTAAAAGGCTAGAGCAGAATATGTTATCCTTCAGCTAAAGTAACCAAAAAACCCACAGGGGTAGCAATTCTGATCTCGGACAAAGGAAAAGCAAAAAGAGATCTAATTAAAAGGGACCAGGAACAAACTACATCTTTCTAAAAGGTACCATAGACAATGAATTAATTTCAGTACTAAACGTACATGCAACAAGATGTATAACGTTAAAATTTTTAGAGGAGAAGTTAAGTGAGTTATAGGAAGAAGAAAAAGTTTAACTATATTAATGGGAGACTTCAACAGCCCCCTCTGCGAATTAGATAAATCTAACCACAAAATAAATTAGAAAGAAATTAAGGAAGTGAATAGAATTTTAGAAAAGTTAGATATGATACACCTCTGTAGGAAACTGAATGGGGAAAGAAATGTACCTTTTCGTCAGTGATATACGATACCTACACAAAAATTAACCATGTATTAGGAATAAAATCCCCACAATCAAATGCAGAAAGGTAGAAATATTAAATGCATCATTTTCTACCATTAACATAGATTAAAATTAATTGGAAATTAAATAATCTAATCCTAAAGAATAAATGGGTCAAACAACAAATCATTGAAACAATGAATAGTTTCATCAAAGGGAATGGCAATAATAAAAGAACATACAAAAATTTATGGAAAGAAGTCAAAGCAGTACTAATGGGAAACATTATGTCTCTTTATGTTTATATGAATAAAATAGAGAAAGAAAAGATCGATGAATTGGGTATGTAATTGGAAAAGGTAGGAAAGGAACAAATTAAAAACCCCTAATTAAATATCAAATTACAAATTCTGAAAATAGTGACAGATTAATAAAATTGAAAGCTAGAAAACTATTGAACTGACAAATAAAACTAGAACCTGGTTTTATGAACAAAAACAATAAAAGAGATAAACGTATGATTCATTTGATTTAAAAAAAAAAGAAAACCACAATACTATTATGAAAAATGAAAAGGGTGAATTCACTACCAATGAAGAAGAAATTAAAGCAATAATTAGGAGCTATTTTGCCCAACTGCATGCCAGTAAGTATGATAATCTAAGAGAAGGGGATGAAGGTTTACAAAAATGTAAATTGTCCAGATTAAAAGAAGAAGAAATAAAATATTTAAATGACACCATTTTAGAAAAAGAAATTGAACAAGTGTAATAAAAAATCTCCAGGGCCAAATGAATTTACAAGTGAATTCTACCAAACATCTAAAAACCAATTAATTCTGATACTAATAAACGTTTTGGAAAAATAAGCAAAGAAGGAGCTTTACCAAATTCATTTTATGACACAAATATGGTGCTGATACCTAAACCAGAAATAGTCAAAATAGAGAAAAATATTATAGACCAATTTCCCTACTGAATATTGATGCAAAAATTTTAAATAAAATATTAGAAAAGAAGTTACAGCAATTTATCATAAGGATAACACGTTATGACTAAGTGGGAATTTATACCAGGACTGCAGGACTGGTTCAACATTAGGAAGACTATTAGCATCACTGACCATAATAATAAAAAAACAATAGAAATCATATGATGATGTTAATAGATGTAGAATTTTTTTGAAAAATTATAGCATCCATTGCTATTAAAAACACTGGAGAGCACAGGAAAAGATGGAATTTTCCTTAAAATGATAAGTAGCATCTATTTAAATGACTACACAAAACTTGATGAAACTTCAAGCATTATCTGTGATGGTGATAAGCTAGAAGCTTTCCTAATAAGATCAAGGGTGAAACAATGAGTCCATTATCAACATTATTATCCAGTATTGTTCTAGAAATGTTAACTTTAGCAATAAGAGAAGAAAAAGAAATTGAAGGAATTAGAGTAGGCAAAATCTATCACTCTTTACAGAGGATATGATGATATTCTTAGAGGATCCTAGAGAATCAGCAATAACACTATTTGCAATAATTAATAGCTTCAGGAAAGTTGCAGGATATAAAATAAATCCACATATATCATCAGCACTTCAGGATATTAATGACAAAGCCCAACAGGAAGAAATAGAGATAGAAATTCCACTTAAAATAATTATAGACAATATAAAAATATTTGGGAGTCTGCCTGACAGATGGTCAAAGGATATGAAGAGGATGAAGAAATTAAAGGTATCAATAGTCATATGAAAAAATGCTCTAAATCACTATTGATTAGGGAAATACAAATTAAAACAAGTATGAGCTACCACCTCACACCTATGAAATTGGCTACTGTGACAGAAAAGGAAAATGATAAATTTTGGAGAAAACCTGAGAAAACTTGGACACTAGTGCATTGTTGGTGGTGTTGTGAACTGATTCAACCATTGTGGAAAGCAATTTGGAACTATGACCAAAGGGCTATAAAGCTACAAATACCCTTTGATCTAGCAATACCACTACTAGATCTGTGTCCCAAAGAGATCATAAAGAGTAAAAAGAACCTACATGTACAAAAATATTTATAGCACTTCTTTTTATGATGGCAAAAAATGGAAAATTGAGGGGATGCCCATCAATTGGGGAATGCGTGAACAAGTTGTGGCATAGGAATATTAGGGAATACTATTGCGCTATAAGAAATGATGAGTGGTCAGAAAAAAAAAAAAAAAACCTGGAATGAATTACATGAATTGCTGCTAGGTGAAGAGAGCAGAACCAGCAGAATCTTTTGCACAGTAACAATCACATTGTGCAATGATCAACTATGATTGACTTAGCTCTTCTTAGCAGTACAGTTATCCAAGACAGTTCCAAAAGACTCATGGTGAAAATGTTATCCACATGCAGAGAAAGAACTATGAAGTCTGAATGCAGTTTGAGGCATGCTATTTTCATTTTGAGAGTTTTTTTGTGACTTTTCCTTTTATTTGGCTTACGATTGCCCCTGTATAACCTATATCAGATTCATTGCTATCTTGAGGAGTAGGGAATGGGAGGGCAAGAGGAAGAAAAAAATTTGAAAATCTATATATTATAAAAAATGAATATTGAAAACTATCTTTTGTGTGTAACTGGAAAAATAAAATACTATTACCAAAAAAAAGAAAGAAATGACAAAGGATAGTTTCAGAAAAACCTGGGAAGAATTATATGAACTGATGCATAGTAAAATGAACAGATACTATATTGTACATAGTAACAGCAATATTGTAATGATGGTGAACTGTTACTGGCCTACCTACTCTAATCAATACAACGATCCAAGACAGTTCTGAAGGACTTATGATGAAAAATGCTATCTATTTCCAGAGAAAGAACTGATGGAGTCTGGATGCAAATTTTAGCATAAGTTTTTTCACTTTCCTTATTTATCTTGCTTTTCTTCCATCATGGCTAATATGGAAATAAATTCTGCATGATTTCACACATATAGTTCATATCATATTTCTTGTCTCTCAACGGATGGAGGGAAAGGTGGGAGAGAATACAGAACTCAAAAACTTTTAAACATTGAATGGTAAAAACAAAAAAAATTTAAAGTTTTTTTTAAAAGAGATGCGAACTTCAAGACAGGACAGGAAAAATAACCAACGAGTATCTAGCTGTTTTAAATGATCCCAAGCTTCTTTGAGTGTTGGTATTATTAGTATTCATTTTTGAAAGAAAATTAACAGAAAACAAATTAAGCAGGCATTTCAAGTTTCTTTGCCAATTTCCCCATACAGTGGAGAAAGCAGTGAAGGCACTAGTGGTGAGCGGTTCTCAGTGATATCTGGGAAACTCAATATATGAGAGAAGTATTAGACCCAAGGGAAACGGGTGTGGTAGTGATGAATATCCCTTTTCGAAAAGCAGAGAAGTAGGAAATAATAATTACCAAAACTAAGTCTGGATAGTTTGACATCAACCTCAAGAGATATTCTGGAAGAGATTATAAAATGAAGGGTTTATGAACATCTGGTAAGGGAAGTAGTGATTGATAGAGGATCAATAAAGTAAGGGGAAAAGGGCATGCCTAATTAGCTTTTCTTTTCTTTTTCTCTTTTCTTCCTTCCTTCCTTCCTTCCTTCCTCCCTCCCTTCCTTCCTTCCTTCCTTCTTTCTTGCTTAATACATTTTCTTTCCAATTACTTATAAAATCAATTTTAACATTAATGTTAAAAAAGTTTTAGCTTCTTAATTCTATTTCCCCTTTCCTCCTCTTCCCACTCCCTGAGACACTATGCAATCTGATATAGGTTATACATGTGCAATCATGTAACACATATTTCCATTTTAATCATTTTGTGGATGAAAGCTTATGAGGGAAGAAAGGAAGGGAGGAAGACAGAAAGGAAGGAAGGAAGAAGGAAAGGAAAGAAAAATAGAAAGGACAGAAAGAAAGAAAAAAAAGGAAATGGCAGAGTTTGATCTGCATTCAGACTTTTATCAGTCCTTTCTCTGGAGATGGAAAGCATTTTTCATTGTGAGATCTTTGGCATTGTCTTGAATCATTGTATTTCTGAGGATGGGTAAGTCATTCACCATTGTTCATCATGCAAAATTGCTGTTACTGTGTACAATGTTCTTCTGGGTTTGCTCACTTCATTCTGCATGAGTTAATGTAAATCTCCAACTACTCTTTATTGATCACATAGCTAACTGTTGCAATGGATAGAATGCTGGATTTAGAGTTTATGGGAATGCCTCAGACATTAGCAGCATGATCCTCGATAATCAGACCACATTTCTCAGTCTTAGTTTCTCGTCTGTAAAATGAGCAAAATAATAGCGCTTACTTCCAGGGGTTTTTGTGGTGGGGAGTGGTCAAATGAGATAACATACATAAAGTGTGTCATAAACTTTAAAGTGCTAAATGTTAGGTATTATTATTGATAATGATTTACAGAGTGATTTAAAGTTTGCAAGACACCTTTTGTACTTTATTTCACTTGATCCTTATAATAAAGGTGGAGTTATTCCTTCAAATGTTGTTTATTAAGCACCTCCTGTGCACCCTGCACTGTTCTAAGTTCTGGTGATACAAAGAATGGGTAAAACAGTACCTGCCACCAGGGGCCTCATATTGTAATGAGGGAGGAAGTTCACCAATAACTGGGCACATACAAGGCATCTAGAGTATAAACGGAGGGTAACTTCAGAGTCATTCAGAGAAGTATGTGGAAGGGGCCAGGGAAGGCCTTCCTGTAGAGGAGGAATGGGACCTAAGCCTTACAGGAAGCCAAGGCAGTCCAGAGTTGGAATGAGAAGGGAGCGCATCCCAGATCGGGGAGACAGTCAGTGCAAAGGCAAAGGTTAGGAGAGGAGATGTGTTGTTTGAGGAACAGCTGGAAGGCCAGTGTCACTAAATCTCAGAGTGTGTGGTGTGGAGTAAAGTATAACAGATTGGAAAGGGAGGAAAGGGCTGTGTGGTGGAGGGCTTTAAAAGCCAGGTAAAGTATAAATCCACACACAATGGACTCAGACAATGTTATAATGGTGGGTTGTCTGAGGAACCTAACCACTGTTTATAACATTATCTATCCCTACACCCCTTGTAGCTTCAAAGTCTACATTCTCCAGTTGATCCACCAAGTCCTTTTTATAGAGTTTCAGTACTATTAGTACTCTATATACAGAGAAGACTAAATAGGATTTTATGGGCTAATTTCCCTCATCCAAATCGCTGTACATCACATTGAACTACTTGAGGTGCAAGAGACTTGAGAGATCACCAGCAAGCAAGCATTTATTAAGTCTTAGATACCATATTATGTTCTGGAGATAGAAAAGACAAAAAAGTTCTTGCCCTCAAGGATCATGGACTCCAGGGGAGGAGACAACATACATACAACAAAGTGTATACATGCCATGTGCAGAGGAGGTGGAAGGTATTCCGAAAGAGGGATACAGTAGCAGCTAGGGGAACAAGGGACTTAAATGTGAAAAGATACAAGGCAATTGCAAGAGATAGAAAACACTGTCAGCTGGATTGGGGGAGGGGAACTTGGCAGATGATGCAAGGTCTACAGAAGGAAAGGGCCACTTAAACTATGACTTAAAGGAATTTTGGGTGTCTAAAAGATGAAAGTGAGGAAAGGCAGAGAGGATCACATATGCCAAGGCTTGGAGGTAGGAGATGGGATAATGTTTTACTGAGCAAGCTATGTCCCACCTTTGGACCTCAATGTCTCCATGTGTTAAATGATGGGATTGGACTAGATGTTCTGTCTGGTGCCTGCCAGGTCTAATAAGCTATGAATTTTAATTAAGCAACATGTCCTGGGTTTTTTCTCCCCTAGCTCCTAGACGACCGAGAAGTCAAGATAAAAGTCAAGATTCAGTCTTTAATTTATCCTGCTCTTCAAGCTCTTGATATGAATTTACCATCATGCCAAGAAAATGCCCATATGCCCATCCTGCCAAAATATAAAATGGTTGTAGTTTGGAGCAGGTATTTCACCTCAGACAAGGCATTGAAGGAGGCTATGTTTGCTAACCAACATACACCTGTGGAATCAAGCCATCTCTTTCAATTTGTCAACTGGAGCACCCTGCTTCCTGAGAGGTTTCAAAAAGGACATCTTTACACCAAACCAATTCATGGACACTCTGACCTTGCAACAAAGTACCCTGGGCTCCTAGATGTCAGAGCATCCCCCCTGTTAGCTGATGATTCTAAGCTACAGGGTTTACCCTTGACCCATATCCTCACCTGTCAGTATGATGTCTTAAGAGATGATGGGCTCATGTATGCCTTCCGCCTTAGGGCTGCAGGGGTCCAGGTAGTCCATGAACATGTGGAAGATGGGTTTCATGGAATCCTGACATTCCCTAGGTATTTTAGAGCAGGCCATCGAGAACTCACCAAGTATCTGAGGTGGCTAGAGGAGAACCTCTAGTGCTAATTCATCTGTTGATCTGTTTCTGTGGATGTCCCTCAGCTTTGAAATTTCCAAGTCAGGTTTGACTTTTTTTCCCTTTTCTCCCCTAACTCTCCAGCCCCCATCCAAGCAGTTGCCCAGTTCTGCTGATTTTGCCTTGTTATCTTTCCCACTGAGCTCCTCCTCCTTTAATTTACTACCACCCCTCTATCCCAGTCCTTCTTTGACTTCTGTCTGGACTATTGCTATACCTTCCCTTCCAGTTTCTCTTCCTCCATTCCTCCTCTCTCCTATCCATCATTCTTGTTACTGTCAAGTTTATTTTTTTAATGTGCTTGAAGAATCACATCATTCTCTTTTTTGAAGAAGCTACTGTTTTCCTATTAAAGGGACAAGGTAACTTTCACTAGCCTACTTAAGTTCATCAGGACTTTGTGAACCAGGTTTGCAGGAGGCAAACCTCAGTCTTGTAGACTGAAGAACTGTGTCATCATATTGCAAACATGACCCTTTGGTTATAATTGGACTTGGATTCTTCTGACCGTTGACCACTCCTCAGTCTGCTTTGTTAACTCTTCATTCATTTTGCTTACTTATAGTCACAGTTGTGCTTGCAAATGCTTAAGAAGTAGTTCTTGGAAAATGTACCTGGCATTGTTTTAAATATATTCTCCATTATTAACCTCCATCTGGACTTTCTTAAGTCCAAACAATTGACAAAAAAATAAATCACATCTTCATTGGTAGTGTTCGCCAATTTCTGAGGTACAAATGTTTACCGTGAAAATTGAACAATTCTCAGGTTTGACAGGATATCCAGGACATCCCTTCCTATAATCATGGTGGACCCCCAACACTTTGCTCTCCTTTCTCTTCCTCTTTTTTCCTTCCCTTTTCCTCCATCCCCTTTTTTCTCATCTTTTCTGTCTTCATCTGGTATCACCACTACACCAATGGCTCCAATCGTTTTAGTCTGGTCTTCATTCTCTCTAGAATTCCAGATATGTCCCTCCACTGCCTCCTGGAAATCCCCACTTGGGGATATTCTCAATACTTCAATGTGTCCAAAGCTGAACTCTTATCTTACTCCTCTCAAACTGTCCCATTCTATCACTGAGTCACCTCTGGCACTTTTTCTCTGTTGACTTCTCACAGTTAATCATTTACTAAGTCTTCCCAATTCTCCTTGCGTAGTATGTTTCACATGTCTTCTTTTCTCCATCCCCATAGCTACCATTTAACAGCTTAGAAACTCATTACTTCTCACCTGAGATACTGTCATAGCCTCCTCTTTATCTACTCTCTTTTTATTTCCTTCCCCTCTCTAATTCATGCTTTACAGAGCTGACAAAATTATCTTCTGAAGATCCACATTGGATAGTGTCACTCCTCTGCTCAAAATCTTTCATTGGTTCCCTAGTACCTTTAAGGACAAACTAACTCAACCTGATCTTTAATGCTTTCTGTCATCTGGCTCTGATTTCTCATTCCACCTCCTGTGCTTCATTCCCAAATACACTGGACTCACTGCTCTCCTTGAGGGATCCCCTTTCTGTACAGTGACCCAGGTCCTTCCAAGGGTGTAGAATATACTCCCCCTCATTTTCAACTGTCTGCTTTTTTGTTTTCCTTCTTGGTTCAGGTTGAGTTCCCCAAACTCCATTAAACCTTCTCTGTTCCCCATGTTTCCTAGAGTTGTTTGTTTACTGCACAGATCATCTTATCATTAACTTAGCTGTTACTTTTGGATCTTTTCTTCTTCCTCCAAGGAGAACAGGGACTCGAAGAAGGCAGAGATAGGACTTGAGTTCAAATTTTGATTTTCCTGCCATTCAGGGACTCTAACCTTGAACAAATCACTTTATTTTCTGAGTCACAGTTTCGCCATCTATGAGAAGCAGAGACTGGATTAGCAGAAGATTAGAAGATCTTCCAGCTGTAAAGTGATGAAATTATAATGTACTTATCACTGAAGTTTCTTCCAACTCCACATCACATGCACTTATGACTCAAACTCTGCATATCTCACTCCAAGTCCAGGAGCCTCTTCACTGTGCACCACTAGCGGTTTCTAGAGAACAAGTGCTTGGCACAGTTAAACCATTCAGAAACAAATTCGGCATGTAAGAAAAAGAGAGGACCAGAAAATTGATTGCTAAGTCACATCACTTTCCTGGGTAGGTGATTCTTGGTTTTAGTCCTAGTTCCTTTGATTTCTGGAATATCATATTCCATGCCCTTTGATCCCTTAATGTAGAAGCTGCTAGATGTTGTGTTATCCTGATTGTATTTCCACAATACTTGAATTGCTTCCTTCTAGCTGCTTGCAGTATTTTCTTCTTGACCAGGGAACTCTGGAATTTGGCCACAATGTTCCTAGGAGTTTCTCTTTTTGGATCTCTTTCAGGCAGTGATCAGTGGATTCCTTGAATACTTATTTTGCCCTCTGGCTCTAGAATCTCAGGGCAGTTTTCCTTGATAATTTCATGAAAGATGATGTCTAGGCTCTTTTTTTGATCCTGGCTTTCAGGTAGGCCCATAATTTTTAAATTGTCTCTCCTGGATCTGTTTTCCAGGTCAGTTGTTTTTCCAATGAGATATTTCACATTATCTTCCATTTTTCCATTCTTTTGGTTTTGTTTTGTGATTTCTTGGTTTCTCATAAAGTCATTAGCCTCCATCTGTTCCATTCTAATTTTGAAAGAACTGTTTTCTTCAGTGAGCTTTGGAACCTCCTTTTCCATTTGGCTAATTCTGCTTTTGAAAGCATTCTTCTCTTCATTGGCTTTTTGACCCTCTTTTGCCAATTGAGTTAGCCTATTTTTCAAGGTGTTATTTTCTTTAGCATTTTTTGGGTCTCCTTTAGCAAGGTGTTGACCTGCTTTTGATGCTTTTCTTGCATCTCTCTCATTTCTCTTCCCAGATTTTCCTCCACCTCTCTAACTTGATTTTCAAAATCCTTTTTGAGCTCTTCCATGGCCTGAGCCCATTGAATATTTATTTTGGATGTTTGGGATACAGAAGCCTTGATTTCTATGTCTTTCCCTGATGGTAAGCATTGTTCTTCCTCATCAGAAAGGAAGGGAGAAGATATCTGTTCACCAAGAAAGTAACCTTCTATGGTCTTATTTTTTCCCCCTTTTCTGGGCATTTTCCCAGCCAGTTACTTGACTTCTGAGTGTCCTCTCCACACCCACCACACCTCCAGATCCACCCAGCTAGTGCTTGGGGTCTGAGATTCAAATGCTGCTTCCCAGCCTCAGGGCTTTGGGTGGGGGTGGGGCAGCTATTCAGTGTGAGATTAAGTTCAGGTGCTCAGGTGGGGGCAGGGCCACCACACAGGGGCTCAGTTCCCTCAGGGGGTTTATGAGGAGACCTTCAACAATGGATACAAACTCCTGCCTGCTTTGGGAGCCTCTGCCTGCTGATGCCTCCTCTGTTGCCTCCCGAGAGGCCCTGAGTTATGGGAGCACCCCACTCCCCTTTTGGCCAGCCAAAGAGACTCTCTCACTGAACTTTGGTGCCTGTGGGTGGAGGGACCTGCTTGGCTGTTGGAGATTCTGTCCCTGAAGCCCATTTGGATTTACTTCTCTCAGTGCTTCCTGGCCAAGGCAGGGCTGGGCTCTGCTCCAGGTCAGTGCACGACAGATCTTTCGTGTCAGTTTTTCAGGTCTCTCTGAAACAGAAATCTCCTCCACTCTGTTGTTCTGTGCCTTACGCTGTTCCAGAATTTGTTGGGAGTTATTCTTTACAGGTATTTTATGGGCTGTGGGTTTGGAGCTAGCATATGTGTATCTTTCTACTCTGCCATCTTAGCTCCTCCCCCACATCACTTTCCAATGTGCTTTGGCAGTTAAGGAAGTGAATGAGATCCCACTTTAGCTACGTTAAAGGAAGCAGAGAATCCAAGAGAGGGGATGCGATCCTTTCATTGAACTCTTTCCCTGTTAAGATGACAACAGGGTGGTTGTGTTCATTTCTGGATACCATATTGGGGGACACAGATAAGGAGAGCAGCATCCCTAAAAGGGTGACCAGGATGCTGAGGGGCCATTCACCATTGCTCTATGGGAATCATCTGGAAGAAGATGTTGGGGAAAGAAGACTTAGCAAACACAAATAAAGCATGATAGTGTATTCAAGTATTTGTACATGATTGTTTCATGGAGAGAAAATATACTCATAATGTTTGGTCTCAGGAGGCAGAACTAGAAGTAAAAAGTGGAAGTTTCAGAAGCTAGTTTAGGCTAAAAAACTTCCTGTTAATTGGAACTATCTAATTCATCCATACTCAGTTTCTCCTCTTCCTATCCTCCTCCTCTCTTCTAAATCCTCTGTAAATTGCCTTCTACCTTCATCATTCTACTAAAATTGCCCTTTCCAAACTTAACAGTGATCTCTAACCTTCCAAAGCCTCCTGTTCTTTGCTCAGTGCTCATCTTTGACATCTCTTCAGTACTTGACACTGCTATCACCTGTTCCTGGATGTTATCTCCTGTAGAATTTTCATGAGCAATTCTGTTCTGGTTGTTCCTGTATCTGTTCAATCCTCCTCTCGCTTCTTTGCTGCCTCTTCATCCCTGTCATACCTGGTAATTCTTGGTTACATTTGAGGTTCTCTGCTCTTTCCTCTTCGAGTTTCTCTGGATACTGCCTCACTTGATGATCCTATCAGTCCCAATGGATTTAATGATTATTTCTGGGCAGATAATTTCCCAGATCTCTATATCCAGTCCTAGTTTCACAACTGAGCTGCAGTCATGTGTCACCAATTGCCTTTTGGATATCTCAAACTTAATATTCCATAAATCAAAGGCTGGACAACCACTCACTGGAGATTTCCTTGGGAAGATTTTTATCCTGGTGCTGGCAGGGCCACATGAGATTCTGTGACTGTAAATATTATGTACCTGAATTTGTTCTGAAAACCCTAATTCTGAAAACTACAGTCCTCATTATTATCATATTGATGATTGAAGACTATTGAGAAAACAGGATAAAATCAGAAGATCTCAAGACAAATCCTCTACTCTGATAGCTCCTAATCTCTGTGACTCCCAGTAAGTCTCCAACCAAAGCCTTTGCTTCTTCATTTGTAAAAGAAGTACATTACACTAGATGACCTTCGAGGTACCTTCCAGCTGGACCATTTTTTAACACTTTCCTCCACCACACTCATCCCTGTTCCTCTTTCCAGTTCTTGAGCCATAATCAAATAAATACTCACATAACGTTTGGAAAGGGCATTATCAATTGGCTCCCCTATGGTTCCACTTAACACTATTTCTTTCTTTTGTATGAAAGGTATTAAGTTGTCTTCTTTCTTTCCCCATTACACAGATCAAATCAAAACACATTTCCACATTAGTCACATCCAAATAAAAGCCATCCCATTCTGCACTCTGAATTCTTCAACTCTAACAGGAGGAAAATAGCATGTTTTGTTCTTCATCATCAGAACCTCAGTGCATATTTATGCCTATAAGTTTAGCAGGATAGCGTTCCATTATATTTATATGAAAGAACTTGTTTATTCATTGCCTATCTTTTGCTACCTCAAAGAGAATTATGAATACTTTTGTTTGTTCTTACATATATTTTTTGGCTTAGGACTAATTGTTGTCTAAATCTTGTGCAGTCCTGTCTAATTATTTTGTGGCCACATAGATCATAGCTCACCAATAGTGAACATGAGATTTTCTTGGCAAAGATCCTGGAGTGCTTTGCCATTTCCTTATTCAACTCATTTTTAAAATGAGGAAACTGCAGCAAACAAGGTGGATTGACTTGCCAAAGATCACACAGTAAGTGTGTGAGGCCAAATTTGAACTCAGGAAGATGAGTCTTCCTGACTCCAAGCTTGGCAATATATTCACTGCACCATCTAGATTCTTGTTATGTGAGATAATTTTCCCTAGCCTTTCTTTTCCTCCTCCATCTCACCTTCCTTTCCTTCTTCTTTCTATTTTTTCTTAAGATAATCAAGATGTAGCAGAACCTCTGCTATGCCTTCTCAAATCAGACTCCTTCTGTTAACCCTGATGATGATAGGGATCTGGGAGATGGGAATGGGAACGCATCTATCATTTCCCCATATGTGAATGTAGGCATTTTATCCTTATGTAGTTCTTTTTCATTATTCATTCATGTTGACCTTTTTATATTTTTCTTCATGTATTTGACTTTCAAAGTATCTCCTCAGCTCCCATCAAGAATGCTTAGAAGGTCCTTATAATAAGAACACTCACTAAAGAGCAATTACCCTAATCCCTCCCCTTCCTTCCCCCCACCCCAGCCCCACCAACCTGGAAGCATCATATTTGGTTTGCTAGATGAATTGTTGTTGGCTGTAAGCCCATATCATTTGCCTTCTGGAATATACATATTCCAAGTTCTCTGTTCCTTTATTCTGGTGGTTGTTAAATCATGTGTGATCCTGACAGTGTCTCTTCAGTACTTGGATTCTTTATTTTTGGCAGCTTACTCTATTTTCTTTAACCTCAAAGCTCTGGATTTTGATTGTGATATTCCTGGGAGTTTTCATTTTGGAGGTTCTTTCAGGAGGTAACCTGTAGATTCTTTCAATTTCCATTTTTCCTCTAAAATATCTGCATAGGTTTTTCTTTTCTTTTTTAAAATTAATTAATTTATTTTTAGTTTTCAACATTCACTTCCATAAGTTTTAAATTTTCTCCCCCTTCTTGCCCTTCTGCTCCCCAAAATAGCATGTAATCTGATATGGGCTCTACACATACATTTCTATTAAGATATATTTTCACATTAGTCAAGTTGTTTAGAAAAATTAGAAAGAATGGGAGGGACCATGAGAATGAAAAAAAACAAAACAACAAAAAAAAGAAAATAGTCTGCTTCACTCTGCATTCAGACTCCATAGTGCTTTCTCTGGATGTGGATAGCGTTTTCCATCATGAGTCCTTAGGAGCTGTTTTAGATCTTTGCATTGCTGAGAAGATCTAAGTCTGTCAAAGTCAGTCATAATAAACTGTGGCTGTTTCTGGGAACTATGTTCTCCTGATTCTGTTCGCTTCACTCAGCATCAGTTCTTATAAATCTTTCCAGGTTTTTCTGAAGTCAGACTGTGCATCATTTCTTACAGCATCATTACATTCACATACCATAACTTGTTAAGCCATTCCCCAAGATTACTTATTTTCTCTGGTGCATTTTAGCAGGATATGCTTTCATTCTTTATCTCTTTTAATTAGATCTATTTTTACTTTTTCTTTTTCGGAGATTAGGATTGCTACTTCTGCTTCTTATTTTTACTTCAGTTGAAGCATAATATATTCTCCTTCACCCTTTTACCTTTATGCTGTGTGTATCTCCCTATTTCAAATGTGTTTCTCATAAACAACATATTGTAGGATTGGCAGCTTTTTTTTTTTAAGATTTCTTGAAATATGTTGTCTAAGCTGGGTTTTTGATTGTGAAATTCAGATAGATTGATGATTCTTTAATTTTTTCTACTTGATCAATTGTTTTTGCCATGAGATCCCTTATGTTTTCTATTTTTCAGCCTTTTGATTTAATTTTTTCCCCTCAAAATTTTTCGGCTTCTCTTTGATCCATTTGAATTTTCAGGAAGGTTGTTACTTGGGCAAGGTTTTGTATCTCTTGTGCCAAGCTTTTAACTTCTTTCCCAGTTTTCTCCATGGCTCTCATTTCTTTTGCAGTTTTCCTCAAGCAATTTTATTCCATTTATTAAACTAAAAAATACCCTTTTGCTTCATCTCTTCTACAAATTCTAGTTGTGTTTTTGTCTGAGGCTTTGTTTATGGATGTTTTGGGGTCATTCGTTTCTTCTGCAATTGTGTCTTGAGTGTCTTTGCCACCATTCACTCTGAGCTCCCTATAATGGATGTTTTCTCTTTGTTTGCCCATTCCTTCAGCACACATCCTGACTCTGGACTTGATGTCAAGGCTTTGTTCTGAAGCATTTCAGAAGGGAATATCTGCGATGCTTCTGCTTTCTTGGGGTAATGAGTGTTCTGCTTTTTTGGATTTCAGGGACAGTTGGGAAACATGCAAGCTTTCAAAGTGGTCTGATCCAGAGCCAAGTCGGATTGCTGCCCCCTGGTCTGACCTCTGCAACTTTCTCACCTGGGTTTGGTTCTGAGCATGAGTAGATGTGGCTGCTGACTCTACCCCATCAGCCAGCTGGAAAGTTCCATTGTCTCAGAGCAGCAGAATTGTAGACTCCCCTTTGGTCTGGAAATCCCACCCTGGCTGTTCCTCTGAAGACTGGATTAAACTTTAGAAGTGAAGCTTCGCTTTGTTCCTATAGTCTGAGTCATGCCTGCCTGCCCTCCCACCTGGCACAGCTGCTGCTACTGCTGGCTTCTGAGCTTCCTCCTTTTCTCATCCACAGCCCAGGGTTTTCCTGCCTGGGAATGCCATGTCTGTGTGCAGGTCTCCTTCTTCCTCTGCCCTCAGGTTTCAGCCTAGCATTGGCTAGTGGATAACAAAGCTTCCCATTCCCATCTGTCCTAATTGCAAGGCCGCAGTATGGATCCGGGGGTAGTCTGATCTGGGTCTGGAAGATTTTCTTGCCCTGGCACACATCCTTTCCCAGGACACTGGAGTGCTCACAACTAGGAGTGATTCTGACCTGATACCACCCCAGTATCAAGAAACCACTCTGCCTATCTGCCTTTGCTGACTTGAGCTAGACAAATTAGTCATTGTGACTTTTTTTCTGGATTTCCCCTTTAGGATTCAAGCTCATACATTTTCTAGACCTATTTGGAGAAGTTTGTGGAGCAGAGCTTACTATATTCCACCATCTTGGCATGTTGTCTACCCCTGTTGTCTACCCTTATTAGAATATAAACTTCTTGACCTCAGGTCTTTTTGGCCTTTTTCAAAAAGATTTCTCTTCATTTAAAATTTTGTACTTGGGGTCTCTTTCTTTTTACCTTCTCAGGATATAGGCTTAATAGTAGTGTCTCAGTAAACAGAGCTCCTAATTTTGAGGGAAGATTTCCAAATTGCTTTCCATCACAGCAGGACAAATCCAGAGCTACACCAATAGTATATCAATGAGCCTGTTTTCATGCAGTCTTGTCAACATTTGTCATGTTCTTTCTTTGTCAGCTTCATCAATCTGATGAGTATGAGGTAGAACCTCATGATGATTTAATTCAATTTTCTCTATTAGTGATGTGGAATAATTTTTTATATGGTTTTTTATATGTTGTCTTTCTTCCTGTGGAAACTCCCTGTCTATATCCTTTGACCAATTATTTGTTGGAGAATGTGTCTTGGTCTTGTCAATTTGAATCATGTCCCTTTATATCTTGGAAATGAGACCTTTATCCCTACCACAGCATAGTGCCTGGTACATAGTGAATGATTGCTTAATACAATCAGTATGATTCATTCATTTAGCCAGTAATCAAACTTGAGTACTGCCACATTTCCTACCAACCGTGGGAAAAGTTGGAATAAAGCCCTGAAGATGTGGTTTATTCTGTTTGTTCCCTAGATTCTTTATGCCTCTGACTAGATATAGTTTGTATTAGATTGAAGTAAACTTAGATGTCATAAATGTTTTCTTTTGAAAATGTGTTTTGATATTATGAAAATAATTGACAGTCTCCAAAATATGGCCTAAGAATCATGGAGACACTGAATGGTTCACAAGCAGCTAGGTCACCTTGCCAGATAGGTAACATCAATTCAGCAGTCATTCATTGAGTGTTTGCAAGGCACTATATGAGGTTTGCTGAGTTTGCAAATCAAACATCTTAAAAGTCTCTGGCCTCAAAGAACTTCTTTTCAGCACTGAGAGAAACAAATGAGAGCTACGCAGATAGTTAAATATGAAGTGTATGAAAAATGAATCAAATGAGCTGCAAGAAACAGGAAATATATATTGGGAGAATGGTCTCTAGCAGTATTTTGAAGGAAGCTAGAATTCCTCAATTGATAGGCATGCCCTCCATTTGCAGTTCTTGGCCACCCGAAAAAGAATTGCTATAAATGTTTTTGTACATGTGCGTCCTTTTCTCATTTTTATGATCTCTATGGGATATAATCCTAGAAGTGGTATTGCTGGGTCAAAGGGTATGCGCATTTTTATAGCCCTTTGAGCCTAGTTCCAAATCCCTCTCCAGAATGGCTGGATCAGCTCACAGTTTCACCAACAAAGAATTAGTGTTTCAACTTTTCCTACATCTTCTCCAACATTTATCATTTCTCTGTTTTGTTTTCTTAGCCAATCTTATAGGTGTGATGTGGTACATCAGAGTCGTTTAGTGATTTAGAGCATTTTTATATGAATATACATAGCTTTAATTTCTTCCTCGGAAAACTGCCTATTCATTACCTTTGACCATTTATCAATTGGGGAATGACTTATATTCTTGTAAATTTGAATCAGTTCTTTATAATGTAGAAATGAGGCTTTTATCAGAAACACTAGCTGTAAAAATTCTTTGCCAGTTTTCTAATTCTCTCCTAATCTTGGTTGCATTACCTTTGTTTGTGCAAAAACCTTTCAATTCAATATAATCAAAATGATCCATTTTGCATTTCATGTTCTCTATTTCTTGTTTGGTCATAAATTTCTCCATTCGCCATATATCTGACAGAGAAACTATTCCTTGCTCCCCTAATTTATTCATAATATCAGCCTTTTTACCTACATTATATAACCATTTGGACTTTATTTTGGTAGACAGTGTCAGATGTTGGTCTAAGCCCAGTTTCTGCCATACCATATTCTAGTTTTCCCAGTAGTTTTTCTGAAATGATGAGTTTTTATCTCAGCAGCTGGGGTCTTTGGGTTTAACAACTGGTAGATTGCTATAATCATTGTGGTATGTACCTAACCTATTCTACTGATCTACCTCTCTATTTGTTAGTCAGTACCAAGTGGCTTTGATGATTGCTGCTTTATAATACAATTTAAGATCTGGTATGGCTAGGCCACCTTTCCTAGAATTTCTTTTCATTAATTCCCTTGATATTCTGGAGCTTTTCTTCTTCCGGGTGAATTTTGATATTATTTTTTCTAGCTCTAGAAAATGAATTTTTGGTAGTTTGATTGGTATTACACTGAATAAGTAAATTAATTTAAGTAGAATTGTCATTTTATTATATTAGCTCAGAGTGAGCAACTGATGTTTTTCCAATAATTTAAATCTGTTGTCAGTTGTTCTTATGATTTTTACAGAACAAACACCTGGAGTAAGGAACCCTAAGAGTCTTCCTAGCTGAGTGATTCTAGGCAAATCCCTTAACTGTCCTAAAATGAGGGCATCGTAGCATCTAAGCTGATATCACCCAAAGTCCTTATGAGGAGCATATGAAATAGTAGATGGCAACCACTTTGCAATCCTTAAAGCACTATATAAAGTGAGCTGATTCTGTTTTTTACCGCTGTTTCGGTAGGCAGGTCAGCTAAGCAGATTGCAGCTTGATCCTGGAAAAAGCTTCCTGATGTTTCTGTTCTCCTCCTGGTAATGGGCTAATCCAGGAGGCAGGCAGTGGCTCTGGCAGGAGCAGAGGTCTTTAGGCTCCTCTCAGGAACATTCTAGAGGAGATTTCTGGCCAGACCCAGATTGCACCATCAGCCTCTCTACATCCCCCTCTAATTCTGAGATTCTGGAACTCTCAGATCCCCCCTCCTCATGTCACCTGAAGTCCTTTGGGGGCCCAGACTTCCCACTGATTCCCTCTCCTGGTTTCCATGTAGCCCTCTGCATACCGTAGGTTCTCAGTGTGTGTCTGATGCTGGCCTGGTTCCATCTGTGCTCAGGTCCAAACTGGCCCTGAAAGAGACAGAGTGAGGGCTAGAACTAAGCAGGATATCAGTATTCTCAGGGCCCACTTGTATGCTGGGCATCTGGGCTTTCAATGGGGAGAAATCTCTGCTGGGAGTCTAGCACAATTCTCTCCTCTTCTTGTTAGTCTCAAGGCAGGCTTTGGGCTTTGCCCTGGGGCAGATCAAATAACCCTCCTTCTGGACAGGACAAAGTCTAGTAGCATTGGCTGCCTACCAGGGGAAATGTGAGGGAGGAGAAAGAGGAGGAAATAAAGAGAAAGGAAGAGGAGGAGCAGGTTGAACAGGAGTAACAGCAGCAGCAGCAGCAACATGGGAAAGAAATCTCTGTGTCTGGTGATTTCTTGTGCCCTTCTCGCCTACTTTGTGTACACTCCTCTCCCAGACAACATCGAACAACCATGGAAACTGATGATGACCTGGGCTGCCATGAGGGTTCACATTCACCTGGTAAGTGAAGAATTTGGTTGGCTCTGGGTGCTCAAGTGAGAAGCTGCCAGGAAGGAAGATGGGAGCATTTCCCAGGGACTTGGGGTCCTTACGTTTGCTAGCATTCAAATATTTCAGAGTAATCTCACTTGAGATTCCTATCCAAGACAGACTGTTTAGTGCAAAGGTTTCTAACCTTATCTGGTCTACCACTGCCTTTTAAAAAAATACTCAGAGCCCCCTGGAAATCTTTAACTCTTTGCTGTTTTATTTTGTTTTGTTTTTTGTTTTTCTTTTTTGCAATTTGCATCATTTTGAAAATATATACACTATGTATTTTTTAAATGACACATGGAAGATTTAATGATTTATTGTAAATTTGGGGTTTTTTTTCTGCATTCAAATTTTGATGACAATATTGCATCCTGCAGAGATATAATGTTGTAAAAAACTCATTACATGCACATAGTCCTGCTGATGCATGCTGGACTTGCAACAACATGCAACATGCTCACCTGCCAACACTTCCTTCTTAAGACTTGTTGCTGGACTTGAGCCCTGATCAGTTAAAACTTGCACTTTGTATGTTCATTTGGAAACTAATGTAATCATTACAACTTTAACTCAGTTACTCAACAGATAAAACATGTACAAATGGTTTTTCAAAATTTTATTATCTTCTCTTTTTTCCTGATGCTTCCACTGCCCCCTTATTTTTTCAGTTCCCCTCAATTGCATCTGAGGATATTATGCACCACCCCTGGATTATTCTAGAACCCCCCAAATGGCAGTGTTGCCCACTTTGGGTATGGTGTGTAGTTATATCATTATGAATGGTTTTCTTATCTTGTCCAGAACCAAGCTTTGACAGATCTCCCTGAAGACCATCTCCAACTGTTCTGCCACATATACCTTCCCTCTTCTTTATAGTCTTTCCTTTTCCAGCTACCTTTTTTAATGCTTTCTTTCCCCTTTTATAATGGCAAGCTTCTTGAAGGCAGGCATTTTCTTGATTGCTTGCAATTATATCCCCAGTGCTTAGCACAGATCCTGGCACATAGCAATCAATTAGTTAGTGTACATTTTGTACATCTGTCAGTCTATTTTTCTTTCTGTCTTTCTGTCTGTTTGCTGGCCTCTCTATTTATATATCTTTCTGTCTCCCTTTGTGTCTGTCTTCTAGTCAATATCTATCTATCCACCAATTTACTTTATCTATACATTCTTCCACTTACCTATCTACCATATATCTATCTATCTACCTACTTATCTATCTATCTATCTATCTATCTATCTATCTATCTATCTATCTATCTGTCTGTCTGTCTGTCTGTCTGTCTGTCTGTCTGTCTGTCTGTCTGTCTGTCTGTCTGTCTGTCTATCCATCCATGTTATCTGCCTGCCTATCACTTAACTATCAGAGGAAGCCTTTCATTACTTTCATTACCTTTCCTACTTGTGCTTTTTCCCTCCTCAAACTCCCCCATTCACACTTCACTTTGTACACATTGTTTCCTCTTGATAAAGCCTATTAGTTCCTTAAGGGCAAGAGTGGATTAATTTATGTCTTTGAATGTCTTGTGCCCAGGGGCTTGTCCTGCCATAATAAGCACTGAGCAACAGCTTGTTGAGTTGTGGAAATGGTGATGGAGTAGAATATATTTGATGGCAGATCCCTATGTGTGATCTTAGGTGTCACCAAATTTGATGTGGGGACAGTTGGGTGGCTCAGTGGATTGAATGTGGGACCTGGAGTCAAAAAGACCTGAGTTCAAATGTGATCTGAGGCACTAAGTCACTTCACCCTCAGTTTACTTATAAGTAAAATGAATTAGAGAAGGAAATGGCAAACCATTCTAATATCTTTAAATAAACCCCAATTGAAGTCATGGAGAATTGAACATGTTGCTGTTGTGTTTACCCTTCGTAATCGAAGAGGACCATGACATCAACATGATGACATGCCTTGCAGTTGACTTCGATTTGAGTGAGGGAGGGCTATGCAAGGCCATCAACGGCACTTTCTTCTCCTGAGCCATCTGGGTCCAGTGGCCTGATATTCATCAGCACAACTGGAGATGGCCCAGGATGTAATGTGAGAACTTGGCCCTTTCAGGCTAAGGTCTTATCACGTTCTCACTTTGAGTGAGATGCACCCATTCAATGAATATTCTTCCTGAAGTAGTCACTTAAAGGATAGCTCCTTTAATTGAAAAATAACACTGAGAGAGAAAGACCCTCAGGGTTCCTGGGTAAAAGGGAAACAATTACTATTTAGTAATTACATTCACTCTGTGGTAGTTGAATGAAGACTAGTCTATGAGCTCCAGAGTGAATTTGGTTTAAGGTTTGATCTTTGAGCAAGAAATGTATCCAGTAAATCCAAAGGAAAAAAGAAAGCTTTTGGTCATGGAGTGTACCTTTCCCTGGACACAACACCAGAGGACAGGAACGGAGATGAGAGGAGAGGAGATGATACTCATTCACAGGTTATGTTTGTCCTTTGTTGAATTAGAGGACCATGACATCAAGATGATAACATGACTTGCAGTTGATTTTGGTTTGAGTGAGGGAGAGCTGTGTAAGGTTACCAGCCTCACTTTCTTCTCCTGAGCCATCTGGGTCCAGTGACCTGATAGTCATCAGGATGTGTGGAGATGAACATGACCAAAATGATTGAACAACAGTTGACACTCCTTATCAGATGCTGGATTTATTGACCTGGCTAGTGCTATGCAGCACCCAGCTGCTCCCTTGAAACAAAAACCTTGAATCTCCACAAAGAATTATTAATTGCTTAATAGGTTTGAGTCACAATGCTATGCACTAGGGGAGCAAAGGGAAAGAAAATGAAGCATATAATCAGAAGGGGGAGATAACATGCAAACAACTATGTTCAGAGAAGGTAGAAGACAGTCAAAGGGGAGGGCTCTAGCTTCCTTTCTGAAGGGATAGGCAAGGGAGAATGCAGAGGCCCTCCTGAAGAAGGTGGCAATCCAAGAACCTTAAGAAGCAGAGGAGATCTGGGAGAACATTCTGGAAATGGTTACAAGCCTGTGTAAAGGAATCAATATGGTTGATGGAGTGTTATAGGGAGGAAACAGAGAGACAAGGAACAAAGCTGAATTAGAGATTGTATGGAGGGCAGTAAAGTGTAGACAGTCTGAAAAGGAGATAGGAGTCAGTTTGGGAAGAGTTGTACAGGCCAAGAGCCTTAATATTTGATCCTGTGTTCATAGGGGGTAGCTAAAGCTTGTTGAGCAGGGGAAAGGACATGGTCAGGAAAGTGCATGCTTGGGAACTTAACTTATGAAAATTTGGCAACAGTAGAAGGTGGATTGGTTAGAGAGAGAGTGGAGGCAGGGAAGACAAGGAGATGTATGCTAGAGAGGTTCTGAGGATAGAAACAGCAGAATTTGGCAATGGATTGTATAAGTAGTGTGAGTGAGAATGAGAAATTGTGGGTGCCATGGAAATTGCAAGCCTGAGTGAGTGGCAGGTTGATGGCTCAGTGATAGGGAAGTTCAGGAGAGAGGTTTTCTTTGGGAGGGGAGGGACAATGTATCTACTTTGGTCGAGTCATGTTTGAGATGTTTATGGAACACTGAGTTTGAGATACTAAAAAGGCAATTGGTGAAAAGAGACTTCACTTAAGTTGAGAAACTAGAACTGGACATAGAGAGTGGGAATTATTTGAATAGAAATAATCATTAAATCCCCTGGGAGTGAATGGATCATCAAGTGAGGCAGGATTCAGAAAAAACTTGAAGAGGAAAGAGGAGAGAACATCAAATGAAACCAAAATTATGAGGTGTGACAGAGATGAAAAACCAGCAAAGGAGACTGAGGAGGATTGGATAGGTACAGGGACAACCAGAACAAAATTGTTCATGAAAACCCTACAGGAGATAGCATCCAGGAACAGGTGATAACAGTGTCATATACTGGAGAGACATCAAGAAGTATGGATGGACATTGAGAAAAGTCCAGGAGGTTTTGTAAGGTTAGAGATCATTGCTACATTTGGAAAGGGCAATTTCCTTTGAATGATAAAGGTAGAAGCCAATTTGCAGAGGGTTTAGGAGAGAGGGAGAGGATAGGAAGAGGAGAAACTGAGTATGGATGGATTTTTATCTTGACTCTTTAAAAAAAAACAACTGCAAACAACATCAAATCAAATGGAATTTCCATATACCATATAGTAGAGTAGACGACATGTAGGACTGTACACAAAACTGTAAGTATTTATTATGTCCTTCTTGCTTTTCTTTTTTCTTTTTAGTTAATTAATTTATTTTTAGTTTTCAAGATTCATTTCCACAAGATTTTGAGTTCCAAATTTTCTCCTCATCTCTTCCCTCTCCCCAACCCATGACACCAGGCATTCTGATTACCCCTTCCCCCAATCTGAACCTCCCTTCTATTACACCCCTCCCTTGCCTTATCCGCATCTTCTCTCTTTTCTTGTAGGTCAAGGTAGATTTGTATATACCATTACTTTTATTTCTTATTTCCCAGTTGCATGCAAAAATGATTCTCAACATTTGTTTCTAAAACTTTGAGCTCCAACTTCTTTCTCTCCCTCCCTCCCCATCCATCCCCACTGAAAAGGCAAGCTATTCAATATACTCTATACATGTGTAGTTATGCAAAAGACTTCCATTACAGTCATGTTGTGAAAGACTAACTGTATTTCCCTCCATCCTCTCCTGCCCCCGTTTATTCTATTCTCTCTTTTGACATTGTCCCTCCCCAAAACGGTGTACTTCTAATTACTCCCTTCTCCCATTTGTCCTCCTTTCTATCATCCCCCGCCACTCCACTTATCTCTTTCTCCGTTACTTTCCTGTATTGTAAGATAGATTTTCACACCACATTGGGTATCCATGTTATTCCCTCCTTAAGCCAAATGTGATGAGAGTAAGCTTCACTTTTTCCCTCTCATCTCCCCCTTTTTCCTTTCATTGAAAAAGCTTTTTCTTTCCTCTTTTATGAGAGATAATTTGCCCCATCACATTTCTCCCTTTCTCTTTCCATTGTATTCCTCTCTCACCCCTCAGTTTTATATTTTTAGATATCATCCCTTCCTATTCAACTCACCCTGTGCCCTCTGTCTATATACATGTATCTTAATTCCTCTAAGTACCCAAATACTGAGGGAAGTGTCAAGTGTTACAAATATTATCTTTCCATGTAGTAATGTAAACACTTCAACTTCAGTAGGTCCCTTTTGTTTTTTCTTTCCTGATTACTTTTTCGTGCTTCTCTTGGTTCTTGTGTTGGAAAGTCAGATTTCTCATTCAGCTCTGATCTTTTCATAACAATGCTTGAAAGTCCTCTATTTCATTGAATGACCATTTTCCCCCTGAAGTATTACATTCAGTTTTGCTGGGTAGGTGATTCTTGGTTTTATTCCTGGTTCCTTTGACTTCTGGAATATCACATCCCTGTGATCCCTTAATACACAAGCTAGTAGATCTTATGTTATCCTGATTGTATTTCTACAATACACAAATTGTTTCTTTCTGGCTGCTTGCAATATTTTCTCCTTGACCTGGGAGTTCTGAAATTTGTCTACAATATTCCTAGGAGTTTTTCTTTTCAAATCTCTTTCAGGAGGTTAGGGGTGGATTCTTTCCATATTTATTTTACTCTTTAGTTCTAGAATATCAGAACAGTTTTCCTTGATAATGTCTAAGCTCTTTTTTTGATCATGGCTTTTTCGTAGTCCAATAATTTTTAAATTGTCTTTCCTGGATCTATTGTCCAGGTCAGTTGTTTTTCCAATGAGAAATTTCACAGTATCTTCTATTTTTTCATTCTTTTGGTTGTGTTTTGTAATTTCTTGGTTTCTTGTACAGTCATTAGCTTCCACGTGGTCCATTCTAATTTTTAAAGAACTATTTTCTTCAGTGAGCTTTTGAATCTCCTTTTCCATCTGTCTAATTCTGCTTTATGAAGTGTTCTTCTCGTCATTGGCTTTTTGGATTTCTTTTGCCATTTGTGTTAGTCTATTTTTAAAGGTGTCATTTTCTTCAGCATTTTTTGAGGTCTCTTTTAGCAAGCTGTTTTCTTGCTTTTCATGATTTTTTTGCATTGCTCTCACTTCTCTTCCCATTTTTTCCTCCACCTTTCTTCCTTGTTTTTCAAAATCCTTTTTAATCTCTTCCATGGCCTGAGGTCATTGCATATATTTTGGAGGTTTTGGATGCAGAAGCCTTGACTTTTATGTCTTCCTCTGACATTATGCATTGTTCTTCCTCATCAGAAAGGATGGAGGAAAATACCTGTTCACCAAGAAAATAACCTTCTATAGTCTTATTTTTTCCCTTGTTTTGGTGTGTGTGTGTGGGGGGCATTTTCCTAGTCTGTTACTTGACTTTTCAGTCCTTTGTAAAAAGGAGGGTATATTTTAGGGAACTGTAAGTTCTCAGTTCCTCCAAGGTAGAAAAATCAAGGAAGAGGAGTTTTTTCCTCTCCCGGCCTCCACTCTGGTCTGGAAGCAACCAGAAGCTTTTTTGCCCTGGATCTGAGAGTAGAATTCCCTCTCCAGAGCCTCCACCAAGCCAGAGTTCTTCCTCACCCCAGGGCCACCACTCAGGACTGAGATTCAGATCTATCACTTGATTCCCACAGGCTGCCACAGTGGCTACTGCTGCCTTTGGGTGAGGGCTGGGGCCAGACCCTGCTCTCTTCTTACTCTGGTGAAAGAGTTTTCTCACTAACCTTTGAAGCTGTCTTTGGCATTTGTGGGTTGAGAAACCTGGGAATCTCAGCTGCTGCCCAAGACTCTGTGCCCTGAAACTTGCTCCAGTCCTGTCTGAACAGTGCCACATGGACAAGGCTGGGCTGCATTCTGCTTTGATCCTGGTGTGGTAGACCTTTTCTGTTGGCCTTCCAGGCTGCTTTGGGCTGAAAATCTCTTTTGCTCTATCATTTTGTGACTTCTCCTGCTCTGGAATTTGTTTAGAGTCATTTTTTATAGATATTTTATGGGCTATGGGACTATAGTTAGAGCAGGTCTGTCCCTCTGCTCTGCTATCTTGGCTCCACCCCCTTCTTGCTTGTCTTTTTAATATCTTGATCTCCCTAGGACCTCTCTCCTTCCCAATAATTTGAAAAAAAGAATGAAATAGCAAAACAAATTCTGCAATCATCATTGCTCTAAATGTTTGTTTTAATCTGATTCAGGGCTCCCTCCCCTTTTTTTCTTAGCATATTTGTAGCATGCTTACATAGTGGTCTCCTGGAATCCAAGTTCATAAGTCTCTCCAAGCTGTGGTTAGGCATTGTCTTTGTACACTCTATTCTCCTTGTTCTGCTCCCTTCACTCTACACCATTTGCGCAAGTCTTCCCAGGTTTCCATGAACCCTTCACTTCCATTATTTCACGAAGAATATTCCATTCCATTCCATTTGTATGGTACCATTTTTCAGCCATCCTCCAACAGGCGTTGGAGAACCTGACTGGGCTTCCTTTCTGTTTTGTTCTGGTCAAAAATTTCATGCTCTTAGTTATCGCTTATCTTGATCAGCTCTGGTGTCATCATGCCTGTTTTTTCTTCTAGTTTGCCAAATATTTTGGTTAAAAAAATGGTAACTCTTCTAGGATTGTCAAGGCAGATTCAGGTGTCCAGCTAAAGTCCTGCTGGTGTGTTTGGTTACGGATACAGTCCTGGCCTTGGCATCAGGCTGATATGGGTCCAAATATCACCTCTGCGATTACTTGCTATATGTCTACCAGGCAAGTCGTGTGACCTCAATGAACCTCAGTCTTCTTGCCTATGATATGGAGCGTAATAATAGCACTGTCCACCTAGCACCATTGTGACCGTCATATGAGATAATGTTTATAAAACACTTTGGATACATGAAAAAGTTCTATAACGTAGCTATTGTCACTGACTCTTTGGGTACAGTAGTAATAGGGTAGCATACTCTCCTGTGTGCATAGAACTCACAACTATACCTTTAATTGTATTTTTTGAATGTCAGTCAGCGTTTTTGGACATACTGGGATTTCCACGTTTTGTACTCTTCCGGCTCCTTGAAGTTCCACCGACATCAGATGCAAAAGTTACAGTGACAGATACTCTGTTCAATAAAGTTCCAGTCCGAGTCTTTGAGCCAAAGCCAAAGTCGTCTACAATGAGAAGAGCCGTATTTTATATTCATGGTGGTGGCGGGGCCATGGGAAATGCTAGTAAGTACTTTTCTTAGGGAAGTGAATCTTTTAAAGGCCAATACATTTCAATCCATCTTTGATATTAATCAGAATATTTTGTAGTTAGGAGATAATAGAACAGAGCTGAGTGAAGCAGAGAGGAGAAGAGAGAATAGTGGAGGGGAGAAGAGGAGGGGAGAAGAGGGCAGGGGAGGAGAGAAGAAAGAAGGGGAGGACAGGGGAAGAGAAGGGAGAGGAAAGGGCACAGGTGTTAAGGAGAAGGGAGAGGAGGAGAGGAGGAGAGGAGAAGGGAGAAGGTGAGGGACAGGAAGCAAGCAGCTACTCAAAGCTTCCTGGGCTTTCATGGGGTTTAACCAAATGCCATTTTGTTAATTTACAAGGTTAAGATAACCAGTGTTTGTCAATTGCAGAGGACACTAGCTTCCAACAGGTAGGTACACTGAGTATATCACGTCACTGATTATATTTCTTTGATGGGTATCTGATTAGAACAGAGATGGACTTTTAGGTCTTTGCAGGTAGCTGCTGGTGCAATGAATGGATAGAGTACTGGGCCTGGAGTCAGGAATCCTGCCTCTGTCACTTACTTGCTCTGTAACCCTGGGCAAGTAACTTAAGTTCTATCTGCCTCAGTTTCCTGAACTGTAAAATGTGAATGATAATAACAACTAATTCCTAGGATTGTTGGGAGGATGAAATGAGATCATTTTTGTAAAGGACTCAGCACACTCTCTGGCACATAGTAGATATTAGCTCCTCCCTGTTCTCTCCCTTCCTCCTGCTTTAAGTGTATATCTGAGATAACTGTTTTTTTTTTCTGGTCTGGTGAATTCATCAAAATGAGTAATCCCTGTTGTGGAAATGTAAATTTGAGTCATTGACTTGACTATATGTGATGGGAACCCTTTCCCTGAACAGTGCCTATAACATGCCAACAGGAGGTGCAGCCAAGAAGGTGGAGTAAAGGCAGCGATTCTCCTGAACTCTCCCCCAAGTTCCTCCAAATACCTTTAAATAATTCCTCTAAACAAATTCTAGAATGACAAAAACCACAAAAGAGACAGAGTGAAATAATTTTCCAGCTCAGGACAACTTAGCAGTTTGGTAGGAAAGATCTGTTGCACCAGGGTGAGAGAGAAGCACAGTTCAGCTCAGGCTGTGCCAGCACAGACTGGGCTCCAGCAAATGAGAAGTAGGGGCAAGCGAATCAGTGGCAGCAGTGGTATTTTGTGGACCATTCAGACCACAGATGGTAAGGGGAAGACAATGGGTCAGAAGGAGACTTCCAGGGATCTCTTTGCTGGTACCAGGGGGTAGGACTCTGTTTCATTGCCTATGCTTGGATCTGGGTTGCAGTCCTGGATCTCAATTCCAGTATGAGGAGGAGCACTAGCATGACAGAACTTGTAGCAGCAGAACTTGTGGCAGCAGGATGGAGGGAAATACATAGTTGGAAATCATTATTGTGAACTTTTTTTATGAGAGAATTTCATTCATAAAGACTTCATTTCTCAAACATATAGAAAACTGAGTGAAATTATAAAAATAAAGATCATTCCTCAATTGATAAAAGGTCAACAACAGGCAGTTTTCAGACAAAGTCATCAAAACTTTATAATCATATGAAAACAATCACTATTGATGACAGAAATGCAAATTAAAGCAACTTTGAGCTACTATATTACCCCTGTCAGAATGGCTAATATGAGAGAAAAGTAAAATGACAATTGTTGAGGGGATGTGGGAAAATTAAAAGACTAACATATTATTGATGAATTTGTATATTGATCCAACCATTTTGGAGAGCAATTTGGAACTATGTCTAAAGAGCTATAAAATCAGGCATACCCTTTGACCAGGCAGTACCACTATTAGATCTATATCCAAAGGAGATTTAAAAAAAAGCAAAAAGGAAAAAGACCTATGTGTGCCAAAATATTTATAGTAGCTCTTTCAGTGCTCCGAGAGAATTGGAAATGGCGGGGGATATCCATCAATGAGAGAATGGCTGAACCAGTTGTTGTATAGGATTATGATGGAATACTATTGAGCTTTAAGAGATGATGAGTAGGAAGCTCTAAGAAAAACCTGGAAAGGTTTATATGAACTGATGCAAAGCGACATGAGCAGAACTAGAAGCACATTATACACAGTTACAGTGATATTGCAATTTAATCTACTACAAATAACTTGGCTGTTCTCACCAATACACTGATCCAAGAAGCTCTGTAGGACTTCTGCAGTCCATCTCCAGAGAAAGAACTTGGAGAACCTGAATGAAGTTCAAAGATACTTTTTTCTTTATTTTTCTTGTTTTTTTTGGGGGGGGGGAGGAGGTCTCTTTTCTGTCACAGAATAGCTTACATGGAAATGTGTTTTGCATGACTACACATGTATAACCTGTGCCAAACTGCTTTCCTTCTCAATGAATTAGGAGGTGATGGAGGGAAAGATTTGGAATTCAAAATTTGAAAAAAAAATATTAAAATTGTTTTTGCATATAATTGGGGGAAAATAAAATATTAAATGTGCTTTCATAAAATAACGCACTAACAGCCTGTGTAGATTCTACAGACACACCAACAGCGTTTGTGCATTATAAGGACAAACCAACAGTATGCATACATTCTACAGACACACCAAGAGCGTTTGTAAATTCTCAGGGCACACAACAGCATGTGCACATTCTACTCTCTTTTATCCAGACTCTATACAGATCTATGGTTTTAGAGTCAGAGGTCTTGGCCTGAAGGTCTCTCTAACCCTGGCATCATAAGGCAGTCCAGTTGTGTTTCCAATGCATCCCACCACTGAAGTCCCCATTCACAAAACTGGCTCATGATCCAGCCTAGCTATCACGCACCAACTAGCATTAGCAAGGATTCTGACTCCAAGGTTTTGTAAGGAATCTTTATGAAAAGGCAAGTGAAGGCAACAGACTGGGTAGCCTGGTAGCAGAGTCCCCTGAGATTCTTTGTGGTCACCCAGTGAATCACCCCTAGGTTTCTGACCTTAGTATGAAGGTTCCTTTCACACCTGGCTGCTCTGCTCATTTTCCCCCAAATCCACAGAATCCAAGAGTTGAAAGGACCCCAGTGCCCATCTACTCCATCCTCTATGTGAAAGGAACCCCCTGTGGGCATTTCTGGCCTGTGGCTATCCAGCCTTTATATGGAGACCTCTGCAGAGGGGGAACCAACCCTCTCCAGAGCAGCCCATTCCTCTGGGATAGCTCTCACAAGGAGTATGATTTTGTCCTGTTATTGCCTAATTTCACTTTTTTGAGACTTTCACTCATTTCTTTTGGATCTGCCCTCTCATGACAAGAACTCTTCAGGTATTTGAAGGAAACTAAAGGGTTCCCACATAAATCTTTGCCTTTCAGGGCCTCCCCTTTCTCACCGCACAATGGGAGGACTGGACTCAAAGACCCATAAGACTCCTCCAAACTTTAAGTCCAACATCTCAAGGTGAATGTCTATACTCGTACTCAGGAGACTTGGGTTCAAATCCTGTTTCTGATATTAGCAGTTGTATAATCAGAAGAAAGCTGCTTAGCCTTTCTGAGCCCAAGCTTTCTATCTGTAAAACAGGGACAATAATCCCTGTATTACTCACCTCTCACAGCTTGTAGGAATAAAGTAAGACATAGACTCCAAGACACTGAAGATGCACAAGTGATCATACCATCCTCACAAAAATAATAGGGAGGGGAAAAAATAAAAATAATAGGTAAATTGAAAGTTGGTAGGCTCTCCCCATTTGGATCAGTGGGCCCATGATTGTGTTGGTACAGAGAACCCCAGTGATAAAGCCTTGACTACCAATAGACAAGGCTGCCTGCTCTGCTCTGCTCTGTGAATTTAGTCTTAGAATTTCCTGGACAGAGGCAGGATTTGAGCTTCGGTCTTTCTGACTCTAACGTCAATTTTCAATGCACTGTGAGGCCATCCTGCTTCTAGTTCGGTCTGCATTCTATCTTTATTGCACTCACACACATCCCCTTACATTTTTGAAGCACCCACATGTCTAATTTTTAGAAAACAAACCAAAATCATTGCTTGGCTCATGTTGAATTATAAACTCCCCGAGGGCAGATCATTATATCCTCAGTAATTTTATTCCATGGTTGTGCCAGTCAAGGAAGTTACCTTTTCTGAAGAATTCAAGATAAATATTACTGAGAAAGGCACATGGTGGGAAGGAGCTGGCTACAATAAAGAAGAAAGTAGGGATAATAAAGAGGGGATTGGTTAAAGATGCCATCAAAGAAATGTGGAATGAGAGAAGATGGGCTGGTTCCATGGCAAAGTAAAAGCATAATGGAGAGCCCATGTATTCCACTGCCTCCTTCAAGATGCCCTAGAACATTGGCTGCCTCCTGGTGATGCATTTATGAAAGGATATGGGAAACATTTTGCAGGAAGAGCTTGCTTGATTGGGTGGCCATCAGTATTATTGAATGGGCTATCCACAGCATGGAGATGATGGATCTGCTTTAGTGTTTGATCATCTCCAGTGGGGAGTACAATACCCTGTTGATGGGTAGTGCAGTGGTAGGAGTGCTGATCCTGAAAGAGGAAGACCTGCCTCTTCCTTCAGAGGAGTATGTGACAGCTAGCCTCAGATATTTGAAGGGATCTCCCCTGGGGGCTGGATTAACCTTGCTCCATTCAACTCCAAGGGGCAAAGCTAGAAGCAATGGGTGAAAGCCCAAAGAGAAAAATGGGGGTCTGTTGTCAGGAATGCATTTCTTACCAACCGGAGCCTTCTAAAAATGCAGGGGCTACCTGGAGGGGTGCTGGATTCCCCCTTTCCAAGGCCTTCAACAGGATGCTGGAGGACCATTTTTGGCTCTGTTTACGGATGGTTGACCTAGATGGCTGTTGGAGTCCCATCCAACTTGTATTCTGGGATTCTAGTTCTCCCAAAGTTATTTCTTTTCACAACCATACAAGTTTCAGAGGATATATCATTGTCTTCAAAAGGAGAGACAGAATGGCATCACATTTGGTAAAGATTTCATTGAGAAATCTCCCACCCTCTTTTATAGCTAAAAGCTTCTTAGAAGTGAAAGGTGGATTTGAGGCTGTTTCAAATGCCCAGGAACCTCTGATCGAGCGGAGATGAACATTAGCCTTGCCTCTTCCTGATCCTGACTCCCATCCTAGAGTGGCCTGTGAAGGAAAGGAACATTATTTGTTAGTGAAGAGCAAATAATATGCTTCATCTCTCCTTCTGCATTACAGGGGGCTGGTCATTTTCACTTGCATTCTCTCCTTCTTTAGCTCTTTGTAATCCTCTTCCAACGTCAAAAATTCTCCTTCATCAGCCATGTGCCTTCTGTGTTGTGGAAATGACTTTCTTAATGTACAAGTGCAGCAGCCTGCTCCATTTGAATGCCGTATTTCATTTTTCTCTCTGGGCACATCAATATTGATAGCCCATGTAATTCACTCTGTAGTGCTGTATGAATATTAAGAAATGACTGTAGGATTTCTGTGATGGAAGCAAGCATTTTTCCTCTTGTCAGTTCTAATGGATTTGATTTGATTTCTTGTGTTTTAGCCTGGATCCCCTATGATTATTTGGGAAGACAGATGGTGGACAAACTTGATGCTGTGGTCATATCAACTAAGTAAGAATAATTTGAGTTTTAGGCCAGATCTATTAGGACAAATGGTCCTTCATCTTCCATGGTTGTGTTTTGTTTTTAATACCTCTCATCTGCTTATAAGGCAGCATGATGTGTGGATTGGGGACCAGTCTTGGAGTCAGGAAGACCTAGGTATGAATCCCCTACTTTGGGTAAGTCACTTAATGGCCATATGTAGGTACTAGACTGCCCTATAGGGGTCAAATCACTTCTAAGATGTTCCAAGGGGCAAAAGAACATCCAGCTTGAGAAAGGTAAGGCTAAAGGGCCAAGAGTCACAAGTGGCTCATTCTTTAATCCAATCTAATTCAATTTAACCCAACTTCTGATGGTTTAGAGTGTAGGAAGAATAAGAATGAGGACTGTTGTCAGGCAATGAAGATGGGGCAGGGAAGCTGGTGGAGTATGTGTGGGGCTGATAGATTCCCTGAAATAGCCAAAACCATTTTATCCACCATGACTTGACAGACCTATGCATTGGAAGTAGATGTCTCAGTATTTATTAGATGGTTTCACTGAATCCTCACTGTAGAGATTGGAGAAGTCCCTTCCATTCTCTGAGGTTCAGTTTCCTCAACTACAAGATGAGAACACTGGGCTAGATGGCATGTCTAAGGCCTCTTGCAGTCTACCCACAATCCAGGAACTGATTGTTGGATGAGAAAGTGACAACCTGAACTCTGCTGAGATGTGGAATGACTCTGAGACCTAGGCCTAAAGTGATCATAAAGCTGAAAAGTTTTAAATCTCTCTCCTGATGAGGAAAGCAAATTGAATTAGCCAAAAATGACAAACACGTGTTAAAAATGAAAACAACTGGCTTTCTTTTTTTATTGGCCACTTCCCTGCAAAGTACTTCAATTGCTTCATGTGTGTAGGTGCATAGTCAAATTTGCTTGATTTCTATAATGTGTTCATTGGTAAAACAAAGAAACACTGAACATTTTTTACATGAATAACTTTATATGGTGAAAATGTGGTTTATTTAGAGCTTTTATAAAAATTTTAAAAAGTGCAAATCAGTTGTTTTCCCCCAGGTCTTGTAATTTCAGTGAGGAAACTCTCTTTACCAAAATAGCCAAGCATCATAGCCAGTATGTTTTAGAGATGGTTCCTGAAGCCAGTTCTCCTGACTCTTCATCCACTAGACTCTTCTGCCATTCAGAAGCCTTTGATAAGGCTATGGCAGAGTGTAACTATTTGAACTTAATACAGAAAGGAGCATCATTCCTCAATCAATTTATCATCAAGAATTACATGAGACTGACCATGTATTCTGTATGGTGCTGGGGAGAGAGGGGAGAGTAGAACAAGTCAAGGGGACAGACAGATGGGTCAATGAAAGGACAACCCCCAACAGTGCAGGAGCGACTATGGAAGGATCATTTCCTGTCTGGCCCATTTCAAAACTAAATACACCATCAGCATCCTCCTTGTTAAATCATCGTCATTTGTAGAGCTGCATGCTCCATGCTCTGATGTGTTATGATGGGTAATCATTGCAAAACTCAGCTTTTAAAACTCATTTTTTAATATACACTCTGAAACCAAAGTTTTTTTACTTATACAAATAATTCAAAAGACCGTTAAAAAACCCACATATAAATAATGTTGCTTTTAAGTAAAAAAAAAAAAATATGAAATCCCACATAGCATATGGCTTTAGTGTTTATCTAGAACTCACCATACTATTCAATCAATTTGGTTTTTCTCTAAAAAGCTACAGACTATCACCTCAGTATCACTTTCCAACTCAGTTTGAAGATGTATATGACTCCTTAAGGTGGTTCTTGAGGAAGAAAGTCCTTGCAGAGTATGGTGTGGACCCCACCCGCATCTGTATTGCTGGAGACAGTGCTGGTGGGAATTTAGCTGCAGCAGTCACTCAGCAGGTATGAGATAAATATTTGTAAGTTTTGTTATTTTATGTTCTCTTCAGTGTCGTGTTTGTGTCATAAATTTTTAAAAATGAAAATGCAAATAGTGATTTTTTCATCTTGAGAATGTTATAAATGACCAAGTAGAATGAATCTATTATTTTTTTCAGATGTATCCCTTCCTCCTGTTAGACTGACTTCTTTCCTTACTAAAATGATCTGGCAATGTCATGGAGGGTAGTGGTTTTAGAATGCTCTAGCTATACAGCATAAGAGGAGTGCACTTTTGGTTCAGTGGCACAACTAACTGGATGATAAATACAATTCCTCATTATACTTGAAACCCCAAACCTTAACCCTTCCATCACTAAATGTATGAAACCTGATGGAACCAGATGATTGACTTTTCAAGATTGTGTTATTTTTGTCTTTCTGCCAGTGACTCCCACTATGCATGTGGTCAAATGACAGCTGATTTCCCATTTAATAAGTTGAAAAGTCACAGAAACGTTGTTCCATATGTTATTAAAAATGGTGAGTTCCCACATTAAATGAGAAGGGGGAATATCCAAGAAGGAACTCAGAAAGAAAAAAATATTCTAAGAGGGAGAAGGCAGCCATAATCAAGGTCAGGTGGATGGCAAACAGACATGAGAGAGAAGAATGGAAACACAATGGAACCTTAAGCAGTGGTCATTCTAAGGATGAAGTAGTACTTCTACTTGCAATGTTCATCAGAGTTGCTTGATTAGAGGAGACTTGTAAGGGTTAAAGATCTTCCCAGTCCATTAGTAGGCCTTAGGTTGAAGTCCATTGAAGGAAGTTCAATTAGGGGAGGCTTGCTTTGTACCAAGACCCACACCTTTTGTTTATTGCTTATAAGGTATTGGATCATGATAGTGGAGCCCTCTGGCTCTGAAAAGTGTATAGATACTCTGAGGTAAGGTTTTGCTTTGGGAGCCTGGAAGAAGGTTCATGTGCCAGATGAGACTCTGGGTACCTGTTAAAGTGTCCTAGCTTTGAAAATCCAGATGTTGGTGCTCCTTTGTCTGGTAACTATGTACTTATGTAATGGTCAGACTGTTGGATCTGTCTGTTGATATGTGATGTATTGCTTATGATCAGACAGTTAGAAGCCCTGCCTGTTGGTCTATATTTCTCTGCTTGTATTTTCTCTGTAGGTGAATGTGATTAAAAAAGATTGTTGACCCCCTTTTTAACTGCTTTCCTTTTAGAAAAGTAGAACTATGAATCTGTGCTTATAAGTAATCCTGAATGTGTCAGGGGCCATTCTGCTACACTGTTCCATGGAAAAATGAGGATCTAGAGGCTACAACAAGATGAGGGAAACCTACCATTGATGCTAAGTACAGGAGGCATTATGGTGGTGGGTGATTCCACCTTATGAGTCATGGGACCTTGCTTCAAACTGAACTCTGATGTGTACTACCTGGGTGACCTTCATGAATCACTATAACTCCTTGGGTCTTGGTTTTCTCATCTATCTAAACTATATTTAGCTTTATATTAATGAATTTATGGGTTAATTTTAAAAGATGGAGTCAAAGTTGAAATACTGAAATGTAAAGAAGTGCTTTATGAGCCTAGCATAAGGTTGAATTTCTGCAGGGACCTGCTTCCCTAAATGTTCAGGGATGGAGACTCCTTCCTTCCCCCTTCTTATTGGATTCCACTTCTATAGTCTACATTTTCCTATATCAGGTTCTTTGTCTCCCTAGGTAACAACGCTTGATGAATTCTTATGTGAACCAAGCTTAGAGAATCTTTCCATGACAGCCCTATTTTTACTTGGATGTGAAACCTGTGTCAGTTACTCTTGTCATAAGGAATCTGTCTGTGGTAGTTCTGTACATTGTCCTTGAGGGGACCTCCTTAAACCAGTCACACGATTACTGGGAGAAGAAGACCTCCTCCCCCCCCATACGCAGAGGGATAGAGAGAGAGATATAGAGACAGAGAAACAGAGAAAGGCAAAAATGAAAATGAGCATTTCCCTAAAACTCTGTGTAACAGGAAGATAATCAATCACTTTTATGTTTCTTCTGTTTTGCTTATAAAAGAGAATAACATTGAGGCAGAAAAGAAAAGGAGAAATAGTATTAAAAGGAAATTGAGGGGCTGAGAAAAAATGGTGCAAAGGAGCCAGGAAATTACATGAATTATCCTCAGTTTCTCTCAGAAATAACACTAAACCAAGCCTGTAAAAGAACTTTGGAGTGACAGAATCCACAAAAAATACCCCAAAGGGAAACCATTTTCCCGTCCAAGATAACTTAGAAAGACTTCAGGATAGGTCTGTCTCACTTGGATAAAAAGGAAGCACAACTCAACACAATTTGCACTGAGTGAATCAGTGGGAAGCTTAATCACAGCACAGATCAGCAGGCCACTGGCACAGCAGGTCAGCTGTGAGACCTCCATCTCCACTGCCTCAGAAAAACTGACAGCCTCAGAACCTAGAGAACAACAGGTAGACCAGGCTACTCTAGAACAGTGGGCCAGTCACCTGCCCCAGAGGCCCTGGTGCATGTAGGAAGTGACCAGACCTCTCATTCCCAGTGCAAGACCCTTGCGGCTCTACATCCCAAGAGCAGAGCTCAATTATTTTATATGAAGAAAAATATAAATGAATCCAGATCATAGAAAGCTACCATGGCCCCAGGGAAGACCAAACCACACACTCCTAAGGGGGCCACAATGCCAGGCCTCAAAGGGGAGGATGAATTGGCTTCAAGCCCCAAAAGTCCTTTTGGAAGAACTAAAAAATATTCTGTAATCTTCTTACATCTTTAAATCAAGTAAGAGATTTGGAAAAAAACTGGGAAAAGAAATGAGCTTTATGCAAAAACATGATTAAAACAGAGTCAAATGTTGGGAAAAGGACGTACAAAAATTGATTGAAGAAAACAATTCATTAAAAAATAGAATTGGGAGGGGCGGAGCCAAGATGAGGGAGTAGAAAGACGCACATACACATAGCTCCGAACCCACAACCCATAGAACATCAGTATAAAGTAATTCATGGTGAATTCTGGAGCAGTGAGGCCACAGAACAGTGGAGCGAAGGAGATTTCTGCTCCAGAGGGACCTGCAAACCTCTCACAAAAGGTCCGTCGCGCTGCAGACGCAGAGCCCAGCCCAGTCCTGCCGCAGCCACAGCATCGAGAGGAACAGATCTCAGCAGGTTTCAGGGATGGGATCTCCAGCGGCCGCACAGGTCCCTCCACCCACAGGTGATGGGGGTCGGTGAGAGGGTCTCTTTGGCGGGTCGAGAGGGGAGTGGGGTGCCCCGATAACTCAGGCCCCCTCGGGAGGCAGCAGCGGAGGCGGGAGCAGACCAGGGCTCCCCAAGCAGGCAGGAGCCCAGATCCATTGTTGAAGGTCTCTGCATAAACCCCCTGAGGGAACTGAGCCCAAGAGGTGTCCCTGCCCTGACCTGAGCACCTGAACTTAATCTCACACTGAATAGCAGCCCTGCCCCTGCCGAAGCTACGAGGCTGGGGAGCAGCATTTGAATCTCAGACCCCAAACGCTGGCTGGGAGGATCAGGAGGCGAGGTGGGTGTGAGGAGAATATTCAGAGGTCAAGTCACTGGCTGGGAAAATGCCCAGAAAAGGGAAAAGAAATAAGACTATAGAAGGTTACTTTCTTGGTGAACAGGCATTTCCTCCTTTCCTTTCTGATGAGGAAGAACAATGCTTACCATCAGGCAAAGACACAGAAGTCAAGGCTTCTGTGTCCCAGACCACCCAATGGGCTCAGGCCATGGAAGAGCTCAAAAAGAATTTTGAAAATCAAGTTAGAGAGGTGGAGGAAAAGCTGGGAAGAGAAATGAGAGACATGAAGTCAAAGCATGAACAGCAGGTCAGCACCCTGCTAAACGAGACCCCAAAAAATGCTGAAGAAAATAACACCTTAAAAAATAGGCTAACTCAATTGGCAAAAGAGGTTCAAAAAGCCAATGAGGAGAAGAATGCTTTCAAAAGCAGAATGAGCCAAATGGAAAAGGAGATTCAAAAGCTCACTGAAGAAAAAGTTCTTTCAAAATTAGAATGGAACAGATGGAGGCTAATGACTTTATGAGAAACCAAGAAATCACAAAACAAAACCAAAAGAATGAAAAAATGAAAGATAATGTGAAATATCTCATTGGAAAAACAACTGACCTGGAAAATAGATCCAGGAGAGACAATTTAAAAATTATGGGACTACCTGAAAGCCATGATCAAAAAAAGAGCCTAGACATCATCTTTCATGAAATTATCAAGGAAAACTGCCCTGAGATTCTAGAACCAGAGGGCAAAATAAATATTCAAGGAATCCACAGATCACCACCTGAAAGAGATCCAAAAAGAGAAACTCCTAGGAACATTGTGGCCAAATTCCAGAGTTCCCAGGTCAAGGAGAAAATATTGCAAGCATCTAGAAAGAAACAATTCAAGTATTGTGGAAATACAATCAGGATAACACAAGATCTAGCAGCTTCTACATTAAAGGATCGAAGGGCATGGAATAGGATATTCCAGAAGTCAAAGGAACTAGGACTAAAACCAAGAATCACCTACCCAGCAAAACTGAGTATAATACTTCAGGGGAAAAATTGGTCTTTCAATGAAATAGAGGATTTTCAAGCATTCTTGATGAAAAGACCAGAGCTGAAAAGAAAATTTGACTTTCAAACACAAGAATGAAGAGAAGCATGAAAAGGCAAACAGCAAAGAGAAGTCATAAGGGACTTACTAAAGTTGAACTGTTTACATTCCTACATGGAAAGACAATATTTGTAACTCTTGAAACTTTTCAGTATCTGGGTACTGGGTGGGATTACACACACATAGAGACAGAGTGCACAGAGTGAATTGAAGAGGATGGGATCATATCTTAAAAAAATGAAATCAAGCAGTGAGAGAGAAATATATTGGGAAGAGAAAGGGAGAAATGGAATGGGGCAAATTATCTCTCATAAAAGAGGCAAGCAAAAGACTTATTAGTGGAGGGATAAAGAGGGGAGGTGAGAGAAAAACATGAAGTTTACTCTCATCACATTCCACTAAAGGAAAGAATAAAATGCACACTCATTTTGGTATGAAAACCTATCTTACAATACAAGAAAGTGGGGGATAAGGGGATAAGCAGGGTGGGGGGAGATGATGGAAGGGAGGGCATGGGGAGGAGGGAGCAATTTGAGGTCGACACACATGGGGAGGGATAGGATCAAAAGAGAATAGAAGTAACGGGGGACAGGATAAGATGGAGGGAAATATAGTTAGTCTTATATAACACAACTATTATGGAAGTCATTTGCAAAACTAACCAGATTTGGCCTATATTGAATTGCTTGCCTTCCAAAGGGAAGGGGTGGAGAGGGAAGGAGGTAAAGAAGTTGGAACTCAAAGTGTTAGGATCAACTGTCGAGTACTGTTCTTGCCACTAGGAAATAAGAAATACAGGTAAAGGGGTATAGAAAGTTATTTGGCCCTACAGGACAAAAGAGAAGATGGAGACAAGGGCAGAGAGGGATGATAGAAGAAAGAGTAGATTGGTCACAGGGGCAATTAGAATGCTTGGTGTTTGAGGGGAGAGGGGATAAAAGGGGAGAAAATTTGTAACCCAAAATTTTGTTAAAATGAATGTTAAAAGTTAAATAAATAAATTAAAAAAAATAGAATTGGCCAAATTGGAAAAAAATCTATTGAAGAAAACAACTCCTTTAAAGTAGAACTGGTAAAATGGAAGAGGAGGTACAAAAGCTCATTGAAGAAAATAATTCCTTAAAAGTTATGATTGGGTAAGTGGAAACCAATGAATCCATGAGACAACAGAAATCAGTCCAACAAAATCAAAAGAATAAAAATATAGAAAAAATGTAAAGCATAAAAATATAGAAAAAATGTAAAACACAACAAAGAAACAACTGACCTGGAAAACAGATACAGGAGAGATAATTTAAGAATTATTGGACTACTTGAAGGAATTTAAAAAAAGTTCCTGGAAAGCGTCTTTCAAGGAAAACTACCCTGGTTTTTTAGAATCAGAGTGTAAAATAGTCATTTAATGAATCCACCAATCACTTCCTGGATAATCCTAAAATGAAAACTCCAAGTGATATTGGAGCAAAATTCCAGAATTCTCAGGTTAAGGAGAAAACACTACAAGTAGCTAGAAACAAACAATTCAAATATTATAGAGTCACAGTCAGGATTACTCAGGACTTAGCAGATTCTATATTAAAGTTTTAGAGGCTTGGAATGCGATATTCTGGAAGGAAAAGGAGCTTAGATTACAACCAAGAGTCAACTACCAAGCAAACCTGAACATAATCTTTCAGAGGAAAAGATAGGACATTGAATGAAATAGGTGCCTTTCAAAGTTTCCTGATGAAAAGACCATAGCCGAACAGAAAACTTGATCTTCAAATACAAGACTCAAGAGAAGTATAGGAGGATAAACAGGAAAGAAAAAGGCAACAACATGGTCTTCAACAGGGTGAAACTGTTTACATTCCTGCATGGGAAGATGGTATTTGTAACATTTAAAAACCGTATCTCTATTAGGGCAGTTAGAAGGATTATACATAGACAGAGAGAATAGGAATAAATTGACGTCGATGTGATGATATAAAAAAAAGGGGTGGAAAAGGGATTGTACCGGGAGAGGAGGAAAGGGGGAGGCAGAATGTGGTAAATTATATCACTTGAAGAAGCACAAAGACCTATTGCAGTAGAGAGAAAGAAGTAGAAAGAAAGAGAGAGGGGCGAGCTTTGTTTGAACCTTATCTCATTGCGTTTGGCTCAAGAAGGGAATCACACACACTTCGTTGGGTACAGATATCTATCTTACTCTATAGGGAAGGATGAGGGGAAAGGGACAAGAAAAGGGAGGGTGGGGCTGAAAGAAGGGAGGACAGATTGAAGGATGTGGTGGTCAGAAACAAAACACTGGTGAGGAGGGACAGAGTGAAAGGAGAGAGAAGAGTATAAACAGGAGGAAATATAGGATAGAGGGAAATACACAGTTAGTAATTATAATGTGGATGAACTGTCCCATGAAATGAAAGGGAATAGAAGAGTGGTTAATAAAATAGAATCCTACAATGTATTGCTTACAAGTAACACTTGAATCTGAGAGGCAGACAGACAGACATACAAAGAGTAAAGGTAAAAGGCTAGAGCAGAATATGTTATCCTTCAGCTAAAGTAACCAAAAAACCCACAGGGGTAGCAATTCTGATCTCGGACAAAGGAAAAGCAAAAAGAGATCTAATTAAAAGGGACCAGGAACAAACTACATCTTTCTAAAAGGTACCATAGACAATGAATTAATTTCAGTACTAAACGTACATGCAACAAGATGTATAACGTTAAAATTTTTAGAGGAGAAGTTAAGTGAGTTATAGGAAGAAGAAAAAGTTTAACTATATTAATGGGAGACTTCAACAGCCCCCTCTGCGAATTAGATAAATCTAACCACAAAATAAATTAGAAAGAAATTAAGGAAGTGAATAGAATTTTAGAAAAGTTAGATATGATACACCTCTGTAGGAAACTGAATGGGGAAAGAAATGTACCTTTTCGTCAGTGATATACGATACCTACACAAAAATTAACCATGTATTAGGAATAAAATCCCCACAATCAAATGCAGAAAGGTAGAAATATTAAATGCATCATTTTCTACCATTAACATAGATTAAAATTAATTGGAAATTAAATAATCTAATCCTAAAGAATAAATGGGTCAAACAACAAATCATTGAAACAATGAATAGTTTCATCAAAGGGAATGGCAATAATAAAAGAACATACAAAAATTTATGGAAAGAAGTCAAAGCAGTACTAATGGGAAACATTATGTCTCTTTATGTTTATATGAATAAAATAGAGAAAGAAAAGATCGATGAATTGGGTATGTAATTGGAAAAGGTAGGAAAGGAACAAATTACAAACCCCTAATTAAATATCAAATTACAAATTCTGAAAATAATGACAGATTAATAAAATTGAAAGCTAGAAAACTATTGAACTAATAAATAAAACTAGAACCTGGTTTTATGAACAAAAACAATAAAAGAGATAAATGTATGATTCACTTGATTTAAAAAAAAGAAAGTCACATTACCATTATGAAAAATGAAAAGGGTGAATTCACTACCAATGAAGAAGAAATTAAAGCAATAATTAGGAGCTATTTTGCCCAACTGCATGCCAATAAGTATGATAATCTAAGTGAAGGGGATGAAGGTTTACAAAAATGTAAATTGTCCAGATTAACAGAAGAAGAAATAAAATATTTAAATGACACCATTATAGAAAAAGAAATTGAATGTCTAATAAAAAATCTTCAGGCCCAAATGGATTTACACGTGAATTCTACCAAACATCTAAAAACCAATTAATTCTGATACTAATAAACGTTTTGGAAAAACAGGCAAAGAAGGAGCTTTACCAAATTCATTTTATGACACAAATATGGTGCTGATACCTAAACCAGAAATAGTCAAAAGAGAGAAAAAAATTATAGACCAATTTCCCTACTGAATAGGACTTATTATTAGGACTTATTATTAGGGCTAATTGTTGTCTAAATTTTGTGCAGTCATGTCTAATTTTTTTGTGACCGCATATATCATAGCTCACCAATATTGAACATGAGATTTTCTTGGCAAAGATACTGGAGTGATTTGCCATTTTCTTATTCAACTCATTTTTAAAATGAGAACACTGAGGCAAACAAGGTGGATTGACTTGCCAAAGGTCACACAGTAAGTGTGTGAGGCCAAATTTGAACTCAGGAAGATGAGTCTTCCTGACTCCAAGCTTGGCAATATATTCACTGCACCATCTAGATTCCTGTTATGTGAGATAATTTTCCCTAGCCTTTCTTTTCCTCCTCCATCTCACCTTCCTTTCCTTCTTCTTTCTATTTTTTCTTAAGATAATCAAGATGTAGCAGAACCTCTACTATGCCTTCTCAAATCAGACTCCTTCTGTTAACCCTGATGATGATAGGGATCTGGGAGAGGGGAATGGGAACGCATCTATCATTTCCCCATATGTGAATGTAGGCATTTTATCCTTATGTAGTTCTTTTTCATTATTCATTCATGTTGACCTTTTTATATTTTTCTTCATGTATTTGACCTTCAAAGTATCTCCTCAGCTCCCATCAAGAATGCTTAGAAGGTCCTTATAATAAGAACACTCACTAAAGATCAATTCCCCTAATCCCTCCCCTTCCTTCCCCCCACCCCAGCCCCACCAACCTGGAAGCATCATATTTGGTTTGCTAGATGAATTGTTGTTGGCTGTAAGCCCATATCATTTGCCTTCTGGAATATACGTATGCCAAGTTCTCTGTTCCTTTATTCTGGTGGTTGTTAAATCATGTGTGATCCTGACAGTGTCTCTTCAGTACTTGGATTCTTTATTTTTGGCAGCTTACTCTATTTTCTTTAACCTCAAAGCTCTGGATTTTGATTGTGATATTCCTGGGAGTTTTCATTTTGGAGGTTCTTTCAGGAGGTAACCTGTAGATTCTTTCAATTTCCATTTTTCCTCTAAAATATCTGCATAGGTTTTTCTTTTCTTTTTTAAAGTTAATTAATTTATTTTTAGTTTTCAACATTCACTTCCATAAGTTTTAAATTTTCTCCCCCTTCTTGCCCTTCTGCTCCCCAAAATAGCATGTAATCTGATATGGGCTCTACACATACATTTCTATTAAGATATATTTTCACATTAGTCAAGTTGTTTAGAAAAATTAGAAAGAATGGGAGGAACTATGAGAATGAAAAAAAACAAAACAACAAAAAAAAGAAAATAGTCTGCTTCACTCTGCATTCAGACTCCATAGTGCTTTCTCTGGATGTGGATAGCGTTTTCCATCATGAGTCCTTAGGAGCTGTTTTAGATCTTTGCATTGCTGAGAAGATCTAAGTCTGTCAAAGTCAGTCATAATAAACTGTGGCTGTTTCTGGGAACTATGTTCTCCTGATTCTGTTCGCTTCACTCAGCATCAGTTCTTATAAATCTTTCCAGGTTTTTCTGAAGTCAGCCTGTGCATCATTTCTTACAGCGTCATTACATTCATATACCATAACTTGTTAAGCCATTCCCCAAGATTACTTATTTTCTCTGGTGCATTTTAGCAGGATATGCTTTCATTCTTTATCTCTTTTAATTAGATCTATTTTTACTTTTTCTTTTTCGGAGATTAGGATTGCTACTTCTGCTTCTTATTTTTACTTCAGTTGAAGCATAATATATTCTCCTTCACCCTTTTACCTTTATGCTGTGTGTATCTCCCTATTTCAAATGTGTTTCTCATAAACAACATATTGTAGGATTGGCAGCTTTTTTTTTTTAAGATTTCTTGAAATATGTTGTCTAAGCTGGGTTTTTGATTGTGAAATTCAGATAGATTGATGATTCTTTAATTTTTTCTACTTGATCAATTGTTTTTGCCATGAGATCCCTTATGTTTTCTATTTTTCAGCCTTTTGATTTAATTTTTTCCCCTCAAAATTTTTCGGCTTCTCTTTGATCCATTTGAATTTTCAGGAAGGTTGTTACTTGGGCAAGGTTTTGTATCTCTTGTGCCAAGCTTTTAACTTCTTTCCCAGTTTTCTCCATGGCTCTCATTTCTTTTGCAGTTTTCCTCAAGCAATTTTATTCCATTTATTAAACTAAAAAATACCCTTTTGCTTCATCTCTTCTACAAATTCTAGTTGTGTTTTTGTCTGAGGCTTTGTTTATGGATGTTTTGGGGTCATTCGTTTCTTCTGCAATTGTGTCTTGAGTGTCTTTGCCACCATTCACTCTGAGCTCCCTATAATGGATGTTTTCTCTTTGTTTGCCCATTCCTTCAGCACACATCCTGACTCTGGACTTGATGTCAAGGCTTTGTTCTGAAGCATTTCAGAAGGGAATATCTGCGATGCTTCCTGTTTCTGCTTTCTTGGGGTAATGAGTGTTCTGCTTTTTTGGATTTCAGGGACAGTTGGGAAACATGCAAGCTTTCAAAGTGGTCTGATCCAGAGCCAAGTCGGATTGCTGCCCCCTGGTCTGACCTCTGCAACTTTCTCACCTGGGTTTGGTTCTGAGCATGAGTAGATGTGGCTGCTGACTCTACCCCATCAGCCAGCTGGAAAGTTCCATTGTCTCAGAGCAGCAGAATTGTAGACTCCCCTTTGGTCTGGAAATCCCACCCTGGCTGTTCCTCTGAAGACTGGATTAAACTTTAGAAGTGAAGCTTCGCTTTGTTCCTATAGTCTGAGTCATGCCTGCCTGCCCTCCCACCTGGCACAGCTGCTGCTACTGCTGGCTTCTGAGCTTCCTCCTTTTCTCATCCACAGCCCAGGGTTTTCCTGCCTGGGAATGCCATGTCTGTGTGCAGGTCTCCTTCTTCCTCTGCCCTCAGGTTTCAGCCTAGCATTGGCTAGTGGATAACAAAGCTTCCCATTCCCATCTGTCCTAATTGCAAGGCCGCAGTATGGATCCGGGGGTAGTCTGATCTGGGTCTGGAAGATTTTCTTGCCCTGGCACACATCCTTTCCCAGGACACTGGAGTGCTCACAACTAGGAGTGATTCTGACCTGATACCACCCCAGTATCAAGAAACCACTCTGCCTATCTGCCTTTGCTGACTTGAGCTAGACAAATTAGTCATTGTGACTTTTTTTCTGGATTTCCCCTTTAGGATTCAAGCTCATACATTTTCTAGACCTATTTGGAGAAGTTTGTGGAGCAGAGCTTACTATATTCCACCATCTTGGCATGTTGTCTACCCCTGTTGTCTACCCTTATTAGAATATAAACTTCTTGACCTCAGGTCTTTTTGGCCTTTTTCAAAAAGATTTCTCTTCATTTAAAATTTTGTACTTGGGGTCTCTTTCTTTTTACCTTCTCAGGATATAGGCCTAATAGTAGTGTCTCAGTAAACAGAGCTCCTAATTTTGAGGGAAGATTTCCAAATTGCTTTCCATCACAGCAGGACAAATCCAGAGCTACACCAATAGTATATCAATGAGCCTGTTTTCATGCAGTCTTGTCAACATTTGTCATGTTCTTTCTTTGTCAGCTTCATCAATCTGATGAGTATGAGGTAGAACCTCATGATGATTTAATTCAATTTTCTCTATTAGTGATGTGGAATAATTTTTTATATGGTTTTTTATATGTTGTCTTTCTTCCTTTGGAAACTCCCTGTCTATATCCTTTGACCAATTATTTGTTGGAGGATGTCTCTTGGTCTTGTCAATTTGAATCATGTCCCTTTATATCTTGGAAATGAGACCTTTATCCCTACCACAGCATAGTGCTTGGTACATAGTAAATGAATGCTTAATATAATCTGTATCATTCATTCATTCAGCCAGTAATCAATTCTTGAGTACTGCCACATTTCCTACCAACCATGGGAAAAGGTGGAATAAAGCCCTGAAGATGTGGTTTATTCTCTTTGTTCCCTGAATTCTTTATGCCTCTAACTAGATATAGTTTGTCTTAAATTGAAATAAACTTAGATGTCATAAATGTTTTCTTTTGAAAATGTATTTTGATATTCTGAAAATAATTGACAGTCTCCAAAATATGGCCTAAGAATTATGGAGGCACTGAATGGTTCACAGGCAGCTGGGTCACCTTGCCAGATAGGTAATATCAATTCAGCAGTTATTCATCGAGTGTTTGCAAGGCACCATATGAGACTTGCTGGGTCTGCAAACCAAACATCTTAAAAGTCTCTGGCCTCAAAGAACTTATATTCAGCACTGAGAGAAACAAATGAGAGCTCCACAGATAATTAAATATGAAGTGTATGACAAATGATTCAAATGAGGTACAAGAAATAGAAAATATATATTGGGAGGAGGGTCTCTAGCAGTATTTTGAAGGAAGCTAGAATTCCCAAGAAGTAGAGGTAAGGAAGAGTGTCTTGCAGACCTCCCCATGGGATGCTGGGGACCATCTATGCCAAGGCTTGAGAGTGAGAGATGGAATATTATAACTATAACCAAGTTGCTTATCCTTTCTTGTGGTTAATGTCTCTCTCTATTAATTGATAGGTTTCTGATGACCTCTAAAGTCCTGTCCACTTTGAATTGCAATTAAGCAATGTCTTATTTATTTGTTTTGTAGCTCCTAGATGACCCAGAAGTCAAGATAAAAGTCAAGATTCAGTCTTTAATTTATCCTGCTCTTCAAGCTCTTGATATGAATTTACCATCATGCCAAGAAAATGCCCATATGCCCATTCTGAGAAGATATGAACTGGTTGAGTTTTGGAGCAGTTATTTCACCTCAGACAAAGCACTGAAGGAGGCCATGCTTGCTAACCAACATACACCTGTGGAATCAAGCCATCTCTTTCAATTTGTCAACTGGAGCACCCTGCTTCCTCAGAGGTTTCAAAAAGGACATCTGTACACCAACCCAATTCATGGACCCTCTGACCTTGCAAAAAAGTACCCTGGGTTCCTAGATGTCAGAGCATCCCCCCTGTTAGCTAGTGATTCTAAGCTACAGGGTTTACCCTTGACCCATATCCTCACCTGTCAGTATGATGTCTTAAGAGATGATGGGCTTATGTATGCCTCCCGCCTTAGGGCTGCAGGGGTCCAGGTAGTCCATGAACATGTGGAAGATTGGTTCCATGGAATCCTGATATTCAGTAGGGATTTTAGAGTAGGCCAGAGGGAACTCATTAAGTATCTGAGGTGGCTAGAGGAGAACCTCTAGTGCTAATCCAACTGTTCCATCCCACCAAGAGCCCATTTTTCGTGTTTGTGAGGCACAGCATTGGCTGCTGGCGGGGGTGGGGTGGGCTTGGACTTATGGTTAGTCTTATACTATGACATGGTTCTGACTGCCCTAGACAGAAAATTTGTACACAAATATCTGTAATACAATGAAGTGAAGGAGAGAAAACACGCATTGACATATCACCAAATCAAGAGAAGTTCAAACCTGATGGAATGGGGATCCAGAGGATAATCAGTGAAGCTCCTAATCTGTCCTGGGCACCTACACTCCACCTTTACTGTCTACTACAAATGCCAACCTGGGTGTCCAAATAAGGGCATGTAAACGGATCCTGTCAAGCTTTTTTCAACATGGCTAATATGGAAATGTATTTTGCATGATGTCACATATATAAGTAATATCACATGTCTTGCCTCAATGGGTAGGGGAAAGGTGGGAGAGAATTCAGAACTCAAAAACTTTTAAAAATTGAGTGGGAAAAACAAATAAATTTAAAGTTTAAATAAAAAGAGAAGTGAATTGAAAGACAGAACAGGAAAAATAGTTAATGAGTATCTAGCCAGTTTAAATGAGTCCAAGTTTCTTTCATTGTTGTTATTATTATTATCCTTTTCTGAAATTAATAAACAAGAAATCAAGTGGTCACTTCAAATTTCTTCACTAATTTCCCCATACAGTGGAGAAATCACCTAAGGTGCAATTGCAGAACAGTTCTCAGTGATCTCTGAGGAATTCTGGTGTGTAAGAGAAGTGTTGGACACAAGGAAATGGATGGTACAGCAGTGGATATTCCAAATTTTCAAAAGTAGAAATGTATGAAACAGTGATTCAAAAAACTCCAGTCTGGGTAGCTTGACATCAACCCCAAGAGATATTCTGGAAAAGATTATGAAATGGAAAGTTTATAAATATTTAGCAGGGGAAGCAGTGAAAGATATAAGATGAATACAATAATGAAAAAAGGCATGTCTAACTAGCCTTTCTTTCTTTTAAATAGTATTTTCTTCCCAATTACATGCAAAAAAAATTTTAAAATTCATATTTTAAAAAGTTTTAAGTTCTAAACTCTATTTCTCTCTTCCTTCCCTTCCCACTCTCTGAGATAGTATGTAATCTGATATAGGTTATACATGTGTAATCATGTAAAACTTATTTTCATATTAGTCATTTTGTGTATGAAAATCAGAAAGGAAGAAAAGAAAGAAAAATAGTATGCTTTGATCTTCATTCAGATGCCATCAGTTTTTTTTTCTGGAGGTGGATAGCATTTTTCATCACGAGTCTTTTGGGATTGTCTTGAATCGTTGTATTTATGAGAATAACTAAGTCATTCACAGCTGTTTGTCATGCAAGATTTCTGTCATTGTGTATAATGTCTTGATTTTGCCCATTTCATTCTGCATCAGTTAATAAAAGTTTCCGACCAGTCTTTCTTTCTTGATCAACAGCAAACTGCTTCAATGAATGGACTACTGGGTTTGGAGTCCATTGGGAATGTCTCAGAAATTGACTTGCAGTACGATCCTGGATAAGTCAGGTCACATTTATTATTCAATCAATGGTTGTTTATTAAGCACCTACTGTGTACCAGGCCCTGTACAAAATTCTGGTGATACAAAGAATGGGTAAAACAGTCCCTGCCAGCAAGGGCCTCATATTCTAATTGGGGAGAAACTTCACCAATAACTGGGCACATACAAGGCATCTAGCGTGTAAAAGGAGGGCAACCTCAGAAGCACAGGAAGGAGAATGGGGAAGGGGCCAGGGAAGATCTTTCTGCAGAGGAGGGATAGAAGCTAGTCCTTAGAAGAAGCCAAGGCAGTCTAGAGCTGGATTCAGAAGGGAGAGCATCCCAGACCGGGGAGACAGCCAATACAAAGGCTAAGGTTAGGAGAGGGGATGTGTTGTTTGAGGAACAGCCAGGAGGCCAGTGTCACTGAATCCTAGAGTGTGTGGTGGGGAGTAAAGTATAAGCAGGCTGGAAAGGGAGGAAGGGGCTGGGTGATGGAGGGCTTTAACAGCCAGGTGAAGAATGTATACACACATGATGATGCACACAGACAATGTTATAATGGTGGGTTGTCTGAGGAATCTAACCACCGCCTAGAACATTGTCTGTCCCTACACCCCTTGTATCTTCAAAGTCTGTATTCTCCAGTTGATCCACGAAGTCCTTTTTATACAGTTTCAGTGCTATTAGTACTCTATCTACAGAGAGGACTAAATAGAATTTTGGGCTAATACCCCTGAACCACATTGCCGTGCATCACACTGGACCATAGACTTAGAGCCTCCTGAGACTTGAGAGATCACCAACCAACAAGCATTTATTAAGTCTTAGATACCATATTATGTTCTGAAGAGAGAAAATACAAAAAAGTTCTTGCCTTCAAGAAGCATGGACTCTAAGAGGGGAGACAACTTACATACAACTATATATACTATATACAAGCCATGTGCAGAGGAGGTGGAAGGTATCCTGAAAGGGGGATATAGTTGCAGCTAGGGGAACAAAGGACTTAAATGCAAAAAGATACAAGTTAATTGCAAGAGATAGAAAACAATGTCAGCTGGTATGGGGGAAGTTGGCAGATGATTCCAGGTCTATAGAAGAAAGGGGCACTTAAACTGTGAATTAAAGGGATCTTGGGTGTCCAAGTGAGGAAGGAGTCCCTGAAAGGCAGAAAGGACCACATATGCCAAGGACTGGAGGTAGGAGATGGAATAATGAGCAAGCCATGTCCCATTTTTGGACCCTAATGTCTCTGTCAAAATGATGGGGTTGGACTAGATGTTCTCTCTGGTCCCTGCCTCTGGAGCAAGCCATGCCTCTTTTTTGGACCCTAATGTCTCTGTCAAAATGATGGGGTTGGACTAGATGTCCAGCTGACAAACCAGAAGAGATACCTTGATTCCACAGGTGTATGTTGGTTAGCAAGCATGGCCTCCTCCAGTGCCTTGTTTGAGGTCAAATACGTGCTCCAATACATAACCATTTCATATTTTCACAGCATGACCATATGGGCATTTGCTCTCTGGTGGTCTAATAAGCTGTGAATTCTAATTAAGCAACATGTCCTGGATTTTTTCTCCCCTAGTTCCTAGATGACCCAGAAGTCAAGATAAAAGTCAAGATTCAGTCTTTAATTTATTGGGCTCTTCAGGTTCTTGATATGGATTTACCATCATACCGAGAAAATGCCCATATGAAATGGTTATGTATTGGAGCACGTATTTGACCTCAAACAAGGCACTGGAGGAGGCCATGCTTGCTAACCAACATACATCTGTGGAATCAAGCTATCTCTTCTGGTTTGTCAACTGGAACATCCTGCTTCCTGAGAGGTTTCTAAAAGGGCAACTTTATAGCAACCCAGTTCATGGACCCTCTGACCTTGCAAAAAAGTACCCTGGATTCCTAGATGTTAGAGCATTCCCCCTGTTAGCTGATGATTCTAAGCTACAGGGTTTACCCTTGACCCACATCCTCACCTGTCAGTATGACATCTTAAGAGATGATGGGCTCATGTATGCCTCCCGCCTAAGGGCTGCAGGGGTCCAGGTAGTCCATGAACATGTGGAAGATGGGTTCCATGGAGTCCTGCCATTCAGTAAGGATTTTAGAGCAGGCCAGAGGGAACTTAGTAAGTATCTGAGGTGGCTGGAGGAGAACCTCTAGTGATCATTCAACTGTTCCATTTCACCAAGAGCCCATTTCTCGTGTTTGCGAGGCACAGCATTGGCTGCTGGCAGGGCTGGGGTAGGTTGGGAATAGGTGCTAGTAACTGGACTAAGACATGATTCTGCCTGCCCTGGATGTAAGATTTGTGCACGAATAGTTGCAATACAAAATGAAGTGAAGGGGAGAAAACATGCATTGATATATTACCAAATCAAGTGTCCTAAATGCTCAAGAGAAGTTCAAAGCACATGAAATGGGAGACTAATGTATGATCAGTGAAGCTCCTCTTCTTTCCTGAGCACCTACTCTACACCTTCTACTGTCTACCACACATGCTAACCTGGATGTCCAAGAAGAAAATGTAAAAGTACCTTAACCTTGCCAAACTTAAAACCCTGTATAAATGTCAGTGGTTATTGTTTCAGTGGTGGGCTTTGTTATTAACAGCACCTCCAACTCAAACAGGTCCCAAAGTGAAAACATTGTCCTCTTCTGTATAAGTCTACCCAACCTTCTACCATCCCTTTTTCTGTGGATGCCCATTAGCTTTGAAATTCTAAGTCTGGTTTGATTTTTTTCTCTTTTATCCCATAAACCCCCAGCTCCCATCCAAGCAGTTGCCCAGTTCTGCTGATTCTGCCTCCTTATCTCTCCCACCTAGCTTAATTTACTAGCACCACTCTAGCCCAGTCCTTCATTGACTTCCATCTAGACTATTGCTATACCTTCCCTTCTAATTTCTCTGCCTCCAATTCTCTTCTTTTCAATCCAGTCTTCTTGTTGCTACCAAGTTTATTTTCTTAATGTACCTGAATAATGACTTCACTCTTTTTTTCAAAGATGCTAACATTTTCCTCTTAAGAGGTAGAGATAACTTTCACCAGTTTATCAAGACTTTCCAAAACAGGTTTGTATTAGCTAAGCCTCAGGTGTGTAGATTGGATAACTGTGCTAATCAAAGTGCAAACATTGCTCTTTGGTTATTATTGGACTTTGAGTCTCCTGATTATTTGATCACGCCTCAATCTGCTTTGTTAATCCCTCATCCACTTTGCCATCTTCTAATCAGGGTTGTGCTGGTAAATGTTTAATAAGTAGTTCTTTCAAAATACAGCCTTAGACTTTGTTTGGCTTAGGACTAAATTTTATTCCTATATCTTGTTGTGCAATCGTATTTGACTCTTTGTGACTCCATAGACCATAGCACACCAATACCGAACATTGAATTTTCTTGGCAAAGATTTGTGAGAGGTTTGCCATTCCCTTCTTCAGCTCATTTTACTGATGAGGAAACAGAGGCAAACAGGGTGAAGTGACTTGCCCAGGATCACATAAATAGTGTCTGAGGTCAGATTTCAACTCAGGAAGATGAGTCATCATGACTGCAGACCCGGAACTCTATTCACGGCACCATTTGGCTGCCCATAATGTGAGATAATTTTCGGTAGCCTTCCTTTCCCTCCCCCATTCTTCCCTTCTTTCCTTCTTATTTCTATTATTTTTTAAAGATAATCAAGACATAGCAAACCTCTGCTATGCCTTCTCCAACAGGACTATTTCCATTAACCCTGATGATGATAGGGATCTGGGGTGAAGGGAAGGGAACACATGTGTCATTTCCCTATATAGGAGTGTAAGTAGTTTATCCTTATGTAGCTCTTTTTCATTGTCGATTCATGTTGATCTTTTTACATTTTTTTTGATATATTTGACCTTCACAGTTTCTCCTCAGCTCCCATCAAGAACACTTAGAAGATAGAACAAGAACACTCATTAAAGATACATTTCCCCACCCTCCCACCTTTGCCCTGAGTAGCCTCCTATTTGGTTTTGGTAAGTTGTTGGCTATAAGCCCATATCCTTTGCCTTCTAGAATACACATATTCCAAGTTATCTGCTCTTTTCCTGTGTTCGTTGCTAAATTATGTGTGATCCTTACTGTGGCTCTTCAGTACTTGGATTCTTTCTTTTTGGCAACTTACTGTTTTTTTCTTCAACTTCAAAGCTCTGGGTCTGGATTGTGACATTCCTGGGAGTTTTCACTTTGGGGTTTCTTTCAGGAGGCAATCTGTGGATTCTTTCAATTTCCACTTTGTCCTCTGGTTCTAAAATATCTGGGCAGTTTTCATTTTAAGATTTCTTGAAATGTGATATCTAAACTGTATTTTTGGTTGTAGCTTTCCGATAGTCTAATGATTACTTTTTTCTCCATGATCAGTTGCTTTTGCCTTGAGAAACTTTGTTTTCTTTTTTTTTCAGTCTTTTGACTTAATTTTTTCCTCAAAATTCATTGACTTCTATTTAGTCCATTTGAATTTTCTGGAACTTTGTTACTTGGGCAAGGTTTTGTATCTCTTGTGCCAATTAACTTGTTAACTTCTTCCCCAGTTTTCTCCATAGCTCTCATTTCTTTTCCAATTTTCCTCAAGCAATTTTATTCTACTTATTAAACAAAAAAAAACAAAACCTTTTGCTTCATCTTTTCTAGGAATTCTCAATGTATTTTTGTCTGAGGATTTGCTTATGGAAGTTTAGGGTCTTTCTTTTCTTCTGCATTTGTTTCTTGAGTATCTTTGCCATCACTGGTTCTGAGTTTCTCATGGTGAGGGTTTTCTTTGTTTGCCCAATCTTTCTGCCCACCTCCTGACTCTGGACTTGATGTCAAGGCTTTGTTCTGAAGCATTTTGGAAGGGAATGTCTGGGCTGCTTGCTGTTGCTGCTTTCTTGGGGTAATGAGTGTTGTGCTTTTCTGGATTTCAGGGAGAGTTGGGAAACATGCAAGGTTTCAAAGTGGTCTGATCCAGGGCCAAGTCTGATTGCTGACCTCTGCAACTTTCTGATCTGGAGTTGGGTCTGAGCATGAGCAGATGTGGCTGCTGACTCTACCCCATCAGCCAGCTGGAAGCTCCATTGTCTCAGAGCAACAGAATTGTAGACTCCTTTTTGGTCTGGCATTCCCACCCCAGTTACTCCTCTGAACATTGGGTTAAACTTTGGAAGTGTGATGCTGCTTGGTTCCTGGAGTCTGAGTCATGATTTCCTGTCCTCCCACCTGGCACAACTGCTGCTATTTCTGGCTTCTGAACTTCCTCTGTCTTCATGTAGGACATAGGGCTTTCCTGCCTGGGAATGCCATACATGTGCTAACATTGGGTAATGGGTGACAAAGCTGCCAATCCCCATCTGTACTAGTTCTAAGGCCCCAGTGTGGGTCTGGGGGTAATGTGGTCTGGATCTGGAGCCTCTTCTTGCCCTGGCACACAGCCTCTCCCTGGGCACAGGAGTGCTCAGAACCAGGTATGGTTCTGACTTGACCAGTAGCAACACACCTGTTGGCTTTTGCCCATGTGGGCTAGACAAATTACTCACTGTGACTTTTTTCTGAATATCACCATTAAGATTCAAGCTGATGCATTTTCTAGACCTATTTGGAGAATTTTGTAGAACAGAGCTTACTATACTCTACCATCTTAGTAAGCTCTGCTTCCACTGTTGCTTTCCGAATAAAATGTGCCACTCCTCATCCACTATAAATTTGTCTGTGTTGTCTACCCTTCTTAGAATGTAAACTTCTTGACCTCAGGACTGGACTTTTATAAAGATTTTCTTCATTTAAAAATTTTGTACTTAGGGTCTCTTCCTTTGATCTTCTTGGGATATAGGCTTAGCAGTAGTGTTTCAGTAAACAGAGCTCCTCATTTTGAGGCAATACTTCCAAATTGCTTTCCACCATAGCAGGACAAATCCACAGGTACACCAACAGAATATCAATGTACCTGTTTTCATGCAGTCCTGCCAACATTTGTCATATCTCTTTTTTGTCAATCTGATGAGTATAAGGTAGAAACTCAGGGTGACTTAATTCACATTTCTCTATTAGTGATTTGGAGCAAAATTTTTACATGGTTATTTATATGTTGTCTTTCTTCCTTTGAAACTCCCTGGCTGTATTCTTTGATTAGTTATTTCTTGGAGGATGTCTTTTATCCTTGTAAATTTGAATCATGTCCCCTTATAACTTGGAAATAAGACTTTTATCAGAAAAACTGATGCAAATTATTTTTGCCAAAGTAACAGATTCAAATGGCCTCTCTTTACTATTCTTGTTGCATAGCAAATAATTTCTTTAATAATTCTTTGTAACTTCTAATAAATTCTTTATCATTCTCTCAATCATTCAAATAGCCACGAATTAATTCTTGAGTATTGCCATATTTCCTACCAAGCAAAGAAAACAATGTAACAAAGCCCTGAAGAGGTGATTTATTCCATTTGTCCCCTAGATAATTTATTCCTCCAAGTAGAAATGGTTTGTCTTAAACTAAAATAAGCTTAGATTTCATAAGTATATTATTTTGAAGATGTATTTTGATATTATGAAATTAATTGACATAGTCTCCAAAATATGGCCTTAGAAGCATGAAAGTAGAGAATGGTTCATGGGCTAGTTGAGACAACTTGCCAGATAGGTAACCCAATTCATTTCATATCAAATCAGCATTCATTGTAGCAGGCTTGCTGGGCCTATAAAGACAGGCATCTTAAAAGTCTCTAGTTTCAAAGAGTTTACATTCAACTCTGAGAGAAACAAATGAGAGCTACACGGATAGGTAAATAGGAAGTACATGAAAAATGATTCAAAAGAATTGCAAGAAGGAAAAAATATTCATTGAGGAGGTGGGTCTCTAGCAGTATCGTGAAGGAAACTAGAATTCCCAAGAAATAGATATGAGGAAGAGTGCCTTGCAGACCTCCCCCAGGGATGCTGGGGGTCATCGATGCCAAGGCTTGGTGGTAAGAGACGGAATATTATAATCATGATCAAGTTGCTTTTCCTTCATTGGCCTTAAGATCTCTGTTAATTGACAGGTTTGTAATAACCTCTAAGGTCCTTTCATATGAATTCTAATTGTAACTTTGTTTTTCAGCTTCTCGATGACCCAGAAGTCAAGATAAAAGTCAAGATTCAGTCTTTAATTTATCCTGCTCTTCAGGCTCTTGATATGAATTTACCATCATACCGAGAAAATGCCTACATGGCCATGCTGAGAAAATTAGAAATGGTTATGTATTGGAGCACGTATTTCACCTCAGACAAGGCATGCTTGCTAACCAACACACACTTGTGGAATCAAGCCATCTCTTCCAGTTTGTCAACTGGAGCACCCTGCTTCCTGAGAGGTTTCAAAAAGGACATCTTTACATCAAACCAATTCATGGACACTCTGACCTTGCAAAAAAGTACCCTGGGTTCCTAGATGTCAGAGCATCCCCCCTGTTAGCTAGTGATTCTAAGTTACAGGGTTTACCCTTGACCCACATCCTCACCTGTCAGTATGATATCTTAAGAGGTGATGGGCTCATGTATGCCTCCCGCCTTAGGTCTGCAAGGGTCCAGGTAGTCCATGACCATGTGGAAGATGGATTCCATGGAGTCCTGTCTTTCAGTAAGGATTTTAGAGCAGGCCAGAGGAACTTAGTAAGTATCTGAGGTGGCTGGAGGAGAACCTCTAGTGATCATTCAAACTATTCTATTCCACCAAGAGCCCATTTCTCGTGTTTGCGAGGCACAGCAGTAGCTGCTGGTGGCAGTGGGGTAAGTTTGGACTTAGAGTTAGTAACTACTCTATGACATGGTTCTGACTGCCCTAGACAGAAAATTGGTGCACAAATAGCTGTAATACAATGAAGTGAAGGAGAGAAAACACGCATTGACATATCACCAAATCAAAAGAACTTCAAACCTGATGAAATGGGGATCCAGAGGATAATCAGTGAAGCTCCTCATCTATCCTGGGCACCTACACTGCACTCCCACTTGTCTACCACACATGGCACCCTGCTGGTCCAAAGAAGAAATGTAAATGCATCCTGCCAAGCTCAAAAAAAAAAAACTGTAAAAATGTCAGTGGTTATTGTTGTAGGGGTGGTTTGTGTTATTACCAGCATCTCCAACCTTAGAGGTCCCAAATATTGTCCTTTTTTCTGCAAGTCTGATTTGATTCTAAGCTCTTTGTCTGCAGAGTCTATTGTGTATCAAAGTTTTTATTCAAAATTCTCAGCACATAAGGATAGGAAATAGGCATGTCATGTCAGTGGTATAAGGAAGTCCCCAGTACAGAAACTCAGTCTACAAATATGTGTCAAATCTGGAGGCAAAAGGGAGCCATTCAAGTTTACTAAGTGAGTGAGGTGACATTATCAGACCCGTATTTTAGGAAAACCACATTGGTGGTTAAATGGAGGAGAAACTGGAATGGGGAGAAACTTGAGGTAGGCAGACTGCTCCCCCAACAGACTTTTCTAACAATCCAGGTGTGAGGTGATGCAGTTCTGCAGAAAAGGGGGGACAGTGGCAGAGGAGAGAAAGCGGTATATTGTAGAAATATTGTGGAGGTGAATTAGGCAGGCCTTAGCAAGAAGTTGGATAAGTTGGATATGGGGTGGGAGGGGTAAGACAGTGAGGACTCCAGGATGACTCCTGGGTTGGAAGTCTGAGGGTCTGAGAGGATGATGTTGCCGTTGACAGTAATAGGGAAGTTTAGGGGGGAGAAGGTTTTTTTTTTTGGAGGGGTAAGGTAATGAATTCCAGTCAGGACCTGTTGAGTTTAAGATGTCTACTGGCTATCCTATTGGAGATGTGTAGAGGCATTTGGAAATGTGAGACTGGAGGTCAGCAACAAGGATTAGTGTTAGGGTTAGGTTACGATAGATAGATTTGAGAATTATCAGCATCAAGAGGAGATCACCAAGTGAAAGAATCTACAAGGAGAGGAGAAGAGAAGAGGACCCAAGATAGGGCCCGGAGGGACACCCAGAGTTAGCAGGAGTGACTTGCATGAAGGAGATAGAGGAGTGGTCAAATGGGTAGGAGAAAAATCAGGAGAGAGAAAGAGAGAGAGAGAGAGAGAGAGAGAGAGAGAGAGAGAGAGAGAGAGAGAGAGAGAGAGAGAGAGAGAAACAGAGAGACAGAGACAGTGACAGACAGAGAGACAGAGAGAGAGAGAGACAGAGAGAGATCAGGGCTAGATAGATCACGACAATCACTGGACATAGGTGTCAATGAGGTCACCAACAGAAAATCAGTACAGAATAAGAGGGCTCAGTACTGAGGCTGGGGTGCACTTAATGAGCAGGAGACAGATGATGAAAACCAGTAAAAAAGAGAATGGGAAGTGTTCTGGAAGAGAACAAGAAAGGTGAGGAGTGAGAAAAGACCATATCTGGCAATTAAGAAGTCACTGGCAAACTTTGAGAAATCTAACAAATAGAGATCAAAGATAAGAGGAAAGGAAACTCAAGATGGGGAAAAGGTAACAAGCAGAAGGTTTAGAACTTGCAAAGGGAAAGGTCACTGTTTCCTGGAACAAATGAAGAAAAAATGAGCCTAGATTTTGAGGAGGAGAGTAAAGGAGATGAACTAACTCATGATATATGCCTTTGATTTTCTCAGCAAATTAGGAGACAAGGTCATTTCATAAGAAAGAGGAAAATTAGACTGCCTATGAAGAGCACCTAAAGGAGAGAGATTTGGAAGAGCCAATGTAGGGTGTGGGATGCTCAGTTAGAGATTAATGAAAAGTTACTTGTGACATTAAAGTCCCAGTTGAGGTTAGATTACATTACTCAAGCATCCTAAGAGCAGGAGCAGAGAGTGATACCCAGAGTTGAGTAATGACAGGGCATGAATGACAGGGTTTCAAGGGTAGAGTGCAGTGTCTTGTTGGATTCATTAACTATAAGATCGACTGTGATGAGACAAAAGTAAATCCTGGATAAGAGTAGTAGATTTGGAAAATGGGGTGGCAGGCTGAGGACAGAGAGAATGTTTAGAATGAGTGGGATGCTGAGAGAGCATCAGGGCAGGATATTGGGATCAGAATGAGAAATTTCAAAATTCAAGATCAGGGAAGTGGGGTTGTTTGGGATATATACAAGGTCTCAGATATGTCTTCCCTTGTGGTTGCTTCAGGTAGAGTAGAGATGTAGCGTGACCATGAATAAGTCACTTTACAAATAAGGAAAAAATGTCCCAGAGAGGGATTAAAAACCTACCTCACTGGAATTGCTTTGTAAACCTTTGAGCACCATATAAATATAAACCACAATAATCAGAATTTTGGAGGTCTCCTTTAACAGATAAAACACTCCCAAGTTTCATCCAGTATTTTATTTTAAATTAAATTATTTTTGCAAATGCATTAATTTGTTTTCCTTTTCATCTACCTCCATTGGGGGAAAAAGAAAAAAAAAGAGAACCTTTGTAACAAATACACATAATTAAGTGAAACAAATTCCCACATTGGGAATCATGTCCAGTAATGCCCAAAACTGTTGTCTTTTGCATCTTGAATCCATCACCTACCTCTCTGTAAGAAGGCAGGTAGCGTTCTTGATGGTTCATCATTGCACTCCTCAGTTCATCAACCAACCAACCAAGTTCTTTGGCATCGTGAAAAGAACCGTCATAAATATTTTGGTATATATTGGTCCTTCTTCGCTCTCTTGGATCTCTTTGGAATCTGGCAGTGGAATTATTCCAACTGGTCTTATTAACAGCTATGATCATTATCGCCATCACCATCATTGCTCACGTTTACATAGTCCCTTAAAGTTTGCTGAGTATCTTATTGGTATTATTTCTTCTGCTAAGGTTTGTGAGGCACTTTATGTGTAGTATTTAATTTGATTGACCCTGTCAGGTAGGTACTTACTATTACCTTCATTATACAAGTTAGGGCAGTGGATAGAGCACTAGGGCAGGAGTCAGGAGGATCTGAGGATCTGAGTTCAAATCTCACCTGACACTTCACACTCACTAGCTGTGTGACGTTGGGCAAGCCACTTAACCCCAATTGCTTCATCCTGGGTCATCTCCAGTCATCCTGATGGACATCTGGTCACTGGATTCAGATGGCTCTGGAGGAGAAGTGAGGCTGGTGACTAGCACAGTCGTCCCTCACTCAAAACAAAGTCAAGTGCAAGTCATGTCATTATTTGTCTGATGGCATGATCTTCTTCAGCAATGCAGGATGAACATACACAAATTAGGGAACTGAGGGAGAGAGAAGTTGAATGATATACCCAGGGTGACATGGTTAATAAATATCTGAGGTGGGATTTGAAGTCAGGTGTTCTTGACTCCAAGCCCAGTTACCTATCAACTATGCCCACACTACTTCACAATTTGTTCATTCTATAAATCAATCTGATAGCTAACACAGAGGGCAAGTCAAACTTAGCTTCCTTTTCCCCCATACCCTTACTTAAGTATCTAAAGCTCGGCAAATTCTGGCTTCCTTGTGAGAGGAATGAACCTGGCCAAGCCTATGCCCTTTGCCTGTGCAGGGATACTGTGGTCATTGTTGAAATGCATCTGTCTATGCTTTTCTTTAGATGTTTGTGAAATGACCTCCAGGTGTCTCCCCTTTATGTGCAGTAGCAATAACTCCAAGTGAACCCTAGACTTCTGATATGCCAGCACAAGAGGGAGAACAAGCTACAGGAAAGGAACAACGTCTTACGTGTAGATTTGGTCACAGGCACTGAAAGGAACATAACTCTGGCCATGGGAACAAAGACTACCCTGGCCCTTGGCCTTGGGCATATACATGAGCATGGTCATAGTCAAGGACACGGGTATGGGCACAAACCAAGCATGGTGAAGGCCATCAGAAACATGAAAAAAAGACAAGAAAATTCATGGAATTTGGACAAATGAATATCCGGACAACCCAACTGAAGGGAATTCTCTTTTTTTCTAAGACACAAGAGGAGACACAGTCCCCATCCCCCTTAGCTCATCACCACAAGGGGCCACTGTTTCTCCTTCTGATTTACAAGATACAGATCTCCTTTATCTTAACCCAACCAATCCTCCATCTCAGCCTACAACTGAGGAGAAAAAGGAGAAGACAGTGGAGGTAAAGGACACAGAGGATGACTGGATGTCAGATATCCCTGTCCAGTCAAAGGGTCCCTTGTTTACTTTGGCATCTGATTTTCCAGAACCACCTGCCTCCAAATGTCCTGGACGCCCATGGAAACCTATTGATGTGATGGAGCCAGTTAGAGAAGAGAACCCACGTATGGGCTTTGATCTCTCTGATGCTCTTGAATATGGGAAGAAATGATTCTCTTCCTGGTCATTCACCTTCCTATTGCTCAAACATAATGAACCACAAACCATGAAACCTCAGAATAGCCTGGAACAAGGGTTGAGACTCACCATGGATGCTGGGAATCTCAATGAATGAGTGAAAATTTGTTTTGTAAGGAGCAAAACTATCTTGATTCTTTCAGGAAAGCAAGTTGCCTCAGCAAGGTGGAAGATGGAGAAAGTGGATTTATTCTGAGGCCATTTTCAACTGGAATTTCTAACAACAGATATCAGGGAGGAAGAATATTTGTTGCTTGGAAGGATAAGTAATTATTATCTTTAGTTATCTATGCAAACTAACTTTCATCTTTGCAATGAGTGTCAAAGAACAGAAACTAAAGGGGAACTAAGGATGTGTCTGCTCCACAATGAATGGATGCTTAATGAATGCTTGTTGATTCATTGATAGAACTGTGATTATCAAAGAAATGTTTTTATGATGGCAAGGAGACCAGGGCAGTGTTTGATGGAAAGGTGGGGACAAAGAGCAGAAGGTCCAGAGGGAAGCCTTTGGGTTCCTTCTTTGGGTCCACCTCACAAAACACTCTGGCAATGGAACCATTTGTTTCAATTATGTTGCTCTTGCAATGCTCTCTAGCTAGCCTGTGACTGATTCCTAAAATGTCCCCATTTTCTTGCTCTACTTGTGCGTGGAGAAGCAGTAGAAAGTGGGACTAACTTATGGTTGTTTGGTGAAGCTCTAACCTCACATGATTGGATACATCAACTAATCCAGGCCCTTTTCTACTCTATCTGTCCCCTATCTCTACTTTCACTCATTATCTTTACTTTGATTCATTAGAGCAGGGGAAAAATCCTGCTCAGTCACCTGGGAAATAACTCATGCTATGCCTAATTGGAAATAAACCAATCATCCTAACCATATTTTACTGTTATTACAGGGACACTTAAGGCCTTGCATATATCAGAACCAATACCCAAAGGAAAGGTCCATAGCAGTTATACGAATCAAAGATAGAAGTCCCTTGACATGTAACTCTCTGAAAAGGTTTGTGGTCCCCAAATGCCCTAAGTCAGCAGCCAGAATGCTTGCATGAATGCAAGTGACATAGACATTGAAAGGAACAGCTACTCACTACTCTACAAGAGTAAAATAAAGTTATATCATGATTCTCTGATCTCTGGTTAATTCATTGGGATCTTCTCTCAATCCCATATGCAAGTTTCAGTATAGTCACATGGGCTGAGGCCCAAATGCCTTGTACTAGCATTCCCCTCTTCAGGTAAGAGATGTCTTCACTCCCCTTCATGAAGATCAGAGACTGTCCTGGAGACAGGAAACTTCTTTTGAGTGTGAGTAAACCAGTAAAATGAGAGCAAATAAATGAGTTATGAGTAAATGAGCATATGGTGGTACACTTAAAGTTTTACCAGGGACCATAAAGATCCTCTCCCTTCCCTTTCTGAAAGAAAAATGTAGTACCAAGGGAAGAAAGAGAGGGTTTTATTATTTGTTGTTAATGTTGGGATCCTCAGGAGACAAAAGATAGACTTTGTTTGGGTCTGTCAAGACTTCATTATAATGATGTTTCTAACCGCACAAGAAAGAAGAAAAATAGGAAATAGAGGATGATAGATTTAGACCTTGGTGAGGGACACTTAGTGAGCCCCCACATCTTACAGAAGAATGAACTGATGTCTATGACATAACACGAGAAGTGACAAAATATAATGCTTGTAGCATCTCTTCTGGCTGCATTATCCCAGATCCCACCTACACTGGCAGTTGGGTCCCAGAGGGTGACTGATGCTTCTCTTTCCCTCTGAGTTCTAGAGATAACTTTTTGTTACTACCACTTACAAGCTCTCATCTGGAGAGGTTCCAAGGATTATCAAACAACCAAAATTAATTAACTATTAATTGGCGATATTCACTAAGAAGAACAGTTGTAGAAATCTCTGCCTCCTCATTCCTCCATCCCCATCCCCTAAATGAAGAATCCATTCTTTCCTTGTATGTATGATGTTCCTGAGGAAGGCGGGCTCAGCCTTGAGGAGTTCACGTGGCAAAAGGGTGAATTCATAGTTCTGGGTTATTAGAAGTCGTGTGTGTGTGTGTGTGTATGTGTGTGTGTGTGTGTGTGTGTGTGTGTGTGTGTGTGTGTGTGTGTGGTGCCTCATAGTAAGCAACCACAACCCAAACACAGTCAGCAGTAGTCAGGATCACCTTTCTCTGCACTGCTTCTCCTCCGTGTCAATGAGTTCAATTATGTTCAAGTCCTTCAAGACAATGCTAATTATCCTAGACTGAACCTGACTCAGGCCAGTCCTCTAGTAGTTTAGGTTTGATATTAGAACAAAATGAGACAGCAATAGAGCACTTAGCAGTTAACAAGAAGACATTTACTTGGTCATAGCCAAAGGATATTCCACAAAGAAAGGCAATGAAGATATCTCAAGTAGATTAGGCTGAGCAAAACTTCCATTCCCATCATTTTTCACCAGTCAAACACCAGAGAATTCTTCAATGCTGCTTTTTACTTACATAGTGAGGAAGTGACAGCAACAATCTGAGTCTTTAGTCTCCTGAGCTCTCAGACTCTCAGTGAAGGTCTCAAAAATCTTTTAAGGAAAAACTGGTGTAACTTACAGTGGTGTCATCAGGGGTTGGGATATTGCTCCCATCACATTCCACCCCTTGGTGGTAAGATCCTTAAGGTCTTCTAGAAGACTTTCAACTTAAATAACTCTAGGTATGTTACTGGTCAACTTTGATGTCTAATGTTCAAGAAGCTGGATACAAAAGAAGAGAAAATTAAAACAGAAACAACGCAGCAAAACAAACAACATAATAGCCCTCTGAAAGAATGAGTGGATGTGAGAGTCTCAGAAAAGATTATGTCTAGGATTGAAATGATCAAGGCCATGTGACATGCTCTGCCCAGTGAGTTTCTCCCTAGAAAAAGTTGACCGTGAACAGTAGTAGCACCAAAAACATCAGGGCTATAGATAACTAAGGTGATGATACTCCCTGTATAGTCACTGATCCTCATCACATGTCAGAGAGAATGGTCCATAAAATCACCCACTGAGTCTTCGCTGAACTACAGAAGGTTTGTGATCTACCTGTGTAGAAATCCTAAAACCAAAGAAATCCCACATCTATGAATAGAGGTCCCACCTTGACAAAAGTTATATATTCTTAACATATTACCTACAAGGAGAAAAGCGGTAGGGCTTTACATTTTCTTTGAAATGTATAATTATTTTTTTGTTAAAATAAGTAATAAAATTATTTTTAAAGCCCTTGAGAACTTCAAAAAACTTTCTCCATGATAAGTATAATCAGTGAGGTACAGTGAGGCAGAATGTTGATTCTACAGTTAAAAGATCTAAATACAAACTCCACCTCAGAAACTTATGACAAGTATATGTGACCACATGCAAGTAATTTACCCTTCCTTGGCCTTATGTTTCACATTCATAAGATGAGGTTGCACAGATCATCTCAGGTCCCTTCTAGATCTTGAGCTATGAACCTAAAACCTATTCGTGTAAACACAGGAAATCAACACATTTACTTGCCATTGGAAAAGACAGGTGTTTGATGAAAATGTTCATTTTTCAACTAGTAGCTGTGGAGTTGTGGGTTGATCTTTGTTTCAAGCGGCTGAATGTTGAATGAGCATTCATCCATACTGATAATCCATTCACACTGGCACATCCCTGACCAGTGCTGATCGTAGGACTGGTACACAATAATAGGACTTCTTCCTGAGTTGTTTGGACAAAATCATAATATAACCAAAAATGCAACAACAGCAAAAGTCCATAACCTCATGAAAACACTTCTAGTATTGAGGCTCAACAAAATTGTCTTTTCTTTCTCCTTTGATGAAAATCATTCAATCCATTGTTGGACTCATCTCTCAGCTCTTTGGAAGAGGGTCTTCACATTCTGTTCTAGGGCCTGAGTCAGTTCTTGCCCTTTTCCCAATCCCAGGGTCCAACTCAGAAGAATCTCTTCTATAATGTATCTGCCAAAGGGTGGTCAAACTTTCTTAAAAGTGTGTAGTAAGCAGAAGCCCCCTACCTCTAGGATCAACCTGCCTCCCTTTTGGATAGCTCTGATTATTACCAAGTTGTTTCTTGCATTTATCCTAATTCTGCCTCTGAAATATCCAACCACTGTTTATAGTTCTGCTGCGCAGACCAAATCGAACCCCTCCCCTTCCTAGCAATAGCCTTTTGGCAATGGTCATTGAAAGAATTAATGACTAAAGGAATGAATGATTGAAAAAGTATTAAGCAGGCTTTTCCAGGCATTATGCAAATGCTGAGGATACAAATATGAAAAGAATTGTTGCTGCCCTCAAGGAGCTTAAATTTTCGTTGGGGGAGAGAACACATATAGAGGAAAGGTAGACACTGAAGGATGTTGGATTTAGGATATCCCAGGGATGGTGAGTGGAGTCATAATGCTGGGTAGTAAGATTCAGCCTCTTAATCTTCTTTTCTCTTGATTAAGCATTTCCAATTTCTTCCACAAATCTGTGCATGTGTGTGTACACATACATACGTGTTATATATACACGTATATGTGTATGTAGTATGTGTTTACACACAGCATCCTATTTGCATTCCTCTGAATGCTGACCAACTCATTAATTCCTTCCTAAAGTGTTATTATTATTATTTATCACAGTTGTTTCATACCTCAAGACTGATTGGAAAAGGACAATGTCTCTTTAAAAAAGGATCAGGAATATTGACCTTTTTTTTGGTGAAAATTTAAGAATGAACGCCCTTTCCTTTTCTTTCAGGAGGCAAACTAACCTGCTCTTTGGGCATAGCTAAGAGCTTCTTGACCGTGGTCCACAGACAGCTAGGCAGGGTAGTGGATAGAACAACAGACATGGAGTCATGAAAATCTAAGATCTCCAACAACAGATGCCAAGTCTCTGATCACCAAGTTTCCTCTCCACACTGTCTAAGTCTGTCTCTCTCCTTTTCAGGATCTCACCCTCTAACTGTTGATGTTACTTAACTTTCTGTCCTGAGTCTTCTTCTCTTCTCCCTTTATTCTAATCATTTCATCCTCTTCCAAGGATTTAATGTCTATGCTGATGACATTCACATCTACTTATTGTTCCCCTAAACTCTCTGCTGACCTCCAATCTTGCATCTTCAATGGCCTTGGAAGCGCCTTTGACTGGATGTCCTGTAGATGTCTTGGTTTTCAGAGACTTCTGTATACTTATTGTGTCACAGCAGAATGCCCAGCACAGATCACCATTACTGCCAAACGGTCAGTTGTGCAAAATAGTATATATAGTGCTTAAGTACAAATGGGAGACATGATTTTTTTTAAATAAACAGTTAAACACAAATTTATGATCCTACAAAAGAACATTTAAATTAGATGATCTAAGATGATCTGCCTCCTTGTACCCACAGAAACTCTCATTTTCCCCCAAACCAATAATCAATATACTGAATCATCATCAGTTCCACTGTGTGAATAATGGATCCTAATGAACGAGTTCCCTTTTCTAAGAGCTTTTTCTGGCTCCCCTACAAACATGATCTGGCCTAGATAAAAAGACAACAGGAATTTCTTGAAGGTCAGTGGTCCAAAATGCTATGTGTGGTTAAGTAGTCTACAAGATCTATATTCACTGGTTCCTTTTTTTAGTTAGGATGTACTTAGATGACTTTCTTTAATTCATCATACAAGACAAGCACGAAAGCTCTACCCATGCCTCTAAGATCATTGGACCAGGCACCCTTGAAGAAAGCTTTGCCACCCTCATCTTTAACAATCTTCTTCCAGCAGTCAATTGTCCCAGTGTAAATATCATCTCCTTTGTGCCCAGACTGCATAGTCATTCAAAGCCTTACTGTATCAAAGAGATAGGAGACCACACCTGCTTCTGCAGTCACTGATTGTGCAATCTTGCAGCTTATCACAATATGAGTGATCTTCAGATCTGGGAGCATACCTTTTGCTATATGGTAGATGCCAAAGTAAGCTGTGCTGTAGATAATGACACCCTGCACTGAGACATTGAAACCTTGATGCAAGCCATGGATTCCATCAGACTTGGTGATTTTCATAAAGAAGTCTCCTAGGCCTTTGAATTCTCTCTCAGTGCCAGATTTCCCAACATCAGCTGCCAAGTAGGTTCTCACAAAATCCAAGGGGTAGACAAAGCAGAAAGAAGTGGCTCCAGCTGCACCACCAGAGGCAAGATTGCCAGCAAAATACCTCCAAAACTGTGTGTGCTTGTGCACTCCTCCCCAAAACACCTGCTTATACTTATCCTTAAAGGCAAAGTTAAGGACGGGGGTGGGGAAATCTCTGATGACATTTGCTAAGTTACCCTGCTAGAAGGAAAGCACCCCTTGTTCCTTTGGCATTCAGACTAATCCATTATGCCTTTGTACTGTTTATCTGCAGCAATTTGTTTACTTGCATGCCGCATCTGCAACAGTAGCTTAACTCTTAATGGGGGCCACCACTGTCTTGGAGAAAGCAGCGGTGATGCCACCAGTCAGGAAGTCCTTGGCGAAGGAGATGGCCTGTTCCGTCATGGTTACCAAGGGGAAGGTGTCGGAGTTGGGGAAAGAAAGCTGGATGAGAGAGGGCCGAAAGCTGGGGAACTCGCTGCTGCCTGCACACAGTCCCTTGCTACAGCTCAGATCGAAAGGCTCCTGTAGATGTCTTAAACTCAAAATGCCCAAATGGAGGTCATCATCTTCCCCCATAAACCCTCCCCCTCCTGCTATCTTCCCTGTTATTCTAGAGAACAACACCCTTCTCCCAGTTCCCACATTCACAGCTTAGGCGTGTGAAGAATGATTAAAACTTTGGTTTCCACAGAAATTATGTAATATGTGACTTATGAAACCTAAGGGCCAAAACATACCATAAAGTCTTTTGACTCCAGCAAGTGCAGGAAAATAAATTGATTGTAGAAGAAAGTGGTATGTGTGTGGGAGTGTTCATTAAACATTTTCATTCATCAGGCTAATCAGCATACCTAAGAGAATTTCTCTGCCTATGGCTATTAAGGATGAGACATTTAAACAGAGACACTGTCATCGTAGATAAGTACTAGATTATCTTTTAGCAGAAGAAGGAAATTGAGAGATATAATGGAGAAATGTCTTCCCATAAATTCAGAATAGCAATCTGCAGAATGCGAGACATCACAAAGAAGCTATGTCTCACACAGATGATAACGGGCGAAGCAGGATCCAACTGGTTTTATCTTGTTTTGAGGATAGAAGTCAGTTAAGTAGAGTCAAAGTCCTCCTTGGAATACTCATGTGTGATAAACTCATGAATATTAGCTGCTCCTCAGAGAGGACTAAAGGTTCATTTTAATGATCATACAATACATGTAGCAAAAGGGGGGGACATATCAAGAGGAACTGTGTAATAGGTGCATCGGGAAGCTGTGCATATTGTATTACTAAGCCAGTGGCAAGACAGGGGAGGGACTTTGTGGTAGAGTGTGGCTGTTCTATGAGATACCCATCACTACAGTCATGTAATAAACTTTTATCTTCATGTCTCCCAAGCAGGAAGGAGTTATTTCTTATAGGAGCCATCCAAGACAACTCAAAATCTCTCATTCCTCCTTATCCAAACTGTTGTCAAGTGGATTTCACTTCTTCATCATCTCTCAAATGCACCATCTTCTCTCTTCTGACACTGCCTCCTTCCCCTTATCCTAGTGCAGCCCCTCCTCACCTCACACCTGGATCATTGCAACAGCTGCTGGTGGGTCTGCTTGCACCAAGTTTCTCCCCACTGCAGTTCATCATCCACTCAATTGCTAAAGTGCTTCTCCTTAAACACTCTCCCCTCCAATAATCTCCAGGGGCTCCCTATTGCCTCAAGGATCATATACAAAGTGCTCTGCTTGGCATTCAAAGCCCTTCATAACTCCACCTTGTCCCACCTTTATAATCTTCTTGCACCTTAACTCCTTGATAGCTACTCTTTGTTCCAATGACCTTGGTCTCTACATTGTTCTATGAACAAGTGGCTCCATCTCTCAACTCTTGGTATTTTCTCTGTTCCCCAAGCAGGGAATTCTCTCCCTCCTCATCTCCATCCACTGGCTTCCTTTGTTACTGTCAAGTTCCAACTAAAATCTCATCTTCTAGAGGAAGCCTTTCCCAAATCTGCTTAATTTTAGGGCCTTCCCTTTTAAAATTTATTTCCTATTCATTCCATATGTATCTCCCACTGTCAGTACCTCTTTAACTGTTGTCTCTGCATTAGACTGCAAACTCTTTCTAGACAGAGACTGTCTTCTACCTCTTTTTGTATCCCTAGAATTTAGCACAACACCTGGGACATAGTAGGTACTTAATGCATGTTTATTGTCTGAGGAGGATGTGGTTCCAGGGATTTGAGTGGGAGGGTAGCTAGTATAAAGAAACAGAGAATATTGTGTGTGAGGGGGAGCCAATAGGCCACTTTGACTGGGCCAAAGAGTGATTTAAGGTGAGTAATGTGTAACAATCCTGGACAGATTGGCAGGAGTCAGATTGTGGAGAGCTAATGGCAAACTATATTTTGTATTTGATCCAAAGATAATAAATGAGTGTTAGAGCTTTGTGATCAGGGGTAGGGGGTGTGGGGTGGAATGGGGGTTAGAAGGGGGTGGAGGTTGGGGGGTTGATATGACCAAACCCATGCTTTAGAAGTAGATATCACTCTGGTAAGTGTAAGCAGTATAGCTTGGGGAATGGAGAAACTGAAAGTAAGGGCACTAATGAGGAGACCACTGAAATATTCTGGCAGGAAGGTGATGTGGGCATGAACTAGGATGTGGCCTCATGAGTATAAAGAAGAGGATGGATGGGAGTGATGTCAAGGACCTAGAATCGTGAGACTTAGAAATGATTAGATACTGGGGGTGGGGAATAGTAAATAGTAAAGAATAATTCCAAGGTTGTAAACCTGAGTGACCACAAGGGTGGTAGTGCTCTCATCTGAGAGAGAAGGGAGTCTGTTTTGTATATGTGGAGTTTGAGATGCCTATGAGTCAACTCCTAGAAAATACCCGGTAGGCAGTGGGTGATTCAGGGCTGTAGGTCAGAGAAGAGTCTAGGGCAGCTGTGGGTAGACCCTGTGTTTCCCATCCTTTTAGAATACATATAGAACCATATACTGAGCCAATGGTTCCCAAAATGTGGTCTGGGGATACCTCAGAGTCCTCAAGGTATTTTTAGGGAGCCTGTGAGATCAAAACTATTTTTATAATATAGAGGTATTTTGATTTCTAATATACTAAATAGCAATAATTATAATCCGTACAAATAAGAACTCTTTGGGGAATGTTCAATAATTTTTAAGAGTACAAAGGCATCCAAGACCAAAATGTTTGAGAACCATTCTAAAGAACTGCCTGATGACAGTTGCCAGAATTGCCTTGAAAGATGGTTAATTTGTCTAGAAGCAAAGAGGTAAATCAAGTTACATCTTGACTTTTGGGTTCATATATAGGTATAAGAGTTTAGTAATTTTAGTTCCTTGTAGGAAGTTTGACAAATGTCGCCAGCTTCACCAATTCACCAGGTCTCTTAAATTTTTCCTCCCAAGTTAATTTTCATAAGAAACCAGGGAATATGGTGGTGGTGTTCATGTCACCACTAGGGGATAGATCTCTACCCTTGAGAATTAAAGGGTCACAAACAAGGAGAATAAACCAGGACAGAATAAGAAGCAGCTCTCTGAATGCCCATGGACAAGTAGGTGTAATTTGTAAGACCTTTCTAAACTTCTCTATATGAATATAAACACGTGAATATTGTATTCATTGTGGACCTGTGCTTTCAACTATTGTCCCACAGGTGGCCTTTTATTTCTGGCTAAACCCAGTGGGAAGTCTCCAATGGGACTCTCTCCTTCCTCTCCTCTAACTCTCTTCTCAACTCTCCACAGTCTGGCTTCTGCCCTAGTCATGCAACTGAAATTGTTCCCTCCAAAGTCACCAAGGATCCCTTAATGGCTAAATCCTTTTCTCAGCCTGAATCCTTGAACATTGGCCCTGGAATGCCTTCCCTCCCCCTCACCACTTCCTGCTTTCCTTGAAGTCCCAGCTGAAATCCCATCCTTTGCAGGAAGTTTTTCCCAATTCTTAATTCCAGTCCTTTTTCTCTGTTGATTTCATCCAACTTCTCTTCACATATATGAACTAATTGTCTCCTTTGTTAGACTGAACTTCTTGAGAGAATAGATGCCTTTGGAGGGGAGAGTTTCTTTCTGTCCCTAGTATTTAGCATCAAGCTTGGTACATGGTTGGTGCTCAGGAAATGCTTACTGACCGACTGCCTTCTTCACATTCTGAATTTAGTCTTCTTTCTCCATGTCATCGCATAAGAAAGCAAATTAGGAGGAGCTTCAGAAATCATCTAATCTCATCCCTTCATTTGATCAACAAGGAAACTGACGTCCAGGTAAATGAGGTCTGTCAAACACTTGCATAATAACCAGAGCTCCCATCCACAAAGCACTCTAAGTAGGTAGCTGCTGGCACAGGGTGTCCCTGAGCACACAGCACACTCTGAGGCTGGGACTGATACTTGCACTTTGTGTGCTACCTTCCTACAATGCCTGTCCACTGTAGATGTTTAATCCATGAACTATGACGATTTTATTCTATCTGGGGACTCTGAGTCAATCAACACAAAGAAAACCAGCTCTCCATGCCTCTGTGGTAAAGGTTATATTTGGCCTGTGGGAGGGGCAGCCCAACAGTTGCCTGGCTTCATTCCAGCCAAGAGCAGAGCCTCTGTGCCCAGAGTTTGGCCTAAAGGGCCAAAGACTAAAGGTCTTTGGATGAAGGTCTGAGAGTAAGTCTCCCAATGCCTTAATCAGTTCATTCTCCTCTTCAGAAAACTTCAATAGCTTCCTGCTTCCTAATGAATCAAACCTCAAGTCCCAAGCCTGATATTCAAGGCCTTCTGAAATCTGGCTACAACTTATTACTTTCCCAGCTTTCTCTGAATCCCTTTTGTAGATTCCAGACAAACTGCACTGCCTTCCCTCAAATTCCGCTCAGCCTATACTGCTGTTTCTTACTCTTGGAAGACTCCAACTCTCCCATAGCTATTTGGTGAAATCCCTGAAAGACCCCTATCAAAAAACTCAGGTCAAAGTCTCCTCCACCTTTAAGTCTTTCCAGATCCCCACAGTCAAGGTTTGTGGGGGTTATAATTGCCCAATTTACAAGAAGAGCCTTTGAGGCAGAGCTCTGAGTCAATGCACTTTATTAAAGGGTCCATCCCTCCCTCCAATGAAGTGGAGGAACTACAGTGCCTTAGTTTTATTGTGCTTGATACCTGGACAAAACAGGTGAAACAAACTAAAAATAAAGAACCTCACTGTTTGATAGACTTGTGTTTGAATCCCACCGCCTCCTCCATACATGACATAGATCAATTTATCTTCTGTAAATCTCATCTCAACTGAAAAATGGAGATCATATTTCATACAGCATCTACCTGAGGGACTTTTCATGAGGATCACGAGTTACTATATATAGTACTTCTTACAAATTATAAATGTCAGTTCTTTTTATCATGATTTTTACAGAACCTGTGCCTAGAGTGAGGAAGACCTGAGCCCAAATCTAGCCTCAGACCCTTCCTGAGTGATCCTAGGCAAATTGGCTTAAATTGAGGATATCGTAGCACATAAGTTGATGCCCACCTGCCCTCCCCCACACACCAAGGTTGTTTTGAGTAGCAAATGAAATAATAGATGCCAACCACTTTGCAAACCTTAAAGCGCTATATAAGGTTAGCTAATTCTGTTTTTTACTGCTATTTTGGTAGGCAGGTCACATAAGCAGATTGCAGCTTGATCCTGGAAAAAGCTTCCTGATGTTTCTGCTCTCCTCCTCCTAATGGGCTACTCTAGGAGGCAGGCAGTGGCTCTTCAGGAGCAGAGGTCTTCAGGCTTCTCTCAGGAACATTCTAGAGGAGATTTCTGGCCAAACTCAGATTGCACCATCAGCCTCTCTACATCTCCCTCCAATTCTGAGATTCTGGAACTCTCAGATCCCCCCTCCTCATGTCACCTGAAGTCCTTTGGGGGCCCAGACCTCCCACTTGTTCCCTCTCTGATTTCCATGAAGCCCTGTGCACACTGCAGGTTCTCAGTGTGTGCCTGGTGCTGGCATGGCTCCAGCTGTGCTCAGGCCCAAACTGACTGTGACAGATCCAGGGGGAGGGCTGTGTGTTGCAGAACTAGCCAGGGCATCAATATCTCAGGGACCACTTGTACGCTGGGCAGCTGGGCTTTCAATGGGGAGATTTCTCTGCTGGGAGTCTGGGACAATTCTCTTTTTGTTAATCTCATAGCAGGCCTTGGACTCTGCCTGGGGGCAGCTCAAATAACCTTTCTCCTGGGCAGGATGATGTCTAATAGCCTTGGCTGCCCACTAGGGGAAGTGCCAGGGAGGAGGAGGAGCAAAAACTGGAGATAAAGGTGGAGAAAAAGATAGAGGCGAAGGAGAAGCTGGAGAAGCAGCAACACCAGTAGCAGAATGGGAAAGAAATCTCTGTACCTGGTGATTTCTTGTGTCCTTCTTGCCTCCTTTGTGTATGCTCCTCTCCCAGACAACATCGAACAACCATGGAAACTGATGATGACCTGGGCTACCATGAGGGTTCAAATTCATCTGGTAAGTGAAGAATTTGGTTGGCTCTAGGTGTTAAAGTGAGATGCTCTCAGAAAGGATGATGAGAAACTTTCCAAGGACGTGGGGCTCCTGTGTTTGTCAGTGTTAAAATATTTCAGAGTGATCTCACATGAGATTCTTATTCAAGACAAACACTTTAGTGCAGAGGTTCCCAAAATATTTGGCCTGCCCTCCCCTTTTATAAAAAAAATACTTAGTGCTTCCCAGGAAATCTTTTACTCTTTAAATCTTTTCTTGAAATTTGCATCATTTCAAAAAATGTGGAATATTTTTAAATGGAACAAATAAAATTAAATAATTTATTATAATGTCAGAAGTTTTTTCTGAATTGAAATTTTGATGATATGAAATTCCATCATGTAACCAACAGTATCATACTGTAAACAAGTCATTACATGCACATATTCCTGCTGGTGCATGATGGACTTCCTGACAATGTGCAACATGCTCAACTGTCAACACTTGTTTGTTGAGACCTTTTAATGGACTGGGCTCAACAATATGGAATTTCAGAAGAGAATTTGTTTGAGAGGCGGTGAGGAACAGGCAATGTGTCTATTTTGGACGAGTTGTGTTTCGGATGTTTATGGGATACTGAGTTTGAGATATCCAAAGACAATTGGTGACAAATGACCACAGCTCAGTTGAGAAACTAGGAGTGGATACAGAGATCTGGGGATTATCTGCCCAGAAATAATCATTAAATCCACTGGGACTGAAATGATCATCAAGTGAGATCAGATTGAGAGAAAGTCAAAGAGGGAAGAGGAGAGAACCTCAAATGAAATAGAAAATTACCAGGTATGACAGGGATGAAGAGCCAGCAGAGGAGACTGAGGAGGATCAGACAAGGAGAGGGAAAACCAGAGCAGAATCATTCATGAAAACCCTACCGGAGATAGCATCCAGGAACAAGTGCTAACAGTGTCAAGTACTGGAAAGATGTTAGGAAGGATGAGCACTGAGCAAAGGCCAGGAGGCTTTGACAGGTTAAAGATCATTGCTAAGTTTGGAAAGGGCAACTTCCTTTGAATGATAAAGGTAGATGCCAATTTGCAGAGGGTTTAGGAGAGAGGGAGGGGATAGGAAGTGGAGAAACTGAGTATGGATGGATTTTTTTCTTTTCTCTGTAAAAAGATTCAAACAGCATCAAACAAAATAGAATTTCCATGTACCACAGTAGACTAGACTTGAAGGACTCTGCATAAACCTGTATGTATTTATTATGTAGCTCTTGCTTTTCTTTTTAAATATCTAGCTCTCCCTGGGCCCCTCTCCTTCCCAACACACCCTAATTTGAAAAAAATCAAACAGTAAAATAAATTCCTCCAGTGGCCATTTCTCTAAATGTTTGTCTTATTCTGAATCAGGTTCCATCCTCCTTTCTAAGCACATGTGTACTATGCTTAAACCACGGTCTTCTGGAATCCAATTTCCTGTCTCTCCGAGTTGCTGTTAGGCATTGTCTTTGTATACACCATTTTTCTGGTTCTGCTCCCTTCACTTCACACCATTTCATACAAGTCTTCTCAGGTTTCCTTGGAGCAATCCCTTTCGTTGTTTTTCAAAGAATATTCCATTCCATGTATACGCCATAGTTTGTTCAGTCATCTGCCAATAGATGAACACTTTCTAATCTTTTAATTCTTTCTTTTCCTTATAATCCTTCCTCCATGATCAAGATGGTTGATTTACTCCTCCTAGTTTCTGTTGAATACTGAGTCTTTACCCCAACAGCTAGACTTTTTGTGGTTATCCAACAGGAAGCAACCAGATTCATTCGCTTCTCTATGTTGCAAACCTATTCTGTTCCACTGATAGACCCACCTCTCTTTTTTTATCCATGACCAAATCATTGTGGTGATTTCTACTTTGTAGTATGTTTGAGCTCTAGTCTTCCTCCTGTCCACTTTGTCCCATTAGTTTCCTTAATATTCTAGTCCTCTAGATGAATTTTGCTAGTACTTAACACTACAAATATAAACATATTATTTTAGCTTTATAATGTCTTTCTTTGGTAGTTTGATCATTGTGATATTGAACCAGTAAATTAATTTAGATAGGATTGCCATTTTTGTTATATTGGCATGGCCCAAGTGTGCAAAATTAAAATTTCTCCATCTATCAGGTCTGAATTTATTTCTGTGCTGGATTTTGTAGTTACATTCAAAGGACTTCTGTGGATCTTGCTGATATACTCCCAAATACATTTCTATCTGTGGTTATTATAAATGGAATTGCTTTTTCCCTCTCTCCCTTCACATGATGCACAGGGATGCTGATGATGCATGCGAAATTATCTGCCATCCTGCACCTTTGACGAATTCCTTCAGTTAGTTTTCACTCAAATCTTTAGACTTTAAGTAGATCCATCATCGTCATCTACAAAAATGTTTATCTTTCCACGATGACTGTGTTGATTCTTATGGCCCTGAATTGCAAATCTGCCACTTAGTTTCTTACACACAACGATGTGCCCCACATGGCACCATCCACAAGTTCCCGGGTCTTGTTGTTTTATCCTATAAAATGGGGATAATAAGGGCTTCTCTCCATAGTCCCATGGTCAGAGGAAAACTACTTTGCAACCTTTCCAGCATGTTGAAATGTGGGTTATCATTAACATAATCAATAAAGTTAACAGAATCATGTCATGAATGCCAGCAGCATTAATGGCCTTTCCAGCTTCTAGCTCCTGCCTTTCCTGACATATCCCCAACCTTCGAGTGCTCTCTTCTATCATGGGCTTGGGAACAATGGTCATCTTTGTCTTTTTTAAGTCACTGACAAACCTTGAAGCCAGTCTTCATAAGTGCATAAAGGTGAGGAGAATGAAGATGGATAGAATTTAGGAAAGTTGAAAAAACTGTGGAAGGTCTTAAATGCCAAGCTGAGGATTTTGTGCTTTTTCATATGGTTCAGAAGGAGATACCAAAGGATTTGAGAGAAGGACTGACATCAGACTTGTCCATTAGGACCAAGACAGAGAAAAAGATTCAGTTCATTTCAATTAATCAGAAGGCAATTAACAGTACATGTTCAGGTCAGGCACAGCTCAGAAGCAGCTGTTCATCATCTCTAGCTGTAACTTAACAGGTTACACACCAAAGATCTGAGAAAAAAGAAAAATATTAATGCAGTTGGCAGTTTCGTTTGAAGAAGAAAATGAAATTATGAAGTTGAGAAACTTAATAAAGGCTGAGATTGAATTTTAGAAATTTTAATAATCATTTGATCAATCATTTCCAACATTTTATTTTTCACTTTTGAAACAGATTTTGGTCACTCTGTGTAGTCTAGAACCAAGTGAACAGGCAGTGTTTGATGCAATCACGTCACTAAGCAAAAGTTCATGGAAAATATGGTTAAAGGTCAGGACTCTAGATAATAGAAAGAAATAGAGCAAGGGTCAGTTGACAACCTAGATTAACAACAAGCCAGGTTTGGGAAGTCCTAGAAGTAAGCCAGAGACTGAACTCTCTGCAGTTACTAGTAGTCTGGAATGTACCATCTAGGGAATCCACCAAGGCATGAATCTGGAAAGAGGCCCCAGAGATGAGACAGAAGATGACTCCCAAATTTCCATTTCTCACCCTAATCCTTTTCCTGACTTTATCCTGCCTTCCCTGATACTCATTTCTACTAGGATGCTTACCAGCAGTGTTTATTGTTATACTCCAAAGACCACATTCTCAAATTGGAGCCCATCACCTTTTCCTTCTAAACACAGAAGACATTGTCGGCTCTCTCTTTTTTCTTAAATCTGTGTTCACTCAATGGCCACTCTTTTTTGATCGTGTAAGGGATGATTGAATTTTGTTTCCACAGAAATTCCGTGAGACATAATTTGTGGACCTTAAGAAATCATACTGATGGCACCCTGATTGTAGTGGAGTTCATTATTGGTCACCTGTTAATCAGCATATCTAAAAGCAGACTTCTCTTCTTTTGTTAGACAGGAAATGTCTGAAAGGCATGTATCCTTATGGGTCACCCTAGCTCTTGCCCTCTCTGGCAAAAGAAAGATTAATAAAATCTTTTCTTAATTCACATGAGGGCCATGTGGAGTTTTTGGTAAAATGATTGTTTTTCACAATTATAATTCAATGTCATCTCTTAAATTCATCATTCTTTTCCCTACTCATGCTATCATGCCTCATATTCAGGTCTTCTTCATCTACAGAGGGTTGTCAAGGGCTCCTACCATCATTCTTTTCTTTCCCCCTTCCTCATCAATGTTGAAAAAGTCTTCTCAAAGTTCAGGTCTTATTATGTCAACCCTCTGCTTAAAAAAACTTCAGTGTTTTCCTTGTTTTTCTAAGATAAAATACAAATTACCTTTGGGGCCATCCTCAGTCTGACTTCATCTGATCCTTTCAGCCTGATTTTTCACAAGACTTGTCTTTAGGCACACTTAATTCCAGTTAAACTGGATTACCATTACATGGTACTTGAACTTGACATTCTATCTGAAACATGCCATTTGCTTATACCATCCTTCAAGCTTTTAGTGAATTTTTGTCTCAACTTTGCCATTTGAAATTCTTACCCTTACAAGGCTATGTTCATGACTGTTTCCTGAGTTTATGACTCTTTACTTTCTCAAATTCCTTTGCATTAACTTATTTCCATCCCTGAACTATCCCCTGGTAGAATGTGACCTTGAAGTCACAGATAATTTTATTTTATTTTTTGCATTTTCTGTGATTAGCATGTTGTTTTGCATGGCACTTAATAATTGTTGAATTGAATTGGAACCTTGATCATCAGGTTGGACTCACCAAGTGGATTAGTATTCAGAACCCAGGACCATGCCAAAGGCAAAAGTTTTCTGATTTAAGTGTTCCATACTGAGAGAAAGGCCCCAGAGCAAGGTTAGGCCTGATAATTTGTAGGGTGAATTAGCTTAAATGCCTGGAGAACAGGATGATGGATGTTTGGAAGGCAAATTCTGGCTATGAGAACTTCACTGATGACATAAATAGGTTCTGGAACTCAGTAGGAATTCTGTCATGGGATATAATGTGTGTGTGTGTGTGTGTGTGTGTGTGTGTACATACAAATACTAAATTAATTTAGGCTCAGTGACCAGCATAAATTTAAGTCCAGATATAGAACCAAGGGTGACAATCTAAGGACTTGTGGTAGTCCTGGAAGCCACCACAAGTAGAACTTCAGGTATTGTGATTCCAAAGTGCTGACATCAGATAATGAATCATCAATAAATTTTCATTTATTAAGCACTGACTATGTGCCAGGCATTGTGCTAGATGATGGGGATATAAGGAAAGGCTGTCCTCAAGGATTCCTCCATTTTAGCATTGGGGACTCCAGCTAAACAGCTAGATACAGACAAGATACAAATTGAGTGTATAGACGGGAGGCAATCTCATAGCAAAAAGTATTGGAGGACCTGACTGGGCTTCCTTTCTCTTTTGTTCTTATCAAAAATTTCATGCACTTAGTTGCTGTTTACCTTGAGCAACCCTGACGTTATCATGCCTGACTTCTTCTAGTTTGGCAAATATTTTGACTAAAAGAACTGGGACTCTTCCCAGATTGCCAAGGCAGATTCAGCTGTCCAGCTAAAATCCTGCTGGTGTATTTGGTTATGGATACAGAGCTGGCCGTGGCATCGGGAAGACATGGGTCCAAATCTCTCCTCTGAGACTTAATTGCTACGTGTCCACTGGGAAAGTAATGTGACCTCAATTAACCTCAGTCTTCTCGTCTATCAAATGGGGAGTAATGATAGCACTGGTCATCTAGCATCAGTGGGAGGGTCAAATGAAATAATGTATATAACACACTCTGAATACATGAAAGTTCTATAAGGTAGCTATTGTCAGTGACTAATTGGGTACAGTGGTAATAGAGAGGCATGCTCCTGTGTGTGTATGGAGCTTACATCTGTACTTTTCATTGTGTTTCTTTGATGTCAGTTAAGGCTTTTGGATACACTGGGAGTTCCATCATCTGTACTTCTCTACCTCTATGAAGTACCACCAACGTCAGATGCAAATGTCATAGTGACAGACACTCTGTTCAATAAAGTTCCAGTCCGAGTTTTTGAACCAAAGCAAAAGTTGTCTACAATGAGAAGAGCCGTGTTTTATATTCATGGTGGTGGCTGGACCCTGGGAGATGCTGGTAAGTACTTTTCTTAGGGAACTGAATCTTGGAGAGGCCAACAAATTTCAAGGCACTTTGACATTAATCAGAGTATTATGAGATGATAGAACAGGGCTGAGTCAAGAAGAGAAGAGATGAGAGGAGAGAAGAGGGGAGAACAAGAGGGGAGAGGAGGACAGGGAAGGAGAGAAGAAGGAAGGGAAGTACAAGGGAAGAGAAGGGAGAGGGAGAATAGGAGCTGAGGAGAGGTGGATGAGGAAGGGAGGAGAAGAGAGACAACAGGAGAAAAGGGGGAAACAGGATACAACTAGCTACTCAAAACTTCCTGGGTTTTGATGGGGTTTAACCAGAATGCTATTTTACTAATTTACAAGGTTAAGATAACCCCTGTTGGTCATTTGCAGAGGATACTAGCTTCTGACAGGTAGGTACACCAAGTATATCAAATTACTGATTATGTTTCTTTCGTGAATATACAATTAGAACAAAGAGATGGTCTTTTAGATCTTTAGAGGTAGCTGGTTGCACAGTAGATAGAACACTGAGCCTGGAGTCAGGAGCTCTACCTCTGACACTAACTTGCTCTGTAACCCTGGGCAAGAAACTTAAGCTCTATATGCCTCAGTTTCCTCAACTAAAATGGGATGATAATAGCAACTACCTTTCAGAGTTGTTGTGAGGATCAAATCATATAATTTTTGTAAAGGGCTGAGCACACTCTCTGGCACATAGTAGGTGTTATAATAAACATCTACAAATGCTTATTCTCCTCCCTGTTTCCTCCCTTCTTCCTGCTTTCAGGGTACATCTGAGATAACTGTTGCTTATTTTTTGGACTGGTGAATTCTTCACAATGGGGATTCCTTGTTGTGGAAATATTAATGTGAATCACTGACTCTTCAGGATGTGAACAATGCCAAGAACTCACCAACAGGAGGTAGAGCTAAGAAGGTGGAGTCAAGGCAGGGATTCACCTGACCTTTCCCCAAAACCCCTCCCAATACCTTGAAATAACATCTCTAAACAAATTCTGGAATGGAAGAATACATAAAAAGACAAGAGCGAAACAATAATCCAGACCAAGACAAGGTCAGCAGGAAAGATCCATTGCACCAGGGTAAGAGAGCACAGATTGGGCCCAAGCAAACCAGAAGCAGGCCATGGGGCAACTAGATCAGTGTCAGCAGAAGCACTTTATGGACCTCTCAGTCCACAGATGGTAAGGGGATGAGACAGAGGGAGATTTCCAGGGATCGCCTTGCTGGCACCAGGGGCAGGACTCTGTTTCATTGCCTGTACTTAGATCTGGGTTGCAGGTCTCCAGAATTACCTTTGAAAAAAGTAGCACAAAAACCTGAAGCTTGGTACAGTGTCCCCTCCACTTGGGAAGCAGAGTCCCACTTGAGAAGTGTTGAAAGTTAAGAAATAGGTTGGTAAATGAGGAATCAACAGAAAAAAATTCTGACCATAATCATTTATTATGGAGTCAAGGAAGATCAGAAGACACACTCAGAAGAAGACAACAAAGTCAAAATACCTGCATCAAAAGTCTCAAAGAAAAGTATGAATTGGTCTCAGGCAATGAAGACCTCAAAAAGGATTTTAAAAATCAAGATATAGAGGTAGAGGGAAAATTGGGAAAAGAAATGAGAGTGGTGCAAGAAAATCATGAAAAAAGATTTAACAGCTTAGTAAAAGAGGCACAAAAATACTGAAGGAAATAACTCATTACAAAACAGAATGCACCAAGTGGTAAAAGAGGCACAAAAATTCACCAAAGAGAAGAACTCCCTGAAAAATAGAATTGACCAAAGGAAAAGGAGGTACAAAAGCTTAATAAAAAAACAGTTCCTTAAAGTTGAAATTGGGTAAGTGGAAGCTAACAACTTCATGAGACCTCAAGAAACAAGTTCAAAAAAATCAAAAGAAGAAAATGTGAAATAGTTCATTGGAAAAACAAATGACCTGATAAATAGATGCAGGACTAATAATTTAAGAATCATTGGAATACCTGAATGTCATGATCAAAAGAGAGCCTAGACATTGTCTTTCAAGAAATTATTAAAGGAAACTACCTTGATATTTTAGAGTCAGACGGTAAAAGAGAAATTGAAAGAATCCATTGATCACCTCCTTAAAGGAATTCCTAAATTAAAACCCCCACAAATATTATCACCAAATTCCAGACCTCCCAGATCAAAGAGGAAATACTGTAAGCAGCAAAAAAGAAACAATTCAAATACTCTGGAGCCAGAGTCAGGATAACACAACATTTAGCATCTTCTACATTAAAGGATAAGAGGGCATGGAATATGATATTTCAAAGGACAAAAGAGCTTGTATTACAACCAAAAGTCACCTATCCAGGAAAACTGAGTTTAATCTTTCAGGGGAAAAAGGGATATTCAATGCAATAGAAGACTTTCAAGTATTTCTCATGAAAATATTGGGGCTGAATAGAAAAGTTGACTTTCAAACAAAAAATGCAAAAGAAGTATGAAAAGGTAAACAAGAAAGAGAAATCATAAGGGGTTTGATAAGGTTAAACTGTTTATATTCATATGTGGGAAAATTATATTTATAACTCCTAAAAACTTTCTCATTGTTAGGGCAGTTAGATGGAGTGTACAAAGACAAAAAGCAGGTTGTGAGTTAAGTGTGATGGGATGATTATCTAAAAAATAAAAATAAAGAATGAGAAAGAAGAATGCACTGGGAAAAGGGGAAAGGGAGAGGTAGAATGCAATAAAAAATTTGACATCAAAAAGGCCTGAAAGAGATTTTATAGTGGAGGGGGAAATGGGGAAAGCAGGAAGGGGAGCACATGAACCTCATTCTCACTGGAATTGACTCAAAGAGGGGATATACATACTCAGCTGGATGTAGAAATCTATCTTATCACTGAAGAAAGTAGGAAGGGAAGGGGATAAGAGAAGGTGGCAGCTTATAGAAAGGAGGACAATTTGAGGTTGGTAAAAAACAAAAGCAAAACACTTTTGAGAATGGACAAGGTAAAAGAAGAGAGTAGGGTTAACAAGGGGAAAACAAGATAGAGAGAAATACATAGTTGGTAATCTTTACTATGAGCATTGTTCTTACAGGGAGTTTCTCTGATAAGGACTCCATTTCTCAAACATATAGAAAACTGAGTCAAATTTACAGAAATAAGGGCTATTCCTCAACTGATAAATGGTCAAGAACAGGCAGTTTTTCAGACAAACTGTCTACACTCATATAGAAAATGCTCTAAATGGCTAGTGATGACAGAAATGCAGATTAAAACAACTCTCGGCTACTATATCACACCTGACAGGTTGGCTAATATAACAGACAAGTAAAATGACAAATGTTGAGGGGATGTGGGAAAATTAAAACAATGATGTACTATTGATGACGTTGTATACTGATTCCAGCATTCTGAACAGCAGTTTTCAACTATAGCCAAAGGTCTATAAAACAATGCAAACATGCTGACCAGACAATACTACTACTGGATCTGTGTCTCAAAGAGATACAGTAAACAAAAAGGAAAAGGACCTATGTGTACAAAAAGCATTTACAGAAGCTATTTTAGTGGTGTCAAAGAATTGGAAATGGAGGGGATATCCATCAATTGGGAATGACTGAACCAGGTGTTATATATGATTGTGACAGAGTAGTGTTGTACTTTAAGAAATGATGAGCAAGAAGCTCTCAGAAAATCCTCAGAAGATTTACATGACCTGATGCAAAGTGAAATGAGCAGAATGAAGAGAACATTGTATATGTAGCAGTAATATTGTATGATAATCTACTATGAGTAACTTAGCTGTTCTAAGCAATACAAGCAGCTCTGTGGGATGTATGATGAGAGGCATTGTCGATTTCCAGAGAAAGAATTGGTAGAACCTGAATGAAGATCAAAGATATATTTTCTTTATTTTTCTTGGGCTTTTCTTTGGTCTGTGTTCTCTGTCACAGAATAACTTACATGGAAATGTGTTTTGCTTGACTACACATGTATAACCGATGTCAAATGGCTTGCTTTCTCAATGAAGGAGAAGGGAAAGGAGGGAAAGATTTGGAACTCAAAATTTGAAAAAAAAATGTCGAAATTGGTTTTACATGTAATTGAGAAAAATAAAATGTTAAATGTGTTTTTAAAAAATGAACACACCAACAGTATGCATACATTCTAAGGACACATGAACAGCTTGTGTACATCCTGCTCTCTTTTCTCTAGACTTTGTACAGAAGTACAGTTTTAGAGTCAGAAGTCTTGGATTCTCTAACCCTGACATCACAAAGCAGCCCAGTTATGTTTCCGGTGCATCTTATCACTCTCCACTGAAATCCCAAACCATAAACCTGCCCCACATTGCAGCCTGGCCACTTGTTGGCTCTGTTCAGGGATGGTTAACCTAGATGGCTGCTGGAGTCCCATCCCACTTGTATTCTGGGATTCCAGTTCTCCCAAAGTTGTTTCCTATTACAACCACACAAATTTCAGAGGATATATCGTCTTCAAAAGGAGAGACAGAATGGCATCACATTTGTTAAAGATTTCATTGAGAAATCCCCACCCCCTTTTTTAGCCGAAACTTCTTAGAAGAGGAAGGTGGATTTGAGGCTGTTTCAAATGCCCAGGAACCTCTAAGGGAGAAAAGATCAACGTTAGTCTTGCCTCTTCTTGAGCCCGACTCCCATCGCAGAGTGGCCTGTGAAGCAAAGGAGCATTATTTGTCTGAAAAGAGAAAATATTATGCTCCCTCCATCCTAGTGGGCTGATCATTTTTACTTGCATTTTCTTGCCTCTTTACCTCTTTGCAATCCTGTTCCAAGTTCAAAAAATACTTCTTCATTAACCCTGTACCTTTAAAATATCAGGAAACCATGTGCTTTTTGTATTGTACAAAGGACTTTCTTACCATGCATGTGTAGGGAAAGCCTGCTCCATGGAATGTTGTACTTTATTTTTCTCTATAGGCAGATCAATACAGATAGCCTGTGATATTCACTGTGGATTGTTCTCTGAATATCAAGAAATAACTATCACATTTCTGTTAAAGAAGCAGGCATCTTTTTTCCTTATCAGTTCTAATTGACTTGATTTGATTTTTTTCTATTTTAGCTTGGTACCCCTATGATGATTTGGGAAGACAGATGGCAGACAAACTTGATGCTGTGGTTATATCAACTAAGTAAGAATGATTTCAGGTTTGGACAGACCTGTTAGGACAAAGGGTCCATCACCTTCCTTGGTTGTGTTTTGTTTTTAATACTTCTAAGCTGTTTGCAAGGCAGCATGACTTGTGGATTGGGGTGCCAGCCTTGGAGTCAGGAAGACCTACCTTGGCAAGTCACTTAATATCCACAGAGAAGAACTAGGTTGCCAGATATGGTCAAGTAGCTTATCAGATGTTTGAAAGGGGAAAGATCAACTAGTTTGAGAAAGGTCAGGCTAAAGGGCTAAGAGCAACAAGTGTCTAATTCTTTAATCCAATCTAATTAAATTTCACTCAACATCTAGAAGCTCAGAGTATAGGATGCTTAAGAATGAGACCTGCAGTCAGTCAATGAAAAGGGGGAAGGGAAGCTGGTAGAATATGTGTAAGGAGCAGATAAATTCCCTGATTTAGTCAACACCCTTTTCCCCACCATGACTTGACACACCTATAAGTTAGAAGGAGATTTCTCAATACTTAATAAATGGTTTGAAAGATTCCTCAAGGTAGAAACTGGGCAAGTTCCTTCCATTCTCTGGGGTTCGCTTTCCTCGACTGCAAAATGAGAACATTGGGCTATATGGCATGTTTAAGGCCTCTTCCAGTCCCTATGTTCTACTCACAATCCAGGAGCTGATTGTTGGATGAGGAAGTAACAACCTGAACCGTACTGAGATGTGGAATGACTCTGAGACCCAGGAGTAAAATCATTACAAAACTGAAAAGTTTTTAAGTTGCTCTCCTGAAGATGAAAGCAAATGAAATTAGCCAAAACTGACGAAGGCAAACTTTTAAAAACTAAATCAACTGGCTTGCTTTTTTATTGGACAGTTGCTTACAAAGTACTCCAATTGTTTCATGTGTGTAGGTCCACAGTCATATTGACTTGCTTTCTATAATGTGTTCAATGGTAAAACAAACAAAAAACTAAACATTTTTTATATCAGAAACTTTATATGGTGAAAAGATGTTTTATTTAGAGCCTTTACAAAAAAAGTAAAAATAGAAAATCAGTTTTTAACCCCCAGGACTTATCATTTTAGTCAGGAACCTCTCTTTACCAAAATAGCCCAGGATCACAGCCAGTATGTGTTTGAGATGGCTCTTTTGAGCCAGTTATTCTGACTCCTGATCTCCTAGACTCTTTTGCCTTTCAGAAGCATTTGATAAGGCTATGGCAGTGTGTAATTATTTGAACTTAATACATAAAGAAATATCATTCCTCAATCAATTTATCAGCAAGTATTCTATGAAACATTGGCCATGTAATCTGTGTAGTGATAGCACAATAGGTGGAGAGAGGGGAGAAGAGATAAAATCAAAGGGAGAGACAGATAGGTCAATGAGAAAGACAATCACCAAAAGTACAAGAGCAACCATGGAAGGGCCATTTTCTATTTGGACCATTTCAAAGCTAAATGCACCATCATCATCCCACTTGTGAAATCATCGTCATTTATAATTCAGCATGCTCCATGCTCTGAGGTTTTATGATGGGTGATCATTGCAAAAACTTAGCATTTAAAGGTCATATTTTAATAGACACTATGAAAACAAAGGTTTTTTTTCTTGTACAAATGATTCAAAAGACCATTAAAAAACCAAATATACATAATGTTGCTTTTAAGTAAAAAAAAAAAACCAAAAAACAAAAAACAAAGAAATCCCACATAGCTTATGTCTTTAGTATTTATTTAGAACTCATCATATTATTCAATAAATATTTTGTTTTTCTCTAAAAAGCTACAGACTATCACCTCAGTATCACTTTCCAACTCAATTTGAAGATGTATATGATGCCTTAAGGTGGTTCTTGAGGAAGAATGTCCTTGCAGAGTATGGTGTGGACCCCACCCGCATCTGTATTGCTGGAGACAGTGCTGGTGGGAATTTAGCTGCAGCTGCCACTCAGCAGGTATTAGTTAAATATTTGTACATTTTTAATGTTCTTTTCAAAGTCATGTTTGCTTCATAAATTTTTTAAAATGAAAATGTAAGTAGTGATTATTTCGCCTTGAAAATCTCATGGAAATGATCAGGTAGAATGACTCAATTATTTTTTAAAAAATAACTCCTCTCTGTTAGATTGACTTCTTTTCTTACTAAAATGATATGGCAATGTCGTGGAGGGCAGTGCTTTTAGAATGCTTTACCCATGCAACCTAAGAGGAATGAAGTTAAAACTACATCTAGCTAAATGGTACCATAGACAATGAATTAATAACAATACTAAACATATATGCACCAGAATCTATAGTATTCAAATTATTAGAGAAGTTAAGCGAATTACAAGAAGAAATAAAGGGGAAAACTATACTAATGGGAGATCTCAACCTCCCCTTTTCAGAAATAGATAAATATAACGACAAAATAAACAAAAAAGAACTTAAGAGGTGAATAAAATTTTAGAGAAGTTAGATATGATAGACTGCTGGAGAAAATTGAATGTGGATAGAAAGAAATATACCTTTTTGTCAGTGGCACATGGCACCTACACAAAAATTAATCATGTATTAGGCATTAAAATTTATCAGTCAATCACAGAAATGCAGAAGTATTAAATGCATCATTTTCAGATCATGATTCAATAAAAATTATATGTAATAAAGGACCATGGAAAGATAAACTAAAAATTAATTGGAAACTAAGTAATCTAATCCTAAAGAATAAATGGGTCAAACAGCAAATAATAGAAAGAATGAATAATTTCATCAAAGAGAATGACAATAATGGACAACGTACAAAAATTTATGGAGTGAAGCCAAAATAGCACTTCTGTGAAATCTCTAAATGCTTATATGAATAAAATAGGGGAAAAACAGATCAATGAATTGGGCATGCAGTTTAAAAAGCTAGAAAAAGAACAAATTAAAAATCTCTAATTAAATACCAAATTACAAATTCTGAAAAGCAAAGGACAGAATAATAAAATTTAAAGTAAGAAAACAAGAAGCTGCTTATATGAAAAACAACAATAAAATACATTAATTATGGTTAATTTTATTTTAAAAGAACTTTGAAAAAAGAAGAAAACCAAATTACCATTACCAAAAATGCAAAGGATGCATTCACCAGCAATGAAGGAAAATTAAAACAACAATTAGGAGCTATTTTCCCCAAATGCATGTCAATAAATCTGACAATCTAAGTGAACTGGCTGAATGTTTGCAAAAATATGAGTTGCCTAGATTAACACAAGAGGAAATATTTTAATAACACCACTTTAGGAAAAAAAAATTGAAGAAGTCTAAGAAAAAACCTCCAGGGTCGGATGGATTTACAAGCGAATTCTACCAAAGATTTAAGAATAACTAATTTCAATACTATATAAACTATTTAGAAAAATGGGCAAAGAATGAGTTCTACCAAATTCGTTTTATGGCACAGATATGGTGCTGACGAATAAACAAGGAATAGCCAAACCAGAGAAAAAATTATAGACCAATTTTCCTAATGAATATTAATGAAAACATTTTAAATAAAATATTAGTAGAGTTTACAGCAATTTGTCATGAGGATAATACAGTATGACCTGGTATAATTTATACCGGGAACGCAGGGCTGGCTCATTATTAGGAAGACTATTAGTATAACTGATCACATCAATAAAAAAACAACAGAAATCGTGTGATTATCTTAATAGATGAAGAAAAAAATCTTTTGACAAAATACAGTAGCATTCATTCCTACTAAAAATACTAGAAAGCATAGGAAAACATGGAGTTTTCTTTACAGTGATATCGCTAACATTATCTGTAATGATGATAAGCTAGAAGCTTTTCCAATAAGATCAAGGATGAAATACATTTATCACCACTATTATTCAGTATTGTACTATAAATGTTAACTTTAGCAATAAGAGAAGAAAAGACATTAAAAGAATTTGACTAGGCAAAACCCATCAGTCTTTGCAGAAGATATGATGGTATACTCAGCGAATCTAGAGAACCAGCTAAAAAACTACTTGAAATAATTACCAACTTTAGGAAAGCTGCAAGATACAAAATAAATTCACATAAATCATTAGAACTTCTAGATATTACCAACAAAGCCCAACAGCAAGAAAAATACAACTTAAAATAGCTGTAGATGATATAAAATATTTGGGAGTCTACCTGCCAAGACAAACCCAGGATTATGTGAACAAAATTACAAAACACTTCATACAAATAAAGTCATATCTAAGTAATTGAAAAAATATCAATTACTCGTAAGTAGGCTGGGCTAATATAATAAAAATGACAATTATATCTAAATTAATTTAACTACTAAGTGCCATCCCAATCAAACTAATAAAAATTGTTTTATAGAGCCAGAAAAATAATAAAATTCATCTGGAAGAATAAAAGGTCAAAGATATCAAGGGAATTAATTTCTAAAAATGCAAAGGAAGGTGGCCTAACCATACCATATCTAAAACTATATTATAAAGCATTACTCATCAAAAGTATTTTGTACTGGTTAAGAAATAGAGTGGTAGGTCAGTGTTTTAGATATACAAGGCACTGAGGTAAACAATTCGAGTAAGCTATTGTTTGACAAACCCAAAGATTTCAGCTTTTGGGATAAGAACTCATTAATTGACAAAAACTGTTGGGAAAACTGAAAAATAATATGGCAGAAATTAATCATAGACCTTCATCTCACAATGTATACCATGATAAGGTTGAAATGGAACCATGATTTAGGCATAATGGGTGATACCATAAGCAAATTAGGAGAGCAAGAAATAGTTTGCCTATCAGATCTAAGGAGAAGGAAAGAATTTATGGCCAAATGAGAGAGAGCATTACAAAATGAAAAATTGATTATTTTGATTATATTAAATTAAAAAAATTTTTGCACAAACAAAACCAAAGAAACCAAGATTAGAAGGAAAGCAGAAAGAAGGGAAACATTTTTTTAGAATCTGTTTCTGATAAAGGTTTCATTTCTCAAATATATAGAAAACTCAATCAAATTTATAATAATGCAAGTCTTTCCCAAATTGACAAATGGCCAAAGCATATGAAAAAGCAGTTTTCAGATGAAGAACTTAAAGTTACCTATAGTAATATAAAAATGCTCTAAATCACTATTGATCAGAGAAATGAAAATTAAAACAACTCCAAGGTACCCCCTCACACCTATGAAATTGGGTAATATGACAGAAAAGGAGAAAATGTGAGAAAATTGGGACATTAATGCATCATTGGTAGAGTTGTGAACTGATCTAACCATTCTGGACAGCAATTTACAACTATGCCAAAAGGTCGATAAAACTGTACATACCCTTTGATCCAGCAATACCACTACTAAGTTTGTATCCCAAAGAGATCATAAAAAAGGGAAAAGGACCTACATGTACAAAAATATTCATCACAGTTCTGTTTTGATGACAAAGAATTGGAAATTGAGGGGATACCCATCAATTGGGGAATGGCTGAACAATTTCTGGTATATGAATTTTATGGAATACTGTTGTGCTACAAGAAATGACAAGCAAGCAGATTTCAGAAAAATCTGGAAAGACTTACATGAACTGATACTGAGTGAAGTGAGCAGAATCAGGAGAACATTGTACATAGTAACAGTCACATTGTGCAATGATCAACTATGCTTTACTTAGCGCTTCTTAGCAATACCATGATCCAAGACAGTTCCAAAACACTCACAATGAAAATGCTATCCACATCTAGGGAAAGAACTATGGATTCTCAATGCAGATTAGAGCATACTATTTTCACTGTTTTTTTTTTTCCTGCGACTTTCCTTTTATTCAGTTACTTCTTTCACATGACTAATGTGGAAATATGTTTACATGGTTGTCCATGTATAACCTTAGGATTTCTTGATGCCTTGGGAGGGAATGGGAGGGCATGAAAGAGAAAAAATTTGAAAATTGAAATTTTACAAAAAAATAAATGTTGAAAACTTACTTTAAATGTAAAAAATATATAAAATTATACATATAACATATAAATGCATATAAAATGCTATTTATGAGAAAAAGAAATGACAAAGGGGATGGCTTCATAAAAAACCTCAGAAGAATTACATTAACTGATGCAAAGTGAAGTGAAAAGAACCGCTTGTGTACAGTAACAGCAATATTGTAATTATGATGAATTGTTAATGCCGTACCTATTCTGATCAATCCAGGGATCCATTCTGAAGGACTTATGATGAAAAATGCTACCTACCTACAAAGAAAGAACTTATGGAGTTTGAATGCAAATTTTAACAGACTTTTTCCCCTACTTTCCTTATTTATCTTGCTTTTCCCCCCAATATAGCTAATATGAAAATATGTTTCACATATATAATTGATATCACATTTCTTACCTCTCAATGGGTAAAAGACAGGCAAGAGAAAATTCAGGACACAAAAACTTTTAAAAACCGAATGTTAAAAATTAATAAATTTAAAGTTTTAAAGAAAAGAGAATTGAACTTCAAGACAGAATAGGAAAAACAGTCAGAGGATCTAGCTGTTCTAAATGATCCCAAATTTCTTTTATTATTGATATTATTAGTATTCTTTTTCTGAAATTAACGAATAACAAATTAAACAGTAATTTCAAAATTTTTTGTCAGTTTTCCCATGCAGTGGAGAAAGCACTGAAGGCACTAGAGGTGAGCAGTTCTCAGTGATCTGTGAGGAACTGTAGTGTATAAGAAAAGTGCTGATACAGGAAAAAGAGGTGGGATAGTGATGAACATCCCATTTTCAAAAGCAGGGAAGTGGGAAATAGTGATCCCCAAAACTAAAGGTTGGATGGCTTGACATCAACCCCAAGAAAAATTCAGGAAGAGATTATAAAAGGGAGGGTTTATGAACATTTGGTAAAGGAAGTAGTGATTGATACAGGATCAATACAGTAAGGAAAACAAGGGCATGCCTAATTAGCCTCTCTTTTCTCTTTTCTTTTCTTTCTCTTTCCTTCCTTCCTTCTTTTTTCCTTCCTTCCTTCTTTTCTTCTTTTACATAACATTTTCCTTCCAATTACATGTAAAAACAATTTTAACATTTATTTTTAAAAATTTAGTTTCTAAATTCTTTCCCTCCCTTTCTCCCCTTCCCACTCCCTGAGAGAGTATGCAATCTGATATGGATTTTACATGGGCAATCATGTAAAACACATTCTCATATTAATCATTTTGTGGAGGAAGGAAGGAAGGAAGGAAGGAAGGAAGGAAGGAAGGAAGGAAGGAAGGAAGGAAGGAAAGAAGGGAGGCAGGGAGGGAACGAGGCAGGGAGGGAGGGAGAAGGAAGGGAGGAAGGAAAGAGAAAAGAAGAAAGAAAGAAAATTAGTATGCTTTGACCTGCATTCAGACTTCTTCAGTTCTTTCTTGGGAGGGGGATAGCTTTTTCCATCATGTGTTATTTGGAATTGTCTTGAACCATTGTATTTCTGAAAATGGCTGAATCATTCCCACTTGCTTATCATACAACATTGCTATTACTGTGTACAATGTTCTCCTGGTTGCACTCATGTCATTCTGTATCAGTTACTGTATGTCTCCAACTAGTCTTTCTTGGTCACACAGCTAACTGTTCTAATGGGTAAAATGTTGGGTTTAGAGTTTACTGGGAAAGCTTTGGACACTTACTAACAGTCTGATCCTGGACACGTCAGGCCACATTTCTCAGCCTTAGTTTCCTCATCCACAAAATTAGTAAAATATTAGTGCTTATCTCTTAGGGTTGTAGGGGCCAGATGGGATAGCACAAATAGAGTACGTCATCAACTCTGAAGGCTAAATGTTCGTTAATAATAATAATTTGTAAAGTGCTTTAGAATTTACAAGGCACGTACACATTATTTCATGTGATCCTTATAAAAAAGGTGGAGTTATTCAGTCAACGGTTCTTCGTTAAGCAGTGTACTAAGTTCTGGTGACATGAAAAATGGGTAAAGACGTCCCTGTCACCAAGGGCCTCATATTCTGCTGGGGAAGAAACCTCAATAATAGCTAAGCACATAAAATGCATCTAGAATGTAAAGGGAAGGTCACCTCAGAGGCACTGGGAGTAGTATGGGGAAGGGACTAAGGAAGGCCTTCCTGCAGAGGAGGGGTGGAAGCCAATCCTTACAGGAAGCCAAGGCAGTCCAGAGGTGGAATGAGAAGAATGAACATCCCAGACCTAGAAGACAGCCAGTAAAAAGGCAAAGGTTAGGAGAGGGGATGACTTGTGTGAGGAACAGCCAGGAGGCCAGTGTCACTGAATCTGAGTGTGTGGTGGGGAGTAAAGTATAAGCAGGCTGGAAAGAGAGGAAGGGGCTGGGTGATGGAGGGCTTTAACAGTCAGATAAAGAATATATCCACACAAGATGGGCTCAGACAATATTACAACGATGGGCTGTCTAAACAACGTAACAACCTCCTATAACACTGTCTGTCCCTACACCACTTACAGTTTCAAAGTCTATATTCCTCAGTTGATCCACCATCTCCTTTTCGTACAGTTTCAGTACTATTAGCACTCTGTATACAAGAGGACTAAATAGGATTGTGGGTTAATCTCCCTGAACCAAATTGCCATGCATTGCATTGGTTCATAGACTTAGTGCTTTCAGAGATTTGAGAGATCATCAGTCAACAAACATTTATTAAGTCTTAGATGCCATACTATGTTCTGGAGATAAAAAAGCAAAACAAAAAATTCTTGCCCTCAAAGAGCATGTACTCTAAGTGGAGAGAAAAAAATACATACAACTAAGTACATACAAGCCATGCGCAAGGAAGGTGGAAGATATCATGAAAGGGGGATACCAGTGGGAACTAAGGGAACAAGAGACTTATATGCAAAAAGATATAAAGTAATTGCAAGAGAGAGAAAACACTGCCAAAGGGGTGAAGGAAGCTTGGAAGATGATTCAAGGTCTATAGAAGGAAGGGGTACTTAAGTTGGGACTTAAAGGAATCTTGGGTGGCTCAGAGATGAAAGTGAGGAAGAAGTGCCCGGTAGGCAGAGAGGACCACATATACCAAGGCTTGGAGGTAGGAGATGGGATAATGTTTTACTGAGTAAGCTATGTTCCATCTTTGGACCTTAATGTCTCCATCTGTTAAATGATGGGGTTGAACTACATGTTCTCTCTAGTGCCTGCTAGGTCTAATAAGCTATGAATTCTAATTAAGCAATATGTCCTGGGTTTTTTCTCCCCTAGCTTCTAGATGACCCAGAAGTCCAGATAAAAGTCAAGATTCAGTCTTTAATTTATCCTGCTCTTCAGGCTCTTGATATGGATTTACCATCATACCGAGAAAATGCCCATATGCCCATTCTGAGAAAAACTGAAATGGTTGTGTTTTGGAGCACGTATTTCACCTCAGACAAGGCACTGGAGGAGGCCATGCTTGCTAACCAACATACACCTGTGGAATCAAGCCATCTCTTCCAGTTTGTCAACTGGAGCACCCTGCTTCCTGAGAGGTTTAAAAAAGGACATCTTTATACCAACCCAATTCATGGACCCTCTGACCTTGCAACAAAGTACCCTGGATTCCTAGATGTCAGAGCATCCCCCCTGTTAGCTGATGATTCTAAGCTACAGGGTTTACCCTTGACCCATATCCTCACCTGTCAGTATGATGTCTTAAGAGATGATGGGCTCATGTATGCCTCCCGCCTTAGGGCTGCAGGGGTCCAGGTAGCTCATGAACATGTGGAAGATTGGTTCCATGGAGTCCTGTCATTCGCTAGGTATTTTAGAGCAAGCCATAGGGAACTCAGAAAATATCTGAAGTGGCTAGAGGAGAATCTATAGTGATCATTCAACTGTTCCATTTCACCAAGAACCCATTTTTCGTGTGTTCAAGTCGCAGCATTGGCTGCTGGCAGGGGTGGGGTAGGTTGGGAATAGGAGGTCAGTAATGGGACTCAGACTTGGTTCAGACTGCCCTGGATAGAAAATTTGTGCACAAATACCTCCCTTACAAAAGGAAGTGAAGGGAAGAAAACATGCATTGACATATTATTAAACCAAATTTCCTAAGTGCTTAGGAGACGTTCAAACCAGATGAAATGGGGGTCCAGAGGATGAGCAGTGAAGCTCCTCTTCTGTCCTGAGCACTTAACTTACAGCCTCAACTGTCTACTGCACATGCCAACCTAGCTGTCCAAAGGAGAACAAGTAAACGGATACTGACAACCTTAAAACACTGTATAAATGTCACTGGTTATTGTTGTATTGGAGGTTTTCGTTATTACCAATATCTCCAACCTGAGAGGTCCCAAAGTAACATCATTGTCCTCTTTTCTGGAAGTCTTCTCAACCTTTCATCATCCCTGTTTTAGTGGATGTCCATCAGCTTTAAAACTTCCAACTTGACTCTTTTTTTCTCCTTCATCTCCTAATCTCCCATCCCCCATCCCAGCAGTTGCCCAGTTCTGCTCATTCTGCCCCCTCTATATTTCTTATGCTGGTATATTTGGGTTCATTGCTGGGGTTAGAGCAAAGACCAAGGTCGGGGGTTCATATGGAACTTTTTTGGAAGCTAGTACAAACACAAACTTTATTACTGAGTGGCACTATGAGGAGCCCCCTAAAAAAAGAATCCACACTTCCTTTATGACAATATAGCCAGAGGTTCATTCTCACACTGAGCTGGAGAAGGAAGGAGATGTGTATGACAGCAAAGATCTTAGTGAGAGTATTTACTCTGGGATATGGGCTGGGTCCGAGAGGAGGGTCTGAGTGGGAAATTTTTACATCCTAGCAATGTTCTTGATTGAGAACAGGTAATCAAAGCCAGATGTGGGAGGTACATTCCTAATTAGACCTAGATGTTATGGTTCATTTACTGGTAGGGTAGACCCAAATGGGAAATTTGTCTGGTCCCTTGTGGATACCAGACTTAGTGTAGATAGTTTCAGAGGCCCCAGGAATGGGTGGGGCTCACAGCTGCCAATCAGGAACTGGGATACTTGATCAGCTTGACATAGAATCTGAGTGAGTCAGGACACTAGAAAAGTACATGCTGTCTATCTTTGCTTCTATGCTTATGGACATTAACAATGCTTAGCCTCAGTGACTTCATATTGGAGTCCCAACTGCTCAACATAGAGATAAAAAAAATGCCAATGACCTCACACACTCAATGCTTGTTTTAGGGTCAGGGTTAGAGCTAGGTGCCTTTGTTCATTACCACTAGCCTAGTACTTCCTCATGTTCCAGTAGGACGATTGCTTTATTTGCTCCTCTAGTCTCTCTACCTCCAGTGCCTACTCTCTTCAACAGTCAATAATAGTCCATAAACATTTCTTAAGTGCTTACAGTGAGCCAGGTGCTGTGCTAAGCACTGGGATGACACATGTGGACAAAGACAGTGGCTGCCTTCAAGGAGCTTACAATGTAATGGAGGAAGACCATGCCCAGAAGAAAGCTGAAAAGTTGGAAGGGGAGAGGGGAAGAGTGAAGAAGTCAAGTCTCCAATGAGTGCTGCTAGGTGGAAATAAGATGCTTGAGCACCTCACATTTATTTATTACCACCAGCACCTCCAAGCTAACACGTTCCACATTGAAATCATTGCTTTCCTCTAAATCATTCCCACCTCCCATCACCATCATCAAGGAGGCCAATTTCTTAGTCATCCAATGCAAGCCAATTCTCATAAAGTGTCTCTATAATGAGGTAACTCTCCTTCATCTTCCCTAGAGGCATAGTTCTGTTGCTCTTTCCTCCAAGAAGCTTCCCCTGATGTCTAGACAAAGACTTCATCCTTTCCTCACATTTCCTTGTAGGATGCTGTCCAGACTAGAGGCCTCACAATCATAAACCGTATTAAAATGTCTGGATTGGGAAAGTTTCAACAAAATATATTTTTTAAAAAAATTATGCAACATAGATAATGTTATTTTGTGGTTTTGCAGGGATGTGTTTCTATTTGAGTTTGACATGACTTGTCTAGACCTTTCCATGACCCTCTTGATATTCTACTGTGTATCATTCATTTGAGACACCCATCTTATTTCTCTTACTTGATTCTAAGCTCTTTGTCTACAGAGTCTATTTATATCAAAAATTTTATTCAAAATTCCCAGCACATAAGGATAGGAAGTAGACCTGTCATGTCATTGGTATAAGTAATTCCCCAGTATGGAAACTCAATCTACAAATGCATGACAAATCTAGTTTAGTTGAAGGAGAGGTTGTTTCAGATTAGTGGGCCAATGGGAAGTCACAGAATCTCTTGGTGTCCCTACATCAAGTTCATTAAGACTGAAGATAATTGGCGAATGGTTGATGTACAATAGTAAAGGACCATGAAATCACAGATCTGGACAATGAAAAGAGAGAGGAGGGGGGAGAGAGAGAGAGGGAGAGAGAAGAAGAAGAAGAAGAAGAAGAAGAAGAAGAAGAAGAAGAAGAAGAAGAAGAAGAAGAAGAAGGAGAAGGAGGAGGAGGAGAAGGAGAAGGAGAAGGAGAAGGAGAAGGAGAAGAAGAAGAAGAAGAAGAAGAAGAAGAAGAAGAAGAAGAAGAAGAAGAAATAGTAGTAGTAGAAAAAGAGGAGGAGGAGGAGCAAGAGGAAAAAGGACAAGAAAGAAAAAAAGGAAAAGTAAATTGACAGGAAAGGAAAGGAAAGAGAGATAGAGATGCTAAGACACAGGAGAGGGAGCAGAGAGTAAAGAGATACAGAAAATAGAGGAGAAGTCAAGGAGAGGGAAGGAGAGAGGGAAGAATGGAGGTGGGAGGGAGGGAAAGATGAATTAATTAATTACGGTCTAGTATGGTAAACAAAGTATACAGTGCTATACTTACAAAGTATATACAAGGAAAATCCAAAGTAATGGCAGGGAGGACATGAGAGGTAGGAAGAGCCTGGTTAGGTTAAATAACATCAATCTGTACCCAGTCAGCACTCCTTCCCTTTCTGTGTGGTTTTCTCCTAACATCATTTGTCAGCAAGTGAGGAAGAGCAGAGAAGGTTGATGATCAAAGTCATCTGAGGTTGGCATTTGGTGATGCATGAGCAGTGAGAGGAATCAAGATTGGGAAGAAGAAAGAGGGAAATCAGATTATGGGGGAGAGCCTTGGGGAGCACTGAAGGCAGAAATGACTGGAAGACATGGTCAAATATTCATAAAACTTTTAAAATATGAGGGACAAAAAAAGCAATGTAGCCTAGCCTTTGTTCAGGCTGTTTCCTAGAAGGTACCCACCCTGCACTCTTTAGAATCCATTGCCTCCTTCAAAGCGCATTCAGTCAGTCAATAAACATTTATCATGCACCTACTATGTGCCAGATACTGTGCTAAGTGCTGGGAAGACAGAAAGAAACAGAAGATCATCTCTGTTCTCAAGGAGCTTAGAAGCTAGTGGGAGAGACAACATTCGAAAAAATACATGCAAACAAGTTACTTACAGGATAAATAGAAAATGATGAACATTAGAATTAAGCGGAGTTGGGAAAGACTTCCCGTAGAAGATCAGGTTTTAGTCAGGACTGAATAAACCAGGGAAGCAAGGAGGTAGAGAAAAGGAGGGAGAAAATTCCAGGCATGGACAACAGCAAAAAAAGAGAATACTTAGGGCCCAGAGATGGAGTTTGTTTGTGGAATAACCAGGAGACCAGTGTCAGTGGATTGCAGAGTATGGATTGTGGAGTAAGGTGTAAAGAGACAAAGAAAGATGTGTATATGAGGAGGGGTAGGTTATGAAGGGTTTTGAATGCTAAACAGAACATTTTGTATTTTCTTCTAGAGGCAATAGGGAGCCATTGCAATTTGCCAAGTGAATGACGTGACATTATCGCACCTGTTCTTTAAGAAAATCACCTTGATATTTGAATGCAGGAAAGACTGGAATGGGCAGAGACTTGAGGTAGTCAGACTGCCCCCACTCCCAGCAAACTCTTGCATTAGTCCAGGTGTGAGGTGATGAGGGTCTGCAAAAAGGAGGTGACAGTGGCAGAGGAGAGGGTTCTATTGTAGAAATGGTGTAGCGGTGACATTGATGCATTTTATCAACTACTTGGATATGGGGGGGGGGGGGTGAGAGAGTGAGGAGTCCAGGATGACTCTTGGGATAGAAGCCTGAGGGTCTGAGAGGATTGTGTTGCCTTTGACAGTAATAAGGAAGTTTAGAGGGGAAAGGGTTTGGTATTTATTGGGGGGGGGGTTAAGGTAACGGGTTCCATTTTGGACTTGTTGAGTTTAAGATGTCTACTGGCTATCCTATTGAAGATGCCTAGAGACAGTAGGAAATGTGAGGTTGGAGGTCAGCAAAGAGGATTAGAGTTATGGTTAGAATAGGTAGATTTGAGAATCATTAGCATCAATATGAGATCATCAAATGAAGAAGTCTACAAGGAGAGGAGAAGAGGACCCAAGACAGGGCCTTGAGGGACACTCAGTTATCAAGAGCAACTTGTATAAAGGACACAGAGGAGGAGTGGTCAGGTGGGTAGGAGAAAAAACCAAGAAGAAGAGAGACAGAGACAGAGATAGAGACAGAGACAGAAAAAGACAGAGATGGAGAGAGAGAGAGAGAGAGAGAGAGAGAGAGAGAGAGAGACAGAGAGAGACAGAGACAGAGACAGAGAGACAGAGACAGAGAGACAGAGAGAGAGAGACACAGAGAGAGAGAGACAGAGAGAGAGAGAGACAGAGAGAGGGAGGGAGAGAGAGGGAGAGAGGGAGTTCAGGGCCAGTTAGATCAAGACAATCACTGGACACATGGGTGTCAGTGAGGTCACCAAAAGAAAGTTAATGCAGAAGAAGAGGGCTCAGCACTGAGGCTGGAGTGCACCTGTACTTAATGAGCAGGAAATAGATGATGAAAATCAGTGAAAAAAGAAAATGAGAAGTGTCCTGAAAGAGAACAAGGAAGATGAGGAGTGAGAAAAGACCATGATATTTAGCAATTAAGAAGTCACTGGCAAACTTTGAGAAATCTGGTAGTTAAGAGATCAAAGATAAGAGGGAAGGAAAAATTTATGGGGCAAACTCCTGAAGGAGATGGGGAGAAGTAACAAGCAGAAGGTTTAGAACTTACAAGGGGAAAGGTCACTGTATTCTGGAGCAAATGAAGAAATAAATGAGCCTGAGTTTTGAGAGAGACAGTAAAGGAGATGAGCTAGCTCGTGATGTGTACCTTTGACTTTGTCAGCAAATTAGGAGACAAGGTCATTTCATAAGAAAGAGGAAAATGAGACTGCCCATGCAAGAGAACCTAATGGGAGAGGAGTTTTGGAAGAGCCAATGTTAGATTGAGATGGTCAATTAGAGATTAATAAAAATTACTTTGCAACAGTGAGGTCCCAGTTGAGGTTAGATTACATTACTCAAATATCCTAAGAGTAGGAGCAGAGAAGATAGACAATGAGGGTTGCCCAGAGTTGAGTATTGACAGGGCATGAATGATGGAGGGGGCAAGGGTTTCAAGGGTAGAATACAGTGTTTTGTTGGGTTCATTAACTATAAGGTCAAGACTGTGATGCGACAAAAGTGAGTTCTAGATAGGAGCTGTAGATTTGGAAAATGGGGTAGCAAGTTGTGGTGAGGACAAAGAATATTTAGAATGAGTCTGATGCTAGGAGAACATCAGTGCAGGAGATTGGGATCAGACTGGGAAACTCCAGAATTCAAGATTAGGGAGGTGGGATTGTTTGGGATATAGGTCTCAGAAATGTCTTCCCTGGTGGGTGCCTCACGTAGAGCAGAGATGTAGCATGACCATGAATAAGTCACTTTACAAATAAGGAAAGAGAGTCCCAGAAAGGGAGTAAAATCCTGTCATAGGCATTGCTTTGTAAACCTTGAAGTGCCACATAAATATAAACCATTATAATCCCAATGTTGGAGGTCTCCCTCCACAGATAAAAAATCCCAAAGTTTCATCAAGTATTTTGTTTTCAATTAAATTTTATTTTAAAAAATGCTTGAATTTACTTTTCCTCTCGCATACCTCCCTTGGGGGGGAAAGTAGAGAAAAGAGAATCCTTAAAATGAACACACATAATTAAGTGAAACAAATTCCCGCATTAGGAATTGTGTCCAATCATGTCCAAAGCTGTCTCCTTCTGCATCTTGAATTCATCACTTACCTCTCTGTCAAAGGCAAGTAGTATTCTTGAGGGTTCATCATTGCATTCTTCAGTTATGAGGGTCTTTCAGAGTTGTGTGTCTTTCCAATTTTGTTAGTTTTGTATCAATTCCTTTCCTGGTTCTGCTTATTTCCCCATCCATCACGTCATACAGGTCTCTAAAATCATCTGCATTGCCACCTCCCCATAGAATTCTGTTCTATTCACATTCCATATTTATTCACACATTCACCAGTTGCAATTTGGTATACAATTGTATCATCTGTGTTATTAGAAAAGCAGCTTCTCTTATAATATAAATGTTAGATTAAGAATTGTACTGTCAGAGAAAAATGATGATGAAATAGGCTAGGAAGCTGTTAGTCATTCTATTTCACTGTGTGTTTTTGAAGTACAACAATTTAAGAAATCATAAACTTTCAAGTTTTGTCTTTATTGAAAAAGAAGTTTCAGTTAAAATTATTTTGGTATCACTTATGAAATTTGTGAAATTGTTAAGTAAGCTATTAGGAGTTATTGTTTAAAACAAGTATTTACAAAAGTATGTCTGTGAAAGGAAATTTTGTAGTTATGCAAAGAAAAGACCTTATACAAACTCCTTTTGTAATTTTTGTCAAGTATGCGCAACATATTTTGTGACCAGAAAATTTAGGAATTTTGTGATGGTTAGAAATTAATAATATCACAATAAATTGTAAACTATTTTAAGAAAGGAAATTGACTTTTATGAAAAAATGTTTTGCAAAATCTTTTGTATGATTTCCAAATTTCTATTTTCTAATTTGTTGCAATAATTTGATACTGATAACAATTATATACAAACCTACTGTGAATTTTCTAAGTTGCATTCTTAGGTTTGTTGTGTTCTTGGACTGGCCTTGAATAAGTGCTTTCAGAGAAACCGCAGAGGATTCCAAACAGCCCTGGATTTCTCTGTTACCACCTCTTATTCCAGATCATATTTGGGAGAGAGAGATTGACTTTCCCCCATCTGGCAAAAGGATGAAGAAAGAAGGGGCAATGTAAGCCAGTGGTTTTCCTCTCCAAATTATTAGACCCACTGTGATGAATGTGTGCATTCAGAGGCAGCTACAGTCCTCTGGTAGAGGAAAGTAGAAAGCTGACATTTGGAGGAGCTCTAGTATTGAGTACTCCACATCAGGTTAGGACTATTTTAATTCACATGGCTGGAAAGTGGCTGACCAACTCCTGAATATTAAAATGAGGCCATATTGATGGAAAAAGATGATTTGGTCTTAGTAACTGAATCTTGTATCAATCCGGCCTCTTTCTTTCAAAAACGAGAGACTGAATGTGAAAATTTGGAACATAGCTGTCTTGAGATCATAGAATACCAACCTGTACATTCAAATTTGAGAAACATTCTCCTCCATGAGGGATGTTGTCCTTTCATTGATAGATCTTCCAAAATTATAGAGGGGAAAAGACACAATGGGTGTTCTGTCACTGCTGGTGAAAGTAAGTCTTTAGAGAAATCTGATAGGTTACCTAACAATTAGTTGGCTCAAACTTGTGAATTTTATCCCCTTAATCAATCTCTAAAGTCGTTAGAAGGAAAAGAAGGTGCCATATAGAGAGACTCCAAATATGCTTGTGGGGTAGTTCATACATTTGGAAAATCTGAGTATGAAAGTGGAATGATAAACAGCACATGGAAAGAACTAATACATGAAGATTTGGTGAGGCAGGTATTGGTCAACGTAGTTTTACCAAATGAATTTGCTATAGTACATGTGAATGGATACCATAAAGGAGGCAAAGGAGAACAGATTAGGACATGAGAAGACTAAGGAGGCTGCCCTGTCCATAGAATCTAGAAAGAAGTATGTGTTCATTTCCCAGGTCCCTAGGACAAAAGCAATCCCTGTATTCATGGAAGCTGAAAAGAAAGATTTGATTAAATTTGGGGAGATTGAAACTAAGCAAGGCTTTGGTTATTGCCTAATAGGAGAGAAATGGTTAATACTCAAATCATGGGGGGATTTTTGTCAATTTTACATCAAGCAAGCCATTGGGGAGTGCAAGCAACGTGTGACCCAGGTTTAAGGAGGTAGGAATGTATAGGCCCTATATAGATATATAGGTATCTATGAAGTTGTTAAACACATCTCTGAGAAGTGTCCTATATGCAAGAAAAATGAACAAAGGGGTATTAAGACAGCAAACTCCAATTTGGAGACAAAGGATCCACTTTTGAAGAACTATGCACTGGTGCTATCCACTATATATTCAGGTTTAAGGGAGAAAGTACTGTTGGCTCAAACTCCATCTCTGGAATGCTCGGTGCATGGATATCAGCCTGGAGACTTGGTGCTGATAAAATCATGAAAAGAGACTAGGTTGCAGTCCAACTGGGAAGGAGCTTATCAAATACTGCTGACTACTGAAACTGTGGTCTGGACAGCTAGGAAAGGATGGTACTATTATACTCAAGTCAAATGCTTCAAGGGAGATCCACCAACCACAGCTATTGTACCACCACCCCATCAATGAAGGGCAGAGTTGCAGAAATCACCATTGATATTAACCTTGAGAAACAAATGACTGATGAATTTGGTTTAGTAAACTTTGGGATCAGGGTATTTGTGATTTGGGTGATAATTTTTGTTCGTTGTGTCCGTGGAGAATCAAAGAGGGTGGAGTATACCCCTTTAGTATGATAAAAGTGTTATTAAGAATAGTATTACTAGTATTGTTGGTATTATTATCTATGGGTTGCATTTTTCCTGAGAAGATAATGGAAAGACTGGGAAAGGAGGGACTGAGTGAGATAGCTTTATCTGAACTGGTTCTGCCCTTTCAGAACAGTCCTCCTGTATATATGGGGGGCAGGAGGTAGGAGCCCTTCCCTGGGTTCCAGGTAAATTCTCCTTATTTTGCAAACTTACCAAGGACCCTGGAAATCATCTGTGTGGGCAAGGTTATCAGCCTCAGGAAAAAGAACTTACTTGGGTTATGAAGTTTCTAATCAATGAACTTGGTTTGTTGAGAAGTTGCAAGTTTATGTATAATAGATAAAAAGGATACCTAATGATTGGCACTGGGACAATTTAAATTTGAGGTGGAAAGACGTTGAATGGAATCCCTTATGTATATGAGTCCTGGCAAATCTTTATTGCTGATTAAAACTCAAGGAGAGGAAAAATAACTGTATCTGACTCTAAACTGTGATTAGTGAAGCCTGCTGTTTAAGGTAAAAGGCTCTTGGGAGCATAAGTAATTTTGTTTTGAGTTTGACTTTGGGTATAGTTTTTTGCATTAAATCAGAATCTGAGAGAAATGCCACAGCCTACTCGGAGGGAAAATGATCCTGTACTGTGAAAAGTTGGAGGTCTGAGTCCGGGAAAAAACCAAGAGGACAATCTTAGACTCATTCTAGGATGGGATACTCCTAATAGAGTTTCCACAGTGTGTTTCTTTGAAAAGGAATGTTTCCCACTTTCCTATTCCTGAGTCTGGCTATGGGGTGGAATTGATACTGCATGGTTGGAGAATTGTGATGTTACCTGAATTCAAACAGCCAACAATGTTTTATCTTGTCATATTTGGTATGTCATATGTGCCTGTTATTTTTTTCTATAGCAAATTTCTATGATCAGAGCAAGTTATGAGCACAATGTAACTATGTGAGATCTTGCTGTTTTGATCTAAATGGGTAGTCATTCCATAAGAGTTATTGATAAATTAGTACTCCTGAATAGTCATGTAAAAGATTAAATCCCTGGAATAGAACATTCTTTCTAAATGATATGGAAGCAATTGCATAAAAAGAAAATAGGTTTCTGAAACAAGGATTCAAACACAATATTGAATCATTATCCTGTATACAAAGTTTGGGATACATTAGGAGTCACTGTAATAAAGTGTGTTTAATGAATATATGGCTGTATGGAATAAGATCCTTACATACCTCAAAAGGATGTAAGAATATTTAGGTATTCATACAACTGATTAAGGACTTAGCTGTTATTGCATTAATTATTAAAATTAAATCAGAAACATCTTTAGTTTGGAGAAAAGAATTTCAATGTAATTTTCATAGAGGGAGATAACTTCAGAATACTTGAGCATTGATGGAAAAGATAACTTCATTCAAAGTATGTTACTATCTTGAAGATAATACACTTATACTGTGTGTTCTGTGGTAACTGAAGACCTAGAGGGTTTTATAGGGAGAAATGGGAAATTAGATTTCATGTTGTTATTTAACGAGGAGCTAGAACATGTGTAGAAATGCATCCAAACCACTTAAGGCTCACTTTGAAGATATTCCTTGACCAGTGTGAGATTACAGTAACTCCTGAAACTGATTATTGGAATTTGCTACTCAAGACCTTTTGGAATTGTAAAGTGACTGTTATTTTGCATCTGACTCCAGGTATTGTTATCAAGAAATGCTATTGAGTCGCTGATCCATGATGCCGGCAACCCTGAAGGTCCATGAACTGAAGAGGGTGTTCTCATGAGAAGACTGGGAAAATGACTATTCTACATAAGCTGAGGTAGGATTCTCCTGACTCAGTTTCCCACTATGACACCTGACAGACTTTAAGCCTGGCTCAATGCAGTTGGCAGTCTATGTAACTTCTGGCTAGAATTGACATGAAGTTGGGGACATATTATTCCCTTACTTTAGTCATGTTCCCTACTCTTTTATGGAAAATTTCCTATAATCAAAAATTTTTGTAAGCACAATAACAAATCTATTAAATAATAGATTGATACTAGAACATCTGAGGTTATTATAGTAAGATATAGTAAGATGTAAGTATAAGATTGAGCTATGTGGCCTAGAATTTTAGCTCAAACAACTAGCTTTTTTCTTTGATGTCTATTTTATATATACATACATACATATATATACACATACATATATGTATATATACATTTAAACATACACATACATATATGTATATTTACACATACATATACACATGTATGTATACACATACACGTGTACATATACTTACACACAAATGTATGTATATATACACACATGCACACACGCATATATACATATTTCTGTGTAAGTTAGGATCCTTTAATTCCTCTTGATCATATGGGGATAATTATGTCAAGGATATTGTTCTGTTACCTAGTGGGTACCATACTTGTCTGTTTTGTTACAATTAGTTAATGTTAAAAGAAGAATGGCTTGTGGTCTCTCTTGTAAATGCCTTAAAAGAAGTATAACATGACCAGATGTTGGAATTGTTTTATGACTTGATATATACAGTGTTAAAATTGATTACTTAATGTATTTATGTATGTATTGAAAGCTATTATTAATTCCGTAGTGGACTCTCATCCTCCTGATTAGGGAATGAATAATAAATTAATGTAATGTATATAAAAAAATCTGGCTTCCAATGTTTCTTAAACATAACAATTGACCAAGGTTCCAATTTTGATTTTATAAGAATAAAGAAATAAGGGTTGAATGATAATTTAAAATTCTGTCAAAATCAATTTTGTAGGTAAATGGATAGAAGAAAGAAGATGCTCAGAAGATGCCTTGCTGGAGAACTCTTGAATAGCAAGCAACCAGACCAGATGATGTCCCCCACCTAACTCCAGATTATTGTATAAGATAAGACTTCTAAATAATGAATGAGTTATGTCTGACAAAGAAGATAACAGGCAAATCAGGATCCAACTGGTTTTATCCTGCTTTGAAGTTAGAAGTCAGATAAGTAGGGTAAAAGGTAAGTCCTGCTTGGAATACTCATGTGCAACAAGTTCATGAATATTAGCTTCTCCTCTGGGAGGACTAAAGGTTCATTAAAATGGTCATACAATGTATGTAGGAGAAAGAGGGATATATCAAGGGGAACTGTGTAAAAGGTTGTAAGAGTAAGTACTCCAACATACACGGGGGGCTTGCTGTCACAGGTTCATTGATCTGCTTTTCTAAAAGGAAAGGAAACTTGTGAGGGGTTAACAATCACTTTAATCAAGGACATGTATCATTCAGTTAATTCCAAAGAAAAAGTCAGAACCTTGAACTTCAGAGAAAATATAGATAAATCAAAAGCCAACAGACATGCTTCCAAATGTCTGACCATTAACATACATACATCTTTACCAGAGTGGGAAGCACCAACATCTGAGTTTTCGAATCCAGGGGGCTGCTTAGCAGCTTCCCAGAATCTCATCTGGCACATGAACCTGCTTCCAAGAACTAAGCCCCAAAGTAAAAACCACACCTCAGAATCTTTATACACTTTTTAGAGCCAGAGGGCATTACATCCCTGGAGAATCAGTACCTAGTTAACAAAAGGAATGAGCCTTCTTACAAATCTTCCCTGGTCCAACAATGGGTGAGAAAGGTCCTCCTTAATCTCATTATTCAGAGGCATTATACTTTTTGGTATAAATGAAAACAGCAAAAGATCCTACTTTGCCTTCACAAAGGTGTATCTGGAAGTTGTACACCTTGTATTACCCAGCCAATGGGGAGACAGGGGAGGGACATTGTGATAAGGCATAGGTTTTAAGGCTTGTTTTTGTTTCTGTAGTGTATATCTATATGATGAGACAACCTTCACTGCAGTAGCTAAATAAACTTTTATCTTCACCCACCCTGAGTAGGAAGGAGTTATTTCTCACAGAAGTCAACCAAGATTCTTCACTATCTCTCATCCTCCGCCCACTCCAAACAGTGCCCAAGTGGATTTCATCTCTTCATCATCTCTCAAATGCACCACCTTCTCTTCTCTGACACTACCCCTCTCTCCTTCTAGTGCAGATCCTCCTTTCCCACACCTGGACTGTTGCAATAGCTGCTGGTGGGTCTGCCTGAAGTCCATCCACAGTCCATCTTCCACTCAATTGCTAAAGTGCTTCTTCTTAAATACACCCCCTCCAATAATCTCAAGGGTCTTCCTATTGCCTTAAGGATCAAATACAAAATGCTGTGCTTGGCATTCAAAGCCTTCATAACCTAGCATTTTCCCACTTTTCCAGTCTTCTTGCAACTTACTCCTCAATAGCTACTCTTTGATCCAGTGACCATGATCTCCACATTGTTCTGTGAACACATCACTCCAACTCTCAACCCTTGGCATTTTCTCTGTCCCCCACGCAGGGACCCTACTCTTCCTCCTCATTTCCACCTGCTGCCTTCCTATGTTGCTGTCAAGTTCCAACTAAAATCCCATCTTCTAGAGGAAATTTTCCCCAAATTTGCTTAACTTTAGAGGCTTACTTTTTAAAATGTATTTCCTATTCACTCTGTGTATATCTCATGTTGTCTGTACTGGTTTGTCTTTGCCTTTGCCATTAGATTGTAAACCCTTTCAGGACAGAGACTATCTTTTGATTCTTTTTGTATCCCTAACAGCACAATGGCTGGGACATAGTAGGTACTTAATACGTGTTTATTGACTGAGGAGGATGTGAATTCCAAGGATTTGCTTCCAGACCAGAGGACAGGCCAGGAGAGGATTGATTGTGCTTTGATTGTGACACCTTGGAGGAATTGAGAACTTACAGGTCCCTAGAGTATACCCTCCTCTTGACAAAGGACTCAAAAGTCAAGTAACAGGCTGAGAAAATGACCCAAAAAGGAAAAAAAAATGAGACAATAGAAGGTTACTTTCTTGGTGAACAAGTATTTTCCTCCATCCTTTCTGATGAGGAAGAACAATGCATATCATCATAGGAAGACACCAAAGTCAAGGCTTCTTCATCCAAAACCTCTAAAATAAATTTTCAATGGTCTCAGGCCATAGAAGAGCTCAAAAAAGATTTTGAAAATCAAATAAGAGAGGTGGAGGAAAATTGGGAAGAGGAATGAGAGACGTGCAAGAAGCTCATGAAAAGTGAGTCAACAGCTTGCTAAACGAGACCCAAAAAATGCTGAAGAAAATAACGCCTTTAAAAATAGATTAACCCAAATGGCAACAGAGGTCCAAAAAGCCAATGAGGAGAAGAATGTTTTAAAAAGCTGAATTAGCCAAATGGAAAAGGAGGTTCAAAAACTCACTGAATAAAATAGTTTCTAAAAATTAGAATGGAGCAGATGGAAACTAGTGACTTTAGGAGAAACCAAGAAATTACAAAACAAAACCAAAAGAATGAAAAAAGATAGAAGACAATGTGAAATATCTCACTGGCAAAACAACTAACTTGGAAAATAGATCCAGAACAGGTTATTTAAAAATGATAGGGCTACCTGAAAGTCATGATGAAAAAAAGAGCCTAGACATCATCTTTCATGAAATTTTTGAGGAAAACAACCCTGACATTATAGAACTAGAGGGTAAAATAAATATTGAAAGAATACACCAATCATCTCCTGAAAGAAATCAAAAAAGGAAACTTCCTAGGAATATTGTAGCCAAATTTCAGAGTTCCCAGGTCAAGGAGAAAATATTGCAAGCAGTCAGAAAGAAACAATTCTAGTATTGTGGAAATACCATCAGGGTAACACAAGATCCAGCAGCTTCTTCATTAAGGGATCACAGGCCTGGGAATATGATATTCCAGAAGTCAGAGGAACTAGGATTAAAACCAAGAATCACCTACCAAACAAAACTGAGCATAATACTTCAGGGAAAAATGGTCATTCAATGAAATAGAAAACTTTCAAGCATTCTTGATGAAAAGACCAGAACTGAATAGAAAATTTGACTTTCAAACACCAGAATCAAGAGAAGCATGAAAAGGTAAATGGGAAAGAGAAATCATAAGGGACTTATTAAAGTTGAACTGTGTACATTTCTACATGAAAAGATAATATTTGTAACTCTTGAGGCTTTTCCAAGTAGTTGGAGGGATTATATACATATAGACAGAGGGCACAGGGTGAGTTGAATAGGAAGGGATGATATGTAAAAAAATAAAATTGAGAGGTGAGAGAGGAATATATTGGAAGGAAAAAGGGAGAAATGGAATGGGTCAAATTATTTCTTATAAAAGAGGCAAGAAAAAGCTTTTTCAATGGAGGGGAAAAGGAGGGAGGTGAGAAGGAAAAAGTGAAGTTTACTCACATCATATTTGGCTTAAGGAGGGAATAACATATGCATGTTATTTGGTGTGAAATTTGGTATGAAAATCTATCTTACACTACAGGAAAGTAGGATAGATGGGAATAAGTGGGGTATGGGGGGATGATAGAAGGGAAGGCAAATGGGAGGAGGGAGTAATTAGAAGTAAACACTTTGGGGTAGATACAAGGTCAAAAAAGAGAATAGAATAAATGGGGGTCAGAATAGGATGGAGGGAAATGTAGTTAGTCTTCCACAGAATGACTATTATGGAAGTCTTTTGCATAACTGCACATATATAGCTTATAGTGAATTGCTTGCCTTCTCGGTGGGGATGGGCAGGGAGGGAGGAAAAGAGAGAAGTTGGAACTCAAAGTTTTAGGAACAAATGTTGAAAATTGTTTTTGCATGCAGCTGGGAAATAAGAAATACAAGGTAATGGTGTATGGAAATCTATTTTTCCCAAGAAAAGAGAGGAGATGGGGAAAGGGGAAAGGAGGGCTGTGATAGAAGGAAGGGCAGATTGGGGAAAAGGGCAATCAGAATGCACAGTGTCTTGGGGTGGGGGAGGGGAAAGATGGGGAGAAAACTTACAACTCAAAATCTTGTGGAAATGAATGTTGAAAACTAAAATAAATAAATAAAATTTAAAAAACTCTTTTCATAATATTAAAGTATTTTGATTTCTAACATAGTTACTAGCAATAGCTATAATCCATATAAATAAGAGCTCTTTAGGGGATCCTCAATATTTTTCAAGAATGTAAAAGGGTCCCATGACCCAAATATTTGAGAACCATTGTACTGAACTGTCTAATGTCAGTTGCCATAATAGTCTTGGAAGTTGGTTAATTTGTCTAGAAACAAGGAGGTAAACAAAGTTACCTCTTGACTTTTCTGACTGGGTTCATAGATAGGTATAAGAGTTTAGTAATTAGGGTTCCTGATAGGAAGGTTTACAAATGTCATCAGGTTCACCAATTCAACTGGTCCCTTAAACTGTTCCCAACAAGCTGATTTTCATGGCAAACCAGGGAATATGGTAGTGGTATTTATGTCACCACTAGGAGATAGATCTCTACCCTTGAGAATTAAAGGGTCACAAACAAGGAGAATAAACCAGGACAGAATAAGAAGCAGCTCTCTGAATGCCCATGGACAAGTAGGTGTAATTTATAGGACCTTTCTAAACTTCTCTATATGAATATAAACATGTGAATATTGTATTTATTGTGGACCTGTGGTTCTATCTATTGTCCCGTAACTGGCTTTTTATTTCTGGCTAAACCTACTGAGAAGTCTCCAATGGGACTCTCTCCTTCCTCTCTTCTCACTCTCTTCTGAGCTCTCTACAGTCTGGCTCCTGCCCTAGTCATCCAACTGAAACTGTTCTCTCCAAGTTCACCAGGGATCACTTAACTGCCAAATCCTTTTCTCCACCTGAATCCTTGAACATTTTCCTGGCTGTCCTCTGACCCAGAGGGTCCCTCCCCATTATTACTTCCTGCCTTGCTTGAAGTCCCAGGTGAAATCCCATCTTCCATAGGAAGTCTTTCCCAATCCTTAATTCAATGTTTTCCCTCTCTTGATTGTCTCCAACTTCTCTTTATATAGCTTGTATGAACTAGTTTTCTCCTTTTTTGGACCGAATTTTTTGAGAAAAGAGATGTTTTTTGGGGGGGATGATGAGATTTCTTTCTATTCCCAGTCCTTAGCATTGTGCTTGGTACATGGTTGGTGCTCAATAAATGCTCACCTTGTAATCGACTCTCTTCCTCACAGTCTGAATTTAGTCTTCTTTTCCCCATGGGATCCCATAAGAAGGAAAATTAAGAGGAGTTTCAGAAATCATCTAATCCAATTCTTTTATTTAATCAATAAGGAAACTGAGGTACAGGTAAATGAGGTCAAACACTTGCATGATAGACAGAGCTCCCATCCACAAAGCGCTGTAATACATAGCTCTTTGCACAGGGTCTCCCTCAGTAGACAGCACACTCCTTGAGGCTGGAACTGATATCTGCACTTGTGTGTTTCCTTTATACAATGACTGTCCACTGTAGGTGTTTAATCCATTCATTTTGACTTGCTTTTATTCTATCTGGGATCTCTGAGCCAATCAGCACAAAGGAAGCCAGGTCTCCATGCCTGTGGTACTGTAGCAAAAGTTATATTTGGCCTGTAGGAGGGACAGCCCAGCAGTTGTCTGGCTTCATTCCAGCAATGGGCAAAGCCTCTGTCCCCAGAGCTTGGTCCTTCAATCTTTGGTTGAAAGTCTCTCTGAGAGCTGCTAGGTCACTCTTCAGAGGTTATGGAGCTTTCTGGGTTAAGGAGGGCTGAAGTATTGTGAGCATTTCTCTAGACCCTTCCTTCTGAAGCCTTATTCTTCATTTTCCCTTGTCTGTCATTTCCTCCTTTAATCTCATCCCTCTCCCAACAAAGAGGAAGGGACAGGAGGCTGTTACCACTGATGTAACCAGTCATGGACAGATGATTCCCTTTGAACACATAGGCAGAGTTACTGTAATGGGGCCTTAAACTTGTTTCTTCTACTTTCTGTTTCACCAGGGACTTTCTTTTGTCTGGCGCTATATTCATGTATGTGATTTCTTCTATTCCGTCAGAATGTGCCTCTTTTTTACATAATATATTTACTTATAGTTTTCAACATTCACTTCCATAAGATTTTGAGTTTTAAATTTTCTTCCCCTTCCCCTCCTCCCAGTTCTCCAAGATGGCATGAAATCTGATATAGCTCTACATATACACAGGTGTATTATTTTTGCATGCACATAATGAGCTTCCTCTTCTGTAAAATGAGCCAGGAGAAGGAAAGGGGAAACCCCTTCAGTGTCTTTGCCAAGAAAACCCTAAAAGGGATCACAAAGAGTTAGACAGGACTGAAACAATACAACAACAACCATATTCTTTCCAAAGTTGATCCTTAGAAGAAATCAGGGAGCTAGGTACAATTGGTATCCCTCATTTTACAGTTGGGGAAACTGAGACAAGGAGAGATTAAATAACTTGCCCAGTGTCACCCAGATAAAGAGCAGTACTTTCTGGCTGCAGGCATAGAGTTCTATCTGATCCTCTGCAAAGTTTCACATCTCGTAAGGGGCAGATTCAAACCCAGGTTTTTGAAGTCCCAATCCAATATTCTGCCTCTTATACCACCTGTCTCTAGTTCAGGAATTTTTCACTTTTATTGGTAGACTCCTTTATTAGGTAGTCTGGGGAAACCTATGGTCCCTTGTGAGAATCTTGTTTGAAATGCATAAAATAAAACACACAGCATTACAAAGGGTACTAATTATAATGAAAGACAGCAATTCAATTATTTATCCAGTATAAACCCAAGGAGATCTTGAAATCTGCCCATGGAAGACTGGATGTGAGGGTGGAGTGAGGAGGAGGAGGGTCCAGGTTAAGAACCTTGCTCTAATTCAAGCCCTTATTACAAGCAGCTGGTGTTTCTGGGGTTGGAGCACTTGGTTTGGACTCCAGAAGATCTGAGTTCTAACCCAGCCCTAGATATGTACTAACTGTGTGACCCTGGACAATTTACTGTGAAACCTCTGTATGCCTCAGTTTCCTCAACTGTAAAATGGGGGTAATCATAGTACCTCCCTCCTGGGCTTGTTGTGGGTTAGAGAAAGTACTTGTAAGGAGTTCTTAGCCCAATACCTGGCATGTAGTAGGTGTTACATAAATGCTTATTTTCTCTCCACAACTACTAGAACATCCTAACTCACTGCCCTTGGCCGATCTCTCTTTTAATCCATTCTCCCAATGCCTTAGCTCATTCTCCTGCTCAGAAACCTTGGATAGCTTCCTGCTGCCTGATGAATGAAACCTCAAGTCCTGAGCCTGACTTTCAAGGCCTTCTGAAATCTGGCTACAACTTATTTACTTTCCCAGTCTTATCTGAATCCTTCTTGTAGATTCCAGACAAACTGCACTGCTTTTCCTCAAATTCCATTCAGTCTCTCCTGCTGTTTCTTACCCCTGAAAGATCCCACTTCTCCCATCTCTATTTGATGAAATCCCTGAAAAATCCCTTTCCAAAAGATTGAGGTCAAAGTCACATCTACCTTTAAGCCTTCTCAGATCCCCATAGTCAAGGTTTGTGGGGATAATAGTTGCCCAGTCTGCAAGAAGAGCCATTAAGGCAGAGCTCTGAGTCAATGAACTTCATTAAAGGGCCCATGGCCCCCTACAATGAAGTGGAGGCACTAGAGTGCCTTAGTTTTATTGTGTGAAACAGACCAAAAATAAAGAATCTCATTAGCTGATAGACCTTGCCATTGGCCCTCTGGGAGGGTCTGCACAAAATACAGAATCTCATTGATGGACAAACAGGTTAGCGAGTAGACTTTAACAGATGTATCTTGACCTTTCAGGAGATGCTCCCAAGCCAATATTCAGACTCATGGCATTTGGCTGATCAGTGGATCGCAAAGCTTCTACATGTGCTGACAAGCTCGTAGAAGGGCAGAGCACCATCTGGCAAGCAGGGTCACTCACTGGCTATGTGCTTATGGCCATTTCCTCACGTGGGGCAATAGAGGAATGAAAAGAGATGGAGGACTGACAAAAATAGCTGGGATTCTTTTCATGTCATTGAGTCACCTCTGTCAGGCTGGGCTTGACCACCATAACAGGGAAACCGAGGTTGGAGTTCCTCTGGTTAGCTTCCCATGATTGAGCAAGTGAACTTAAAATCTGAGGCTTACTATGAGAATGTACAATCACCACCCCTATCCAATCATATGGAACTGGGTAATATCCTAATAAAATAGGAATCCAAGAAATCATCTCTCATAGATTTCTCTCTTGGAGCTCATGGGATACTTTGTTTGTATCACTCAGAATCCTTGGACTCTCCAGCAGACAGTACCATGACAGCACCATGCTTATCCCTGGCTGCCATCTCCGGGTCGAGTTGCTCCTTTTCAACATGGGCCAAGACTGGCACTTGGCCTGCCCTTTGCTCCCCACTGATATTTGCAGATCCCTGTTTTTGCCTCCTACACTTGTCCTTCTTCTGTCCCTTGAGAAGAACTGTAGCCATTTGTATATCCCTGACCCCCTCTCTCCTCAGGACTTTAAGTAACTGGCTCACAGTGGTTGTCTCCATTGCCAGTCTGGTGCTTACAATTGCAGACTATAGTACTTATTAATGTCCCCTAGAATAGCCTGGCTTCCCTGTTCATTAATCTCATGACCCAAGAGTCCTCACCAGTCACTTGGTGACACGGCCAAAGTTCAGATCCCAAGGTTGCAGACAATGATAAACCCAGAGCAGATTGTCACATGTACCAATGGAGCCCACATTGCTGAGAGAACAACGAGAGACCTTTTGAAGCATAAGATGGGAGGCTTGAATGAGAAGGGCATGTTATGCCAAAGTTGTCTTTTATAGAGGAGCAAACAAAAACCTTGGAGTCAGGAAAGACCTGTGTTTGAAACCCACCACCTCCTCCATACAGGACATAGGTCAATTTATCTTCTTAAATTCTCATCTCAACTAAAAAATGGAGAACATATTTCATATAGCATCTACCTTGGTGGATTTTCATGAGGATCACATGAGTTAGTGTATGTAGCCCAAGGTACAAATTACAAAGCACTTTACAGCTATTCTTATCATGATTTTATGGAACCTATACCTGAAATGAGGGAGACTTGAATACAAATCTGACCTCACACCCTTCCTAGCTGGGTGACCCTAGGCCAGTCACTTAACTGTGTTTTAAAATGAGGACATCATAGCTCCTAAGCTGATGCTCTCCCCAAGGTTGTTGGGAATAGCAAATGAAATAATAGATGCCAACCACTTTGCAAACCTTAAAGCACTATACAAAGTCAGCTGATTCTGTTTTTTACCGCTATTTTGGTAGGCAGGTCAGATAAGCAGATTGCAGCTTGATCCTGGAAAAAGCTTCCTGATGTTTCTGCTCTCCTCCTCCTAATGGCTACTCCAGAAGGCAGGCAGTGGCTCTTCAGGAGCAGAGGTCTTTAGGCTTCTCTCAGGAACATTCTAGAGGAGATTTCTGGCCAGACTCAGATGGCACCATCAGCCTATCTTCATGCCCCTCCAATTCTGAGATTCTGGAACTCTGAGATCGCCCCCTTCTCATGTCACCTGAAGCTCTTTGGGGCCCAGGCCTCTCTCTTATTCCCTCTCCTGGTTTCCATGCAGCCCTTTGCACACTACAGGTTCTCAGTGTATGTTTGGTGCTGGCCTGGCTCCAGCTGTGCTCAGGCCCCAACTGGCTGTGACAGACCCAGGGGGAGGGCTGTGTGATCCAGAACTAGCCAGGGCATCAGTATTCTCGGGGCCCACTTGTATGCTGGGCAGCTGGGCTTTCAATGTGGAGAAATCTCTGCTGGGAGTCTGGGGCAATTCTCTCCTCTTTTTGTTTATCTCATAGCAGTCCTTGGACTCTGCCAAATAACCTTTCTCCTAGGCAGGAAATAGCCTTGGCTGCCTAGTAGGGGAAGTGCCAGGGAGGAGGAGGAGGTCAAACAGGAGCAGCAGCAGTATAGAGGGCCAGGCCTGGACCGTGGCCCCCTGGCGAGCCTGGAGACCCCCGGGGGTGAGAACTCACCTTCGGGTGCTTGGAACGCCCCTTACGGAGCTGGCTCCACCTCCAGGGCAGAACATGGGAGAAGCTACGGGCGGGGTATATATAGGGGGGAACACCGGAAGGGAGGGAGAAGTGAAAGTGATGTAAGAATAAAGTGCAGTAAGCAGCCTCCTCGGGTGAACTGTCTGGTCATTCCCCTCCCCCACAGGAGGGGCCAGAACCATTGGAAGACCAGTAAAAGTGGTTGGTTTCCAGGAGAGGTAAGCTTCCAGGCAATGGCTCAGGGCAGGCCCTGAGCAGCTGGCGCCCGAACAGGGACTGTGGTCAGGGAAAAAACAGTTGCACCCCCCCCCCCCCCCCCCCCCCGCCCCCGTAGCTGGGGAGAAGGACCAGACAGCCCTGCCAGTAGTTGACAGGAAGTAGGGAGAGCCCCGCTGGGAGCAGGAAGAAGCCACTGTTAGTCAGCGGGAAGAAGGCCGTTAGTTGGCAGGCCGTTAGTCAGCAGGAAGCCTTGCTGCTAGTCAGTGGGAAGAGCTGTTAGTCAGTATGGGTCAGGGGTATAGCATCCTGCTGATCAAGCCCGAGGAGAAGGCAGTGCTTGCTAGTCACTTGTATAAGATTCCCCATGGCTAGAAGCGCAGCAGCAAAAACAGCCCAGAAGTACCTCCAGAGCTGGCACAAAGCACAAAAGAGAGCTTAGTCCAGAAAGATTATATTCAAAGTCACAGAAAAAACTACAGAGGGAAAAAATATACAGCAAAAACGAGCAGATAAACACAATACTTTGGAGATAAGCAGTTAGAGACAAAAAGGACGATGCCATTGAAAGAGGAAGGTACAGATCCTCCCGTAGGACGTGAGGGGTTAGCGGATCGAAGGGTGTACGAGACAAAGAAAGTGAAGGCAGGGCCATTGGGCCTCAGAATGCCGAGGAGCCCTGCCACAACAATGCTCTGGCCCGGGACCTGAAGGAGGGACAAATGGTCCAAACCCAATCCCAACAAGGAGACTCAACACCTCAGACAACGGTACCGAGTGGCCACAGTGAAAGAAAGAAAGCCAGATACCTAAGTGTACATAGGAGTTTTGACAATCCTTCCTCAGTTTTGGATTTTTAGTGTCTGTATCTGTGTTCTGTCTTTCTGAATTTTGCGTGCGTGTTTTTGTGTGTTAATACCGCCGGTGCCCTTGTGCTGGTTGGAATGCAGTTATCTCTTTTCCTCCCCCTCTGTCTCTCTCTCTCTCTGATGGCTGCAGCATCAGGGAAGAAAATGGGAGAGAGAAAGAGAGGAACTTGTCTTGTTTAGTTTATATGACTGCTAAGGTCAGTTTCAGGTCAGAAACATGTACCAAGAAACAATGTATGTGCAGTTTTTAAAGGGGTTGCCATCAAAGCCCGCTAGGAGAATAACATGGGTAGTACCTTAAAGTACAGTTTCGGAAATTGTTGAAAAGTTGTTGGTAAAATTCTCTCTCTCTTTCTACCTTCCAACCTTGGACAGGTTGTGAAGGTGGGGAGACAGACCAGAAATTGGGGAAACTTTCCCCTCATATTACAGAGGCAAACTGACTAGCGTTTTAATTATCTCATGCCTCACCAAACGTTTTCTTTCATGGGATACAACCAAAAGGTATTATTTTAAGGGTATGACGTCACTCCTTATTGGATGTTTCAGATAGGTCAGCATTTGTTATGTCTTTGAACTCTACAGTGGAAAGGAGGGGACTGGGCGCCCCTGGACTTGTTCCAGAAGTCTCCCTCATTTCCACTGGCAGATTCACAAAGTTTTAAGGAGTGAACACAGAAGATTTTTTACCCTGTAGTCCCAACTCCCACCATCGAGCTAGGACTGCAGTGAATACTTAGTTAAAAACATTTTAGTGGATTCTGTTAACTCCTCTCACCCCGGATTAGTGTTAGACAAGAGGGTGCTACAAGCTAGTAGGGAATTTAAGTCATCCTCCCTGGGAATAGGGGGTGGACCAGGGTAGTACAAGATCACAAGCCAACCAGCCTCCACATTTGGTAAGCCTAGTCTTCTATTAATAATTTTTATAATGGTATCTAAAGTGCACTGTTTGGGTTACTATTGTGTTTCTAAATTGTAATAACACTGTCTTGTATTGTAAAAATGAAGTGATCTTGGTGATCCAGAAATGGTGTTACAAACGACAATTTTGAATCTGAATTTTGTTGACACTAAAAGATGTTGGAAAAATTGTGTGTAGCCAGTTGTTAACAGTCCTGTTAACCTTATCTCATAATGTTTTGTAATTGCCATTTAGAAAAACCAGGTATTTTCACCTTTGCCTGTTATCGACGTTACAGCTAAAATAATTTGTGTATCATTTTTGAAAGTTGTAAAGATTGTTAACTAAGTTTTGCAGTTGCTGTTCTACTGCTAGACCTACAATTGTTAATTGATTACTGTGTATAGAATGACAAGAATGGAGCAAAAACTTTACTTAGACTGGTTCTGCCCATTCGGAATGGTCCTCCTGTACGTTTAGGGGTTGGCAGACATGGGATCTGTGCCAATTCCTTTTATTTTGTAAAACTACTAAGGACCCTGGAAACCATCCATATGAGCAAGGTCATATGTACATAATCAATGAATGTGACTTGCTCAAAAGTTGTTAGAGAGAAAGGATTTTTGACAATTGGCTTGTATAGCAGGACAAATATTAAATTTAAGAAGGATAAATGTTAAATGTAATCCCTTACATGTGTGAGTCCTGGTAAATCTGTATTGCTTCTTGCCACTCCTTGAGAAACTGTATCTGGCTCTAAGCTGTAATTAGTGAAACTTGCTGTGTAAAGTAAAAAGCAATTGGGACTACAGCTATTTTCATTTTTAAGTTTAAGTTTGAATTTGGGTATAGTTGCTTGCATTAAATCACTATCTGAGAGAAATGCTACAAGTTACTCAGAGAGAATGTGATCCTGCACTGTTAACAGGTGAAGTTTGTATCTGGAAATGATCAAAAATTTATGTAAATTCCTTTCACCTTACGATGTCCCCATTGTTTAAAGGTATGAAAAGCAGTAGCACTTTTCTGTAATCAGTTTTATAATGGTGCCAACATGAAATTCCCCTGCGTGTTTTCCCTAAGCATTCTGTAATAAGTCCGGCTTTGGTTCGTTTGAAGAATGTTACTTTCACTTTCACAAGGTTATTTTATGTCCAAGGAAACTGTCACTGTAAATGGTTTCGACTCCTTTTTCTTTGTAAGTGTTTGGTGACTCTCCTATCGGGATAACAATTGGCACTGTTTTAGAGGCAGCGGACATATTTCTGGAGGACGTGTTTCCACTTCATTTCCACAAGTTTTTCCTCCAGCATGGACATTGTCTAGAGGATGATAAACAAGCCTGTGATGGAAATCTCTTCAGTTGTGCAGTTCGGGTTAGGGGCCTCTTTTGTTTATGGCCCTTCAGCTCTGCTAATGACACCATGCATTGTGCGCTATCCTGTCTGTGGTAGGAAGATTGTGGAAGCAGTCTGGATGATGGGTTCACCAACTTTGGATACATAGCAGGTTTGATTGAAGCTATGGAAGACGCTATGGGGTGTATGGGGTCATCAAGGCCCTTCAGCTCCCCCGATGGTTGCCCTGGGTACCTTTGTGCCAGTTTCAGGGGGTTTAAGTATGTCCGGAAAGTGTGGGGACGTATGTTCAAAAGGCAGCAGAATGATGTAACTACCATTTTTAACCCCTTCTGGTCAATTTTGGCCTTTGCTTGCTTCACCTCCTTGTCAGCTTTGTCTGCTCCAGGTTTCATGTCTTACACTTTAGAGATGACTGTTCTGGCTCTATGTGACCTACTATCCATGACTCATCACCCTCTGGACTGCTAAGACCTCTCCACTGTCGGGACCTTGTGTGCCGGGGACAGCTCTACATCCACTCTCAGCAGGAAGCAAATTGCAGACACTGAGACCTTCGTCCCTTACCCCATGGATTTGTGTTCCTCTCTTTAAACAAAAAGGGGGAGCTGGGGGTCGCCTATCTGGAGCCGTGCTGGCCCAGGCGGTGTTCACCTATAATTTTTGACTTTTTGGGATGACAACACCACACCAGCTTTGCGCTTCTTTGTACCCTCTTGTCCAAAGATCAAACTATCCCTTTCTGACCCCCAACCCTCTACCTGCTTAACAGGTGCGTGGGTGATGTGGAAGTCACCAACCAGGGGCTGGGAAGGCCCCGGCACAGTTGTTATTACAGGACAGGGTCATCTTTGTATTTTACCAGATGGCGGAACAGAGGCTGACCAACGGTGGGTCCCAACCCGATGGGCAGCAGAACTCCAACCAGGAAAGCCCGGAGGACCAGCTGCAACTGGGGCAGGAGACGAGGCAACGTCATCGGGAGCACCGCCACTGACCCATGGCGCGCACCAGGAGAAGGAGGAAATGGGCGCGGAAAATGGCTGAACTCACTATTGGGCAGTAACGTAGGACCCTCCAACCATGAGAGTGCTGGGATGGGGAAATGGACCCTCGAAACTCTTTGTCAGAGGCAACGCCTCCAAGTTAGTGTGAGACAGCCCCTCAGATTACATCCAGCGGGGCACCTGGATGGGAACTCCCGAGGCCACCACTTCACACACCTTCCAGCGCCCCATGACTTTTGTAGCCTATACACAGCCTATTTGCCTCACAGTGGCCAGCCTCACCAACCTCACTGCCTACTGCTTACAGTTGCGAACATTTACTGGTACTTCCAATCTGCATTTCGCTCCCGACATATACAACCATACTGCTTGACTTAATGTATCTCTGCTTGCCCTACCTCACTCCATAAACTGAACCCGACCCAGAGCCAGTCATTTCACCAGTATTCTATGTATTTCAACCACACCCATGCCCCAACCCTGTGTCTAGAAGGATATGGAGATGTATGGGAACCCTACAAGGCTTGTTCTACCTCTGTGTTCTCTTGCGGACCAACTGTAGGCAATGTGTCACTCCATTTCTGGGACCATGTAGCCAAATATAAGAGGTACCGACAGCTTCCAGCCCCTGCTCCTGTAGCCTCCCCCTATGGGACTTTACACTTGGAGATCTGGAAAGTGGAACTTGCCTTCACCCCCACAAATACCTCAGTGGAGATATGGCCATGTTTCAACTCCACAAAAGACCTGACCCTCTGCCGTGACTTCACATGGATTACCTGGAAGGCGGTGTTCGGAAATTCCAACAGTACATGCCACCATCGTGATGAGGGCAAGGACTCGTTTTGTTACCAGTTTCATGTTTCTGTTTGCACCTCACCAGATGAAGCATTCCTTCTCTGCCATCCTGAAAACACTTCCATCACGCCCATGTCACCATCAGTGGGGTTACCCAGATACAATGTCACCTGCCTCACTGCAATCCTTACTGACACCACTGACTTCCAGTATAAAGACTGCCTGCTTTTCCTGGTGCGGGGGTCCCCTACCACTTGTTTCCTGTCAAAGCCGAACCTTTTGCTCTTACACCGACTGATGAACTGTGGCAGCGCATTGTCCACAAACCCCCAAAGGCCCATTTGACCCACACTCGCCGAGAGGCGGGTGGCACCGTATTAGGACTCCTGAACCTTGCTATTGAGATCTACAAGGAGTTCCAGATCCAAGAACTGCAACAGAGCTTAGACGTCCTGGCGTCCACTCTTCAAACCTTCATGCAAGAAGAACTGGGCACTTGGGCTGTCCAAAATTCCATCAATACCCACTTCCAGCTTTCCATTGGAGCCCTTGCCACCACAGTCCTGTGGCTTGGAGATAACCTGCAACTTACCCAACTCTACCTGCAGCTACCATGCCACTATAAATGTGCCCTGCTTTGTGTCACTCCATTACCCATTAATGTAACCAACACCTCATTTCCTGGCGACTGGGACAGAGTCCGTGCTGCACTGCAGCGCACGCTTCTTGCGGAGAACGCGACTGTGGACATACATCAATTGGCTCTGTTCATTAAAGAGCTACAGAACACCAGTGCCGAGTTCCAATGACAGCGTGCTCGAGAAGCCGATGAGCTCATCCACTGGCTTGATAGTCTGGTGAACTTCCAGTGGCTCACCACCTTTATAGTTCCTGCTGCATTCCTGATATTGACCTGCATCTGCCTCCCCTGCTTGCTGCGATGCATCTGCATACTGATCAGATGAGCTATCCTAGAAGCGAAGGCTGACCTGCGTTCCCTCCTTGCATCCCCGCAACTCCCCAACTTGCAGGACACCACCCCTGTTTAAACGAAAAGGGGGAGTTGTAGAGGGCCAAGCTCTGGACCGTGGCCCCCTGGTGAGCCTGGAGATGCCCGGGGGTGAGAACCCGCCTTCAGGTGCTGGGAATGCCCGTTAAGGAGCTGGCTCCGCCTCCAGGGCAGAACATGGGAGAAGCTATGGCGGGGTATATGGGGGGAGCACAGGAAGGTCGGGAGGACTGGGGTAAGCAATAAAGTGCAGTAAGCAGCCTCCTCAGGTGTACTGTCTGGTCATTCCCCTCCCCCACAGGAGGGGCCAGAACCGTTGGAAGACCGGTAAAAGTGGTTGGTTTCCAGGAGAGGTGAGCTTCCAGGCCACAGCTCAGGGCAGGCCCCGACCACAGAAGCAACATGGGAAAGAAATCTCTGTGCCTGGTGATTTCTTGTGCCCTTCTCGCCTACTTTGTGTACACTCCTCTCCCAGACAACATCGAACAACCATGGAGACTGAGGATGACCTGGGCTGCCATGAGGGTTCACGTTCACCTGGTAAGTGAAGAATTTGGTGGGCTCTGGGTGTTAAAGTGAGACGCTGCCAGGAAGGAAGATGGGAGCTCTTGGGGTTCTTACGTTTGCCAGTGTTCACATATTTCAGAGTAATCTCACTTGAGATTCCTATCCAAGACAGACAGTTTAGTGCTGAGGTTCCCAATTTTGTTTGGCCTACCTTCCCCATTTTAAAGAAATACTTATTGTCTCCCTGGAAACCTTTAACCCTTTAATGGTTTTTATGAAATGAAAATATAGAAAATATTTTTTTAAAAAAATGACATTAAATTTAATATTTTATTGCAAATTTGTGACTTTTTCCTGCACTGAAATTTTGAAGACACATTTGCCTTACTGCTGATGCATACTGGACTTCCCAATAATGTGCAACACTCTCACCTGCCACCATGTCCTCCATAAGACCTGTTGAAGGGTTTGACCGCTGATCAGTGATAACTTGCATATTATGTGTGTATTTGGAAAATAATGTACATTATGTCTCTGACTCTCTTACACAACAGATGAAACATGTACAAATGGTTTTTCAAAATTTTCTCCTCTTCCCTTCTTTCCATATGCTTCTACTGCCCCCTTGTTTTTATTCAATCCCCACCCCGCAATTGCACTTGAGGCTACTACCTCCACCATAATTGTCCCAGGGAACAATACTGTCTACTTTGGCAAGGTATGTGGTTATATAATTACAAATAGTTTGCTTATCTTGTGAAATTCCAACCATACTGCCAAACCTACCTTCCCTCTGTATAGTCGTCCCTTTTCCAGCTGTCTTTTACATTTTTCTTTCCTCTTCAGAATGGTAAGCTCCTTGAAGGCAGGAATTGTATTGATTGCTTGCAATTATATCCCAGGGCTTAGCATAGGGTCTGGCACACAGTAAGCAATTAATAAATGTTCAGTCTGTTTATCTGTCTGCCTGCTAGCCTGTCTACTTTTCTTTCTGTCTATCTGCCTGTCTATCTGTCTGTCTATCTATCTATCTATCTATCTATCTATCTATCTATCTATCTATCTATCTATCTATCTATCTCTGTCTCTCTGTTTCTTGCTTTCTATCTTTCTGTCTGTCGGCTAGTCTGACTATTCATCTACCTTTGTGTCTGCTAGTCAATATCTATCTATCCACCACTTTATTTTATCTATGCATCCATCCATCTACCTATCATCTATGTATCTATCTATGCATCCACCCATTTATGTTACCGGTATGCCTATCACTTAGCTATCAGAGGAAGTCTTTCAGGATCTCCTTCCTTACTTGTGCTTTTTCCCTCCTCAAACTTCCCCATTTATGCTTCACTTTGCAGACATTGTTTTTCCTTCTGATAAAACCTATTAGTTCCTTAAGGGCAAGAGCTGAGTCATTTCTGTCTTTAGATCTCTTGTGACCAGAAGCTTTTCCTGCCATAACCAGCTTGTTGAGTTGTGGAAATGTTGGTGGAGTAGATTGTACTTGATGGCAGATCACTTTTTCTGGTCTTAGGTGTTACTAATTTTGATATGGGGAGAGCTGAATGGCTCAGTGGATTGAGTATGGGGCTTGGAGTCAAAAAGACCTGAGCTCAAATCTAGTCTCAGACACTAACTAGCTGGGTGACCCTGGACAAGTCACTTCACCCTCAGTTTCCTTATCTGTAAAATGAAGCAGAAAATAGAATGGTGAACCACTCCAGTATCTTTGCCAATAAAATCCCAAAGGGAGAGTTGAAAATAACTGAAACGACTCTACAATAACCAACTCTTCTTATCAGATGCTGGATTGGTTGCCCTGGGCAGGGCTATGCAGCACCCAATGGCCCATTTTAAACAACAACCTTGAATCACAGGCAGTCACTCAGCAAGGAATTATTAATTGCTTAATAGGTCTGAGTCTCAATGCTATGCACTTAGGAAGCAAAGAAAGAGAATAACAGCCCTTATAACATATGTAATCAGAAGGGGGAGACAATGTATAACTGTTCAGAAAAGGTAGAAGACTGTCAAAGGGGAAGGCTCTAGCATCCACTCTGAAGGGATAGGCAAGGGAGAATGGAGAGGGCCTCCTGAAGCAGGCAGCATTTGGGCTAAACCTTCAAGCAATCCAGGGCCTCTGTGAAGCAGAAGAGATAAAGGAGAATAATCTGGAAATGGGGACAAGCCTGTGCAAAGGAATCCATATGGTTAATGGAATGTTGTAGGAAAGGAATAGTGAGACAATCAACAAAACTGGATTAGAGATTGTGTGAAGGGCAATAAAGTATAGAAAGCCTGAAAAGGAGGTAGGGGTCAGGTTGGGAATGGTTTTACAGACCAAGAGCCTTTATACTTGATTCTGTAGTAACAAAGAGTAGCTGAAGGTTGTTGAGCAGGGGAAAGAACATGGTCAGGAAAATACATACTTGGGAGGTTTACTTAATTTATGAAAATTTGGCAACAGGAGAAGGTAGATTGGAGAGACTGGAGGCAGGGAAGAGAAGGAGCTGTATGCTAATGAAGTTCTGAGGGTACCAACAGCAGGATTTGGCAATGGATTGTATAAGTAATGTGAGTGAGAATGAGGAATTGAGGATGCCACAGAGATTAAAGTCCAAGCGACTGGCAGGATGAAGGCTCAGTCATAGGGAATTTCAGAAGAGTGTTTTTTTTGGAGGGGTACAATGTGTTCTATTTTGGATGAGTCATGTTTGAGATGTTTTTTGGGATACTGCGTCTGAGATATCCAAAAGGCAATAGGTGACAAGTGACTGCAGCTCAACTGAGAAACTAGGACTAGACACAGAGATCTGGGAATTATCTGCCCAGAAATAATCAATAAATCCACTGGGACTGATGTGATCATCAAGTGAGGCAGAATCCAGAGCAACTTGGAAGAGGTATAATGGTAATTTAAGGTTAACAGTGAGTGGGGGCAAGAATTGAAGATCTTCTTCACCCATTAATAGGCCTCAATACCTTTGGTTAATTTCCACTGAGGCACTGGGTCAGAGTTCTCAGGCTCTGAAAAGTGTATAAATACACTGAAGTGAGGTTTTACTTTGGGACTCAGGTTTTTGAAGAAGGTTTGTGTGACAGATGAGACTTTGGGAACCCACTAAGGAGGCCTCCAGCTGTGAAAACCCAGATGTTGGTACTCCTCTCTGGTAACTGTGTATGCATTGCTTATTGTCAGATAGTTGGAAACCATGTTTTTTGATCATTATTTCTCTGCTTGTATTTTCTCTGAAGTTCAGTGTGCTGACTTTTCCCTCTGAACTGAGTGAATAATACACGTGCTTGATTAAAGTGATTGTTGACCCCTCAAAAGTTGTTTTCCTTTTAAAAAGCCAATCAAAGAACCTGTGATCATCCTGGATGTGTCAGTATTTGCTTTTACAGGAGGAAAGAGCAGATAACCTCAAATGAAAGCAAGAATTACCAGGTATGACAGGGAAGGAGAAGCAGGAAAGAGACTGAGGAGGATCAGACAAGGAGAGAGACAACCAGACCAGAATCATTCGGGAAGACCCTATAGGAGATAGCATCCAGGAACAGGTGATAACAGTGTTGAGTACTGGAGAGACATCAAGAAGGATGGATTGGCACTGAGAAAAATCCAGGACGCTTTGGCAGGTTGGAGATCATTGCTAAGTCTGGAAAGGGCAACTTCATTTGAATGATAAAGGTAGAAGGAAATTTGCAGAGGGTTTAGGAGAGAGGGAGAGGATAGGAGGTAGAAAAACTGAGTATGCATAGATTTTTTCCTTTACTCTTTAAAAGAAATTCCAAGCAACATCAAATAAAAGGGAATTTCCATATCCCATAGTAGAGTAGACATGAAGGACTGTACATAAAACTGTAAATATTTATTATATATCTCTTGCTTTCATTTTTAAATATCCAGCTCTCCCTAGCCCTCTCCCCTGCCCAACAAACCCTAACTGGAAAGAAAAATCAAATAACAAAACAAATTCCTCCAGTGGCCATTTCTCTAAATGTTTGTCTTATTCTGCTTCAGGGCTCCATCCTCTTTTGCTCTTGGCACATGTGTAGTATACTTAAACCGTGGTCTTCTGGCATCCAGTTTCCTAAGTCTCTCCAGATTGTTGTTAGGCATTGCCTTTGTATACACCATTTTCCTGGTTCTGCTCACTCCACTGTGTACCATTTCATACAAGTCCTTCCAGGTTTTCTTGGAGCAAACACTTTCATCTTTTCTTGAAGGATATTCCATTTCATTGATATGCCATAGTTTGTTCAGCCATCCATCAAAAGACAGGCATTCTCTAACCTTCTAATTGTTTCCTTTTAATCTTCCCTCCATGATCAGGATGTTTGATTTGTTCCTAGCAGTTTCTGTTGAATACTGAGTCTTTACCCCGACAGCTAGACTTTTTGTGGTTATCCAACAGGGGGTAACCAGATTCATTTGCTTCTCTATGTTGCAAACCTATTCTGTTCCACTGATAGACCCACCTCTCTTTTTTTATCCATGACCAAATCATTGTGGTGATTTCTATTTTGTAGTGTAGTTTGAGCTCTAGTCTTCCTCCTGTCCACTTTGTCCCATTAGTTTCCTTAATATTCTAGTCCTCCAGAAGAATTTTGCTAATACTTAACACTACAAATATAAACATATTATTTTAGCTTTATAATGTCTTTCTTTGGTAGTTTGATCATTGTGATATTGAACCAGTAAATTAATTTAGATAGGATTGCCATTTTTGTTATATTGGCATGGCCCAAGTGTGCAAAGTTAAAATTTCTCCAACTATGAGGTCTGAATTTATTTCTGTTCTGTATTTTGTGGTTATATTCAAAGGACTTTTGTGGATCTTGCTGATACGCTCCCAAATACATTTCTATCTGTGGTTATTATAAATGGAATTGCTTTTTCTCTCTCTCCCTTCACATGATACACAGGGATGCTGATGATGCAGGTGGAATCATCTGCCATCCTGCACCTTTGAAGAATTCCTTCAGTTAGTTTTCACTCACATCTTTAGACTTCTTTAAGTAGATCCATCATTGTCATCTACAAAAATGTGGTTTTTTTCCATGATGACTGTCTTTATTCTCTTGATTTTCTTCTTGTCATGTTGCTATAAAGCTAGAATTTCTAACACTATGCCATGCAACAATGATCATGACAAATATGCTTGCTTTCTCCCTGACCTTAATGGAAAGGCTATTCATTTTTTCCATTTCCGTTAAATTTTGGCTCTTTCTTTTCAATGGATATATTTACCATAATGAAGAAAGGTCTTTTATGCATATTGCTATGTTCTCTAGTATTTCTAACAGAAACTGCTATTGGATTTTGCCAAAACCTTTTGTTTTCTGCATACAGATGACTTTGTCAAGGCATTTAGCTGAGGAGTCATATGTGCAAAGAGTCAACCATTCCTTGATTATCCAGGAGTCATGGGAAACTATAAATGGCATCACTTGGAAAAAATAATGATGTTAGTGCAGATTTGTGGGGAAGTGCTGGATTCATAGTCAGAGCTGGCCCTGAATTGCAAACCTGCCACTTAGTTTCTTACACACAACGATGTGCCCCACACGGCACCACCCACAAGTTCCCGGGTCCTGTTGTTTTATCCTATAAAATGGGGATAATAAGGGCTTCTCTCCATATTCCCGTGGTCAGAGGAAAACTACTTTGCAACCTTTCCAGCATATTGAAATGTGGCTTATCATTAACATAATCAATAAAGTTAACAGAATCATGTCATGAACGCCAGCAGCGTTAATGGCCTTTCCAGCTTCTAGCTCCTGCCTTTTCTGACTTATCCCCAACCTTCGAGTGCTCTCTTCTATCACAGGCTTGGGAACAATAGCCATCTTTGTCTTTTTTAAGTCACTGACAAACCTTGAAGCCAGTCTTCATAAGTGCATGAAGGTGAGGAGAATGAAGATGGATAGAAATTAGGAAAGTTCACTAATTCATTGTTGGTTGAGCTGCGAGCGCATCCAACCATTCTGGAGAGCAATTTGGAACTATGCCCAAAGGGCTACAAAAATGTGCATACCCTTTGACCCAGCAATATCGCTACTAGGACTATATCCCCAAGAGATCATAAAAATGGGAAAGGGTCCCACATGTACAAAAATATTTATAGCAGCACTCTATGTAGTTGCCAAAAACTGGAAGTCAAGGGGATGTCCATCAATTGGGGAATGGCTGAATAAATTATGGTATATGAATGTAATGGAGTACTATTGTGCCATAAGAAATGATGAACAAGAAGACTTCAGAGAGGCCTGGAAGGACTTATATGACCTGATGCTGAGTGAAAGGAGCAGAACCAGGAGAACTTTATGCACAGCAACAACCACACTGTGTGAGAGTTTTTTCTGGTAGACTTAGATTTTTGTAATAACACAAGAACTTCTTACCAAAAAAAAAAAAAAAAAAAATCCCAATGGAGGATCTCAAGGCAAAATGCCTGCCACACTCAGAGAGAGAAATATGGAAGTCACTCACATATTGTAGCAGATCATGTTTGTGTATGTGTATGTATTTGTGTATCATGTTCTGATTTGTTATACGATTTCTTTCATTTATCTTAGTCTGACTACATAGCATGACTATAGTGAAAATATACTCAATAGGAAAGTATATGTAGAATCTATACAGAATTGCATGCAGTCGTGGGGAGGGAGGGGGGTAGTGGGGAGTAGGTGGGGAGGGATAAAATCGCAATTGTATGGCAGTGATTGTTAAACATTACAAAATAAAAAAAAATAAAACATTCATTTATAGGTCCTCAAAAAAAAAAAAAGAAATTAGGAAAGTTGAAAAAACTGTGGAAGGTCTTAAATGCCAAGCTGAGGATTCTGTGCTTTTTCATATGGTTCAGAAGGAGATACCAAAGGATTTGAGAGAAGGAGTGACATTAGACTTGTCCATTAGGACCAAGACAGAGAAAAAGATTCAGTTCATTTCAATTAATCAGAAGCCAATAAACAGTACACATTCAGGTCAGATACATCCCAGAGACACCTGCCCATCATCTCTGTCTGTAACTCCACAGGTTACATGCAAAAGATCTGAGAAAAAGAAAAAAAATATCAATCCAATTGACAGTTTAATTTCAAGAAGAAAATGAAATAATGAAGTTGAGAAATTTAATAAGAATTTTAGAAATTTTAATAATCATTCAATTATTCAATATATTCATTTTAGAATATTCTAAATTTTAACAATTTTAATAATCACTCAATCAACCATTTGCACCATTGTATCTTTCACCTTCAAAACAGATTTTGGTGGCTCTGTGTGGTCCGGAATCAAGTAAGCAAGTAGTGCAATCTTGTTACTAAGCAGAGGTTTATGGAAAACAAGGTTAGAGATCAGGAATTCAGTTAATAGGAGACAAAAGAAGGAACAATTAGCAATCTAGATTCATAATTAGTCAAGGTCTGGAAGTCAGAGTATTAAGCCAGAGGCTGGACCATATGTAGTTATGGGAAGGAATATACCATCTAGAGAATGAAATAAGGCATGAGTCTGGAAAGAGGTCCCAGAGATCAGGACAGAAGATGACTACAGAATTTACATTTCTCACCCTAATGCCTCTCCTGACTTCATCCTGCCTTCCCTGCTACTCCTGTCCACCTGGATGCCTGTCACTAAGGTTCAATTTTAGACATCAAAAACAACATTCTCAAATTGGAGCCCATCAACTTTTCCTTCTAAACATAGGAGACATGGTTGGCTCTGTCTTCTCCCTTAAGTGTGTGTCCACTCAATTGCCCCACTTTGTTTTTTATATTCCAGTGACATGTCTTAAATTCATCATTGTTTTCTCTACTTATGGGATCATGGCCTATATTCAAGTCTTCTTCACCTGCAGAGGGTTGTCCTAGGCTCCTATCTTCACTCTCTTCTTTCCTCCTTCTTCATCGATATTGAAAATAGACTTGTCAAAGTCCAGGTTTTATTACATCAGCACTCTGATCAAAAAATTTCAGTGCTTTCCTTGCTTCCCTAAGATAACATACAAATTTGCTTTGGGGGATTATCCAAAGTCTGATTTCATCGGAACTTTTCAACCTTATTTCACAAGACTTGTCACTGGCACTCTAAATTCCAGTTAAACTGGATTACCATTAGGTTCCTTGAATTTGACATTCCATCTGGGACATGCCATTTGTAGATACCATCCTTCAAGTGTGTAGTGAATTCCTGCCTCAACTTTGCACTTTGACAATCTTACCCATCCAAGGTTCTGCTTATGAGTATTTCCTCCCTAAAGCTTCCAACCCCATTGTTCTCCTTTCTCAAACTCCTTTGCATTTACTTATCTCCATACCTGTACTATCCACTGATAGAATGTGACCTTGAGGGCACAAATTACTTTATTTTATTCTTTGAATTTCCTGTGATTGCTATCATGTCTTGCATAGTACTTAATAATTGTTTGTTGAATTGAATTGGAACCTTGATCATCAGGTTGGACTCACCAAGTGGACCAGGATTCAGAACCAAGGGACAGGCCAAAGGCAAAGGTTTTGTGATTTAGTTATAGACCTGACAATTTGTAGGGTGAAGTAACTTAAATGGCTGGAGAAAAGCATCATGGATGTTTGGAAAGTGAATTCTGACTTTGGGAACTTCACTGATGCCATAAGGAGGTTCTAGAACTCAGAGGAAATTCTTTCATAGCATTTGGTGTGTGTGTATGTGTGTGTACATACGAATACTAAATTAATGTAGGCTCAGTGGCAAACATTAACTTAAGCTCAGGTACAGAAATGAGGGTAACAGCCCGAGGAGTTGTGGTAGTCCCAGAAGCTACCAAGACAAGTAGAACTTCAGCTATTGCAATTCCAGATAATGATATCAGATAATGAATCATCAATAAAATTTCCTTTATTAAGCACCTACAACATGCCAAGCATTGTGCTAGGTGCTGGAGATATGAGAAAAGACTGTGATCAAGGATTCCTTCATTTTAATGTTGGGGACTCCAGCTAAACACCTAGATTTAGACAAGATACAAACTGAGTGGATAGACAGGACTCAATCTTATAGCAGAAAGCATCAGATGGCCAGATTGGGCTGCCTTTTTTCTCATCAAAAATTTTATGCACTTAGTTACTGCTTATCTTGAACAGCCCTGGCATTATTGTGCCTGTTTCTCTTCTAGTTTGGCAAATATTTTGGCTAAAAGATCTAAAATCCTTCTGAAATTGCCAAGGCAGATTCAGTTGTCCAACTAAAATCCCACTGGTGTATTTGGCTATGGATACAGAGCTGTCTTTGGCATCAGGATGATATGGATCTAACTTTCATCTCTGAGATTTAGTTGCAATGTATCCACCAGGCAAGTCATGTGACCTCAATGAGTCTCAGTCCTCTTGCCTATCAAATGGGGGTGGGTAATGATAGCAGTGACCAGCTAGCGTCATTGAGAGGGTCAGATGAAATAATATGAAAATACTATAATGTAGCTGTTGTCAGTGATCCTTTGGGGCAGAGCAGTAATAATCATACTCTTCTTTGTGTATGGAACTCATGTCTGTACTGTTAATTGTGCTTCTTGGTCGTCAGTCAGGGCTTTTGGAGATACTGGGATTTCCACCTCTTGTATTTTTGTACCTCCTTGAAGTACCACCAACATCAGATGCAAATGTCACAGTGACAGACACTCTCTTCAATAAAGTTCCAGTCCGAGTCTTTGAACCAAAGCAAAAATCGTCTACAATGAGAAGAGCTGTATTTTATATTCATGGTGGTGGTTGGACCACAGGAGATGCTAGTAAGTACTTTTCTTAGGGAACTGAATCTTTTAGAGGTCAATGCATTTCAATCCATCTTTGACATTAATCAGAATATTTTGTAGTTAGGAGATGATAGGAAAGAGGTGAGCTGAGAAGAGATGAGACAAGAGAGGAGGGGAGAGGACAGCAGAAGAGAGAAGAAAGGAGGACAGCAGAGCATAAGGGAGAGGAAGGGAGGATAGGGATTGAGGAGAGGGAAGACACAACTAGCTACTCAAAGCTTCCTGGGCTTTGATGGGGTTTTACTTGAATGCCATTTTATTAATTTACAAGATGAAGATAACCAGTGTTAGTCATTTGCAGAGGACACTAGCTTCTACCAAGTAGATACACTGAGTATATCAAATAAATGATTATGTTTCTTTGGAGAATATATAATTAGAACTAAGAGATGGTTTTTTAGATCTTTAGAGGTAGCTGGTGGCACAGTGCATAGAACACGGTACCTGGATTCAGGAATCCAATCTCTGACACTTACTTGCTTTGTGACCCTGGGTAACTTAAGCCATATCCTTCAGTTTTCCCACCTGTAGAATGGGGATGATAAAACTACCTCCTAGGGTTTTTGTGAGGATCAAATGAGATTATTCTTGTAAAGGGTTCAGTACACTCTCTGGCATATGGGAGGTGTTAGAATAAGTATTAACAAATGTTTATTCTCCTCCTTTTTTCCCTCCCTTCCTCTTGCTTTTAGGGTGTATCTGAGATAACTGTTGCTTATTTTCTGGACTAGTGAATTCCTCACAATGGGGAATCCTGGTTGTGGAAATGTAATCACTGATTCTTCAGGATGTAGCTGGAACCCTTTTCCTGAACAGTGCCTACAATATGCCAACAGGAGGTGGAGCCAAGAATGTGGAATAAAGGCAGGAGTTCACCTGAGCTTTCCCACAAACCCCTCCAAATACCTTTAAATAATTCCTCTAAGCAAATTCTAGAATGGCAGAACCTATAAAAAGACAGAGTGAAACAATTTTCCAGCCCAAGATAAGGTCAGATCTGTTACACCAGGGAGAGAGAGGACCACAGTCCAGCTCAGGCTGTGCCAGCACAGACTTGGCCCAAGAAAAGTAGGAGCAGGCTATGGGGCAACTGAATCGGTAGCAGCAGTGGAAATTTACAGACCACTCAGCCCATAGACTGTAAGAGGGTGAGAAAATGAGTCAGATGGAGATTTACAGGGATCCCTTTGCTGGTACTAGGGGCAGGAGTCTGTTTCATTGCCTCTACTTGTATCTGGGTTACCGTCCTGGGTCTTAGTTCCAGTGATAGGAAGAGCACTAGCTTGGTAACAGAAGCAAGAAAAATATTGAAGCAAATAACACCTTACAAAACAGAAGAGGCCATATTGTAAAAGAGGCACAAAAATTAACTGAAGACCACTCCTTAATGAGTAGAATGGACGAAATGGAAAATGATGTAGAAAAGATCACTGAAGAAAATGATTTCTTAAAATTTAGAACTGGGCAAGTGGAAGCTAATGACTTTATGAGACATCAAGAAAGAATTTTTAAAAAACTAAAAGAATCAAAAAATACAAGAAAATGTGAAATAACTCATTGGATAAATGACTGACCTTGAAAGGAGATATAGGAGTGATACTTTAAGAATTATTGGACTACAAGAAAGTCATGATAAAATAATAATGCCTAGACATTGTCCTTCAAGAAATTCTCAAGGGAAACTGCCCTGATATTATAGAATCAGAAGGTAAAATAGAAAATTAAAGGATCCACTGATCACTCCCTAAAAGATATCCCCAAATGAAAACTCCAGGAATATTAAACCAAATTCTATACCTCTCAGATTAAGAGTAAATTACTTTAAGCAGTCAAAAAGAAACAATTCAAATATTGTGTTGCCAGTGTCGGGATAACAAAAGATTTAGTTTCTTCAACGTTAAAGGATCAGAGGGCATGGAATATAATATTCCAAAGGGCAAAACAGCTTTGATTATAGCCAAGAATCATGTACCCAGTAAAACTGAGTTTAATCCTTCAGGGGAAAAAATGGAACATTCCCTGAAATAGAAGACTTTCAAACACTCCTAATGAAAATACCAGGGAGCTAAAAAGAAAATCTGACTTTCAGATAAAAGATGCAAAAAAAGCATAAAGAGGTAAACAGGAAAGAGAAATCAAGTGACTTTATAACATGATACTGTTTATATTCCTACCTAGGAAAATGATATTTATGACTCCTAAAACTTTCACATTATTAGGGCAATTAGAAGGAGTATACATAGAAAAAAAGAGGGTATGAGTTAAATGTGATGGTATGATTCTATAAAAATAATAAAATTAAAGCATGAGAAAAAGGAATGCATTGGGAGAAGGGGAAAGGGAGAGGTAGAATTCAATGAATTAACTGGCAATAAAGAGGCCTAAAAGAGATTTTACAGTGCAGGGGGAAATGGGGGCAGCAGGGAGGGGAGCTTATTGAACTTAATGAGCTTTATTCTGAATGAAACTTACTGTCATTGGAATTGACTTAATGAGATAATAAGCACTCTCAAGTGGGTGTAGGGGCCAGATGATAGGAAAGGCAGCAATTAGAGGTAGATAAAAATCAAAAGCAAAACACTTTTGAGAATGGAAAAAGTGAAAGAAGAGTGAGAAAGGTTAAACAGGGGGAAATAGGATGGAGAGAAATACATAGTTGCTAATCATTACTGTGAACTTTTTTTACCTTGAGATTATCTGATAAAGACTTCGTTTATCAAACATATAGAAAGTTGAGTCAAATTTAAAGAAATATGGGTCATTCTTTAATTGATAAAAGGTTGGGAACAGGCAGTTTTCAGAGAAAGTAATCAAAACGGTCTATACACATGAAAAAATGCTCTAAATCACATTTATGTCAGAAATGCAAATTAAGCAACTCATAACTACTTCATCATACCTGTTAGATTGGCTGATATGACAGAAAAGCAAAATGACAAATGCTGGGGGGAATGTGGGAAAATTAAAACACTAACATACTATGATCAAGCTGTATACTGATGTTACCATTCTGGAGAGCAATTTGGAACTATACCTGAAGGACTATAAAGCCATGCATATCCTCTGACCACAGAATAAAACTATAAGATCTATATCCCAAAGAGATTAAAAATGAAACAAAACAAAAAGGGAAAGGACCTATGTGTACAAAAAATATTTATAACTGCTCATTTAGTGGTGTCAAAGAATTGAAATTTGAGGGGATGTCCATCAACTGGGGCATGGCTGAACAAGTTCTTGTGTATGATTTTGATGGAATACTATTATGCTTTAAGAGCTGATGAGCAACATGGAGTAAAGATGGTGGAGTAACAGCGCAGACTTCCTAGAGTGCTCCCACCAAGCCCAGCCAAATACCTGTAAAAATGGCTTTAAACAAATTTTGGAGTTGCAGAGCCCACAGAATGATGGGCTGAAGTAAATCTCCAGCCCAAAACAGCCTGGAAGGTCGCCGGGAAGCGTCTATCTCACCATGCAGCGGGCAGACTGCAGTCCAGTGTGGACTGCAAGTGCACAGAGGGGACCTGAACAGGTTTTGGGGGGGACCGAATGTCTCACAACTGTGGTGGTATGCAGACTTCATGACCCCAAAACATTGAGCATAAATTGGAAGGTGAGTGGAAAAAGCCTGTGGGGCCAATGCAGGGGAGTGTAGCAGTCCATCCCCAGCCCCAGGACGGCAGAGAGGGGTGAGGCAGAGCAACCTGCAGCAGCCACAACAGCAGCAGGGGCAGCTGCAGCCACTGTTTCTGGAGGTCTAGCCCCACAGATTGTGGGGGGATCAAGTGACTGACCATATATTCCCCACCCCCACTGGAAGCAGAGAACTACTTTGACAAAGAACTCAAAAGTTAAGTAAATGGCTGGAGAAATAAGGAAAAACCAAAAAAAAAAAAAAAAAGAATCAGACTATAGAACCTTACTTAGGTGACAAGGAAGACCAAAGCACTCAAACAGAAGAAAATAAAATCAAAGAAGCTCCATTAAAAGCCTACAAGAAAAATATGAAGTGGTCTCAGGCCATGGAAGAGCTCAAAAAGGATTTTGAAAATCAAGGAAGAGAAATAGAGCAAAAATTGGTGAGACAAATGAGAGTGATGCAAGAAAATCATGAAAAATGAGTCCACTGCTTGCTAAAGGAGACCAAAAAAAAATGCTGAAGAAAATAACACTGTAAAAAATAGAATAACTCAAATGACAAAAGAGACACAAAAAGCCAATGAGGAGAAGAATGTCTTCAAAATCAGAGTTGGTCAGGTGGAAAAGGAGATTCAAAAGCTCACTGAAGAAAATAATTCCTTAAAGATTAGAAGGGAGCAGATGGAAGCTAATGACTTTATGAAAAATCAGGAAATTATAAAACAAAATAAAAGGAATGAAAAACTAGCAGACAATGTGAAATATCTCTTTGGAAAAGCAACTGACATGGAAAACAGATCCAGGAGAGACAATTTAAAAATTATGGGATTACCTGAAAGTCATGATCAAAAAGAGAGCTTAGACAGCATCTTTCATGAAATTATCAAGGAAAACTGCCTTGATATTCTAGAACCAGATTGAAATATTGAAAGAATACACTGATCACTTCCTGAAAGAGATCAAAAAAGAAAAACTCCTTGGAATATTGTAGCCAAATTCCAGATTTCCCAGGTCAAAGAAAAAATATTGCAAGCAGCCAGAAAGAAACAATTTAAGTACTGTGGAAATGTAAGCAATAACACAAGATCTAGCAGCTTCTACATTAAGGGATCAAAGGGCTTGGAATATGATATTCCAGAAGTCAACAGAGCTAAGATATAAACCGAGAATCACCTACAAGCTGAGTATAATACTTCAGGAGAAAAAAAAATAGTCAGTCAATGAAATAGAGGACTTTCAAACATTCTTGATGAAAAGACCAGAGCTGAATAGAAAATTTGACTTTCAAACATAAAAATCAAGAGAAACATGAAAAGGTAAACAAGAAAGAAAAATCACAAGGGACTTACTAAAATTGAACTGTTTACATTCCTACATGAAAAGATAATATTTGTAACTCTTGAGACTTTTCTCGGTATTTTGGTAGTTCGAAGGATTTTATATATATATATATATATATATATATTAAATTAAGATAAGAGAGGAATATATTGGGAAGAGAACAGGAGAAATGGAATGGAGCAAATTATCTCTCATGAAGGAGGCAAGAAAAAGCTTTTTCAATAGAGGAGAAAAGGGGTGAGGTGAGAGAGGAAAAGTGAAGTTTACTCTCAACACATTTGGCTTAAGGAGGGAATAACCTGCACACTCAATTTGGTATGAGAATCTATCTTATGCTACAGGAAAGTAGGGGAGAATATGATAAGTGGGTTGTGGGAGGGATCATAGATGAGAGGGCAAATGGGAGGAAGGGGTAATTAAAAATAAACACTTTTGGGAAGGGACAAGGTCAAAAGAGAGAACAGAATAAATAGGGGGGCAGGATAGGATGGAGGGAAATAAAGTTAGTCTTTCACAACATAGTTATTATGGAAGTCTTTTGCATAACTACACATGTATAACTTATATTGAATTGCTTGCTTTTTTAGTGGGGATGGGTAGGGAGGGAGGGAGAGAAGTTGAAACTCAAAGTTTTAAAAGCAAATGTTAAAAATTGTTTTTATATGCAACTAGGAAATAAGAAATACAGATAATGGGGTATAGAAATCTACCTTGGCCTATAAGAAAGTAGAGGAGATGGGGATAAAGGAAGGGAGGGATGTGATAGAAGGGAGGGCAGATTGGGGGAAGGGGTAATCAGAATGCACGTTGTCTTGGGATTGGAGCAGGGGAGAGATGGGGAGAAAATTTGGAACTCAAAATCTTGTGGAAATAAATGAAGACAACTGAAAATAAATTTTTAGAAAAAGAGTTGATGAGCAAGAAGCTCTCAGAAAAAACTGGAAATATATACATGAACTGATGCAAAGAGAAATGATCAGAACCAGAAGATCATTGTACACAGTAATATCAGTATTATGTTATAATCTGCTATAAATAATTTAGATAATCTCAGCAATACAATGATCCAAGCAGCTCTGCAGGACTTATAATGAAAGGTGCTATATATTTCCAGAGAAACAACTGGTAGAGCCTGAATGAAGATGAAAGATACTTTTTCTTCACTTTATTTTTCTTGGTTGTTTTTGCCTGTGCTTTCTTTCACAGAATAATTTATGTGAAAATGTGCTTTTCATAACTAAATATGTATAGTCTATGTCAAATTGCTTGCCTTCTCAAAGAGGGAGGAGGTGTAGAGAGAGATATTTGGAACTCAAAATTTGAAAAAAAAGAATGTTAAAATCGTTTATACTTGTAATTGGGACAAATAAGATATTAATTGTGTTTTTTAAAAAGAATACACCAACAGTGTGCATACATCCTAAGGACATACCAACAGCCTCTGTCCATTCTTCAGATACATGAACAGCATACATACATTCTAAGGACCCAGCAACAGTGTGCTTACATTCTAAGAACACATAACTGCCTGTGGACATTCTACTTTCTTTTCTCCAGACTATACAGATGTATCGTTTTAGAGTCAGAGGTGTTGGCCCGAAGGACTCTCTAACTCTGACATCTCAAAGCAGCCCAGCTATGTTTCCAGTACATCCCATCACTCTCCAATGGAGTCCTCATCCACAAACCTGACCCATGTCGCAGCCCAGCTGTCAGGTACGAATTTGCAATAGCAAGGATTCTTACTACAACATTTTGGAAGGAAGCCTTATAAGAAGGAAAGTGAGGGTGACAGCTGGGCATATCTTGCAGCAGAGCCCCTCGAGACCCCCTGGGGTCACCCAAAAAAATCATCCCTAGGTTTGTTGCCTTAGCATAAGGACTTTTTTCAGACATGGCCCCTCTGCTGATTTTCCCCAAGAATCCAGAACCAGAGTTGGAAGGGTCCCAGTTACCATCTGGACCAACCTCTATGTGAAAGGAATCTCTCAAGGTTGTTTCTGACTTGTGCTTGTCCAGCCTCTGCTTGGAGATGTCCATAGAGGGGAAACCCACCCCCCCACCAGAGCAGCCCATTCCTCTGGGACAGCTCTCAGTAACAGGATGGCTTTTCCTTTTTGTGGCTAATTTGGCCTCTTTGAGACTTTCACCCATTGCTTTTGCTTCTGCCCTCTCATCACAATAGCCTTTCAAGTATTTGAAGGAAACTGAAGGGTTCCACATAAATCTTTGCTTCTCTGGGCCTCCCATTTCTCACTGCACAATGGGAGGACTGGACTCAAAGACCCATAAGACTCTTCCAAACACTGAGTCCAACACCTCAAAGTGAAGGCCTATACTTGTATTCAGGAGACTTCGGTTCAAATCTGGGTTCAGATGTTAGAAGCTATATCATTAGAAAAAAGCTTCTTAACCTTTCCAAGCCCAAGGTTTCTATTGTAAAATAGGGACAATAATCCCTGTATTACTCACCTCACACAGTTTGTAGGAATAAAGTAAGATATAGGCTATAGGGCACAATAGAAATATAAATGATCGTGCCACTTGCAAAAATCATAGAGAGGAAAAAAAATAAGAGATGATAATTTGAAAGTTGGTAGACTCTCCCCAATTGGGTCAGTGGAACTTTGATTGTGTTGGTGTGGGGAGCCCCTGTGATGAACCCTTCTCTACCAATAGAGGCTGTGAATGTAAAACCTTAGAATTTCCTGGGGGTGCTGAGGGGTTCAATAACTTATACAGGATCAAGCACACAGTGTCACAGACAGAATTTGAACTCAGAGCTTCCTGACTGTGAGGTCAGTTCTCTATGCAGTATTAGGTCATCCTGCCATTAGTTGGGTCTAGCTGTCTATCTTTATTCCATTATCATATATCCCATTATATTTGGAAAGTAGTCACATTTCTAATTTTCAGAAAACCAAAGGAATCGCTTGACTCATGTTGAATATAAATTCCTTGAGGGAAGACTTATCTTCAGTCATTTTATTTCATGGGTTGAGTGTGTGAGTCAAGGAAGTTACCTTCTCTGAAGAATTCAAGATGATTATCACTCAGAAAGGCACATGGTGGGAAGGAGCTGGTTATAATAAATAACAAAGTTGGGATTATGAAGAGGAGCTGAGTAAAGGATGTCATCACAAAATGTGGAACGAGAAAAGACGAGCTGGTCCCATGGCAAGGGACTGCTGTCCTCAAGATGCCTCTAGAACATTGGCTGGCCCCTGGCAACGAATTTATGGAAGAAAATAAAGAAACATTTTGCAGGATCAGCTTGTTTGGGTGGGTGGCAAACAACGTTAGTGAAAGATCCATCAGAGATGATGGATCTTCTTTAGTATTTGCGTATTGCCAGCAGGGAGTACAATACCTTGTCGATGGGTAGTGCAGTGGTGAGATTACTGGTCCTGAGTGAGGAACACCTGCCTCTTCCTTCAGAGGGGTATGTGACCCCTAACCTCAGATATTTGAAGGGATCTTCCCTGGAGGTTGGATCACCTTTGCTCCCTTCAGCTCCAAGGGGCAGAGCTCGAAGCAATGGGTGGAAGCCCAAAGAAGAAAATGTGGGTCTATTTTCAGGAATATATTTCTTATCAGCCAGCGCATTCTAAAAATGCAAGGGGCTGCCTGGAGAGATGCTGGGTTCCCCCTTTCCAAGGCCTTCAATGAGAGGCTGGAGGACCACTTGTTGGCTATGTTATTACTGGGGTTCTATTTAGGGATGGGTTAGCCTTGATGGCTGCTGGGGTCCCATTCAACTTGTATTCTGGAATTCTAGTTTCCCCAAAGTCATTTCCTATCACAACCATAGAAGTTTCAGAGGAATCTTTCATTGACTTCAAAAGGACAGACAGAATGGTATTAAATGTAGTTTCATTCAGAAATCTTTTTTCCCCTACTTTTTTTTAACAAAAAGCTTCTTAGAAGAGAAAGATTGAAGGTTGTTACAAATGCCCAGGAACCTCTGAGAGAGATGAGATGAACATCAGTCTTCCCTCTTCCTGAGCCTGACTCCTGTCAGTTCTGCTCCACTGAGGTTGCACATCATAGGGTGACCTGGGTGTGAAGAGAAAATAACATGCTCCATCACTTCTTCTTCATCGTAGGAGACTGATCATTTTCACTTGCATTTTGTCCCTCCTTTAACTCTCTGCAATCCTGCTCCAAGTTCAAAATTCTCCTTCATCAATGCTGTAGCTTTAAAATTTCAGACAACCAGGTGCCTTTTCTGTTGTGGAAAGGATTTAATTAATGTACATGTGTAGGGAGAGTCTGCTCTATTTGAATGCTGTATTTCATTTTTCTCTCTAAACAGATCAATACTGATATGCCATGCAATTTACTCTGCAGTGATCTATGAATATGAAGAAATAACTGTAACATTTCTGTGAGAGAAGCAGGTATCTTTTTCCTTGTCAGTTCTAATAGACTTGATTTGATTTCTTCTATTTTAGCTTGTATCTCCTATGATCGTTTGGGAAGACAGATGGCAGACAAACTCGATGCCATGGTCATATCAACTAAGTAAGAATGATTTCAGTCTTAGGCCTGATCTGTTAGGACAAAGGGTCCATCACCTTCCTTGGTTGTATATTGTTTTTAATACCTTTAAGCTGCTTGCAAGGCATCATAATTTGTGGTTTGGGTGGCCAGTCTTGGAGTCAGGAAGATCTAGGTGTGAGTCAGGAAGACCTTAGGTAAGTCACTTAAAGGCCACAGATAAGGACTAGACTGCCAGATAGGGTCAAATCCCTTATCATTTATTCCAAGGGGGTAAGATCATCCAGCTTGAGAAAGGCCAGGCTGTAGGACCAAGAACTACAAGTGGCTTGTTTTTAATCCTATCTAATTTAATTTGACTCAGATTGATGGTTCAGAGTGTAGGAGGAATAAGAATGAGACCTTCTGCTGTCAGTCAATGAAGATGGGGAAGGCAAGCTGGTAAAGTATGTCTAGGGAGAAGATAAATTCCTTGAATTAGCCAAAACCATTTTATCCACCATGACTTGACAGATCCATACCTTGTAGGGAGACTTCTCAATACTTCAAAGATGGTTTCGTTGAATCCTCAATGTAGGGATCAGACAAGTCACTTTCATTCTCTTGGGTTGTTTCCTCAACTACAAAATGAGACCACTGGGTTAGAGGGCATGTCTAAGGCCTCTTCCAGTTCTTATGTTCTACCCACAATCCAGGAGGTGATTGTTGGATGAGGAAGTGGCAACCTGAACCCTGCTGAGATGTGGAATGACTGAAATCTAGGACTAAAATGATTGTAAAACTGAAAAGCTTTTAAGTTGCTCTCCAGATGATGAAAGCAAATGAAATTAGCCAAAAATGACAAAGGCAAACTTTTAAAAACTAAATCAATTGACTTTCTTTTTTTATTGGACAGTTCCTTGCAAAGTGCTCCAATTGTTTCATGTGTGTAGGTTCATAGTCAAATTGATTTGCTTTCTATAATGTGTTCAATGGTAAAATAAACAAAAAAATAAACATTATTTATTTAAGAAATTTTATATGGTGAAAACATGGTTTATTTAGAGCTTTTGCAAAAATTTTAAGAAGAGCAAATCAGTTTTTTTCCCCAGGGCTTGTAATTTGAGTCAGGAAACTCTCTTTACCAAAATAACCCAGGGTTATAGCCAGTTTGTGTTAGAGATGGTTCCTGAAGCCAGATCTCTTGACTCTTCATCCACTAGACTTTGCTGCTTTTCAGAAGCCTTTGATAAGCTTATGGCTGGGTGTAATTATTTGAACTTAATACCTAAAGAAGCATGATCTTTCAATCAATTCATCATCAAATTTTATATAAAACACTGACCATGTAGTCTGTATGGTACCAGCACAATAAGTAGAGGGAGGGGCAAAGAGATAAAGTGAAGGGGACAAACACATGTGTCAATTAGAAGGATAAACACCAAAAATGCAGGCGCAACCATGGAAGGGCCATTTCCTCTCAAAGCTAAATGCATCCTCACCATCCAACTTTTTTAATAATTGTCATTCATGGTGCTTCATGCTCCTTGCTCTGAGGTTAAAGGTCATATTTCAATATCCACTATGAAAACCAAGTGTTTTTTTTTCTTATACAAATGATTCAAAAGACCATTAAAAAAACTCATACACATAATGTTGCTTTTAAGTAAAAAATATATAAAATCTTACATAGCATATGCCTTTAGCATTTATCTAGAGCTCTTCATATAATTCAATAAATATTTTGTTTTTCTCTAAAAAGCTACAGACTATCACCCCAGTATCACTTTCCAACTCAATTAGAAGATGTGTATGAAGCCTTAAGGTGGTTCTTGAGGAAGAAGGTCCTTGCAGAGTATGATGTAGACCCCACCCGTATCTGTATTGCTGGAGACAGTGCTGGTGGGAATTTAGCTGCAGCTGCCACTCAGCAGGTATTAGTTAAATATTTGTATTTTTTTTAATTTAATGTCCTTTTCAATGTCATGTTTGTGTCATAAATTTTTTAAAAATGAATATGTAAGCAGTGACTATTTTGCCTTGAGAATGTTATAAGTGACCAAGTAGAATGAATCTATTTTTTTTTTTTAAAAAGATTCCTTTTGTTTGATAGACTTCTTTTCTTACCGAAATGATATGACAATGTCTTGGAGGGTAGTGGTTTTAGAATGCTTTACCCATGCAACATAAGAAGAATGCACTTTTAGTTCAGTGGCACAACTAACTGGATGACAAAAAGAATTCCTCATTATGCTTGAAACCCCAAACCCTAACCCTTCCATCCCTGAAGGTCTGACACCTGATGGAACCAGATAATTGAATTCTCGAGATTCTGCTGTATTTATCTTTCTACTAATGCTTCCCATGGTGTGATCAAATGAAAGCTGATTTCCCTGTTTAATAAGTTGAAAAGTCACAGAAACCTCACTTCATACCTTATTAAAAACAATGACATCCCACATTTAATGAGAAAGGGGAATATCTCAGAAAAAACTCAGAAAGAAAAATATTTTAAGGAGGCAACAGGGAGCCATAATCAAGATCAGGCAGTTGGCAAACAGACATCACAGAAAAGAATGGAAACATAATGGAATCTAAGTGATGGGCATTCTACAGAAGAAGCAGTACTTTTGTTCCATGGAAAAATGAGGATCCAGAGGATCCTAATTTGTAACAAGATGAGGGGAAACCCACCATTGATCCAAAGCACAGGAGATATTGTGGTGGTGGATGATTCCACTCTGAGGATTCTTGGTTAAAACTGAGTACTGTTATGTGCTACCTGTGTGACCTGAATGAATCACTATAATGTTGTGACCCTCAGTTCCTCATCTATCTGATCTACTTTTTAGCTTTATATTTACGAATTTATAGGTTAATTTTTAAAGATGGAGTCAAGTTTGGAATAACGAAATGTAAAAAAGTTCTTTATGACCTTAGCACAAGCTTGAATATTTGCAGGGAATTGGTTCACTAGATGATCAGGTATGGAGACTCCCTCCTTCCCCCTTGTTATTGTATTGCATTTCTGTAATTCTCACTTTTTCCTAAATCAAGTTTCTTTGTCCCCCTCGGTAATGATTGCTGAATTCTTATGTCAACTCAGCTCAGATAATCTTTCCATGACAGCCTGACTCGGCCTTGGATATGGAACCTGTGTTAGTCACTCTTGTCAGAAAGGATCTATCTGTGGTAGCCTTGCACATTGTCCTTGAGGGGGCCTCCTTAAAGTCAGCCAGATGATTATAACAAGGGAAGAAGAAATATTATTTTTAATATAATTTATTTATTTTCAGTTTTTCACATTCACTTCCACAAGATTTTGAATTCCATATTTTCTCCCCATCTCTCCCCTCACCCACCGCAGGACAGCATGCACCCCAAACATCCCTGTCCAAAATCTACCCACCCTTCTATTACGCCCCCCTTCTCCCATCCCTATCCTATCTATTTTCCTGTAGGGTAAGATAGATTTCTATGCTCCATTGCCAGTACAACTTATTTTCCAGGTGCAGGCAAAAACAATTTTTGACATTCATTTTTAAAGCTTTGAGTTCCACATTCTCTCTCTTTCTCCCTCCCCACTCACCCTCATTGAGAAAGTAAGCTATTCGATATAGGTCATACATGTGTAGCCACGCAAAACACTTCCATAACAGTCATGTTGCAAAAGACTAACCACATTTCCCTCTCTTGTCCTGTCTTCCATTCATTCTTTTCTCTACCTTGACATCTCCCTCCACAATAGTGTTTGCTTCTGACTACCCCTTCCCCTAATCTGCCATCCCTTCTATTATCCTCCCTCTCCTATCCCCTTCCCCCTGCCTTCCTTCAGGGTAAGATAGATTTCCACACCCAATTCAGCATGTGTTATTCCCTCCTTGAGTCAAATCCAATGAAAGGAAGGCTCACTTATTCCCTCTCACTTCCTTCCTCTTCCCTTATATTGTAAAAACTCTTTCTTGTCTCTTTTATGTGAGATGATTTCCTATATTCTATCTCTCACTTTCTCTTTCTCCCAGTACATTCCTCTCAATACCTAATTTTATTTCTTAGGTATTCTCCCTTCATATTCAGCTCACCCTGTGCCCTCTGTCTATATATATATATGTATATATAGTATGTACATATGTACATGTGTATACACACATACATATACATGCATGCACATATGTAATATACACATAAATACATACACATACACACATGTGTGTATATGTATATATGTATGTATGCATATTCCCTCTAACTACCCAATTACTGAGAAAGGTCTCATCAGTTACAAATATCATCTTTCCATGCAGAAATGCAAACAGTTCAACTTGAATGAGTCCCTTTATGACTTCTCTTTCCTGGTTACCTTTTAATGTTTCTCTTGATTCTTGTATTTGAAAGTAAAATTTTCTATTCATCTCTGGTCTTTTGAACAAAAATCCTAGGAAGTCCTCTATTTCACTGAAATTCCATTTTTTCCCCTGAAGTATTATACTTGGTTTTGCTGGGTAGATGATTCTTAGTTTTAATCCTAGCACCTTTGACCTCTGGAATATCATATTTCAAGTCCTCTCATCCCTTAGTGTAGAAACTGCTAAATCCTATGTTATCCTGATGGTGCTTCCTCAATACTTGAATTGTTTCTTTCAGGCTGCTAGTAATATTTTCTCCTTGACTTGGGAACTCTGGAATTTGGCTACAATATTCCTAGTAGATTTCCTTTTGGGATCTCTTTCAGGATGCAATGTGTGGATTCTTTCCATTTATTTTTATCATCTGGTTCTAGAATATCAGGGCAATTTTCTTGATAATTTCTTGAAAGATGATGTCTAGGCTCTTTTTTTGTCATGGTTTTTAGGTAGACCAATAATTTTTCAATACTTTCTCCTGTATCTATTTTCCAGGTCAGTTGTTTTTCTAATGAGATATTTCACATTGTCTTCTATTTTTTAATTCTTTTGGTTTTGTTTTATAATTTCTTGATTTCTCATAAAGTCATTCCATTTGCTTCATTCTAATTTTGAAGGAATTATTTTCTTCAGAGAGCTTTTGCACCTTCTTTTCCATTTGGACAATTCTGCTTTTTAAGTCATTCTTCTTTTCATTGACCTTTTGCATCTCTTTTGCCATTTAGGTTAGTCTACTCTTACTTGATTTTCAAAATCCTTTTTGAGCTCTTCCATGGCCTGAGACCATTTCATATTTTCCTAGAGTCTTTGGATGTAGGATCATTGATCTTCCTGTCTTCCTCTGGTTGTATGATTTGATCTTCTTCTGGTTGTATGTTTTCATCCTTCTTTTCATAAAAAAGTATCTTTTCACCAAGAAAGTAACATTCTATAGTCTTATTTTTTCCTCATTTTGGTCATTTCCCCAGCCAATTACTTGACTTTTGAGGTCTTCGTTAAGTGAAAGGTGTACTGCCCCAAGTTTCAGGGGTTTTGTGCAACTGTTTTCAGAGATATTTCTAGGGATCTGTAAATTTTCAGTTCCTCCAAAGTGTGTGATCAAAGGAGAGGTCTTTACTCTCCTTCTGACTTGCACTGTGATCTGTTAGCAACCACAAGCACTCTTTTTGGCCCTGGAACTGCAAGCAGGATTTCTTTCCCACAGCCTCCATCAGCTCTACCATGCCAGTGCTCCTCTTTGCTCCAGGTCTATGACCCAGATCAGCTGTTCAATTCCCACACTGTCTGTATGCCAAGAGCTCCAGAAGCAGCCACTGCTGCAGCAGAGGCTGCTGGTGCTGTGGGGCTGGAGCTAGACCACATCCCTCTCTCATGTGAGAGATTTTTCCTACCGACCTTTGAAGCTGTCTTTGGCATTTGTGGGTTGAGAAATATAGAAACCACTACTGCTGCCAATGATTCAGCATCCTGAGACCTGCTCTAGTCCCATCTGTGCTGATACAGCCCATATTAAGTAGCACTGCACTCTGAGCCCACTGCAATGAAACTTTTCTGTCAATCTCCCAGATTATCTTGGACTTAAAATCTCTTTCACTATGTCATTTTGTGACTTTTGTTACTCTAGAATTTGCTTAGAGTCATTTTACAGGTATTTTGAGGGGTTTGAGGTGAGAGCTCAGCAGGTCCCTGATTCTACTCTACCACCTTGGCTCTGCCCTGAAGAAGATATATTAAGAGAAGCTATGACCAGATGGTGGAGAGAAGGCAGGAAGTTGACTGAGATGTCCCCATTTTCTCTCAGGAACACCATTAAATCAAGACTCTCAAAAAATTTTAGAGTGGTAGAAACCACAAGAGATGAAGTGAAACAATTTTCCAGCCAAAGGTAACGCATAGACTTCAGGAAAGTTCTGTCTCACTTGTGTAAAAGGGGACCACAACTCAGCACAGGTAGTGTCTAGGCAATCCAAGGGATGGTTCTTAGTCACAGCACAGATCAGTACCTGAGCCTCTTCTGGCTCAGCAGGCCAGTTTTGAGTGCTCAAGCCCCAGTGCAGCAGGCAAACTACCAGCCCCAGAACCTGGAACACAACAGGTAGGCCAAGCCACTGTAGCACAGTGGATAAGACATCAGCCCCAGACGCCCTGGTGCAGATAACCAGTGATCAGTCTCCTGGTCTCCAGTAGAAGAAGCTGAAACAGTCCGTCCTGTATCCCAGGAGTAGAGCTTAATTTTTTTTAATTGAACAAAAAATAAATAAATAAGAGCCCAGACCATAGAAAGCTACTATAGCGACAGGGAAGATCAAAACACCAACTCAGAAGAGGATAATAATGTCAAAATACCTGCATGCAAAGCCTCAAAAGGGAAGATAAATTGATCTCAATCTCAAAAAGTCGTCTTGGGAGAGCTCAAAAAAGATTCTTAAATATTTTTTAAAAATCTTTAAATAAGTAAGAATGGTAGAAGAAAAACTGGGGAAAGGAATAAGAGTTATGCAAGAGAATCAGGAAAAAAGAGTCAACAGCTTGGAAAAATTTACTGAAGAAAATGAATTTTTGGAAAAAAGAATTGGCCAAACAAGAAAAAAAAATCTGCTGAAAAAAAACAACTCCTTTAAAAGTAGAATTGTCCAAATGAAAAAGGAGGTATGGAAGCTCACTGAACAAAATAATTCCTTAAAAATTACCATCGGGCAAGTGGAAGCTAATGAATCTATGAGACATCAAGAATTAGTCAAACAAAATCAAAATAATGAAAAAGTAGAAAAAAAAAGACATGTAAAAGACCTCATCAGAAAAATAACTGACCTGGAAAATGGATAGAGAAGAGATAATTTAAGAATTATTGGACTACCTAGAAACCAGAATAAAAAAAAATGATCCAGGAGAGCATCTTTTAAGAAATTACCAAAGAAAACTGCCCTGATATCCTAGAACTAGTGGATAAAATAGTCATTGAAAGAATCTACTGATCACTTCCTGAAAGTGATACCAAAATGAAAACTCCAAGGAACATTGTAGCCAAATTCCAGAATTAGCAGGTGAAGGAGAAAATACTCCAAGCAGCCAGAAAGTAACAATTCAATTGTTGTGAAGCTACAGTCAGAATTACACAAGATTTAACAGATTCTGTATTAAAGGACTGGAGGGCTTGGAATATGATATTCTGGAAGGCAAAGGAGATTGAATTACAACCAAGAGTTAACTACCCAGAAAAACTGAACATAATTTTTCAGGGGAAAAGATGGAACATTCAGTGAAATAGGCAACTTTCAAAGCTTCCTGATGAAAAGACTAGAACTGAACAGAAAACTTGCTCTTCAAATACAAGACTCAAGAGAAACATAAAGAGGTAAACAGGAAAGAAAACAACAACATAGCATTCAATAAGGTTAAACTGTTTATATCTCTACATGGGAAGATGACACTAATACATTTGAAAAACTCTATCTCTATTAGGGCATAGTCAGAGGGTATGGGTATAAATTGACTTTGATGTGATGTTATAAAAAAGAAAGGGGTGAAAGAAAGGATTTTACTAGGACAGGAGGAAAGGAAGAGGCAGAATGGAGTAAATTATATCACATGAAACATGAATGACCTATTAGAATAAAGTGGAAGAAAGGAGGGGGTGAGCTTTGTTTGAACCTTATCCCATTGTATTTGGCTCAAAGAGGGTGTCATATACATGCTCAGTTGGGCAGAGAAATCTTTCTTACTCTCTAGGGCAATAGGAGGGGAAAGGGAAAAGAAAAGGGAGGGAGGGTGATAGATGGGAGGACATATTGAAGGAGACAGTGGTCAGAAGGAAAACACTGGTGAGGAGAGACAAGGTGAAAGAGGAGAGAAAAGAATAAGCAGGAGGAAAAATAGAATGGAGAGAAATACAGTTAGTAATCATAACTGCGAATATGAATGGAAGGAACTCTCCCATAAAATGAAAGCAAATAGCATTGTGCTTTATAAAACAGAAACTACATCTTTCTAAAAGGTACCATAGACAATGAATTAAAATAAATACTAAACATATTTGCACCAAAATGTACAGTATTCAGATTGTTAGAGGAAAAGTTAAGTGAGTTATAGGAAGAAATAAACAGCAAAACTATAGTAAATACCAAATTACAAATTCTGACAATCAAAGGACAGGTTTGCTAGGGTTGGAAGCTCAATTCCATGTGGACAGTCTCGGGCTGGTAAAGGTGGGAACTTCTAAATCTTAGAGTTCTCACGAGACCCCCCAGGAAACGACTGGGAATCGAGGTGAACCGAGCTCTCTCGTGTATTTCCGCCTCTTCCCGTGAGAAACGTGATGGGAGAGAGTTCTCCCCGCCCTCGAGATTGTCCCGGATCTGGGCACACTATTGTTATCTAACAGCACGGTATTCAGATGCAAACTATGCTGCTGGAGAGCTTAAGTAGGATCAGGAAAGCCTGAAAGCGCTCTTGGGCGGAGGGGCGCGGAGCGGACAGGACAGAAGGTTCTGCTTTTCCTCTCTCCTCTCTCCCCTCCCCCTCTCTCCCCACTTATACTTCTACTTCCAATCTCTTATTGTAAGATCTTTGCCTCCTTGGGAGATTCTTCGCTCCCTCCTAAGGAAGAATTCCCCTGCACTTGTAACTAGACCCTGAAATAAAGCTCAACCCTTGTTCGACTCTGGAACGTCCTTTCTCTCATACAAGCATCCGGTTTGGCCAACCGAAGACCTCCGATAGAGGTAAGGGAAGACTCAGGTAGCCCTCAGGCCTCTAGGCCTGGCACAGGTTAATAAAATTGAAAGTAAGAAAACTAGAAGATAGTTTTGTGAAAAAAAAACTCACAATAAAATAGATACACCTATTTATGATTTAATTTTTTAAAAAAGAAAGAAAACCACATTACAAGTGTCAAAAATAAAACAGGTGAATTTACCTGCAATGAAGAGGAAATTAAAGTAATAACTAGGAGGAATTTTCCCCAACCGTATGCCAAGAAATCTGACAATCAAGTAAACTGGATGAATGTTTACAAAAATTTAAATTGCCCAGATTAACAGAAGAGGAAATAAAATATTTAAATAATTCCATTTTAGAAAAAGAAATTGAAGAAGCCTAAAAAAAAAAAAAAAAAAAAAACCCCTAGGGCCAGATGGAGTTACAAGCAAATTCCATCAAATTCCATCAAACATTTAAAAAACAATTAATTACAATACTATATAAATTATTTTGAAAAATAGGCAAAGGAATTCTAACAAATTCATTTTATGGCACAAATATAGTGCTGAAACCTAAAGCATGAAGAGCCAAAACAGAGGGGAAAAATTATAGACCAATTTCCCTAACTTAATATTGATGCAAAAAATGTTTTTAAAAATATTAACAAAAAGGCTACAGCAATTTATCATGAGCATAATACACTATCACCAGGTGGACTTTATACCAGGAATTTAGGGCTGGCTCAATATTAGGAATGCTATTAGTATAACTGACCATTTCAATAACAAAACCAACAGATTTCATATGATTATCTTAATAGATGCAGAAAAAAATACTTTTGACAAAATATAGCCTCCATTCCTATTAAAAACACTAGGACCTACACATGCAAAAATATTTGTAGAAGTTCTTTTTGTGATGGCAGAGAATTGGAAAGTGAGGGGATGTCCATCAACTGGGGAATGGCTGAACAAGTTGTGGTATATGAATGCTATGGAATACTATTGCTCTATAAGAAATGATGAGCAGGCAAATTTCAGAACGATCTGAAAAGACTTACATGATCTAATGCTGAGTGAAGTGAGCAGAACCAGGAGAACATTGTACGTAGTAACAGCCACATTGTGCAATGATTAACTATGATTGACTTAGCTCTTCCTAGTAGTATAGTGATCCAAGAAAATTCCAAAAAAAAACTTATAATGCACATGCTATCCACATGCAGAGAAAGAATTATGGGGTCTGAGTGCAAATTGGAGCATACTATTTTCACCTTTGGGGGATGCTTTTGTGTGGCTTTTCCATTTTGTTCAATTATTTCTTTCACAGCATGACTAACGTGGAAATATGTTTATATGATAGCCCATGTATAACCTATGGCCTCTTGGAGAAAGGGGAAATGGGAGGTCAGGAAGGAGAAAAAGTTTGAAAATCAAAAACTTGTAAAAATGAATGTTAAAAACTATATGTGTAACTGGAAAAATAAAATATTATTTACAAAAAAGCAAGAAATGACAAAAGGGTTTGTTTTCAGAAAAACCTGGAAAGAATTGTACGAACTGATGTAAAATGAAGTGAACATAACTAAGAGATCATTGTATGCAGTAATAACAATATTATAATGATGAACTGTTGATGACTTAGTTATTGTGATAAATACAACGGTCTAATACAATTCTGAAGGACTTATGATAAAACATTATCTACCTACAGAGAAAGAACTGATGGAGACTGAATGCAAATTTTAGCATACTTTCTTCTCTTTCCTTATTTACCTTGCTTTTTTGTTCAACATGACTAATATGGAAATATGTTTTTCATGATTTCACATATATAGCTGATATCATATTTTTTGCCTGTCAATGAATAGGGGAAAGGTGAGAAAGCATTCAGAAGTCAAAAACTTTAAAAAAATTTTAAAAGAAATGAATAACAAAATTTTTAAAAAGAAGTGAACAAGACAGAACAGGAAAAATAGTCAGAGGGTCTACCTGTTTAAATGATCCCAAGTTTCTTTTATTTTTGGTATCGTTAGTGTTTTTTTTCTGGAATGAACAAAGAAGAAAGCAAACAGTCATTTCAAATTTCTTTACCCATTTACCCACAGAAAGCACTGAAGGCAAAACTGCTGAACAACTAGTTCTCAGTGATCTCGGAGGAACTCCAGTGTATGAGAAAAGTGCTAGAGGCAGAGGATGTGTGTGTGTGTGTGTGTGTGTGTGTGTGTGTGTGTGTGTGTGTCTGTGTCTGTGTGTGTGTGTCTGTGTCTGTGTGTCTGTGTGTGCATATGTGTGTGTGTGTATGTGTGTGCATGTATGTGTGTGTGCGTATGTGTGCGTGTGTGTGGTGTGTGTGTGTATGGGTTCGTCCTTCATTGCTGAAGAAGACCATGCCATCAAAGAAATGATGACATGACTTTCACTTGACTTTGTTTGGGGGAGGGCTGTGCAGGTCACCGGCCTCACTTCTCCTCCAGAGCCATCTGAATCCAGGGACCAGATGACTGGAGATGACCCAGGATGAGGCAATTGGGGTTAAGTGACTTGCCCAAGGTCACACAGCTATTGAGTGTCAAGTGTCTGAGGTGAGATTTGAACTCAGGTTCTCCTGACCCCTGCCCTTGTGCTCTATCCTCTTCACCACTTAACTGCCCTCAGAGGAAGGGGGTGGGACAGTGATGAATATCCCAAGTTTCCAAAAGCAGAAACATAGGAAATAATGATTCCAAGAATTAAAGGCCAGATAGCTTGACATCAGTCCCCAGAGATATTCTAGAACAGATTATGAAATGGAGGACTTATGAACATTTAGTTAAGGAAGCAGTGATTGACACAGGATCAATACAGTAAGGAAGAAAAAGCATGCCTAACTAGCCTTTCTTTTCTTTCTTTCTTTCAAATAATATGTTCCTCCCAATGATATGTGTAAACAATTTTAACATTTATTTTACAAAAAGCTTTAGGTCCTAACTCTTTTCTTCTCTTCCTGCCCTCTCCACTTCCTGGGATGGTATAGAATCTGACATAGGTTATACATGTGCAATCCAATAAAATGTATTTCCATATTAATCATTTTGTGGATGAAAACTTGAGAAGGAAGAAAAAAACAAGAAAAAGAAACAAAGAAAGCACTCGTATGTTTTGTGAGTTCTTTATCTGGAGGGTTCATCACGAGTCCTTTGGGATTGTCTTAAATCGTTGTATTTCTGAGAACAGCTAAGTCATTTCCAGTTGCTTGTCATGCAAGATTTCTGTCACTGTGCACAACGTTGTCTTGTTCCACTCATTTCATTCGGCATCAGTTAGTGTAAATTTCCAACTAGTCTTTCTTTACTGATAACACAATGAACCTTTGCAATGGATAGACTGATGGATTTGGAATCCATGGGGAACGCCTCAGACATGGACTAGCAGTGTGATCCCGGACAAGTCAGGCCACATTTCTCGGTGTTTCAGTCACAGTGTTTCCTTATCGGTAAAATGAGTAAAATAATAGCACTTATCTCCCAGGGTTGTTGGGGAGGGGCAATCAAATGAAATAATATATATAAAAGTATGTCATAAACTCGGAAATGCTATATGTTATATATTACTATTATAAATAAAAACAATTTCTATATTTCTTTAAAGTTTGCAAGACGCTTTTTGAACATTATTTCATTTGTTCCTGATAATAAAGGTGGAGTTATTCACAGTCAATGGTTGTTTATTAAGCACCTATGGTATACCAGGCACTGTATGAAGTTCTGATGATAAAAAAGAATGGGTAAAACAGCCCCTGCCACTGAGTGTCTCATATTCTAATGGGGCAGAAACCACTCTTGCCCAGTCCTTCATTGACTTCTGTCTGCACTCTTGCTATGCCTTCCCTTCTAATTTCTCTACTTTCATCCCTCCTCTCTCCAATTCATCCTTCTTATTGCTGCCCAGCTTATTTTCTTAATACACCCGAATAATGACTTCAACTCTCTTTTTCGTAGATACTACCATTTTTCCTCTTAAGGGGAGGAGGTAACTTTGAACAGTCTATTAAAAATTTAGCAAGACTTTCCAAAACGGGTTTGTATCCACCAAGGCTCAGACTTTGGAGAACTTTGGAGAACTATGTTAGTCAAATTGCAAACGTTGTTCTTGGGTTCTAATTGGACTCTGATTCTCCTGACTTTGTGACCACTCCTCAGTTTGTTTTGTTAATTCTTCTTCCATTTGACCACCTTCTAATCAGGGTTGTGCTGGTCAATGTTTAATAACTAGTTCTTTGAAAATACACCCTTAGATTTGGTTTGAATTAGGACTAATTGCTTGTTGTGCCATCATGTCAGACTCTTTGTAACCCCATAGACCATAGCACAACAGTCCTGAACTCGGTGTTTTGTTGGCAAAGATACTGGAATGATTTGCCCTTTCCTTCTTCAACTCATTTTACTGATGAGGAAACTGAGGCAAACAGGGTGAAGTGACTTATCCAGAGTCACATAGATAGAGTCTGAGGCCAGATTTGAATTCAGGACGATGAGTCTTCCTGACTGCAGGCCCAGCACTCTATTCACTCCATCATCTAATTTTCCCTAGCCTTCCTTTCCCTCCTCTATCCCACCCTTCTTTCCCTCTTCCTGCTATGATTTTCTTAAGATAGTCAAGGTGTAGCAGAACCACATCTAGGCCTTCTCTAACAGGACTCCTATTAACTCTGATGATAATATGGATGTGGGGTGGGGGAAGGGAGCACAGGTATCATTTTCCCATGTGTGACTGTAAGCAGTTTATGCTTATGCAGTCCTTTTTCATTGTTGATTCATGTTGGCTTCTTTATTTTTCTTCATGTGTTTGACCTTCCAAGTTTCCCCTCGGCTCCCATCAAGAACACTTGGAAGGTCCTTAGGACAAGAACACTCATGAAAGATCCATTCCCAGCCCCTCCCACCCCCACCCCTGCTACCATCACACTTGGCTTTGGTGGGTAAGTTGTTGTTGGCTGTAAGCCCATATGCTTTGCCTCCTGGAATATATATATAATATATATATTCCATGTTCTCTGCTTCTTTCCAGTGTTAGTTGTTAAATCCTGCGTGATCCAGACTGTAGCTCGTCAGTACTAGGATTCTTTCTTTTTGGCAGTTGACTGTATTTTTTCTTTAACCTCAAAGCTCTGAATTTTGATTGTGATATTCCTGGGAATTTTCACTTTGGGGTTTCTCTCAGGAGGCAACCTGTAGATTCTTGCAATTTCCACTTTGCCCTTAGTTCTAAAATATCTAGGTAGTTTTCTTTTTAAGATTTTGTGAAATATGATGTTTAAGCTATATTTTTGATTGTAACATTCAGATAGTCTAATGATTCTTTAGTTAATTCTCCTTGGCAATTGTTTTTGCCATGAGATACCTTATGTTTTCTTCTATTTTTTTAGCCTTTTGACTTAATTTTTTTCCCTCAAAATTCATTGGCTTTTATTTAGTCCATTTGCATTTTCAGGCAGTTTGTTACTTGGGCAAGATTTTGTGTCTCTTGTTGACATCTTTCCCAATTTTCCTCCTAGCTCTCTTTTCTTTTCCAATTTTCCTCAAGTAATTTTATTCGATTTTATTAAACAACGACAAAATTTTTGCTTCATTTCTTCTATGAATTCTAGTTGTGTTTTTGTCTGAGGTTTGCTTGTAGATGTTTTGGGGTCATTTTCTTCTTCTCCATTTGTGCCTTGAGTATCTTTGCCACCACTGGTTCTGAGCTCCTCATGATGGGGTTCTTGCTTTGTTTGTCCATTATTTCAGCCCACCTCCTGATTCTGGACTTGATGTCAAAGCTTTGCTCTGAAGCGTTTCTGAGGCAAATATCTGGTCTGCCTCATTTGCTGCTTTCTTGGGGTATTGAATGTTCTGCTTTTGTAGGATCTCAGGGACAGTTGGGAAACCTACAAGCTTTCAGTGCTCCCCAAGTGGTCTGATCTGGGGCCAGGTCTGATTGCTGGCCCCTGGGCTGACCTCTGCAACTTTCAACTCTGGGTTTGGGTCTGAGTACATGTAGATGTGGCTGCTGACTCTACCCTGTCAGTCAGCTGGAAAATTCCATTGTCTCAGAGCAGCAGAATTGTAGGCTTCCCTTTGGTCTGGAATTCCCACCCCAGTTATTCTTCTACAAAACGGATTAAACTTTGGAAGTGTGGCCCTGCCTTGTACCTCGAGTCTGAGTCATGTCTGCCTTTCCTCCTGCCTGGTACATTTGCTGTTATTGCTGGTTTCTGAACTTCCTTCTTTCTTTACACATGACCCAGAGCTTTCCTGCCTAGGAATGCCATGCCTGTGTGTAGGCCTGCTTCTTCCTCTGCTCTCTGTCTTCAGCCTTGGACCAGGGAGTGGACAACAAAGTTGCCAGTTCCCATCTGTTTTAGTTGCAAGGTCCCAATATGGGTGTGAGAGTGGTCTGTATCAGGGTCTGGAGGCTCCTCTTGCCCTGGCTCACAGCCTCTCCCTGGGCACTGGAGTGCTCACAGCCAGGCATGATTCTGGCCTAACCCTTTCAACAGACCTCTCTTCCTTTGCTTCCTTTGCTGTCTCCCTTTGCTGACTTGGACTGCATATATTAATCATTGTGACATTTTCTGGATTTCCTCTATAGGATTCAAACTGGTGCATTTTCTAGATCTCTTTGGAGAAGTTTGTGGAGCAGATTTACTATACTCCACCTATACTCTTGGCTTTGCTTCCACTGTCATTTTCCAAATAAAAAGTACACCTCGTCATCCAGCACACATCTATCTGCTCTGTCAGCCCTTGTTAGAATGTAAACTTCTTGACCCCAGAACTGGCCTTTTTTTTAAAAGCTTTTTTTTTCATTTAAAAATTTTGTACTTAGGGGTCTCTTTCTTTGATTTTCCTAGGATATGGACCTAGTAGTAGTGTCTCAGTAAACGGAGTTCTTAATTTTGAGGGAATACTTCCAAACTGCTTTCCACCACAGCAGGACAAATCCACAGCTGAATCAACAGTGTATCAGTGTGCCTGTTTTCATGCAACCCAGAACATTTGTCGTGTCCCTTCTTTTTAAATTTTGTCAGTCTGATGGGTGTGAGGTAAAACCTCAGGATGATTTAATTCATACTTCTCTATTAGTGATTTGAAACAAATTTTTTATATGGTTATTTATATGTTGTCTTTCTTTCTTTGGAAACTCCCTGTCCATATCATTTGACCAATTATTTATTGGAAGATGTCTCTTAGTTTTGTAAATTTGAATGATATCCTTTTATATCTTGGAAATGAGACCTTAATCAGACAAACTGAGGCAAATAGTTTTTACCAAGATAACTGATTCAAATGGACTGTTGACCTATAATTTTGTGTATGATCCCCAATGCACCGTAATGCTTGGCACATAGTAAATTAACACTTCATGGATTCTTTATCAGTCATTCATTCATCAGTTCTTGAGTATTGCCACATTTCCTACCAAGCGTGGGAAAAGGTGGAACAAAGCCCTGAAGATTTGACTTATTCCATTTGGCCCCTAGATTCTTTACGCCTCTAACTAGACATGGTTTATCTTAAATTAAAATAAACTTAGCTTTCATAAATGTCTTCTTTTGAAAATATATTTTGATCTTATGAAATTAACAAAATCTCCAAATATGGCCTTAGAATCATGGCGGTAGAGAACGCATTGTTCATGGGCAGCTGGGTCCCCTTGCCAGATAGGTAACTCAATTCATTTCACATCAATTCAGCAGTCATTCATTGAATGCTTTTTAGACATTTTACTAGGCTTGCTGGGCCTCCAAAGACAAACATCATAAAAGTCTTTGGTCTGATAGAGCTTATATTCAACACTGAGGGAAACAAATGAGAGTTACACAGACAGACAAATAGGAAGTATATGAAAACTGATTCAAAAGAATTGTGAGAAAGACAAAATACTTATTGAGGAGGTGGGTCTCTAGAAGTATCTTGAAGGAAGCTAGAATTCCCAAGAATTAGATGTGAGGAACAGTGTCTTGCAGACCTCCCGTAGGGATGTTGGGGGCCATCTATACCAAGGCTTGGTGGTAAGAGATGGAATAGTATAACAATGACCAAGTTGCTTTTCCTTTGTCAACTTTAGAGTCTCTCTGCTAATTGATAGGGTCGTAATGATCTCTAAGGTCTTGTCCCCTATGAATTATAATGAAGTAAGGTATTGTCTCTTTGTTTTTCAGATTTTAGATGACCCAGAAGTCAAGATAAAAGTCAAGATTCAGTCTTTAATTTATCCTGCTCTTCAGGCTCTTGATATGAATTTACCATCATACCGAGAAAATGCCCATATGCCCATTCTGAGAAAATTAGACATGGTTATGTTTTGGAGCACTTATTTCACCTCAGACAAGGCACTGGAGGAGGCCATGCTTGCTAACCAACATACACCTGTGGAATCAAGCCATCTCTTCCAATTTGTCAACTGGAGCACCCTGCTTCTTGAGAGGTTTCAGAAAGGACATCTTTACACCAACCCAATTCATGGACACTCTGACCTTGCAACAAAGTACCCTGGGCTCCTAGATGTCAGAGCATCCCCCCTGTTAGCTGATGATTCTAGGTTACAGGGTTTACCCTTAACCCACGTCCTCACCTGTCAGTATGATGTCTTAAGAGATGATGGGCTTATGTATGCCTCCCGCCTTAGGGCTGCAGGGGTCCAGGTAGCTCATGAACATGTGGAAGATGGGTTCCATGGAATCCTGTCACTCAGCAGGGATTTTAGAGCAGGCCAGAGGGAATTTAGGAAGTATCTGAGGTGGCTAGAGGAGAACCTCTAGTCCTCATTCAACTTCTCCACTTCACCAAGAGACATTTCTCGTGTGTGCAAAGCACAGCATTGGTTGCTGGCAGGGTTGGGGTAGGTTTGGACTTAGGGTTAGTAACTACACTATGACATTGTTCTGACTGCCCTAGACAGAAAATTGGTGCACAAATAGCTGCAATACAATGAAGTGAAGGGAAGAAATCATGCATTGACCTATTATCAAACCAAGTTTCCTAAGTGCTTAGGAGAAGTTCAAACCAGATGAAATGGGGATCCAGAGGATGAGCAGTGAAGCTCCTCTTCCATCCTGAGCACTTACCTTACAACCTCAACTGTCTACTGCACATGCCAACCTGGCTGTCCAAAGAAGAAAATGCAATGGATCCTGCCTCGCTGAAAACATTATATAAATGTCAGTGGTTATTGTCATAGTGGTAGCTTTTATCACAGCCAGCCTCTCCAACCCAACAGGCCCCAAAGTGAAATCTCTGTCCTCTTTTCTGTAAGTCCGCCCAACCTTTCATCATCCCGGTTTTTTGAGGATGTCCATCAGCTTTGAAACTTCCAAGTCACATCTGATTCTTTTTCTTCTTCATCCTCTAACCCCACAGCAGCCATCCAAGAAGTGGATCAGTTCTGCTGATTCTGTCCCTTCTTTGTTTCTCATGCTGGTATATTTGGGTTCATTGGTGGGTTAGAGGAAAGACCAAGGTTGTGGGTTCATATGGAATTTTGGTGAAGCTAGGACAAACATGAGCTTTTCTATTGTGTGGCACCATGAGGGGGTTGAAAAAAAAAAGAATTCACACTTATTGTATGGCAATAGAGATTCAGCCCCATAATGAGTTAGAGAAGGAAGGAGATGTGTATGACAGCAAAGATCTTAGTGGGAGTATTTGCTCAGTGTTGGGGGTCTGAGCAAGTAAATTTTATGTCCTCAAAATGCCCATTGTGGAGAACAGGTCATCAACGGACAGATGTGGGATGAGCATTCCTAATTAGCCCCAGAAGTGATGGGGAATTTTTCCAGGTCACTTATGGATACCAGACTTAATGTGGAGAGTTTCAAAGGCTCCAGGAATGGTTGGGGCTCACAGTTGCCAGTGGACTGGGAGTCTCATCCATTCCGGAGCTGGGATAGTTTAACAGCTTGACACAGGGTTTGAATGAGGCAGGATACTAGAAAAGTATATGCTGTCTATCACTGTTTATGTTTAGGGGCATTATGACAACTTAGCCTAAGTGACTTCATATGGGAGTTCCAACTACAAAACACAGAGTTCAAACAAAATCACAATGACCTCCCACACCCAATGCACATTTTAGAGTTAGGGTTAGAGTTAGGTCCCTTCCTTCATCACCACTCTAGCCCAGTATTTCCTTGTGTCTCAGTAGGACCACTGCTATATTTTCTCCTCTACTCTCTCTGCCTCCAGTCTCTGCTCTCTCCAATAGTCAACAATAGTTCATAAGTATTTATTCGGTACTTACTGTGTACCAGGCACTGTAATGTACCCACCCTGCACTCTTTAGGATCCAGAGTTTCCTTCGGAGCACATTTAGTCAGTCAATAAACATTTATTATGCACCTACTATGTGCCAGATACTGTGCTAAGTGCTGGATGTACAACAAGAGAGAAAAAGTCTCTGTTCTCAAGAAACTTCCAATCTAATGGGAAAGACAGCATGCAAACAAGTATATTGAGGATAACTAGGAAATGATGAAAATGAGTATTAAGGGGAGTTGGAAAAGGTTTTCTATAGAAGACAGGATTTTAGTTGGGACTTAATAAGCCAGAGAAGCCAGGAGGTAGAGATAAGAACAGAGAACATTCCAGGCAAGGGGGTGTAATGCTAAAGTAATTTAAAGATCTTCCCTGCCTCTTAACAGGACCATGTGACCTGCTTTGAGCTTTGGCCCAGTCCATAACTGGAGTCCCATGAAACCCATGGCAGGAGGAGACTGCTAACGGGTAGAGCAGGAAGAGAGAAGAAGGTGGAACTGAGAGAGGCAGCAGGTAGAGCAGAGCAGAGCAACTAGCATGGATGAGAGAGGGGCATTAGGCCTAAGGGAACTTGTTTGTGGGGAGAACTGATGGAGGGAAGGCTTGGGGATAATGTGTACAAACTTCCTTGTTACCATGCTAGAAATGGCTTTCTGGTACCTGAATAAATATTTTCATTTCATCTTTGAGGAAGACAGTTTATGTTTCATGAATTTACCCTGGAAAAATGCTTATTTATCCATAGTGGCTGCTTTGGGTATCACATTGGTGGTACAAGGGGACAGCGAGAAAAAATACTTGGGGCCCAGAGATGGAGTTTATTTATGTAATAGCCAGAAGACCAACATCACTGGATTGGAGAATAAACATTGTGGAATAAGGCGTAAGGAGAATAGAAAAGTGTATGTGTGGGGGGGTAGGTTATGAAGGGCTTTGAATGCTAAACAGAGCTTTTTATATTTGCTTCTGGAGGCAATAAGGAGCCATTGGAGTTTACTAAGTGAGTGAGGTGACAGTAGCAGACCTGTGCTTTAGGAAAATCACCTTGATGGTTGAATGGAGGAGAGACTGGAATGGGGAGAGATGTGAGGTAGACAGACTGCTCCCCCCAGCAGATTTTTACAACAGTCCAGGAGTAAAGTGATGAGGGTCTGCAAAAAGGGGGTGACAGTGACAGAGGAGAGAAGAAGGTGTATTGTAGAAATGTTGCAGAGGTGCCATTGACAGGCTTTGGCAACTACTTGGATATGGGGTGGGGGGGGGGGAAGAGAGCGAGGAGTCCAGGATGACTCCTTTGTTGTTGCCTTTGACAGTAATAAGGAAGTTTACTGGGGGAAGGGTTTTGTTTTTTTGTGGGGGGGGGGAGGTAAGGTAAAGAGCTCCATTTTGGATTTGAGTTTAAGATGTCTACTGGTCATTATATTGAAGCTGTTTGGAGGCAGTTGGAAATGTGAGATTCGAGGTCAGCAAAGAGGATTAGAGTTAGGGTCAGGATAGAATTGAGAATCACCAGCATCAAGATGAAGTCGTCAGGTGAAGAAGAGAAGAGGCCCCAAGGCAGGATGCTGAGGGACACCCAGAGCTAACACAAATGGCTTGGATGGAGGAGGCAGATGAAGAGTGGTCAGATGGGTAAGAGAAAAAAACAACAGGAGGGAGAGAGAGATACAGAGGCTGAGAGACAGAGAAACAGAGATAGATTGAGACAGAGATAGAGAGAGACAGAGACAGAGAGAGAGAGAGATACTGAAAACCTGGAGAGAGGGGAAGAGAATATGCCTTTCTCTAGTGTCAGGCACTGTGCTAAGTGCTTTTTACGAATATTTTATCCTCACAACTACCCAGGTGCTATTGTGATCTCCATTTCACAGTTGAGGAAACTGAGGCAAACAAAGGTTAAATGTCTTACTCATAGTCACATACTGGTAAATGTCTGAGGCCACATTTGAACTTAGGACTTCCTGACTTCATGTCCAGTGCTCTAGCCACTTGAGAAGAGAAGACCGGGGGAGGGGGAAGAGGATGATCAATGTCAAAGGCTGCAGAGAGGTCAAGAAGAATAAGGACAGAGAAAGGCTCATTGGATTTGTCAATTAAGAAATCTGGTAACTTTGGAGAGAACAGTTGGAGGAGCATGATGAGGTTGGAAGGAGAATTATAAGGGGTTAAGAATGAGTGAGAATACAGAAAGTAGTGGCACCTATTGGAGATGCCACTTTCACAGAATTTTTCCACAAATGAGAGAAGAAATAGAGTATAGTTAGAAGGGATGGAATTCAAGGGATGAGTCCTTTCCTGATCCTTCCAGAAATTAGTGCTTTTCTCCCTTCTTGCCCCTCCCTCAACTAGATGATACTTAACTTGTATATGTAAGAGACATGTATATGTGGCTGTTGTGTAAATATATTTAAAGATGTGGCTCGAGGTTAACATGAGTAGATACATTCTGAGGTCTGAACAATTTGGCAAAGAGTAGGAGGAGAACTAGAATGGCATTGCCAACAGCCAAGCTGGGGTGAGGGGCAAGCAGGAGCAAGGGACACTGAGGCAGAGAAATTTCTTCTCCAATCTCCAAGATGGTTATTGGACTAGAATTATATCTATCTGCAACCTTTCAACTATCTTTAATGAAGGGATGTAATCCTGGCTCTCAAGGCTTATCCTCTTCCTCAGTTGGTTATGTGAAAGATTATTTCCAAAAGACAATAGCAACTAGACTCACTTATACACATAAAACAAGTGGAATTCAGAAGAGAATACGGAATAATGAATGATCTCTTCAGCTAGGGTGAAATAGAATCTCCAGTCAGCCAAGGAGGCAGGAACAGTCTTAACAAGGGAGTTTACAAGGAGAGCCTTAACTCTTTAGTGTTATAAGTGCTAGAAGTCAGGGAACGTGATGAAGACTGGTTTCCCACTTGACTTTGGAGGCTTTTATTAGCTATTCAGAAATTCATGCCTCACCTCTGCCTCAGTCATGTTTCTCGAGGTTCTTACTCAAAATATATCCAACAAAATGGAAGTTACTTCTCCCTCGCATAGTGTCATGGTTCATCGTTCCCTTAGCCAGTTAAGGGTCATGTCTTCTTTGCATGTACACAACAGAAGTCATAGGGCTGTCCTTTAGGAAAAATATGCCTAAATTAGAGCCAAGAAATGACTACAGATATAAATATTTTATCACACATATATATGCACCTGTTGTTTCTACTGATAAGACAAAAGCTCTCCAATGCCTAGGATTATTTTATTTTGCCTTTATCTTTCCAGAACTTAGCACAATGCCAGGGTCACATTAAATTGAAGGAATCCATTGATCTAGTTGTTCCTTCCAACAAAACAGATAAAAAATTATCCATGTGTGCCAATCCCACTCAACTCTTGGGCATGCTCTCTCCTAATTTGCCATGGGATTGGCTCCACTGCTGGAAGCCTTCCTCATTTTCTCCTGAAATCAAAAGGATGAAAATGGATTGATGGGATGATCTACCAGTCATGCCTTAGTCTTGTGAAGTGGTCAGGCCATTTGCCCTTCTTAGCATACTTTTCCCTAATGACATCTTTTATTCTTGTTCTTCAGAATTCCTCACTGTGCTATGTGTCAGCCTCTTCACAACCACCACCCACCCTTCCATGATCTTCTGTGGGCTATTCACTTTCAGTTCTTTGGAGGTGTTTATGTCCCACATATCAGCCCCAGAACTGCAATGACCAGTTATTGGAGGAAGGAACATTGGCCGTAGCCAAGTATCAAGTACAATTAAAAAGATTATTATTGTAAACATCTATTTCTTGGCATCACAAGAACTTCCTATTATAAGTCTGATTCCTGGAAATTAATGCAGAATTAGCTAGAGGCCCATCTATTTTATCTCCTCCAACCCAACAATAGTCTTCAACAAGTAGTTAATAAACATTTGTTAAGTGCCTTTGATATGCCAGGCAACATCCCTAGCATTTATTTCACCACTGAAGCTAGATGGATAGTTAATAGAGAGCTGGATCTAGAGTTGGGAGGCATGAGTTCAAATCCAACTTCAGGTATTACTAGCTGTATGACCCTGGGCAAGTCATACACTTTATGCCTCAATTTCCTCATCTGTAAAATGGGCATAACAACAGCACCTACCTCCCAGGGTTGTTGCAAAGATAAAATGAGATAATATTTGTAAAGTACTTTGCAAATTTTAAAGTGATATGTAAATGCTTATTACCATTATTATTGTGTGGATGAAATTATATATTTTCCACTCAGTCTTGCTTAAGTATTGTTTTACAGCTTTCGTTCAAAAAGTACAAATGACACAGACAAAGAAAATTAGAGGAAAAAGTTTACCTGCTAACTTTGAACTTAGTTATTCATGCTTAAATTTATAGGTAGAGAATGTTATTTTATTTTCATAGAACCACAGAACTTTTAAGCTGGGAAGATCCTTAGAGATTTTTTAAACAAAGCTTCTCCTTTTAGAGGTGAGAAAGTAAAGCATGGAGAGAGTACATAGCAGAACTGTATTTGGCAGCAGAAAGCTGTGGTTTGAATGTGACCCAAACACAAAATAGTGATGTTATCATGAACAAGTCACTTCATCTCTGAGCCTTAGTTTTTTTCATGTGTAAAAAGAATCTGGCTAATTGATAGGGTTGTTGTGAGTAAAGTACTTTATAAACCTTAAAATATAACATAAAAGTGTTATCTTTATCACCATTGTTACCATCTTCATCATGACTATCACCTCCCTCTAAGGTCACGTAACAGGAGTGGTTCTATATATCATGTTTTCTAATTTGTTCTTTCTGCAATACCACTTTTTCACTTACATCTGAAAAACCTTGTGTTTTAGGAAAATTGGCATTAATGATCAAGGGTTGTCAAACAACATTTTCTTTGTTATTTTTCTGTTGTCTTCCCAGGAATGCTGCATAATTTTAATAAATGCATGGGATGTGTCTGGTTGGAAGAGAACCTTTCAATGTCTTCTAACTAAAAAGAAGAAGATTTTAATAGTCAAGAGACAAGCCCGAAGACATATTGCATTCTCTACATTTTTTCATGGAATTGCATAATGCTAAAGATGTGGTATTCAGGGGAAATGATGTATAAAAGTCTGCTTCTTTCCTATTATTAACAATATCAGGGATATCTTCTCCATTGCTGTATAAATTATTCTTCAAAAGTTTTATGTAAAAGATAAGGAAGTAGGCAGGTGGGTTAGTTATGACCAATATGTTTTCTGTCTGTCTCCATCTCCATCTCTGCCTCTGTCTCTCTATCTGTCTCTCTCGAACTCCCATACACATACATACCTATTTCTGGGGGTCGTACTTTCACATACTTTATGAATAAACCCCTCAATGTCCTCGCAAATATCTTATCACCAACATGGCTTTTCTTAAGTACATGGAGTAGAATTCAGCTGCTATCCCCTTCTTAATTCTCTTGAGTACCATTTCTACCTCTGGAATGTTGCAATTGCCTCCTAATTAGATTTTCTGCATTAAACCTGGACCTCCTCCAAGTCTTTTTCCACTGAGCTGCCAAAGTCATATTCCCAAAGCGTAAGTTGGATCATGTTATTTTCTTTCCCCCAAACCTCCAGTGGTTCCCTATTGTCTCTATCTCAGTGATCCTTAACTTTTGTTATGTCATGGGACACCTTTGGTAGTCTGCTGAAGCCTATAGATGGACCCCTTCTTAGTATATTTTTAAACCCACAAAATAAAATACTGCGGTTACAAGAATCCAATTATATTGAAATACAGTTATCAACATGACCAACAAGTTGGAGGACTAGATATTTTCTGTAAGTCTCATTAACTCTCAAAAACTCTCTTTCCAAGAGGAATTATGTGTCAGGGGAAAAGTAGTTCCAGCTATCTCTGCAAGTCAAGATTTCAAGAAACCTGACAAGGTATCAACCTTATGAATTAAGAGCAAAGAATGTTCATGCCTAAATCATTCTCTCAGGATCCCTCTCTATCCTCACACTCATAATCTCGCAGATTGCATAATTGGACCCCCTCACTTGTGTTCTAGGGCCATCTCTGGAAATTCTCTGTTATTGTTTCAGTTTTTACTAGTGCCCTCTGACCCAACCCTCACCCCACCAATCTGCATCTATAAAGAGAAGACCTCAACACTATCCACTCACTAATGGAAAAGAGGAAGATATAGAAAGGCAGGTACTCATCATAGAACTAAAGAATAGAGGGAACTTGGGCATTCTTCCAGTGTGCGTGCATGTGGAAATGCACAGGGTCTGAGGGAAAAGAGACTGACATTCAGTTCCATTCAGTCATTTTACCTCAGAAACCTCTCAGGCCAGTGAGAAGCTAATTCTCCAATGCTGAGATAGCTCTTTGAAATTCAGTACCCAGGGGACCCACTATCAAAAAGAAAGGAGCCAGAAAGTAAGCAATGAATGAATTAAAGGAAAAATAGCCAAACTTCCAAAGATCTCGGGAGAGAAAAATTCAGCTAAAAACCTATAGCATAAGCAAATCATCCAATAAAGAAGATATTAAAAATAGGAAAAGGAAAGAGAAGAAGCATTTATATAGTGTCTACCACTCACCTGTTTTGGCCTAACAACACCAAGAAAGCACAGGTGCTCCATCAGTCACCACCACACTATCCATATGTGGATCCATGTTACAATGGATGGAGAAGCTTTGAAGGCTGTGGATAAGTTCACTTGGTAATGTACTGTCCGGGAATGTACACATTAGCAATGAGGTTGAAGCACACACTGCCAAAGCTAATTCAGTATTTGGGACACTCTGGGGGAAAGAGTGGGAGAGAAGAGGTATTAGACTGACTAACAAACTGAAGGTCTACAGAGTCTGACAGTGCTGACCTCATTGTTGTACATCTGTGAAATCTGCATACTCTACCAGTGCCATGCCAGGAAATTGAATCACTTGCATTTGAATTGTCTTAGGAAGATTCTGAAGATCATCCAGTAAGGATAAGGTATCAGACACTGAGGGCCTTACTTGAACTAAACTCCTAAGCATTCAAACTCTGCTTCAGAGAGTGCAACTCCAATGGACTGGCTATGTTGTTCAAATGTAAAACATACATTTGTCAAAAAGACAATGTTATGGAGAACTCACACAGGGAAAGCGTTGATATGGTCGTCAGAAAAAATGATACAAGGACACTCTCAAGGGCTTTCTAAGGAACTTCAGAATTGATTGTGTAATGTGAGACACTGGCATAGGACCACTCATCCTAGTGTGCCCACATCAGAGAAGGTGCTGTGCTCTATGAGCAAAGCTCATATGAGACAGTTCAAAGGAAATGCAAGATGCGCAAACTTAAGAATGTCTATCCCAAGTGTTCATGTAGACTCTTTGTGCCCAACCTGTGGTAGAGCATTCTGAGTTCATATTGGTCTGATCAGTCACAGCTGGATGCACTGAAACTTGACTAAGCATGGTGATATTATTTGGATCCTCTTCGAGAACTAAGGATAGGCAATCAACTATCTGCCGGGTATTGTGCTAAGCACTTTATAAATATAATTTCAATTGATCCTAGAGAAGAAGCAAATAATTCAACAAAGATAGTCACAAGACATCTGAACAAGTGCCAATATTTCTTAACATATACTGTAAGAGAAAGGAAATTGAACCAAAACCTGATGAGTCATAAGACCTTATGGATTCCTGAGTCACCACGGAGCTACAGAATATTCCAGACTGGCATAAGAGAGAAATCAGAAGTTTGAATGAAGAAGCTAAAAGGCAGCAAGTGGCAGAATTAATGCCCTGCACAGCAAAATAATTAGTAGAACAGACCAACTTGAACATGAACAAACTGAAATAAAGAAGAGAAGCAAACATTAAAAGAACTTGTGATCTTGATCTAGAAGCAGAATGCAGAGACAACTTAAGGATCATACATCTCTCAGAAGAACAATACAAGTCAAAAAACAATATACCATAATGCAAGAAATAACAGGAGAAAACTGCCTAGAACTTCTGAATATATAAAAGTATAATAGGAAAGAATCCAGAGTTTGCTTCCAGAAAAAAAAATCTATGCTACATACTTCAAAACACATAGATTAAATTTGCAATTCCAATGACAATCACATTCTGTAAGTGACCAGGGGAAAAACTTCTAAATATAAAAATAAGGAAAATTTAAAAACACTAGACCTACACCCAATCAAAATTGTAGCATAGAATGGAAAAGTATAACCCAAAAAGCAAAGGAGCTGAAGAAGCAACCTAAAATGGCATATACTGTAAACCTATGCTTAATCATCAGTGAAAAAATACAGGTATTTAGTAAGAAACATTTGAAGCATTCTTATACAAAAGAGACTGAACATGAGTAGAGTATTCAATTTACAAAATAATAGAAGCACAAGAAAAATAAACAACTTTTTTTAAAAAATTATTTTCAGTTACATATAAACAAAAATTTTAATTTTTTAATTTTGAGTTTCAAACTCTCTTTTTCTCTCACTCCTCTTGCTCCTCCTTGAGAAGGCAAGAAATTTGATGTAGATTATAACATTTCCATATTAGTCATGTTGCAAAAGAAAAAGATCAAAAGAAAATAATAACAATAAAATTAAAAGATATGTTTCAATATATATTCAGATTCCATCATTTTTTTTCTCTGAAGCTGGATAGCATTTTTCATTATAGTCCCTTGAGAATTGTTTTGGATTATTGTGTTTCACAGTTGATCATCTAACAATATCCTACATTACTGTTTACAATGTTCTCCTGGTTCTACTTATTTCACTTTGCATCAGTTTATGTAAGTCTTTGAAGCTTTTTCTGAAAGCATCCTACTCATCATTTATTATAGCAAAATAGCATGTCATCATAATCACATGCCACAACCTGTTCAGCCATTACCTGATTAATGGGCATCCCCTCAATTTTCAATTCTTTGCCACCAGAAAAGAGCGAATTTAAATCTTGTTGTACACATGTATCCTTCTCCTTTTCCTTTGCTTTCTTTGGGATACAGTAGTAGCATTGCTTTCTCAAAGATGACCCACAGTTTTTATAGTCCTTTCAGCATAGCTCCAAATTGTTCTCCTGAATGGTAGGATCAATTCCCAACTTCATCAACAGTGCATTGGTGACCCTATTTTCCCATATCCCCTCCAGCATTTGCCATTTTCTTTTTCTTTCATATTAGCAATAAAATTTTCAGAGGAAGAAAAAGCAGCAAAATAAATTTCATCTATCTCAAGAGACTATTAAAATTGAGGAGAGGAGATCTAGAAAAAGACACATGTGGGGATTAAAACAGAAATAACAGCACAGCAGCTATTAAGATATTTCTAAAAGTATAGTAGAGGATAAAAAGAAAAGCAGAACTTAAAATAACATAGAAATCATGATTGAGGAGCAAACTTGAAACACTAGAGACCTAACTTAATGCTCTTCCTCACAGGCATTTAACTAAAGATTAACAGTGAAAGACAAAAGATAAAAAGGGAGATAGAAGGTAGATGGAGATGTGTGCTGTACTCTAATCAACTCAATGGTCAAAAATGAAGGGAAAATAACTCATAGTCTCTTAGCAAGAAGTACTCTAGGATTAGATGAAATGGCAAAAGAAGGAATGGAAATAGGGATAAAGAAAGGTACAGAAGCTGATTTAATAGAGGAGGAGGTCCTATTGAAAAATACTTCCATGGAGAAAGAGATATATGCTGTAATGGGATGTGGAAGGATTGAAATAGGTATAATCTGGAGGCATTTGGTGCTCAAAGACAGAAATCTTTCTGAGAAAATGTTCTACCTTTATGTATAAACTCCTCCCTCAAGAGAAGGGAAATTAGGTGCAGCCAAGATGGCAGAGTAGAAAGATGCATGTACTGTAGCACTTCCCCCACAGCCCACAAAATAACCTGTAAAAATGACTCTCAACAAAGTTTAGAGCAGTGGGAGCCACAGAACAACAGAACAAAAGAGGTTTCCAGCCAAAGGTAACCCAGAAGGTAAACAGGAGAGGTCTATCTCTGGGATGCTGAGCAGAGCAGAGTACAGCCCTGGTCATGCAGCACTGGGAGGAACAGGACCTGAACAGACCTCTGGGCAGAGTTACTATCAGGGAAGGTCCCAGATATCTCAATCCACAACTGAGAAAGAAAGTGACAAAGGTCAGTGGGGAAGGGCTTTCCCAACTGGGCGAGAGGGAATGGGGTTCCTCCAGCAATAGCCCCAGGTGATGGCAGAGGCTGTGGCAGCAGACTGTAAGCAGTTATGAAGGCTGGGAAGCAACCTGGATCCATTGTTTGGGCAGCTCAGCTTAAAGCCTCTGGTAGTAAGGAGCAGCTGATTTAAACCCTAGCCCTGAGTGATGGCCCTGCCCCCACCCAAAGTCCAGGGGAACTGAGCAGCTGAGTCAAATCTCTTGACAAAAGATTCAGATGTCAAGTAACTGACTGGGAAAATGCCCCAAAAGGGGGGAAAAATAAGACCATAGAAGGTTACTTTCTTGGTGAACAGACGTCTCCTCCCATCTTTTCAGATGAGCAAGAACAAGGCTTACTGTCACAGGAAGTTAAGACCCCTGCCTCCAGAGCTTCCAAAGTGAATTTAAACTAGACTCAGGCAATAGAAGAGCTTGAAAAGTGAGTTAACAGCTTGCTAAAGTAGAACCAAAAAAAATGCTGAGGAAAATAACACCTTTAAAAAGAGGCTAACTCATTTGGAAAAATAGGTCCAAAAATCCAATGAGGAGAAGGAGGCATTAAAAAGCAGAATCAGGCAAACAGAGGAGAGGTTCATAAACTCACTGAACAAAATAGTTCTCTGAAAGAGAGAACTGAGTTCAGGGAAATGAATGACTATGAGATAAACCAAGCAGTTACAAAACAAAGCCAAAAGTTTGAAAAAAAAAATAGAAGATAATGTGCAGCATCTCATTGGAAAAACAACTGACCTGGAAAATAGATCCAGGAGAGACAATTTAAAAATTATAGAACTACCTGAAAGCCATGATCAAAAAAAGAGCTTAGATATTATCTTCCATGAAATTATAGAGGAAAACCGCCCTGATATTCTAGAACCAGAGGGCAAAATAAATATTGGAAGAATCCACCGATCATCTTTTGGAAGAGACCCAAAAAGAGAAACTCCTAGGAATATTGTGGCCAAATTTCAGAGTTCCAAGGTCAAGGAGAAAGTATTGCAAGCAGCTAGAAAGAAACAATTTGAGTATTGTGGAAATACAACCAGGATAACACAGGATTGGTAGCTTCAACATTAAGGGATAGAAGGGCTTGGAATAGGATATTTTGGAAGTCAAAGGAACTGGGATTAAAACCAAAAATCACCTACCTAGCAAAACTGAATATAATACTTCAAGGGAATAAATGGTCATTCAATGATATCGAGGACTTTCAAGCATTCATGTTGAAAAGACCAGAACTATATAGAAAATTTGACTTTCGAACACAAGAATCAAGAGAAGCTTGAAAAGGTAAACAGGAAAGAGAAATCATAAAAGACTTCCTATAGCTGAACTGTTTACATTCCTACAGGGAAAGAAAATATTCATAACTCTTGAGACTTTTCTCAGTATTTGGGTAGGTAGAGGGATCATACATACACACACACACACACACATACACACACACACACATATAGCAGAAAGTACAGGCTGTGTTGAATCGGAAGAGATGATATCCACAAATATATATATATAAATTAAGGGGTGAGGGAAGAAAATACTGGGAGGAGGAAGGGAGAAATGGAATGGGGCAGGCTATAACTCATAAGAGAGATAAAGAAAAATCTTGTTCAATGGAGGAGAAAAGGGAGAAGAGGAGAGGGGAAAAGTGAAGCTGTTCTCTCCACATATGGCTTAAGGAGGGCATAACATGCTCACTAAATTGGGTATGAAAATATATCTTATACTACAGGAAGTAGGGGAGGAGGCAACAAGTGGGGTGAGGGGAATGATAGAAGGGAGGGCAAATGGGAGAAGGGAGTAACTAGAAATAAACACTTTTGGGAAGGGACAAGGTCATGTGAGAGAATAAAAGAATAAGGGGGTATAGAGTAGGATAGAGGGCAATATAGTTAGCATTGCACAACATGATTATTATGGAAATCTTTTGCAAAACGACACATATATAGCTTGTATTGAATTGCTTGCCTTCTCAGTGGGGATGGGTAGGGAGGGAGTGAGGGAAAAAAGGTGGAATTCAAAGTATTAGAAATGAATGTTGAGAATTATTATTGCATATAACCAGGAAATAAGAAACACAGGTTATGGGGTATAGAAATTTATCTTGCCCTACATGAAAAGAGAGAAGATAGGGATAAGGAAAGGGTGGGGTGTGATAGAAGGGAGGGCTCATTGAGGGAAGAGGAAATCAGAATGCAAGGTATTAGGGGGTGGAGTGAGGGGAGAGATGGGGAGAAAAATTGGACATGTTACAAAGTGTTGTAAAAGCAATTAGTATTAAAACAATTGACTGAATTAATTATTGAGACTAAAGCAGAAATATCTTTAGTTTGGGGAAATAAATTTTAGTCTAAGTCTCCTAGAGGCAGGTAACTTCAGGTAAAATTTGGCATTGATGGAAAAGTTAAGGTTTTAATGGTAAATTTGATTTTATGATTGTTATTTAAGTAGGAACTAGAACAGATATAGAAAGGCATGTAAGCCACTTAAGACTTGCTTCAAAAGATGTTCCTTAGCTAATGTGAAATTATAATCATATCTGAAACCTGGTTATTGGAACTTGCAATTTCAAGATGCTATGGGACTATTAAGTCACTGTCCTTCTGAGTCTAACTCCAGGTATGGATAGCAACAAAAGTGATCTGAGCCTCCAATCCATGATGCCAGTAAGCCTGTGAGATGCTGGTATGAACTGAAAAAGGTGATCTCATGGGAAGGGTGAGAGAGTGGCTGTTCAGCCTGGGCTGAGGTAGGATTCTCCTGACTCAATTTCTCCACTGACACCTGGCAGACTCTAGACCTCACTGAATGCAAGTTGACAATCTACTCCTGCCTGGACCTGACATGAAGTTGGGGAGATATTGTTTCCCTGCATTGTCCCTACTCTTAGTGGCAATTTCCTATAGACAAAAGGCTTATAACCTTAATAGCAGATCTATTAAATTATAGATTGTTGGTAGGGGAACATCCAAGGTCAAGTCTAAAATTAAGCTATTAGTCTTAGGACTTTAGATCAACAACAATAAGCTAGGGTCCTTTAATTCTTAGTAATAATGTGGAGACAATTAGGTCAGGGCTTGTAAAGTTAGCATGCATAGTTATTATTTGTGTCTCAGTTGGTTAATGTTAAAAAAAAAATCTGGTTGTGGTCTATATTGTAAATGTTTAAGAGAAATATCACATGACCAAAAGCTGGAATTGTGTTATGTGATATGAACGGTGTTAAAAATGAAAAAAGAAAAGATAAAGGAAATTAATGCTCTCTACCAGCAACAAGCACTCAGAAGTGCGAAAAGGAATGCACCCAGAGAGGTGATTAAATAATAAATAGAAAAGAAAATTATCATGGGGAAATCAGGAGGGAATAAACACTTATTAAGCACCTACAATGTGCCAGACACTGTGTTAAACTCTTTCCCAGTATTATCTGATTCTCATAGCAATCCAGTGAGATAGGTGCCATTATGATCCCCATTTTGTAGTTGAGGAAACTGAGACAGACAGAGGTTAGATGACTTGCTCAGGGTCATATAGCTTTCTGCTTGAGAAGTCAAATTTGAATTCAGGTCTTCCTGACTCCAGGCCTAGAAATCTACTCAAAAATCCTGGGTGGGTAGCTGCATAGCAGGTGATATACAGAAATATCTATAAGGAGCAATACTTCTATGGTCACTACTTCCTTCATGAACTGATACTTGATAGAGAAAAGGGGAAAGAGGTAAAGGTCTACAAGGCAATACAACAGAGATTGCTTAGAAGAGGAAACTCAAAATTTCTGCTTTAGACCCTAATTCCACAAGGAACACAAAAACTTAAAGCAGGATGAAATCAAATATGAAGACCAGAAATCAAAGAATAAAAGTTTAGAATAGGAAGAAAGGGAAAAGAATTAATGAAGAGAATTAGATAGAGTAATCCTTTTTTCAAATGCAAAGAAAATTTTTTAAAATCAGCAAATAAGGTTCAAGGAAAATAAAGGAGGGGTGATTTTAACTAACTGCCTAACAAAAAGAGAAAAAAATAGGGAAAGAATTTTGTAACTAAATAAAAAGAAGAAAGCAAAAAGAATCGATGGTAGGTAAAACCACAAAACTAAAACAATAGAATAACAAATGGGAAGAAGTTGAAAGTAATGGGAAGAGAGCCTGTGGTTGTCTTAAAGCACATTAAGTACAAAGAACCCAAGGAAAATGGTACTAACTAAAAAAAAAAAAAGAAGAGGAGAAAACAAATCCCAGTTCGGGGGGGGGGGGGGAAATAGAGACACATTTAGAGGAAAACATAAACCTCTCATAAGTTAAAATGTGAATGGATTAAACTGTTCAGTACAATGAAAAAAGAACAACAGATTGGGTAAGGAAGCAAAACCCCATAATTTGTTGCTAAGCAGAATCAAATTGCAAAAGCAAACACATACACAAAGTAAAAATGAGATGGAATAAATTTTACTCTATACCAGGTGAATTCCAAAAAGCAGGAATTGCAGACATTCTATGAGACAAAGCAAAAACAGAAATTTACAATATAAATAGATAAATAAGGACATTATGTAATGATGAAAGGAATCAAGGAAAACAAATTGATATCAGTATTAAATTCATATGCTCCATAATTGAGAGCATACAAATCCATAAAGAAAAATACGCTGAAAATCTAAGCAGCAATACGATAATAACTGTTCAATCATTCAGTTATGTCAGACTCTTCATGACACCACTGACCATGGCATGACAAGCTCTTCTATCCTCCACTATCTCTTGAAGTCTGTTGAAGTTCACGTTCATTGTTTCCATGACACTATCTATCCAGCTCATCCTTTGCTGTCTCCTTTTCCTTTTACCTTCAATCTTTTCCAAGCCCAGGGTCTTTTCCAATGAGTCCTGTTTTCTCATTAAGTGGCCAAGGTATTTAAGCTTCAGCTTCAGCATTTGACCTTCCAGTCAATTTCAGCCTGAATTCATTTCTTGAAGTATTGACTGATTTGATCTCTTTACTTTCTAAGGGACCCCCAAAGTCTTAACTCAAAAGCATCAAGCGTGCAGCACTGAGCTTTCCTTAGAATCCAAATCTCACAACCATAGATTGCTAATGGAAAAAACAATGTAACTACATGAAATTTTGTCTGCAAGTGATGTCTCTGCTTCTTAGTATTCTATAGCTTTCCTTTCAAGGAGATTTTAATGTTCATCTTTCATATCTGGATAAATCTAACAAAAGAGAAACAAAAAGGTAAAGTACAGAATTGAAAGAAAAAATTTCAGAGAAAATTTTATGACCACTGATAAATGGGATTGTTAATGGTACCACCAAATTGAACATTTACTAAAACAAGTCCAGGGCTGTTGCTGGTAGGGTCCCGATATAACTGCTATGCCTTCCTCCTCTTTCCTTTTGCCAAGTGGGAGAGGGTAACAAATTCCCTGTCATTCTCAGCACTCTCTTTCCTTAATCTGATCTGGAAGATGGGATTTAACAGAATCTGCTAAAATTATTTTTTAGCTCTTCTAACTTTTCACTGAAGCCCTAGCTAGGTCAGAATCAGGACTACAGGGAATCTCTTAAGAGATTCCCTCAACTTTTAAAAATTTTTACTCAAGTAAACTTTACTTCTATGTTCACTCCTTAAAAACTTTGAAATTGAGAGCTTTGAACCTGACAGTCAAGGTGAATGTGACTCTGGAAAAGATTCAGTGGTGCCTAGTCTCCTCTCCCCCATACTGGGGAACTCAAAACTTTGTTTCTGAAGTGTCTCTTTTTTACATCTTTTTTCCATCTCTTTTTTTTTTACATTTTACATCTCTTTTTTCCAATTTGACTTAGTGCCAAATAATATAGTAATTTTTGACCTATCTTGAACATCAAGTTAGAAATGACACATTTCCCTTAAAATAAGACCAAAATGAATTCAATTACTTTTGGTTGTGTTCCAGTACACAAATGCTTTTCTCTTTTAGGTACATCAGGAAATGGTTGTGTTAGCCAACCTGCCTCTCTTTGATTTAAGGGGAAAAAATTTCCCTTTTCTTCCTTGTCTCTCTCTCCACATTCAAAACTTGGTCAGAGTTGGAATGGAGAGAGAAAAAATGAGAGAGAGTAAAAGAGAGTGAGAGACAGACAGACAGACACACACACACACACACACACACATACACAGAATAAAGAGAATACCTAACAACTTTCTAAAGAATTTTCAAACCTTTTACTTTCAAACCCTTTCTTCACACTGTTTGTGCAAATAGGTCATATTTTCCTTTCTACACACACTCCTCTCATTCCTACATGCTTAAACTTTCTTGTCTTCCCTTCGATCTATTTATCCTTCTGGTGGACTTTGATTAAAGCCCCTACCTTTTTTAAATAAAGCACATGCTTTATTTCTTTCTAATTCTTACTTGATGCTTCTTTTACCCTCTTTGACTTACCTTTACCCATCATGTAATCTAAACAGTAAAGTATTTTTCTCTCCCATCCACCTGTTTCTCTGATGCTGTTGCAATAAGAGAGGGAGGGAGAGGGGGAGAGAAAGAAATAGCAGAATTCCAAGAAAGGTACAGCTGCAACTGTTGGTGGCTGGCTGCATTTTCAACCTTACAGGGTGTCAGATAACAGACACTCTCATCACACAAACAAAAACACAGAACAGATATAGAAAAAGTAATGCAGATAATAACAGGGAGAATCCAAAAGCTCGGACAGGATTGTCAGAAATCCCCTGCACAAATCAGACAGTTTTACTTGGCCTTTCAGATTGTAATGAAGATCAGGTAAGATATTGCTTTTTTTGAGGTCTTAGAGAGCAAGCTTTAAGATAACATAGGGACAGATCCCTGGGTGCAGGGAGAAATTGGTTCATCCATTTTGTCTACAAGTCTACAGATGGGTATAGATGGGGAGGGGAGGGTTCCAATAGGAATCGTGTAGTCCACCCACCTCTACCGGCATCCTGTAAGAGGGAAAAAAATAACTGGCAGGAATTCCCAAAACAAGGTATCCTTTGTCAGGAGGGGATTCTGTGAGAGCCTGTTGCAGGCTTGACCCAACATTCCTGCAAGCCTTCCTAGGTGTTTGAGGGATGAAACCCAACTATAGGGCATGGAAGGATAGGAAGTTTCTTGAGGGAGGGGGAAGCTTATTTTGACTCAGAATGCCACAGACCTCAGACTATGCCCCACATTGGGCACCACAGAAATAATGAGGTTTGAGGGGGATTCAGGGAACCCCCCAAGGAACAGAATACATCTGGAATGAATTCACGAACTCAAGGATTCTTTAAGTCAAGGTGGTAAGGATTTATTGTAATGCCGATATACCAGGCAGAGCTCCTTAAGGAATTCGCATTCCTCAAGGAATTCGCAATTTAACAGGAGTGATGCTAAAACTCATGAAGTAAAAGTAGTAGATTATGTGTCATATATGCTAATTAGTTCATAACTTACAACCTTGGTCACAGGTGTCATTCACTACTGGAAACCAGGGGAAGAGGTTTCTCGGATGAGGGTATTTTTGGTCTGTTATGTCTGTAGCAAGATAGCTTTGAGAGTTGACATGTACAGCTTGACCTCTGAATTGTGTACGACTTTGGGAATCAACCCATGATAATTCTGTGGTTATAAGATAATCCTGGTTTTGCAAGAGAATTTCTTCAGAGGTCAGCTTATTCTTGTGATGAGGAAAGACAGTTTATTTTACTGGACCCCTTCCAATGAGTAATTTGGGGGAAAGGTAGTTTGTCTTCCTGGGTCCCACTCATGAGACATTGCTAGGAATAGAGCCCTTGGGTTAGGGAGAAAACTGTCAGGGATAGTGTTTTCAGGTTAAGGAGAAATGTGATCTTTAAAACTGGGTCCAATCCCAGTTCCTGGGGTAAGAACTCACTGTTTGACAAAAGCTGCTTGGAAAACTGAAAAATAGTGTGGCAGAAACTGGGCATAGGCCAAGGCCAAAATAAAGTCCAAATGGGTTCATGATGTAGGTGTAAAAGCTGATATTATAAACAAATTAAGAGAGCAAGGAATAGTTTATTTGTCAGATTTATGGAGAATGGAGTAATTTATGGCCAAGCAAGATATAGAGAACACTAAGAAATGCAAAACGGATAATTTTGATTGTATTACATTGAAAAGTTTTTTCACAAATAAAGCCAAATGCAACCAAGATTAGGAAGGAAGCAGAAAACTGGGAAATAATTTGTACAACTGGTGTCAGTGATAATGGCCTCATTTCTAAAACATAGAGAGAACTGAGTCAAATTCATAAGAATACAAGGCATTCCCCAATTGATAAATAGTCAAAGGATATGAACAACAAGTTTTCACAGAAAGAAATTAAAGCTATCTATAGTCTTATGAAAAAATGCTCTAAAACACTATTGATTAGAGAGATGCAAATCCAAACAGCTTTGAGGTACCACATCACACCTATCAGATTGGCTAAGATGACAGAACAGGAAGATAATAAATGTTGGAGAAGATGTGGGAGAGTTGGAACACTTGTTCATTGTTGGTGGAACTGTGAGCTGATTCAACCATTCTGGAGAGCAATTTGGAACTAGGTCCAATAAAAATGTGCATACCCTTTGACCCAGCAATACTGCTTCTAGGGCTCTATTCCAAAGTGATCATAAAAATGAGAAAAGGTCCCACATGTACAAAAATATTTATAGCAGCTCTATTTGTGGTAGCCAAGAACTAGAAATTGAGGGAATGCCCATCAGTTGGGGAATGGCTGAACAAGTTGTGGTATATGAATGTAATGAAATACTATTGTGCTGTAAGAAATTATGAACAGGCAGACCTCAGAAATACCTGGATAGACTTATATGAACTGATGCTGAGTGCAATGAGTAGAACGAGGAGAAAATTAAACATAGTAACAGCCACAGTGTTTGAGGACTGTTTTTGATAGACTTAATCCTTCACAGCAATACAAGGACCTAAAACATTTCACAAAGGAGTCATGAATCAAAATGTCATCCATCTCCAGAGAAAGAACTATGAAGCTGGAAAACAGAACGAAGCAGACTATTTTCTCCTGTGTTATGTTTTGGTTTGGTTGGTTTTTCTAATGGTTTCTCCCATTCATTTTAATTTCTATGCAACTTGACTAATGTGAAAATATATTTAGTAAGAATGTATGCATAGAGTCCATATAAGATTTCATGCTGTGTTGAGAAGGGAGGGGAAGAAAATTTAAAACTTACAGAAGTGATTGTTGAAAATTGAAAACAAATAAATAAATAAATTTGGAGGGAAAAATGGGTCCAAACACAAGCATTCCATCATTACTAAATTTGTATTTGGCCCTGGGGGGAAGGCCTAGAACAGTGGATGGAAGCTACGAAGAGCTCAGCTTGGGGTTGATGTCAAGGAAAACAAACCTTCCTTTTTATTGGAGAATCTAAAAATAGAATGGGTTGCCTTGAAAGCCTACTAGCAAAGGTCACAGGTCCACTTATGGGGGACGGGTCTGCGGAGGTGCTTGAAGGGATTTTTATCCCTGTGCAAGTTGGGTTGGATGAAATTCTATGATTCTGGGCACTTTCTTTCTTGGTTTGTTCTAAAGACCTGATTGATATCACATTGGTGACTGAACCTGACAGCCAAAGATTCCCTGGAAAGAAATTCTCTCTGAAGGATGAAGTCAGAAGACCTAGAATCATACCTCCCTCCACTCACACACACTCCAGCAAATCCTAAACTCTGTGACCCTTAGCAAGTCTCTTGAACAATATTTTCCTTATCTCACAGGAAAATCCCAATTCTAAATGTTGGTCAAAGAAATTCCAAAATTTGCCACAGCTGTGGAAAAAAAAAACTATTTAAACTCAGCAATAGGGAGGCTTAAAAGGGCCAGTCACATTTGCTTGGAATGGAAACCTTCACCAGCTGAAGGAAGCTATGAGGAGTTCTCAATACTTGACCTGCTCTCTGTCTGCCCTCCAGTGGCCTATGTGCTACCTGCACATATGATTCAAAGAAATATGGGTGTCTTGCTTCAGTCACAACTGTGCTTCCTCCTCTAAAGAAAAAAAAATGAAGTATGCTTTAACATTTTTTTCACATGGTTCAGAAAATGCCATCACTGGCTGCTTTCTTCATCCAGAAGCTGGGAAAAAGTGGAATGCTAGGGAGCAGGATGATTAGCCCTAGAAGTTGCCTGCTTAGAGGCAATCATGAGATCAGGGAAACTTAGACTTGGAAGGTACTTCTGGGAAATCTAGTCCAACATCATCATTTTATGGATCAGTCAATTGACAAGGATTTATAAAGGACCTACTATGTGCCAGGTAGGACTTTAGGAGCTTATTTTCTCTTGGTTGTGGAAGGACTGAAGTGAGGAGTAATTTTTAATTTGTTCAGGATCACATAGATAATAAATAACAAATCCAAAATTCAAACTCATGTCCTGATAATAAATCATCTCCTTATTCAGAGATGGTACAGAGTGTTATATTGGGAGTCAGAGGACCTTGGTGTGAATACTAGATCTGTTACTTGTTTTGCTATCTTAAATAATATGTAATTAGCCTCCTGGACTAGGCAACCTCTACACAGTGCCTTCTGAAGAAAATTAATTTTAATGCTGTATCATTTAATTATTAGTGTTACAATGTAACATTTTCTTTTCTATCTGAACTCCCACCTTTCAGTAGAGCTCAAATAGACAAACTGCTTCCAGAAACTAGTTAATGAATGTGATCACATTCCAGCCCCTCCCAAGGCATGAATTGGGCCTTTTTGTTTGTCCCTGAGCACAGAAGTCAACTTTAAACCCATTCATGTTACCATGAAGTGATCCTTGTGTCTTTCTTTCTGATCAAAATTAGGGGTGACCTTATCTTCAAAGGGGAAACTAAATCAGGGAGATCCTGAGTAGGGTGATTTTCCTAGCCCAGATTGTTGGAGGTGGCTTGAATTCCACAACCAGGCCATGTTCCCCAGTTATTTTCCTCTCCCCAACAATGGGAACTCCTAACCCACCTCCTCATTAAATATCCACCAATCAGGGTTGCCTTTCACGTGTCAGGAGAGGTCTAAATGAGTACTATCAGAATGACAATACCTGGGAACCTAGGATGCTCAGTGGGGTTCTTTGGTCACTGAGAGAGACCACCGACCTCAATTTTTGGTGATTTGCCAGCCTTATTAATAAATTTTGATTTCTCATACCTGGAATTCTATCTCTCTGAATTTCATCCACGACATTTATGCTCTACTGTTACAAAAATTCCTCACCATTTATATTTAAGGTCCCTATAATATAAAATTATGTCTTGACAGTTTTGACATCACAGTCATGTTTAGGGAATCAAGAGAGGTAGCCCCAGCTAGAATTTTTTAGTCCTTGCTCCTATCTTGCTTGTGATTTTCAGGAGTTGGACAGCACCCTCTGCTATTGCCTCTCCAGTGAGACAGAAATCCCTGATCACGGGAACCTTAAAACTCTAGGGAGCTAGAAGGAACATCCACAAGGTTATATCTCCTGGTATAATCTACTTGTCTTGAAGATGAGGAAACTGAGGCCCAGGTAGGTGAAGTGATTTGTGAAAGTCACAGAGAAAGTATCCCTGAAAGGCAGATTTTAAACTCAGGTCTCTGACTCTAGAAGCCAGGGCTTTTTCCCACTCTACCACACTGTCTTCTGATATCACCACTAACAGTTTAACATTTATATAGGACTTCATTGTTTTCAAAAGACTTTACCTTTTACATTTTACACTTTACATTTTAATATAAATTTTACTTTTCACACTTTACCTTGTACATACTATATGTTTTCTCATTTGATTCTCCCAGCAGTCTTGAGAGGTAAGTACTACAGCCAATCAATCAATTAACTCCTGATCATATATAGTGAACTGATTTATTGACTGTAGTATATTAACAAATGTTTTCTGTAGCAAGCATTTGTTAATAACATGCTATGTGTCAAGCACTGTCCTGATACTTGGGATACAAAGAAAGGCAAAAAGAACTCACCATCCAATGGAAGAGACAACATCAAAACACAAGTGTATAAATAAACTATAGACAGGAGAAATTGAACAAAATCAGCAGAGACCACACTAGCATTAAGGAGTATCAGGAAAGGCTTCTTGTAGAAAACAGCATTTTAGCTGGAACTTGGAGGAAGTCAGGAAATCCAGGAGCCAGAGATGAAGAGGGGGAATGTTCTGGGCATGGATAATGGACAATAAATATGCCCAGAATCTAGACATGAAGTGTATTGTCCAAGGAACAGCAAAGATCCCAATATTCCTGGATCAAAAGGAGTAAGAAAGGTATAAGTTGGAGGAGTAAGGTATAAGAAGACTGAACAGTAGGTATGTGCCAGATTGTGAAGGACTTTGAATGCCAAAGAGAGTGTTTTATATTTGATCTTACAGGTGATAAGAAGTCACTGAATTTTACTGAATGTGAGAAGAACGACACAATTAGATCTTTGCTTTTGGAATATTTCTGACAGCTAAGTGGAGGATGGACTGGAGTAGAGTAGTTTGAGTCAAGAAGACCACACAGTACTGCTTTTTCAGAAAAATAAGAGGCAAGATTCTCAGCTATGAGCAGGAGGGAGCCATGGGAGGTTTGGGAGAGCTGCTGTGGAAAGTGGGATAATGAGTCAACTAGGGAGGTATAAAAGAAATGCCTTACCATGGGGAGGGCTCAGTTGAAGTTATATAATATAAATTTAGAGTGGACCCAGCCAGCATAGTTCAGTGATTTTCTCCAGTTTTGTTTAGCAGCATATGTGTTCAAGGAGGCATTTCAGAAAACACATTGGAAAAGGTAGATGACTTTGAGTTGAACATTGGGGGGAAGGGTTGTATTGTGGGGAATGAGAATAAGGAATCCTGTCTTGGAGAATAGACAACGGTGTTTAAATGATATCAGCCAGCAGTTCAGAATCTTTAGGAGGGGGAGGGTATGACTTGGGAGGAATTTCTCATTTCTCATTGAGGAATAAATTCAGGCAGATTTTCGCTGTTCATACGGGTTTAACCTCAAGGTAGAATCCTCTTCAGGTGAGGAGACAATTAAATTCAGTTATATAAATAATTGTTAAGTACCTTCTATGTGCCAGTCATTCTATAATCACTAGGGATACAAAAAAAAAAAAAAAGAAAAGGCAGTTACTGTACCTGTAATCTAATTGGGAAGACAACACAGAAAAGAAATATGGAAAGGGGGGAAGGGCATATGAGGAGGTACACTACTCTGGGAGGGGCATCTTGTTTCATGAAGTTTCAAGTGGAGCTACAGATGAGAAGTGACAGTGAACTACAAGGTCCAGATCTTGCCCTATATAAAGGAAAGCTTTGAGAGGAGTTGAATGCTCCTCCCAGCCCTCTGGTTAGAGAGGAAAGGAAGTTGAGGGAGTAGGGAAAGTATTGAGTATCCAAGACTGACTTAACAGCATGATGATGAGATTTCAAGAGATCTTCCGAGGGGCATCTTATTCCATGGAATTCAAGCCAAACAGAGCTGAAGATGGAAAGTGAAGCATTATGGGAACTGAGGAAATGATGTTGCTCTCCTTTCCCCAAGGCAGGATACCAGATGGAAGATTTGGATACTTAATGTGATGGTCTTCTTACTTTTCCTGAGGGAAGCCAGAGACTTGGCACGGTAGAATGGTGTTTTCTTCTTGTATTCCAAAGGCAGAGAACTTATGCATAATGAAATGACCTGTAAGAGATGAATTGAACTTATGTTTCCACAGAAAATATGTAATATCTGTAATACCAGTGATAATCGTTTAATATCACTTTTGGACCTTAAAAAAGGCCAGAGCCTGAACTAATCAACCAGAACAAGAGTCTGGACCTAACAGTCACTTTGTCTCTAAGTAAACTCAGAGAACATCTCCTCCTACGATGGGGTGGACTTAAGAACATTTTTATGAGACTCTTAACCTGAGACACTATCTTGAAGAATGGGACTTTCTCTTAATATTTTTTGGCGTGTTATGGTGAAGAAAACACAGATATCCTGGGCTGTAATCTCAATTGACACTTTGTCAACTCTTATCTTACTGTATTTACCACTTATTCAATTAAGATATCACTTAGCCTGTTTGCCTCTTTAGTCAAACTTTCAGGTTGACACCAGAAATATTGTACATCAATTAAGGGAATTCCTTTAAAAGAATTTACATCATGTCATTCTATGAAGAAAATGAGGAATGTGGTCTCTACGGGTGGGGTGAACAGGAAATGGTGGCCAATGGAGAGCAAGGCAGGAAATTCAAATTGGGAACAACATAGAAAAGCTTGAATTGGTCTGAACAAATGTAGCAGTCCATTAGGAACTACCCATTCATTCAGGGGAAATGAACACAAAGATTAATACAAGCTTTCTTGATTTCATAACAAATATTGCTCTTTGTTTCCAGTGAGTATCTCTCTAACATGGTCTTTCTCCTCTTTCCAAGGGAGACAAGAGCTCTGGAACCATGGAAAGTGTTTTCGTCCTTTTCCCCAAAGACAGAGGGGCCTGATGATGTAGTTTTTGTCTTCTTCCTCCTAGGCATATACAAGATATAGACAAGTAGGCGAGAGGCAATCTGAGAGGAAAAGGCATCAGCAGCAAGGGGCACCGGGAAAGATTTCCTTCAGAAGGTAGGACTCCAGCTAAGTCTTGAAGGAAGTCATGGCTACTTAATGGAGAGTCGCTAGGTAAGCCTTGATCTCTCCTGGAAAAGCTTCTACTGGTTTCCAGAGCTCAAAATGTCAACGAAAAGTAAAGACTGACTCCATCAAGGACTAGAGAGTCCCAACAGGTAGATACCGAGTGTGTCCATTGCAAGAATCTTCCTCCTAGATCTGGAGTTCCTGGTGTTCCTCACCAAACCTTGGCTGCTGCTCCACTGCTGCAGGTGTGTGCACACCTTATGCACATGTCCATAGAATAGTAACATACTAATGCCAGATATTTACAAAGCATAGTAAGATTTGAAAAGTTCTTTATATCCGCTGTTTCTCTCGATACAATGTTATGAATGTGTATTACTGTGTAATAGGTACATGTAAAAATGTACTTGTCTCTATGTGTGAACACATGTGTATACATCTATGTATATGCATGTGCACTTGAATAAACATGTTAATTGGGACTTATGTGTCTCTTGGGCTTAGTTTTTCTAATTTGTAAAATGGGACAGCTAGATGGTTGTAGAGGGCCAGTACTGATGGAGTCTGGAATGTGAGGTACTGTCCAGGTTTTGCTTGAGACTTGTACTAGTGTACAGGCTGACCTTCTCAGGAAATCCCACTCCTGATAAGCAAAGATGAGGTCGTCCTGACCCTGATTGTGTACCCCGAGGCTGTTACACTAAAGGAACTAAGATAAGGAAGTAAAAAAGGTAAGCTAAAAATGTTCTCAAGGGAATAACCTTGCCTGTTTGCTTGCTTAAGAGACTATATAAATCTTGACCCTCATATCAATAAACCAGTCATGTACAGGTGGTAGAGGTTCACCTAGCCCCCGCTGCTGTTATCTCTTTTTTTTCAATGAACCGTTGTGTCTCTGATATGCCAGTTGCTGGCAGGTGGTACAATGGATAGATGCTGGGTGGCAGTCAGGAGGACCTGAGTTCAAATCTGACCTCAGACACTTACTAGATCTGTGACCCTAGGCAAGTCACTTAACCCTGTTTGCCTCAATTCCCTCATCTGAAAAATGAACAAGAAGGAAATGGCAAACCACTCTAGTATCTTTGCCAAGAAAACCCCAAACGGAGTCACAAAAGTCAGGCATGATTGAACAATTACATTTGTAAAATGAGAAAGTTGGATAAAAGACATTCTAGAGTCTAGAGCCTAGAGCCTAACATTCTAAAGCCTACCAACCTGAGTATATGATTTGCTACAATTTTCCACAGATCCGCCAGCAGAGGACAGTAATTAACTGCAAAACAAAGGAATAGCTCATTTTCTTATTGCACACTGAGCAGAGCCAGCTACTATAAACAGTTTAATTACAACAATATTTGAGCTTGTAGAACTTTTGTACTCTGAACCAGAGTTGAAATAATATTGTGAAAGAAAAATGGTAGCCTGGAGGACATTTTTCTTGACAGCTCATCGAAGTCATGGAATGAGCCCCAGGAACCTTCTGGTGAAACAAGGGTGGTTTGTGAAGGTGGGAGATGGCCTAACGTGGGCATGGGGCACTGGCTGTCAATGACCCAGAGCGCAGGAAATGAAGAGATTTCCAAGGAAATGTAGCTCTCCAGAAGGAAATCACTCATGAAGGCAATAATGTTCTGATTAACACTGATAACTTTGGTGCAGAATCTGTAAAATGTACGTCTGTAAAGATCAGCCTGTAAAGTGCATTCTCTCCTATTTGCAATTACAGTGGGCCTGTGGTTGCCCTCTGGGAAGTGTAACTGAGGAGATTTTTAAATGACAATAACCTTAAAGGAAAAGTCAGTAGGCTATGACTGTTTGAATAGGAGCTATGAGATCTAGAAATACACACTTCAGTATGTACATACACATATTCATTTTGTGTATCTATAGACATATGTGTGTATAACACATATCTATCTCAATCAATCAACAAGGATTTATTAAGTACCTACCATGTGTCAGTTATTGTACTAGATACTGGCTATACAAAAACAAAAATGATCCCTACCTCCAAGAAGTTTACATTTTATCAGAAGCAACAGGCCCCATAAGTATACATAAGCAAAATAGAGAGGGTATATGGGACAGCGGAAAGAGGACTTTCCACAGTGTCATGAGATTAAGCTTTGAATTTTTTCTCTGTAACTTACCACCCATACGATCTTTTCATATCACCTCTTTTGGACACAGTTTTCTCACTTTTCCAATGAAGAAATTGAAACTTTAAGGTCCTTTCTTGCTTTAAATATTGCCTATACTTATGTAAGTTTTACATGTGTGTTTGTCTATACACACAATATATGTAGATGTATATTGTGTACCCACATACAAAAGTCTTAGGGAAGTTTTGTTAAAACTCATACACATATATACATCTATATGCATTTGTGTTAATAGATATGTATTAGCATATATTTAGAGCCTCCACGAGAATGAGGGAAGCTCGTTCTCGGTTACAGAAAAGATTCCACTGACTGCAACAAAATATGGAGATATTTTTATCTAGATTTCAATTTCTTTGGAGTGGAAAACTCCTTTGCGGAAATTCCCTTTTATAACTTTAAGCCAGCAGGAAGTTGCCTGAGCCACCTATGTGGCTGTCCGTGGTCACACAGTTGGCACGTATCAGAAGCATGGCTTGAAGCCAGGTTCTTCTAATCTGAAGGCTGGTCCTCTATCCACTCCTAAACTACGATGCCTTTCGTGTTTGAGACCATGAGAATACTGTAGTGGAAAGAATGATAAACTTGGTGGCAGGATGACTAGTTTGAATGCTGTCTCCAGCATTACTAGCTGTGTGACACTGATAAGTAGCCTCCCTGAGCCTCAGTTTCCCAATCTGCAAAATGAGCACAATAGCAAGTGGTTGTTGATCTCAGATCAAATGAGATAAGGCATGACAATGTTTTAAAAATATTGAAGTTGAATGTAAATATTATGTCATTACTATTGATCTATGAAGATCGTTTGAGATGCTCGTTAGCCCAGCAACATTTCTAGAAGTAAGGATTAGTCTAGGTATTCTATCCTATGTACAGAAATAAAGGATCTTCCCAGAGACTATAACTCTCCCTTGCCCCCACTTGATGAATCTCCTAGAACTAGGATGTACCTTGTTTCCATGTCTGAATCATCTCCTCCTTGCTCTTCTTGGCCCCCTCCAGCACTACAGCCCACTGTCAACCTTCACTTCCAGCATTCCAGAAGACCACACCTCTCAAAGTTTCAGTTTGAGCAGATGCCTCTACGCCCTTGCTAAACGCCTTCCAACCCAGATAGTGTTAGCTACTTCCCAATCCTCCTCACCTAGTTTTTCCTTCAGTCATGGAATTGTAGAATGACTGCTTATATTCAAAGGGATCCTAGAAATCATCTAGACCATTAGGCCAAGGTCCCTCCCAAAAAATAATTGAAGGAAACAATCATGCACCAAATTCTCGATGGTTTGATTATTTAGAACCTGTTTAATAATTTTAAAAACAAAATTATATAATAGTAAGGAAGGGACCTCCATGGCTATCTCATCTAGGCCATACATGAATAACAGGCCTGACTTGTGGTCACTGAGTCCTTGCTTGAATACTTCTGGTGAAAGGAAACTCACTAGCTCCCATGGCAATTAATTTCCCTCTTGTATGACTTGAAATGTTAGGACGTTTTTCCTTATACTAAGCCTTTTAAACACATATAAAAACGTATGATGCAGTTTGGATTTCTGAAAGAAGGTAAGTAAAATCTCTCCACTGTTTTAACCTAGGGCCCCAGGTTTCTTGTGGTCTAACTGAAACCACAAGTTTCATCCTTAATTTCCTTACCAAGAAGAAACAGGTTCTTAGTTTATACAGAATGCAGATAAAGATCTGTCTATCAGAAAGTCAAGTTACTAAGAGGTCTCCTTGCCAACATCCTGTCCAGACATTAAGATTCCAAAAATATGTTCTGTATTTAGAATGTATTTTTAATTTGCTCGGAGTCCCTTATGATCTTGGGGAATCCTTCGCTTCTAAATATTCTATTTTATCTTAGATATACTCAGTCTGAACAAAACATCATTTGTGAGAGTCAGAAAAGTGGACTTAATGTGGTTTTATGTTTACTGAAATGAGTGGGCTATTCTTTCATAGGATGTGTTGAAGAAAGGTATTGGGAAATGAATTCCAAATCCATCCATCACCATTTTAGGTCATGCTCTTCTTACTTCATGCCTAGGCTTTTGATAGTTAACACATCTTCTTCTGTAAAATGTCTGTTCATCTTCTTTAGCTATTTGTCTTTAAGGAATGAATCTTTTTCTTATATATCTGCATCAATCCCTTATGTATCTTAGTTATTGGATCATTACCAGATAAATTTACTCCCAAGAGTCCCTCCCCTATCCCATTAGCTATTTCCTTTCTTATTCTAAAGGCATTGATTTTATTTGCTTAAATGCTTTTCAGTTTAATGTATTCAAAGCTATATATTTTAATGTCTTGGTGGAAAATCCTTCATCACAGGTCTTTTGGAGACATAGTTTGTCATTGCAATGTTCAGAGTTTGCAACGCTTGCGAAGTAGTTTTTATTTGTTACTGGTATAGATTATGTTCCAGTTCTGCTTACACTAACGTGCAACAGTTCATACTAAGGGTTCCTTGAAATCATCTCTTTCATCATTTCCTTTCTAGGTTTCAGTTACTGTGTTTGTATTTGATAGTTCCAACTCAGCTCTGGTGGTATCATTAAAAATACTTGAAAGTTTTCTATTCCATTACATATCTGTCCTGTCCTCACATAATTCCCTGTATACACACACACCTTGTTTTGGTATACTCAGCCTTTGAAGAAGTTGGTTACAAGTCTATATATCTCATTTATAGTACAACTGACTAGGTCCTGTGTGAGTCTGCTTATCAAGTCTTGGTACTTGAACTATTTTTCTCTGGATTACAGAATTTGTCCTTTGATGTGGGAGCTCTGGATTTTGGCTACGGCACTTTTGGGACTTCCTTTTGGGGATCTTCAGAAGTTATTTGTAGATTCTTTCCATCTCTGTTTTGGCCTATGATTCTAATAAATCTGAGCAGTTTTTAATTATGATGTTTTTAGAAAATGTGGTGTCCAGCCTTTAAAAGAACAACATTATGCTTTTTAAGGAGTCCAATGGCTCTTAAACTGTTTCTCCTTGACCAATTTTCTGTCAGTTGTTTTTCTTATTCAGTATCCTACATTTCTGTTGATTTTTTCAAACCTTTTATTTTGTTCTAATGTTTCTCTCTAATGGAGCCAGTGATTTATTCTCTTCCAGCTGGTCTATTCTAGGTTTTAGAGTCCATTTTTTGAATAAGTGTGATGGGAGTTAAATATCCCTGCCCAATGATAGGCCTCAGGTGGGGCCATTGAGGGAGGCTTGATAGGGGAACATTGGTTCTGTATGGGGGCCCACACCTTTTGATGATTGCGGGTAAGGCACTGGGTCATCAAGAGTGCCCTACAGCTCTGGAAAGAGTATATATCCTCTGAGGTGAGGCTTTGCTTTGGGGCTTAGTTTTTGGAAGAAGGTTCCTGTGCCAGATGAGACTCTGGGCAGCCATTTTAAGAAGCCCCCCACTCCTGGCTTTGAAAACCCAGATGTTGGTGCTTCTCTCTCTGGTAATGATATATTGCCTATGGTTAGACAGTTGGAAGCCCTGTCTGTTGGTTTTTCTGTTTACAATTTCTGCTTGTAATTTCTGTTTGCATTTTCTCTGAAGTTCAGGGTGCTGACTTTTTCTCCTGAACTAAGTGATGATATGTGTGCTTGATTAAAGTAGATTGCTGACCCCTCAAAAGTTGCTTTCCTTTCAGAAAAGCAGATATGAGACCCTAAACAGCAGGCTCTCCGTGTATGCTGGGATCCTTGCCATTACAATATGTTTTACCACTTTTTCTTCTCAGCTATTTATTCCCTTTCCAATTCTTTCCTCCACTCCTCTTTTGCCAACTAAAAAAAGTTCTTGCTTCATTTTTTTTCAAGAGAATTTAATTGTTTATTCTATAACCTCCAAACACAATTATTTCCATCCTAGATGAGACCCAAGCAGGTTGGTCCAGCAGCCGCTATAGTGATAACTGGGAGAGGGCAAGGTAGAAAAGGGACCTAACCAAATTCTCCATCTGGCTTTCCAATGGGACTATTCAATCCAACTGATGGCCAACATGTCTTCTGAAAGGACATACTGGAGAAGTTTCTCTCATTCTTAAATCAGTCCTGCATCATATAACCACCATTTGTCTTAAGATTTAACTACTATAACTCTAACAGAGATTCATATTCTCATATACAATTCTCTTTTCCTCTTCTTTTTTCTAATATGGAAAATGCTTATGTTTGCTGATGCTTGTCCAGTTCACAATAAAAAAATTTTTTTTAAAGTTTTTTTAAACCTGGGTAAAGAGACTATTCTGTTGGCTTCTCTGGAGTCCAAGAAATTTAAGAAATCCATGAGCTGTCCTATCCTCTTGGCCAGTTATGTGAACTTCCGACAGGGCTGGAGGACCTACAAGCAGCCCCTATAGTATACACCTTTCAGGGTACTGTGCAAGGCTGGGATAGATGTCAGGCTCTTGTGTCACCCAGCTTAGGGGTCCTAGAGATGGGCTGAGGGTTATTGGGAAGTGAGGAATGGGGAGGGAAAATAAGGTACCAGAAGCAGCCCCCATGCATAGACAGCTATGAGGATAGCATTAAGCCAAAGGGTTTATGGAAGACTTGAGCTGTATCTTAAGAAACTCCTTGAGAACGGACTATTTTTTAGTTTCTATCACTGAATCTCCAGTTCCTGGCATGTTCCACACAATAACAGGCACTTAACAAATTCAACCTTCTCTCTGCTGCATGGGGCAGCCATAGGCAGGAATCCAGAGTGGAGAAAAATTGCATGGCTGCAGTTAGGGAGACAGGTCTCCTAGAGTCCCTCAGTTGAGCCCAGCCTTCTCTAGGTCCTCAGGCAGGACGCGACCCTTCTCATGAGCCTTGGCCTTGTGACACTCTATCCTGACCACTTTTTTGCACAGGTTCCAGCACCACTTGTCCTGCCACTGCTGCATCTTCTCTACCACATGAGCCTTGTACTTCTCACACTGCCTCTTCCTCTGGGCCAGGCACTTCTCCTTGCATTTCAAGGCTGCCTTTAGAAGCTCCTTATTGTCATGGATTTTCACCCCTTCTGCCTTGTGCAGAAGGTTTGTCCACTTTATTTTGGTCTCCATCTCCCTCACCTTCTCCTCATCCTGCTCCCTCAGCTCCTTGAGCTTGTTCTTGCAGGCCTGCACATACTTCAACAACTGTGTGTAGTTCTTTCTGGTCAGGGGCATCAGGTTCCCCTTCACACTCTGCCTCTTTTCCTTCTTCTTCTGGGCCTTATTGACTGGCCCCTCATCTCCAACTTGTTGAATACCAGTTCGGTCAGACCCTGAGGATCCCACTTTGGGGGCTCTAGGTTAGCTTCTTTGACTTAAACTTTGGCTTCTTTGGCCTTGGCTGCCTTCTTCTTGGCCCTGAGCTCTTTGTGTTTCTGTTTTTTCCTCTCCCATTCCTGTTTCCTCAGCTGCCTCTTCTTCAGTGCTGCAGGAGACAGGGGTTTGGTGTGGCCCTGCCCATTGACCTCCTGTATTTTCTCATGTAGCCACTGGTGCAGAATGTCCATGGCTAGGAAGGAGCCTGACTTGCTTGCTGGAATGACTGTGGAGCCTTCGCTGGAGCTAGAGCCTGCCTTCTCTGTCGTGACTGCAGGTTTCTTGGAGCTAGAAACTTCAGATTGCTTGTTGTCAGAGGGCTTCTTCTGGACCCCCTTGGCCTTTTCATCCTGCTTCTGGAACTTTTTTCTGTTCCTTCTTTTTCTTCTTCTTCTTTGGGGGTCCACTGGTTTCTAGATCACCAGGTTTGGGACCCCATTTTTGTTTCTGTGGCTCTGAATGTCTGCTGGGAACAGATTTTCTTAGCTAGATTCTGTGGGTAGGAATCTTTGGTCACTAGTGACGCCACTGGGAAATGGAAGGAATCACTGAATCCTGTTGGAAAACCTCAACTGCCACTTCGGAGGCATAGAGTTTTTTGCACTGGTCCTGGACTGGCCTCTGGCAGGTGCATGGTCACTTCTCTCCTGGGAAACTCATATGGGCAGTTGTTTCATTTTTCTTAAATGTTCATGTCATCCTTGTGGAAAACTCATTTCTTCCTCAAAACCTCTGGTTTTAGTTTTTAGAGTAGACTTGTCCTTTTAGGGGATCTATATGTTGGCAAAAACATATTTGATACCAGTGTGACTCTTGTGCTGTAGTTTCTGAATTGAGGTTTCATCCTAGAGAGAGGTTGTTCCCCTCATGGACTTTTGGGTGGAGCGGTTGGCAATACTTACTCTTGCTCTGGATCTCTTTAGTTTTGCATTGATCTCTACTTCCCAGGCTTAGGTGACGCTGGAGGTTGAGAGGGCTACATTGATGTCCTTTCTGGTGTCTCAGGACAGAAGTTTACAGAGCTGGCCTGGGCTGCCTTGGTATTAGTGCTGCAGGTGCTTGGTGTCTCTGTGCTTTGGCCCTTTCAAGGTTTTTACTCTGAGGCTTCTTCAGCGGGACTCTTCACTCTTTGTTTAGTACCCTGCAGGCAACATATGTCCTGTCTCTGATTGTGCCAAGAGAAGCCAGAGCTATCTTTGTTGGTGGGGTCCCCTTTTCTACTTCTCATGGAATTCTGGAAGACTTCTGTTTAATTTTTGAGTGGAAAAAGTCACATACTATCGTTTCTCATTGATTTTCTGTCTGGTGGGATATTCTAGATTTTGCTGGAGTAGGTATGTGAGAGCTGATTGGTCTCTCTTCGGGCAGCTATCCTAGCCAGATGTCTCTTGATGAGAATTCATTGGAAATGCTGTAAAAGGAATTCTTGTTCAGTATGATTTGAATTAATCTATCATTCAATAACCATTTGTTAAGCACCTATTATGAACCAGTCACTTTGCTAAGTGCAGGGGTTACAAAATGTGGCAAAAAACAGTTCCTGGGGAGCCAAGATGGCAGAGTAGAAAGATGCACATATGCTAGCTCTTCCACCACAGCCCATAAAATACCTGTAAAGAAAGACTTTCAACAAATTCTAGAGCAGCAGAAGCCACAGAACAACAGAGTAGAGGAGATTTCCAGCCCAGGGTGACCTGAAAGGCTGATGGGAAATGTCTGTCGCACAGGACACTGAGCAGAGCCCAGCCCAGCCTTGGCTGTGGCATGGCTCTGGGAGGAGGATGAGAGCAGTCCTCGGGGGAGGAATCCCCACTTGCAGTAGCAGCAGTTCACAGATCTCTCAACCTACAGGTGCCAAAGGTCAGAGAGAGGGTTTTTTCAGCTGGCCAAGAAGGGAGAAGGGCCTTCCCATAGCTCTAGCCTCAGACTGCAGCCCACAAATGTCCCATCAGGCAGGCTGCAGCAGCTTCTGCAGCAGCCCCCATCCATTGTTGGAACATAAAACCCCTGAGGGCACTGAACAGCTGATTCTTACCTCAGCCCTGTGTAGAGGCCCTGCCCCTACCTAATACTCCTGAGGAATTGGAGCAGCTGATCTTTGTCTCACACTGAAAGGTGGCCCTGCCCCTGCAGCTTATCTGAATCTCAGCCCCCAGTGCAGGCTTGGTGGAACTGGAGGCCAGGTGGTTGTGAAGATGAAACTCTATCACTCAGATTCTGGGCACAAAAATTTCTGCTTGCTCCCAGACCAGTGTACATGCTTGATTGTACTATGTTGGAGGAACTGAGATCTTACAGACCCCCAGAGTATACCCTACTCTTGACAAAGTACCCAGAAGTCAAGTAACTGGTTGGGGAAATATAAGACTATAGAAAGTTACTTTCTTGGTATATTTTCTCCTAGCCTTTCAGATGAGGAAGAACAAGGCTTATCATCAGGGAAAGACATAAAAGTCAAGGCTTCTGTATCCCAAACACCTAAAATAAATATTCAGTGGTCTCAGGCCATGGAAGAGCTCAAAAAGGATTTTGAAGATCAAGTAAGAGAGGTGGAGGAAAAATTGGGAAGAGAAATGAGAGAGATGCAAGAAAATCATGAAAAGTGGGTCAACAGCTTGCTAAAGGAGACTCAAAAAAATGCTGAAGAAAATAACACCTTTAAAGATAGGCTAACTGAATTGGCAAAAGAGGGTCAAAAAGCCAATGAGGAAAATGCTTTAAAAAGCAGAATTAGCCAAATGGAAAAGGAGGTTCAAAAGCTCACTAAAGAAAATAGTTCTTTAAAAACTAGAATGGAACAGATGGAGGCTAATGACTTTATGAGAAACCAAGAAATCACAAAGCAAAACCAAAAGAATTAAAAAATGGAAGATAATGTGAAATATCTCATTGGAAAAACAACTGACCTGGAAAATAGACCCAGGAGAGAAAATTTAAAAACTATAGGACTACCTGAAAGCCATAATCAAAAAAAGAGCCTAGACATCATCTTTCATGAAATTATCAAGGAAAACTGCCCTGACATTCTAGAACCAGGGGGCAAAACAAATATTAAAACAATCCACAGATCACCTCCTGAAAGAGATCCAGAAAAGCAAACTCCCAGGAACTTTATAGCCAAATTTCATAGTTCCCAGGTTAAGGAGAAAATATTGCAAGCAGCTAGACAGAAAAAAATTGAGTATTGTGGAAATACAATCAGGATAGCACAAGATCTAGCAGCTTCTACATTAAGGGATCAAAGGGCATGGAATAGGACATTCCAGAAGTCAGAGGAACTAGGATTAAAACCAAGAATCACCTACCCAGCAAAACTGAGTATAATACTTCAGGGGAAAAAAATGGCCTTTCAATGAAATAGAGGACTTTCAAGCATTCTTGATGAAAAGACCAGAGCTGAAAAGAAAATTTGACTTTCAAACACAAGAATCAATAGAAGCTTGAAAAGGTAAACAGCAAAGAGAAATCATAAGAGACTTACTAAAGTTGAACTGTTTACATTCCTTCATGGAAAGACAATATTTGTAACTCTTGAAACTTTTTTCAGTATCTGGGTAGTTGGTGGGATTACACACATACACACACACATACATACACCACACACATAGAGAGAGAGACAGAGAGCACAGAGTAAGTTGGATAAGATGGGATCATATCTTAAAAAAGTGAAATTAAGGGGTGAGAGAGGAATATATTGGGAGGAGAAAGGGAGAAATGGAATGGGGCAAATTATCTCTCATAAAAGAGGCAAACAGAAGACTTTTCAGTGGAGGGAAAAAGGGGGGAGGTGAGAGAAAAAACATGAAGCTTACTCTCATCACATTTGACTAAAGGTAGGAATAAAATGGACACTCATTTCAGTATGAAAACATATGTTACAATGCAGGAAAGTGGGGGAGAAGGGGAAAAGCAGGGTGGGGGGGATGATGGAAGGGAGGGCAATGGGAGGAGGGAGCAATTAGAAGTCAGCACTCTTGGGGAGGGACAAGGTCAAAAGAGAATAGAGGAAATGTGGGGGCAGGATAGGATGGAGGGAAATATAGTTAGTCTTACACAACATGACTATTATGGAAGTCATTTGGAAAACTACACAGATATGTCCTATATTGAATTGCTTGCCTTCCCAAAGGGGATGGGTGGGGAGGGAGGGATGAAGAGACGTTGGAACTCAAAATTTTAGGAACAACTATTGAGTATTGTTCTTGCATACAACTAGGAAATAAGAATTACAGGTAATGGGGCATAGAAATTTATATTGCCCTACAGAACAAAAGAAAAGATGGGGATAAGGGAAGGAAGGGATGTTAGAAGGGAGGGCAGATTGGTGATAAGGGTAATTAGAATGCTTGGTGTTTTGGGGTGGGGGAGGGGAGAAATGGAGAGAAAATTTGGAACTCAAAATTTTGTGGAAATGAATGTTGAAAACTTAAATAAATAAATTTAAAATATATATATATATTTGATCATATATATATATATATATATATATGTATATATATATATATATATACAACCTTGCAAAATAAATATCTACATTAGTTATATCCAAAAATATTTTTAAAAAGAAAAAGAGAAGAAAACATGCCTCAATCTGTATTCTGAGATGATCAATCCTCTTACTGGTGGATGGAAGGTATCACCATGAATCCTTGGAATTTTGTTTGGTCATTGTATTGAGCAGAATTACTTCATCATTCCAAGTTGATTCTCTTTATTATATTATTGTTACTGAATAAATTGTTCTCCTGGTTTTGCTCACTTCACTTTGCCTCAGTTCATAAAAACCATACTAAGCTTTTCTGAAGCATCCCCTTCATCATTTCTTATAGCACAAAAGAATTCTATGACATTGATATAACACAATTGGTTTAGTCTCTCAATTGACAGGTATCCCCTCAGTTTCCAATGCTTTCTCACAATAAGGAAGAGCTGATATATAAATATATCCTCATGTGTATGTATATATGTACATATATGTATATATGTATGTGTATATGTATGTATATATGTATGCGTATACATACATACATGCATGCATCTTACACTAGGGTCCTTTTACTCTTTCCTTAATCTTTAGGGGAATTATAGTATCACAGGAACAAAGGAACATGTAGGGAAGAGTTCCAAATTGCTTTCCAGAATGGGTGCACTACTTCACAAGCTCCTCCATCAATAAATTATTTCATCTATTTGTCCACAAAAAAAGAGACAGTTCCTGTCCTCAAGGAGCTCACAGTCTAATAAAGTAGATGATCTCTTCCAACTGAGATTCTTCTCCACTCAAATGGAGTCACCCTCTTAAAAGTTTCTCACCTTTTAGGTGCTGATGGAATTACCATTCCCCCAAGGTCACCTAGTGAGCCCACGTGTAATGTTAATGGGATGTAAAATCTTCCCCACCCATTAATAGAACTCATATGGAGCCCATTAAGGGAAGCTTATTTAGGGGAAGCTTGCTTATAAGAAGACTTTCACACCTTTTGCTAATTCCTAATAAGACACTGAGTTACAAGGGTTATGATGCCCTCTGGCTCTGAGAAGGGTATATATACTCTGAGGTGAGGTTTTGCTTTGGGGGGCTTGCTTATGAGAAGGATTTTGTGATTCTATGATTGAGATTCTGAGTGGCGGCATGTGCAGACCCTCTACCCCCACCTCCTCAGTTGTAAAGGCTCTCTCAATCCAGGGATATATGTAAAGTGTATAGTAATATTGCTTTGATTCAGGCAGTAGAGCCCTGTCTGTTGGTCTTCATTTCTCTGCTTATATTTTCTTTGTGTGTATTTTCTCTGAAGTTCAGGGTGCTGACTTTTCTTCTGAACTAGTGAATGTAATTAAAAAAGATGGTTGACCCCTTAAACACCTATCTTTCCTAATAAAGCAGATCTAACAACCTTGCTAGTAGTCATCCTGGGTATGCCAGGGTGTTTGCTGTTGCACCATGTCGAGATGAGAACCCAAATCTTCTGAAATCTAATGATTCTTCAAGACTGCTAGAAGTAATCAAGTGAGTTTTGAGGAACTCAGTTGGTATTAATCTCATTATTGTGTCTTAGCAAGGTGATTGCCTCACTCAGAATGTTATTTCAGAGAAGCCCCAGTCATGCCTCTTTTCAACTCCACCTGTTCTCCGAAAACCTGACCAACCTGCCCTACGACTTTTTAAAAAGTTTGACACTATCTTTTACTTCCAATTCTTTATTCTGATCTACATTGCTGACAGATTAATCTTCCTAATACAAAGAGCTGGCTGAATCATCCCCCCTGTCTCTATACCATAAGTATCTCCCCATTTTCTATAGAATAATGCCCAACCCCCCTAGTTTTATAAGCAAGGCCTATCAACCTCTTTCCAGCATGATTTTACACTATCCCTTCATTTCTAGCCAAACTAATTTAATCGTTATTCTAAGAACAAGGATTTTGTTTTTTCCTTCTTTTGCCTTTGTCACAGCATTCGTTTGACATAAAGCTCTCCCCGTCATCTTCACGGGGTGAAGAAATCTTTTCAGATATACTATTCAAGTGTTCTTTTCTTGGTGAAGTCCTCTGATCCTCCCCATTGGAATCATTTCTCTCCACTAAAGTTTCAGAACACTTCACATTTTTCAATAAATCTAATTCACCTTAGTGTCTTTTTGTGAGAATGGATGGTATGGATGCTTTCTGTTCTCTGCCGCATTATAAATTCCTAGAGAATGACTATGTCGTCTTTGGGCATTTCTCAGTAACTAGGACAGTGCCTTGCCTATAGTAGGTACTCAACATATATTTGTGGAATGAATGAAGGACTGTGTGTATTAGCTGTTTAATCCAAAAGAAGTCCCAGGTTCCTCATCTGTAAAATGAAAGGGTGGGATAGTTACTCTTCTAAGACTCCCTCTCCCAACACAGTCCATTTTATTCTCAGTTTTTAATCCTTTCCAAACAGATTTCTTTTGTGAGCCTTTGTTATGAAAAAGGTTTCCAGAGAACAAATGTTTGCCTTGGTTGTTATGGTGCAATAAACATTTGTTTGTGGCTAGTAATAGGACATGAATGCTCTCAGTAATGTTACCAAAGTCCACATGCTGTTTCTACCCTTTACTCTCTGGTATCTTTCCCTGGTGGTCTTTCTTGTCTAGGTGGGAGAAAAATGCTTTTTTCATGTTGTTTTAGATTGTGGGTCCGGGTAGGAAGGTCTAAACCGATTCAGCTGCATTTTCTCAGACAGAAACCACTTCCCCCGAGGGCTGACAGTGTGATATGCTCCCAAATGTCTGTTCTGTACTGTATTAAATTTACTTTTACATTTCTTTGGTATCTTACCATCCATGAAAGTATGAAGGTCCAAAGCATTATCAGCGGCTTGCTATCATAATGATGCATCCAAACTGCCCTTTGTGACTATTGTTTTTTGTTGATGATTCAGAGGTGTGCTGGAGCCAACTTGCATCAGATCTCAAGAGCCAATTGTTAAATTATCAGGGTGAACATTTATATCTCACAAGTTGGCAAATGCTACAAATTAGGGCTTGATTCACTGTTTTGTTGGTAATCTAGACTCAGTGAAGTGATGGAGAAAATGTTAATAAAGCAGATTAAGCTTAAGTGTGTCCTGTATATAGTTTTTGTTCCAGAGAGCCTGTTGTTAAACATTTACCAGCATTCCCCTGATGATCATGGAAAGCACCAAAAGTCACTGAATTTTTTGTAAAAAAGGAACACCAGAGGCTAGCTGGTTCAATTAGTAGCTGAATAAGAATTCCTCTATGCAATAGGTGTTCCCAGCCCCCCCAGATTTTGTTCAATATGAATGAGTTTGACCGAGTCTTTATGACCCCATTTGGGGTTTCCTTGGCAGAGGAGCAGACTGCCATTTCCTTCTTCAGCTTATTTTACAGGTGTGAACTGAGGCAAACAGGGTTGAGTCTTTCCCAGGGTCACACAGCTATTAAGTATCTAATGCTGGATTTGAACTCAGGTCCAAATGACTGCAGGCCCAGCACTCCATCTATTGTACCACCTAGCTACCCCTTCTGTGACTAAGTCCACCTTTATACTGGGACTTTGTAAAGAGATAAATCCTGAATTCAGCCAAGATGGGAGACTTTTTCTTGTTTCCTCATTTCTCTTCTGAGCCCATTGTACTCTTGCTCCTGAAGAATGTCCTTTCAGATTCCAAATGAGTAACAACATAGCCACTCACGTCTCATCTTTCTCTTGGCCCCAGTAATCAGGAAGCAGTAGTATTATGACCACCCTCCCTCAGTGGTTCAAAGTTCTAAACACCCACTCCTTCATGAAACTCCTACCTTCTTTGGTTTCATGACATCACCACCCCCTGGTTCTCCTCGACATTTGTCACTGCATCTTTCTCTATCTCTTTTTGAGAACTTCCTCATCCTCCAAATTTTCATCCCCCAAAATGTGGAGGATTTTCATTGGCATCCCTCTTCTTCTCTCTCTCTACATTCCCTCCTTTATCAGTCTTTTCACTTGAACAACTTTATACTGCACCTCATTATGCAAAATTGGGGCTGGACCTATAAACTCTTAAGGATGAACTCTGCCTATTGCTTCTGCTTCAGGTCGGTGCCTTTTGGGCAACTGGCCCTCTTAGAGCAATGGCTGGGCCCTGTCCAGGGTCATAGGGCAGTATGTGTCAGAGATGGAATCTGGTCCCACATCTCTAGGCCTCTGAGGCTAGCTCTTTAACCATTCTCTGTCCATGTTTCCCCACACTCTGACCTTCCTCTTGAGCCTCTTCTAAGAAACTTCTCGCTGGCTGTTCTCTCCTGGAAGACTCACCATGACTTCAAACTTAACATGGCTAAGACTGAGTTTGGCATTTTCCCTCTCAAGCCAGTTCCTTCTTCGAGTTTCCCTATTTCTGCTCATGGTTCCACAGAGCTAGCAGACACTCAAGTTTAAAATTACACAGACATTTCTGATTCTTCCCTCCCCTTCAGCCCCCACATTCAGAAATATAAGTCTAATTTTCCGTATCTGTCAGACTTGTTCCTTCCTTTTTGCCCCTCCCCCCCCCCCACAATAGTCTAGGCCTTTATCACTTCATTACAATGGCTTCCTAACAGGCTTCACTTCCTCTCAGCTTTTCCTCTGCAAGCTTCTGCAACTTGCTTTCTTAAAATGCTACTTTCCCTATTGGTCTCACTCTCTTCGGGGAAAAAAAATTACCAGCTCAGTTTTATATAAGCTAAAAACCCAGAGTCTTTACCCTGGTATTCGAACTTTACATGATCTGGACCCAATGGTCTCCATCCTCGTCTCCCGGGAGCCCCTAAACACACTCTCCACATGCTGTCACCCAAACTGTGTCTCTTTGTGCTTCCCCAAACACAACTTGAGCCTTTCTTCTCGTTCCTAATGACTTCCTTGTGCCTCTTTATGGCATCTGCTTTCTCTCTGTCCTGCAGGACTCAGCGAAAGTTCCTCCCCCTTCACGAAGCCTTTTTAAAAATGTCAACATTTGTCTCTTTTCATTCTGGACTTAATACCAAATAAAATGAGTGTTGAAGACGACAAGAAGATGGCACATGAAACTGAGACTCTCGATTATAGAAAGCCCCTTCCAGGAATCCTCAAACTGTTCATCACAAAGCACCCTTTCCTTCCTCTTGACTCAGTATATTCCCTGTTCCTGGTTTGTTCATTGATTATGGCGTGTCAGTGTCAGTTTTTGACATCTGACATTACCAGTCTTGCTCTATTAAACTTCCTCGCCATGTTTTTAACCTTCTTTTGTCCCCCGAGAGCTTAGTTCAATGCGTGGGATTGAAGAATTCCATAAATATCTTTATGCTCGCTGACTTTTCTTGGGGTGGTGTAAAGACAATCACAGTGGCATACCCAGGATGGCTTCTGGCAAGGTTCTTAGATCTGCTTTACTCAGAAAGATAACTGCTTAAGAGGTCAACAATCTTTTTTAACCACATTCACTAGTTTAAGGGAAAAGTCAGTACCCTGAAATACAAAATACAAAAAGAGAAAATGTAAGCAGAGAAATAAAAGCCCAACAGACAGGGCCCTACTGCCTGAATCAAAGCAATATTGCCATACACCTTACTTACCTCCCTGCATCCAGAGAGCCTGCACATCTGAGCAGTCAGGGAACTCTGAATGTAAGGTCACTCAGAGTCTTGATCAGGAAACGGCAAGGTATTTCTCATAAATCAGACCCCCAAAGTAAAATACCAACTCAGAGAATATATACTTTTCAGAGCCAGAAGGCATCACAGCCTTTCTAATTCAGTGCCTAATTAGAAATTAGGGAAAGGTGTGAAAGCTTCCCTACAAGCCAGCCTCCCCTAAGCAAAATTCCCTTAACTGGCTCCACGTGAGATCTATTAATGGGAGGGGATAATCTTCCATTAACATTACTGGTAGCTAGGTGGTGCAGTGGATCGAGTGCCAGCCCTGAAGTCAGGAAGACTCATCTTCCTCAATCACTTACTAGTTGCATAGCCCTGGGCAAGTCACTTCACCCTTTTTGCCTCGGTTTCCTCATCTGTAAAATGTGCTGGAGAAGAAAATGGTAAACCACTCCAATAGCTTTGTTCAGAAAACCCCAAATGGGGTCACAAAGAGTCAAACATAACTGAAAATGACTAAAGAACAACAAATACCTTGCCTCCTTAAGGGGAAGAACTGTAAGCTTCATCTTTTTATATCCTTCCTCAGTACTGAGCACCTCTATTAGTGCTCTATAAATGTTCAATTGAATCCATCACCCCTAATGGGAAAAAAAGCACCTCCTATGACCCACAGTGTTGAAATTGAATCAATCCTGAACCCTTCATATTTAGATAGCCACATTATTTGTTTTTGTACAAACTACTGAGTTTCTAAGTAGTAAGTTTGTATGAGAGAAGCTTTTTATACATCCAGTCATAATTTTTTATTAAAATAGCTACATATCGAGCATCTGGAGCATAAAACATTTAAGAGACATATAATTTTCCAATTTAGCATGTTGTTTTGGTTAAGCAAGTAGTCATGGACTTCACAGACATACCATCACCCCTTTGCCATAATTATACAAAAATAGAACAGACCATCACTGTCTCTTGTATGGAGGGAGGACTATGTTAGTGGCCATCTTCACAGAATAGGCCTTTTAGAACTGGTTTATTGATACATATTGTTCATCATTATCACTATTTAGTATCCTTCCACATTCATCCATAGAACCCTCACTCAAAGAAAATAGAAACAGTTAAAAAAAAACATACCAACACATCACTCATATCTAGCAACATGGAAAACATTCACTATCCCTAGGATACTACCTTCCCAAAGTGGAAAAACAGGTTTAATTTCAGTACTGTGGAATCTAGATTGCCCATGGCCCTATGTGAATGGTGATCCTCTAGTGTGTTTCTTTTAATTTCCATTATCAAAGTAGTTGTATGTATTTTTCTCTTGGTTCTGGTTTCTTCACGCTGCATCAGCTCATGCAAGTCTTCCTGTGCTTCTCTGGATATAACCCATCATATGCATAAGCTGTAATTGGCTCAGTTATTCTTCAATCCATGGGAACACCCTTTCTTTCCTGATTTTTGCTGTGACCATAAAAACTGCTGCTATGAATATTTTGATATACATGAGAACTTCATCTTGTTCTTGACCTCTTTGGGATGTATACTTCAAACCATGATCACACTGAGTAACAGGATACAAACCATTTCAGAGACAGAGACAGAGAGAGATACAGAAAGACACAGAGAAACATACACTGATGATAAAAAGACAGGTGATAGATAATGCATTTATTAAGCATTTACTGTGTGCCTATACTAAGCTTTAGGAACACAAATATGAATGAACAGTCACTGCCCTCATGGAATTCATAATTTGATGGAGATAGATAGCACATAAAAAGGATGCTAGAGTTGGAAGAGGGGGAGGGACATGCATGGTGAAGACATGATGTGGTCCTGGTCAGATTAGGTCAAAGCTCACCCATCTGAGTCCAGGCATCGAAGGATGGGGTCCAAGATTCCAAGTTTAGTCCTTTTTATTCTGTCATCTAAAACTATAGAATTCACCTCTTCGTGCTCCTAGTTCTCTATACACAACACATCAAAATTCATGCATTTCCTCTCTTCAGTACCTTCATCTTTGCTGTCCTTGGTTACCAGTGCTGGGCTACACCTGAGCTAAATGGAGATTTTCCTTTGGTTTTCAACGGATGCTTGAAATGTTGGAAACTGCTTGGGATGAAACTGGTATAAACTCCATTTAATAGCTGAAAAATTGCTCTATGGGTGCACACAGTCACAGTCATCACAGGGCTTTATGGAATGAGCAAATATTTCAAACATCTATTGACTGGCTGCTTTGTTAAGGTCATTTTTCTTGCTTGAAGAGAGCAGTGATCTGAACAGGTGCTTATTAATATAGTCTGATTATGTAGGTCACATTGATATTGCACTTTAGAGCTGACAGAGAGCTTTTCTCATCACATGTTTGTGAAGCCAATAATGTGAGTTATCAGAGAAACTGAAGCAGAGAGAAATTAAGTAACTTGCTCAAGGTCACAAGGGCAATAAGCAGCAGAAACAGAATTCAAGCCTAGACACTGTCACTCCAGAGTAGCACCCATTCCACGGTCTTGTTTGAGAAGTTCTAGGGCTCAATGGTCCATCTTTCTGCGTATAATTCAGCCAAGCCGGTCCTCAGATTGAAAAGTATCTGTCATCAGTCCCCTGTTCAAAGATTTTTCTAGCTCACTGGACTCTCCAGAGTTTGCTCTCTATAGATCAACCTTTTTGAGAACCTATGGTCAACCCCATACAATAGTGAGTAGGACTTTCCACTACACCCAGTAAAAATTCCATTCCCACTCTCTTGAGCTTTGCTTGGGAAATCTTCTTTCAACTACATAGAAATATGGATTGAGGGGTTTATCTTCTATCCTATTATAAATCAAGATGGTTTCCTCTGAATCATGTCACAACTTGGTGTTTACTGTAAGTTTAAGTTATGGCATCAACTTCCTGATGTCACAGTCCCTTTCAAGAGTGAAGAACAAATAACAAGGTAAGTGTATTCTTGGGCAATGAGCCAATGCTTGCATTATACTGTAGGAGGACTTTGACAGCTAATCAAGCAGGATTTTGCTGACTGCTGGAGTTTAATTGAATAACTGATTTTTTTTTCTTGAGAAGAAATTGTTGAATCAATCTAACACTCTTTGTGTTGAGGGATTTTCAGTTTATTATGTCTTAGAAATAGAGCTTCCTAGTAGGCATCTAGGTAGCACAGTGCAAAGAGTCAAGAAGATGAGTTCTTAAATGCTTGCTAGCTAAATGACCCTGGGCAAGTCATTGTACCTCTCTCACCCTCAGTTTCTTCAAATGTAAAATGTGTGTGTGGGGGGGAATAATTGGTCGATTGTTGTAATTAGTCATTGAAGAGGACCAAAATGACATCACTATGTTGGGATCATGTACAGTGACTGTGACTGATGAGACCAATACAAGCCCACAAGGCTCTACCATAGGTCAAACATAGTCACTGTGAATATTGGGAATGGAGATATCTAAATTTGCACATCTCACATTTCTTTTGAGGTACTACAATTCTGCTTTGCTCATAGAGCATGCTGCAGTCTTTGTCAATGTCTCACAATTGATTCCAAAGTTCTTCAGAGAGACCTTGAGAGGGTCCTTGTATCACTTCTGGCCTCCACGTGAACACTTGCCTAGTCATTGTTCTGACCTCATTGTTGTATGCCTGTGAAACCTGATATTCTTCCAGCACCATGTCAGGAAATTGAATTGAATGACTTCCATCTGAATTGTTAGAGGAAGGTTCTGAAGAAAGGTTCTAGAAAGATAAAGCACCGAAGTCCTTTCTCAAGCTGAACTGCCAAGCATTCAGCCCTACTGCAGAGAACATAACTCCAACAGGCTGGCCATGTTGCTCAAATGCTGAACATGAAAATGTATGCCTAAAAAAAGACTTTTTATCGGGGCAATATTGGTATCTGCCCACAGAATTGTAGTGAGAATATAAGAAAGTAAATAGTAAAATGTTTTGCAAGTCTTAAAGTTCTATAAAATACTCATCATTATCATCATCATTATTATATGCTTGTTCATTAATATACAGCTTTGATGTCATACTGCACAATGTGAGCTAAGGATAATGGAGGTTCATACCAAGTCAAAATCTGACTCAGTGTTGAAACTACTAGCAAAGAGACCTATTAAGAGCATTGTCTCTGGAGTAGGAGGCTCTGGGTTCAAAGCCTGCCTCTAGCATTTATGTGACCTTGGGCAACAACAAGGCCAAATGCTGGGGATACAGGAACAAAAATGAAACAATCCTCAGGACTATTTTCTCTTAGGGAGTTTGCCTTCTAACTGGGGGAACTGTGTGAACACATTTAAAATAGTTTGGGGAATGAGTGTACTAATAGCTGAGAGGGTCAGAAAGGGATTTATGTGGACAATGACAGGATTTGAATCTGAAAAGAAAACTTTCCAGGTAGAGGTGAGAAAAAGTGCATTCTAAGGCACGGGGAACATCTATTAGATTAAACTCCTTGATGGTGGGGACTGTCTTTTGCCTCTTTTTGTATCCCTAGTGCTTAGTGCATTACCTGGAACATAGTAGGCACTTAATAGATGTCAATTGAACATTCAGTACAAAGTATAAAATTGAAAATTTTTATTACCTCTCATTTTGAGACATAGTCAAGGTGGCATAGGTTTAACACTCTGCCATACCTTGTGAGTCTAAACTCTTTACCCTTGTAACTTTAGAAACTTGTTTAAAGGTAAAGCTTTTGTCTTGGAATTACCTCCGTTGCCCACCCTTGTAACATAACCCACCACCCATTTAACTCAAGTTCAAACTGATTCAATCAAAGCCATTGTAGACTATACCTACATCTTCAGACTAACCCTATCACCTGTGAATTACTCCTATTTCCCAATGAAAAAGCTCAACCCATCTCCTTATTAAAATGTCTACCAATTAGGATTGTCTTGCCTTCACAAAGGGAGGTCCAAATGATCTCCTGCTAGGTCAATCAGAAGGAGGACACCCCTAGGTTTAAAAGACCCTGTCAGCCCTCACTCAGGATCTTTGGTTACTGAGAGAGGCCATTGACCCAATTTGTTGGTTACAGCAAGCCTAACTAATAAATTGATCATGGTTATACCATTGTCTCTGGTTACCTTAATTTTCAAATGTAACAAAAAGGATAGTGTTGAGATATGGAATAGTCTGTGTGCAGATTAGTGAGAAGGAAAACATAGCTGGATCATAGGTGTGAGATGGGAGTAATGTGCATGAAGATTGAAAATATGGGAAGAGGCCAGATTGTGAAGACATTTAAATGTTAATCAGAAAAATTTATATGCGATTTTACAGTCAATAGAAAGTGCAATTGCAGTGCATTGAGCAGGGTGGGAAGAGTGCAGCTCAGCACAAAAATGGTAGCTGAACCAATTGAAACTGATGAGTTCACCAATTTATTTCTCTGTTCTCTTGTTTCCACATCTGAAAAATGAAGTAATTGAACATGATGGCCACCAAAGTCCTTGTTAGGTCTAGATCTCCGATTCTATGATAAGGAGCTTTACCTTCCCTGGTACCAAGCTAAGGTTAATGAAGGTTTTGCTTTGGAAACTGACTAAGTTCTTTTCAAGATTGAGAGTAAAGTCTTCACTTCATAGTAGAGGAAAAGAAAGGACTCAGGAAAAAAGGAAAAAGTTTATGGTCAAGATGGCCAGTAAATGTGTTTCAGAGAACTCTAGTTTAGAGGCAAAGAAAGGGGTAGATATTCCCTTAAAAACCGTTATGTTTCTGTTAAGAAAAAAGTGGTAGCTTTTGTTGGCTGGCCATATTAAAGTACATACTACGATTTCAGGGCTGGCCACAAAAAGTAAATAAATAAGGCATATTTGTTCACTGAATCTTGCCATACGGGATTTGAATATGTGTGGCTCTGGTTTTCTCTTGTGCTAATAGTTTTATAGTACAGTATTGCTTAGTGGATAGAAGGCTGGGCTTCGAGTACAATATATATATACCTGGGTCCCAAACCCACTTCTGATACTCCTTGGCTATCACTTAATTTCTATAAACTTCAGTTTCCTCATATGACAAATGAGGATAATGATGCCCATCACACTGGTCAAGACAAATGTGCTAAACTCCTTATACTTTCCCTCTTTTCAGAGAACAGAACTCAGGGCAGCAGAGCTTGGACAGTCAACAACGGCTGCCCTGGAACAGAGCCTCATGGGACTCATGTGTGCCTCTCTCATTCACTACATCCAAGAGGAGGCTTTTTCCTGGACCCTGAGTCCCTGGCCTCTTACTACCTGAACGTAGCTCTAAATTAGCAGAAGCAGAGAAATTGATAGCTACATGTGTTATCAACCATGGAACTAAGTGGTCACAAAGTGGGATTCAGTTAAGAAAAGTTCCTAGGTAGATTTAGTTTTGAGATTGCCTCTAGGGACTCCCAAGATCTAGAATTCTGTGATACTAGCTTCTAGAGCAGAAATTCTTAACCTAGGGTTCACAAACCAGCCAGGGATCTTTGTACAGATTTCAAACAGGGTATGAACTTAAATGAGAAAAAATATTTTGATACCTATTTCAATAAAATTGGTTTTCTTTGTACTCTTATATATTTAATGTATTTAAAAACATTCTGAGAAAGGATTTATTGACTTTACCAGATGGTTCCATGTATCCACAATGAAAAAGTTTCAGAATCCTTGTTCTAAAGAGAGTTCCATGGCAGTACTGGCCTCTCTGGAAAACTTCAATCTCAAAATTCAGGTATTAAACTGACTAGAAGGAATAGAAAATTCCTGGGTAATTCCAGCCTCATGGGAGACAAGATCATGCAGATGATACCTCCAAGGCAGATGATCTGCTTGGGCCTGAAGACCTGATATGCATCAGATCTGGGCAATAGTTGACTGGGGAAAGATATTTTGGTTTGGATAGTTACCAAGACGTTTGGTGTTGCCATATGAGAGTAGATTCACACACATTTTCTGACAATAATGATGAATTTAATTTGATTATAGTTCCAGATACGGAACAGGAGGGAGTGAGAGCACAGTGGAGGGCACACACACGGCAGCATGGCAGCTGTCAAGATTATCATGTTGGGAATGAAGTGAACCCTAGATGGCAGCCTAGATGTAGTTGATGGTCAACTAAGGCCACCGTCAGTGAGGACAGTCAGGACCAGGGTGGACATTTGAGGAACGGAAAGGGTAAGTCTTCAAGAATTTGGTTTTTAATTTAAATACAATGAAGGCTAGTAAGGAGGAGAACAGAGAGGCAAGGATAGTTTGTAGAGGCAAATCTAGTTAGGCACAAACTGAGTCAAAGAGAGAGTATTAGGGTAGGGGGGCATCCCTACAGTTAGGCCTGCTCCATGTAAACTCAGAGCCCAGATACTATATTATATATTTAAAATGATATGCAATATTAAAGCACCATAAATACATGTCAGTTATCATGATTCATGCCAATAAAACCATGGAACCATCAAAAAAAAGGGAAGACCATGTGGTAGAGTAGATGAGCACTGGGTCCTGGGACAGCAGAATCTCAGTTCAGATCCTGTTTCTCAGGCTCAATGTCTCATTTATAAATTGGAGATAATAATAGCCTCTACCTCATGGCATTGATAGGATCCACTAGGGTAATTATTTAAAGCTCTTTGCAACCCTTTACACATACACACACATATGACTATGACGTGTGTGTGTATGTGTGCTATTAGTTTTATGAAGGCCTGAATCTTTCTCACCATTTTATTGTTTGGTAATATCAGACACTTCATGACCCTATTTGGGGTTTTCTTGGCCAAGGTACTAGAGAGATTGACCATTTCCTTCTCCAGCTCATTTGACAGATGAGTAAACTGAGGTAAGCAGGGTTGAGTGACTTGTTCAGAGTTACACAGCTGGCAAGTGTCTGCAGTCAGATTTGAACTCAGGAAGATGAGTTTTCCTGACTCCAGGAAGTACACTATGGTGGCACCATTATGTGCTATATAGTAAATTATTCTTCTATAGTAAATTTGAAAGGCACCTGCAGAAGGATGAAAATCAAGGTAGGTTTTCAGTTGAGGAGATCAGATCCTAGAACTTCAGGTCTGACGGGACCTTGAAGACCTTCCAGTTCAAATCTTCATCATTTTCTTTAATAAATGCCATTGACCCTGAGGTGTGCTAGAACCAGCTCACCTAAAGTCTTAAGAATGGAGTATAAAATTCATTGTGTGATATTTAAACCACAAAATGCCAGATGATAAAGTTATGATTTGATTTACTGTTTTCTTGACAGACTAGACTTAAGAAAGTGGAGAAAATGTTCATGATGCAGACTAACTGAAAAGCGTGTGAGCTTTTTTGGAAAGGTGGTTGTTAAATATTTACCAGGACACCCTTATATTGAACTCCTTATATTTTTTCATCACATTTTTGAATAGGGGCATTTTTGGATAGAGGCAGCTGATGGCACAGTATATCAACCCCTGAGTCTGGAGTCTGGAGGACCTGAGTTCAAATGTGGCCTCAGACACTTACTAGCTGAATGGCGTTGGTTAAGTCACTTAACCCTGTTTGTCTCAGTTTCTTCTTGTAAAATGAGCTGAAGAAGGACATAGCAAACCACTCCAGTATCTTGGCCAAGAAAACCCTAACCACGGTCTTAAAGAATTGGATGGGATTAAACAACAAATTGTATTCATGAAGAGGTAAGCCTCATCTGCTGAGTATGAATTTTCCCACTTGTTTGTGACTTGTTTATGGCTACAACTTAAAGGGTAATTTCAGCCCTAGCTGCCTCTTTCAAAAAGAACTTAGAAAGATAAGCAATGATTTTGGAAGTTATGGTTCAATGCATGATGGGAGGTGGGAGAAGAGGAAGGAAATATAGCTTTTATCCAGAATTTGTTAGTCTGCAAAGTATCATTGACTCAGCAGGTTTAGGATGATATGAATGATATTAGAGATGTGGAATAATTGGTAAAAAAAAAAAAAAAAGAAAAACCAAGAAGTGGTTTTCTCTCACGATGCATGGATATATTTTAGCTTGCTTAAATTTCTCAAAAAAAAAATACCGATTTTTTTTCTTGATAAACCCTCAAATCATCATATGATGTTGGCACCGAACCACGCACTCATTTACCTTCATTATCTCACTGGTCGATTTTCCTCAGTCTACTGGGCATCAGAACAGTTTTCACAATGGCTCAGCGGTCCACTACCTCACCCTTCCTTGCTGTGGATTACATTCACTGGGGGCCTGTGATAAGGAAGACATTTCATTGGAAATGTGGTGACACAGTGGAAAGAGCATGGGTTTGAACAGCAAATGACTTGGTTTGAACATCACCCCTGATACTTATAACCTGTGTGTCCTCACACAAGTCACTTAAACTTTTCTGAGTTTCCTTTTCTGAAAAATGAAAACATCAGACTCTAAAGTGCCTTCTACATTGATATCTAAGGTTGAATAGCAGATCTCTTGTATCTTAAAGTGTAAAATCAGATGATGAAAAGAAAATCTCTCCAGAGTTTACCTTTCCGGAGATTGTTTATGAGAAATGGGATTTGCCAGGTGGTGAATCATATGGGTGGTTCTCAAATACTGAAGTGGGTTATGAAGGTGGTTGTGAATGAGGAAAAAGAGGTAGATTTCAGATGACATGGGATAAATATGGAGGAAGTGGTTGAAAGGACCAACAGAGAACACTGGGCATTGGAAAACATTGGTTTGGCTGGAGTGAATTGAGTAATCTGGGGAATAGAGGAAGATTGGCAAGGGAGTCTCCACTGGAATTTTATAGACCACTGGGTGGTTAGGTTCCTGGGCTGCGTGAGTAAAAGGTCTGAAGGACTTGGTGCAGACCTTAACTCATGTTACCTGAAATGAATACTTACTTAAAAACATAAGGGGGTGGAGAGAAACACCAGGATTTAATTGTGGATTTCATGAAGAGCTATCCAGAGAAGGGAATGTTGGGTGAGGTTCAACAAGAAAGAGCCTTTTGAAAACTGATTTGATTTTGCCCTGGCAAGTCTGTTTCAGATGGCATCCAGGCTCTAGAAATTAGAAAAGAAGGCAAAAATTTGGAGAGCAGGAAACATGGTGAGTAGAAGGGGGGAAATTTAGAATTATAGACAGATTTTTTTTTTGTTTTTTTAGATGTTGCTTTTTCCTATTCTGATTAGATTATCATCAAGGCACCTGGCAGTGTCAACTGGAAAATGTGTCTTGTTAAAAGGATACCTATCTATTAATACAGGGATTCTTAACCTGGGGACCATGAACTTGAGTGGGAAAAATATTGTATTTTGGCTTCCTTTCTAATCCCATGTATTTTATTTTATGCATTTAAAATCCATATTTGAAAAAGGGCTTGATAGTCTTCATCAGACAACTAATGGCTAAAAATTTCTGCATTAATAAATGCCTCATGAGAGCCATCCATTTGTGAATGTCCTTTGACAGCTAGAGTTGAACAATGTTTAAGTGACTTTAATTGAGGATCGTTAGATACCAGTGATAATTGATGAGTTACTAAGCTAGGTAAAGTGCAATTACTCTCTTTCCAGCATTCTCTTTTTCATCTATAAAGTTGAAAGTAAAATTGTATATACCATTTTGAGTAAAATACCTTTATTAGATAATATTATTAGATAATTATTCTTAGGTAATAAAATACCTTTATTAGATTATATTAGACAATATATTAAACGACATATGTCAGTCTACCCTGATATAAATACATTCTCTTTTTTAAAAAATGGTATTTATCTAATTGTGCATACCCTAAGTTACTACCTGTGCCACCTTGGATAAGTCATTAAACTTCACAGGGCCTCGGTTTCTTCATCTGTAAAATGACAGAGTTGAATTAAATTACCTGTGAGCTTCCTTCTAGCTCTACATCTATGATCATATGAAATAAGTTGCTTATTTTACTTCAAAATGAAGTTTTGCCCTGAATTTAATTTTCTTCTTATTAGTTTAAATATTTTAAAATACGCTCAAGTACATGTAGAGTTGTAGCTGGTGTTGGTGAGGAGGAAACTTTTATATATCATTGCAATTTTTTTTATTCTGTACAAGGCAATGCATGGATATGTTTTCAGATAGTTTTAGATGCTTCTTTTTCCTCTTCCTCCCAAAAATAGAAGGACTTTATGAATAGATCTTCTTTAATTACAGATGGGAAAGTAGCTTGAGCAATTTTGTAGGAAAGCAGAAATTGACTTATCGGTCAAAGACAAACAGACAGATTTCACTTCAGGGCCATATTTCACTAAGGGCTCACCCAAACAGACAGAAAGCAAACACTTCCCTCCCTGATATCTTTGTACATAAGATTAAAAGCAGCAGCTGCTCCTGCCTTGCTGGAACAATCTATTCGATGCGATTGCTTAACTTTACAGATCTGGACTGAAGACATGGTCTTCCCTGCAGCAACTTAATGGTTTCATTCTAGGACAGTTCCAGAGAACTCCCTGTTCCTTCATTTACTCCAATTGGCACCAAACTTGAACACATTTCCCTTTAGGGTCAGAGTATGGTACAAAGCAGGCCAGGATAGGCTTAGACACACTTGTTATTGAACATGCAATGAGTGAGCATTTGTTAAGCATAGTCTATGAGCCTGGCACTGTGCTGGGAAGTAGAAATGAGAATACAAGGAATTAAATGGTCTCTCCTGGCAAGGAACTCACAGTTTAATGTGTAAGGAAATATACACGTCTAGGTAGATAGAGAATTCATAAAGCATATATGTACAAAGTACCTATAGAATATATAGAAAGAATAAATACAAAATAGAATACAAGGTCATTTGGAAGGGAGGCCACTAGTGGTTGAATGAATATATGAATGAACTAATGGCCTTTATTACTCATTTATTATGTGTCAAGCCCTGTGGTAAGCACTGGGGATACAAATGCCTAAAGAAGACCATACCTGCTCAAGGAGCTTACATTCTAAGTGGGGAGACAACATGTGTAGAGAAGTTGTAGCCAGAGAAAACACTGAAGATGGGGGGAGTCAGAAAGATGGTGAGTGAAACATTAGGACAGTCAACTATCATGTCCTTCCCAGATACAATGGAAGTAGCTATTTGTCAGAGAGGTTATCGTCCTTCATTCACAAAGAGGACCACAACATCGGGAGGTGATGCTATGACATACAAGTGAATTACAATTCTCAGAGCAAGGCATAGAAAGGGTGGTGGCAAGAGAGAGAGACTGAGCAAGAAGTTGGGAAGGCAGAGAGGAAGCTGTCAGGAGGAAAGTGAATAGGAGGTCAAATGGGCAAAAGTAACTTAGCTCCTCCAGGGCTTGGCCTCTGGAGAATTGAGATTTTACAAGACACCCCAACGGGGTCATAGTCTTTGCCCAAAGACTTCCACTGAGGGAGAACCCACTTCCTCTCAAAGTGGCCCTTCTCCACATCTCTCATTGCTGGAAAGTTGCTTTTTATCCCTGACAGCAAACATAAATTTGTTTGTTGAAGTTTCCATTCACTCCTCCTAGCTTTGCCCTCTGAGACCAAAAGGACCAAGTTAAACCATAATCTTTCCCTGGGCAGCTCTTCAAATACCTAAACACAACCTGAGAGTTCCCTCCTCCACCAGTTTTCTCTTCCCTGGGATAAATATACCCAGTTTCTTTGACTAATGCTCAAATGGCAGGAAATAAGTTGTATACCCTCTTCATACTATAAACCCAGATATAATGACTTAGCTCCTGGAAGGAGTCTTAATATCAACTTAGGTTAGTTAAGTTCCTTTGTTTCTGATCATGGAGAAATGCTTCGTTTCCCAGATCTATTTATTCCATAGCTGGTGAAAAAGCATCAGGGCTTTTGTTTATTTTGTCCAGGTCAGTGATTTTATTAGTATTAAAAAATCCCTGACCAGGAACTTCCTCCATCAATTCAGATCAACTTGACAACCCGTCACCTTAGGAAACTGCCTAGAGAACTGAGAAAAAGTGACTTACTCAGGGCCCCATGCTGGAGGTCCAATTTGAACCTTGTTTTTTTGGAAGTCCATTTTCTATTCACTAGACTCTACTTCTTCTAAGGTTTGTGCCTGTTATTGTGTGTGAACCCATTTTACAGTTGAGGGAAACAAACACAAAGAGGGAGTGACTTGGACCATGATGGAGGTTTCTTTTTATTTTGAGCAGAGAAGCTGAGAATTTCATCTTTAGGAAGGGAAAAGATGCAACAAGGGAAAATTTATTTTCTGACTGTGATTCACAAGAAATAGGAGGCACTGGTCATCAGAAGAGAAATTTTGGCCAAATTTGGAAAGCAGTGACTGTGCCAGCTTAGAACTAATGACACATAAGGGAGAGAGCACAGTCACAATCTGATGTTTTGTAGAGTAATGGATTCCAAAATATTCAGGAAAAGGAGAACAAGGTCCCAGAGCCCAAGGAGTTGGCAAAGGAAGTTGAATCACTAGGGATGTTAAGTTGTTTCAGTCACGTCTGACTCTTTATGACCCCATTTGGGATTTTCTTGGCTTTTGCCATTTCCTTCTCCAACTCATTTTATAGATGAGGAACTGAGCTAAACAGAATGAAGTGACTTGCCCAGAGTTACACAGCTAGTAAGTGTCTGAAGTGGGATCTGAACTCAGGAAGATGAGTCTTCCTGACTCCAAGCCCAATGCTCTCCTCATTGCATGCCTTGCTGGGCAGAGTGCCTTGCATATAGCTGGTGCTTAATTATCTTATGAATTAAAACTAATTGATTTGAACTGAGAGAGAACTTGACTGTGCTTAATGAGTTCAAATGACCTGTCATAGAAGATCATGTCCACTTTGTCCCATCTTCTCCTTGCTTGTGCTTGGCTGTTTGCATACTGTCTCCTTCATTGGACTGTACACTCTGTGGCGAGAGAGAATTTCCCTTTCTTGGTATCCCCAGCACTTTAGCTGAGTGCCTTCCACAGAACAAGTGCTTAATAAAGGCTTATTGACTGACTGACTCCGTGATCTCCCTGCCCTCATATTGAAAAGACTCAGTTACTCTGCTGAGCTTTGGGTGTTGAACATTACAATAAGAATAAGAAGTTTCCAGCATGAGACAGGCAGTTGTTTCTCTGGTTTTCAAAATGGAAAAACAGACCTATCGCTCAAACCTGACTTCCACTCTCAGTAAAGTCCTGAAGGAAATTAATGAAACTCTACTTTGAGGGCACCAGGAAAGAAAACTAAAGAACCTTCAACCAGGCAGCAAAGATTTCTCAAGAGTAAGTTATATCAGATTAGCCACATTTCTTTTTTTGCTAGGGTTACTGGATGTGTGGAATGGGAAAATGCCAAAGACATCATACATGCACGTCAGCAAGGTGGTAGAGCAATTCTCTCACAGTGTTCTTTTGGACAAGATGGAGAGAAGTGTACTATACAGAAGCATATTCAGGTGCACCCAATGAGTGATGATCAAGATGTCAAGGCATGAGAGGTCTAGAGTGGAGTATATTCTATTTTATTAATGATTTGGCTGGAGACCTTGATGAAACGCTTATTGTACCTTTGAATGACACGAACTTGAAAGAATCAGTGCTATGTTAGATGACATTATCCAAACATGTCTTGATGACTTGAATCTAAGGATTTTAATAGGGATGAAT